>NW_027361673.1:36457500-37057500 GCF_039654945.1 Dendrobates tinctorius
TTAGGGTTAGGGTTAGGGTTAGTTAGGGTTTAGGGTTTGGGTTAGGGTTAAGTATGATTTGGTTAAGGGTTAGGGTCAGGGTTAGGGTTAGGGTTAGGGTCAGGGTTAGGGTTAGGGTTAGGGTCAGGGTTAGGGTTAGTAAAGTCATGGTTTGGGTAGTGTAGGGGCCACCTTAAAATGTTGGAAAAAAACGCAAACGCGGTAAAAACGCGCTAAAAACGCATACAAACGCATAAAAACGCTGCGTTTTTTTCATGCATGCTCATAAAAATGCTTGAAAAAAACGCAGCAGTTGTATGCTTATGTATGCGTTTTTTCAATGCGTTTTTTTGCGGGAAAAACGCGCTGCAAAAAAAAGCAAGTGTGAAACTAGCCTTAGTCCAGTGACACCCCAGACAAAAAAAAAGAAAACAGCCGTAAACTGGTCAAACTTTGAGCACACACAGATATGAGCCGGCATGCAGATATCACACCAAAAAATGTGTGGCCTGTTTTTTTTTAATTTTTGGGCTAAATAGTGCTGTATTATATAAGTACAGTGCCAGACAGCCAAAAAAATGAATTTAGGGCTAAAAAGATCAAAATTTTTAGCAGACGGATGGATGAGGCGTGTCAAAGATATACCACACTGTAAAATTTGTGGCCTGTCTGTATTTTTTGGGGGGTTCAGCAAAATAGTGTTAAGAAATTGTTTAAGACACTCAAAAAAAACAAACTCAATCATACCACATAAAAAAATAAATATTTCTCTGCACACTCAAATGGGATGTTTGGGACCCCTTTAAAATTGCTGGATTTTCACGCTATGCTAGGAAAATGATCTGGCTTTGCTTTGCAATAAAAAAGCTCTATTAGCCCTGGCCCCAAAAATTTTCAAAGCCAATTACCCCTGGGGTACATACGGTCAATATATCCCACAGGTGCCAGCAGCAGCACCAGAACACAGGACCCTCTTGATATATGCAATGATATGTATATACACACATACAGTGAGTGCAGGCCTTGCACTGATGTGTATACAGCGACGTACACTACCCTGCCTGCCTAACACTGGAACCTATATATTCCGGAATTAGTCCTTAGAAGCACTGTTGGTTTAGCTGGATTTGAGTTGTTTAGGATGGTAGACCCCACACTCACTAATAAATCCCCAATTCTGACCCTATCAAGGCAGCAGCTCTACCTACAATATCTCAATCCAGAGCTGAATGTGGCGAGCAGGGCGGCATCCGGTCTCTTATACCCCTGATGATGCTGTGCGGCCAGCCAATTACTTTATGACCACATCAAAGATGGCTGCGGCGTTTCATTGCCTGGCAGACAATCCCTGCATCGTGATTGGTTCTGTAAAGTCCGCCAAAAAAACTGGGTGGAGACCCGAGTTCCCACCGTGCAATCCTGGAAATGCTCGGTGCTCGCCGAGTACACCGAGTACAGTGATACTCGGGCTAGTACCGAGTAGTAGTGAACACGTTAGCTCATGACTACTTGCTTCCATGCTTTCCAGAGCCATAACGTTCTAATTTTTTTTGGTCAAAATGGCCATGTGAGGGCTTGTTTTTTGTGGGACGAGTTGTATTTTTGAATGACAGAATTGGCTTTAACATATCGTGTACTGGAAAACGGGCAAATTTAAAAAAAAAAAAATTGTGCCATTTTCAGATAAGCATAACATCTCCATTTTTTGTGATCTCTGGTTGGATGAGGGCTTATTATTTGCGTGCCAAGCTGACGATTTTAATAATACCATTTTGGTGCAGATACGATGTTTTGATCGCACGTTATTGCATTTTAATGCAATGTTGTGGCGACCAAAAAAATGTAATTCTGGCGTTTTGACTTTTTTTCTCGCTATGCTGTTTAGTGATTGGGTTAATTCTTTAGATCGATCGATTGGGTGATTCTGAATGTGGTGATACCAAATGCAGTATGTGTATGTTTGATTTCTTTAATTGCTTTATTATTTTGAATGTGGCGAATGGGGGGGTGATTTAAACATTTATTTATTCTTACATTTTTAATATTTTTAAAACAGGGGCTTTTTTTTACTTTTAGCATGCTTCAATAGTCTCTATGGGAGACTAGAAGCTGCCATAATCCGATCGGCTCTGCTACATACTGGTGGTGCTCATGGCAATCCAGCAGTGACAACCATAGAGGTCTGCTGGAGACTTCTGGTTTTCATGTCAACCCATTGGTAAGCACAAGTTAAATTCCGCTGTCAGAGCTATGAAGGTGGCTTCTCCTAAGTTTAAGCCTAGATTTATTGGACCTTACAAGATTTTGGAGATTATTAATCCGGTCTCTTTTCGTTTGGCTCTTCCTGTCACATTTAAAATCCATAATCTGTTCCATAAGTCTTTGTTGAAGAGGTTTGTTGAACCTGTTGCTCCGGGGGTGGCACCTACAGACCCTGTATTGGTTGAAGGTAACATGGAGTATGAGGAAGAGAAAATACTGGATTCCCGTCTGGCTAGACGGAGACTCCAGTATTTGGTTAAGTGGAAGGGTTATGGTCAGGAGGATAATTCCTGGGTCTCTGCCTCTGATATTCATGCCAAAAGATTGGTGCGTGCCTTTCATCGGGCTCACCCTGATCGCCCTGGTGGCGTGGTTGAGGGTTCGGTGACCCCTCCTCAAGGGGGAGGTACTGTTGTGAGTTCATTTTCCCCTTCACCACTGAGGCCCGATGAACTCCCTCTTCTGGTAAAGAAAGGTAGTGAGCCTGATTATCAAGCACCTGAGCCTAATGATGATGACTGGCTGAGTGGAGTTACTGACTGGATGTAAGGCCGCCAATGCCCTTCTGCCCTGTGGGTGATTTCTCTGAGGGATTCTTGGAGACCAGTCTGAATTCCTGCTCTTCTAAAGCTAAGTTTTCTGCTCGGCTTTTTGCATTTGTGCTTTGACTTTGTTTTGCTTTGCTTTTCTGGATTTCTGCCATTCCCTGCTGGGGTGAGCTGAATTCCTTTAGCTCTGTCATTGAGAAAATACCTGAGTGCTGATATAGTTTTTTGAAGCCTAGCTGCTTCAGGGTCTTTTTCCATATCAGCCTGTTGGCTTATGTCTTTGATAGGGTTTTGGCAGATTGCAGACAGCAACCTTCCTTTCCTGTCCTGTTTAGTTAGCTTGGGCCCCATCGTTTGCTCAGCCTATCTTTCTATCTGTGTGAGTGTTTTTTCATCTTGCTTCACCTTCATTATGTGTTGGGGGCTGCCTTTTACTTTGTGGTCTGCTCTGGGGCAGTTTAGATTTCCTTTTCTGTCTTTAGGCTATTTAGCTCTCCGGCTGTGATCGAGGGGTCTAGGGCACCGTAGGAACCCCCCACGGCTACTGCTAGTTGTGTTGATAGGTTCAGGGGTCTGCAATCTGATAGTTGCCAACTTCTCTGGTTTTCTGGACGTAGCTTCTATTTTTGTGTCTGCCTCCTACGGTGACTCTTTCATAACAGGTTTGTCAGAAACCGTAAAAGATACTATGGTGGGATTTCCCTCTGGTCTTGACGATTCTATGTTGTTAGCCATTCAGGTTGATCGGCATTTATGTGAACATAAAATTACACAGGAAATGCTGCCATCTGTTGAACAAATGTCTGAACCTATGCAATGTGATAGAGTTTTGTCTAGGGCGCAACGTCAGGAGTTTAGAAGGCGTAATAAGCTGTGTTTTTTCTGTGGAGATGCCTCTCATATTATTTCTGTCTGCCCTAAACAAGAGAAACGTTTTGCACACACATTTGCTGTAGGTGATGTACAACCTAAGTTTCTTCTGGCAATTACTCTGATCTGCTCCCTGTCCACATTTTCTGCCTTTGTGGATTCAGGAGCGGCCTTGAACCTAATGGATTTGGATTTTGCTAAACGTTGTGGTTTCCCTATGACACCCCTGCGGATGCCTATTCCTTTGAGGGGTATTGATGCTACTCCTTTGGCGAAGAATAAACCTCAGTTTTGGACCCAGGTGGTAATTCGGGTCGCCCCAGACCATCAGGAAAATTGCAGATTTTTGGTGTTGCATAATTTGCATGATACCAACGTGCTGGGGTTCCCCTGGTTGCAAATCCATAATCCAGTTTTGGATTGGAAATCTGTATCTGAGGTGAGTTGGGGTTGTCAGTGTGCTCTTAGTGACACTCCTGTTTTCTCCACCTCTCCCCAGTCGCATGAGGTTCCTGACTATTTGGCTGATTTTTATGAAGTGTTTAGTGAGAGTAAGTCTGCGTCTTTGCCTCCTCATAGGAGTTATGACTGTACAATTGAGCTGAGTCCGGGGTGTAAATTTCCCAAGGGTCGACTTTTTAATTTATCTGTACCCGAACATGAGGCTATGCGTTCTTATATTAAGGAGTCGTTGGAGAAGGGTCATATTAGACCATCCTCTTTACCCTTGGGTGCTGGGTTTTTTTTTGTGGCCAAGAAGGATGGTTCATTAAGGCCCTTTATTGACTATCGCTCCCTTAACAAAATTACTGTTAAATATCAGTATCCGTTACCCCTGATTTCTGACCTATTTTCTAGAGTTGAAGGTGCTTGCTGGTTTACCAAGCTTGACCTCAGGGGGCGTATAATCTTATTCGCATTAAGCATGGGGATGAATGGAAGACAGCGTTTAATACTCCGGAGGGACATTTTGAGTACCTGGTGATGCCTTTTGGGCTCACTAACGCCCCTTCTGTCTTCCAGTGCTTCATGAATGATATTTTCCGGGACTTTGTGGATAAGTTTCTGATCATCTATTTGGATGATATTTTGATCTTTTCCAGGGATTGGGACTCTCATGTGGAACATGTTCGGACTGTGTTCCGGATTTTGAGGGAAAACTCCCTGTATGTTAAGGGATCGAAATGTCTTTTTAGTATACAGAAGATTTCATTTTTGGGATTTATTTTGTCTCCGTCAACTATTGAAATGGACCCGGCCAAGGTACAGGCCATTTATGATTGGGTGCAGCCCACTTCTTTGAAGGCTCTCCAGAAGTATTGGGGTTTTGCTAATTTTTACCGTAAGTTTATAGCCAATTTTTCTGTTATTGCCAAACCATTGACTGATTTGACTAAGAAGGGTGCTGATTTGCTGATTTGGTCTCCAGAGGCTATTTCTTCTTTTCAGGAGCTGAAGCGGAGGTTCACTTCTTCTCCGGTTTTGCGACAACCCGATGTCTCACTTCCATTTCAGGTGGAGGTGGATGCTTCAGAGACTGGTGCAGGAGCTGTTTTGTCCCAAAAAGATCCTGTAACATCTAAAATGAACCCCTGTGCCTTCTTTTCCCGAAAGTTCTCTCCTTCGGAACGCAACTATGATGTGGGGAATCGAGAACTGTTGGCCATGAAGTGGGCATTTGAGGAGTGGAGACATTGTTTGGAGGGAGCTAGACATCAAGTTGTGGTCCTCACTGACCACAACAATTTGATCTACCTTGAGTCGGCTAAACGCTTGAATCCGAGACAGGCCAGGTGGGCCTTGTTTTTCACACATTTTGATTTTGTGGTCTCCTTTCTTCCGGGCACTAAGAACGTTAAGGCTGATGCCCTCTCTAGGAGTTTTTTGGCTGATTCTACTATTGTGAGCAAGCCTGCTACCATCTTAGGTAGGTGGTTCTTTCTGCCATCTCGCCTGATTTGAGACGTGCTCTGGAGAAGTTTCAGGAGGATAAGCCTGAGCGTTGTCCCAGTGGTAGGTTGTATGTTCCTGACCAGTGGAAGAGGAAAGTGATGTCTGAGGTTCATTGCTCCGCGTTGGCTGGTCATCCAGGTATTTTTGGTACTAGAGATCTGGTGAGTCGGTCTTTTTGGTGGCCCTCCTTGTCTCGTGATGTCAGGAATTTTGTGCAGTCCTGTGGGACTTGCTCCCGGTCTAAATCGTGTTCTCGCTCTAGTGGGTTGTTGATGCCTTTGCCTGTCCCCAAGAGGCCATGGACCCATATTTCAATGGATTTCATCTCTGATATGCCTGTCTCTTATGAAGTTAATTAAGGTTGACAAGCTTAAGTAAGAAGAATTGATGCTTTTGGCATTCAAATGGGCACTGTAGGTGTGTTTCCTGTCCTCCTCTCACTGCCGACTTTTATTCCCCATTGACTTACATTGGGTTTCGTGTTTCGGGACGACCCCGACTTTTCCCTATAATCGGACGATCTTGCTCGACCCGACTTACGGAAAAGTCGGGTTTCACGAAACGAAACGCGACCCTAAAAAACCAAAAGTCGCTCAACTCTAGTGCTCTGGAAGAGTTCCAGGAGGACAAACCTGAGCGTTGTCCCAGTGGAAAGTTGTATGTTCCTGACCAGTGGAAGAAGAGAGTGATGTCTGAAGTTCATTGCTCTGCTTTGGCTGGTCATCCAGGTATTTTTGGTACTAGAGATTTGGTGAGTCGGTCTTTTTGGTGGCCTGCCTTGTCTCGTGATGTCAGAAATTTTGTGCAGTCCTGTGGGACTTGCTCCCGATCTAAGCCTTGTTCTCGTTCTAGTGGGTTGTTGATGCCTTTGCCGGTGCCCAGGAGGCCATGGACCCATATTTCAATGGATTTTATTTCTGATCTGCCTGTCTCTCAGAGGATGACTGTTATCTGGGTGATTTGTGATAGATTCTCTAAGATGGTCCATCTTGTACCACTCCCTAAGTTGCCATCTTCCTCAGAGTTGGTGCCCTTGTTTTTGCAACAGGTGGTTCGCTTGCACGGGATTCCTGAGAACATTGTATCGGACAGAGGAGTTCAGTTTGTCTCTAGATTCTGGAGGACCTTTTGTTCCAAGTTGGGAATTCAGTTGTCCTTCTCCTCTGCATTTCACCCTCAGACCAATGGGCAGACGGAGAGAACAAACCAGACTTTGGAGGCTTATTTGAGATGTTTTATATCTGCTGATCAGGATGATTGGGTCTCATTTTTACCCTTGGCTGAATTTGCTTTAAATAATAGAGCTAGTTCTGCCACTTTGATGTCACCCTCTTTCTGTAACTTTGGGTTTCATCCTCGATTTTCTTCAGGGCAGGTGGAGTCTTCTGCCTGTCCAGGGGTTGACACTGTGGTGGAAAGAATGCAGCAGATTTGGGACCAAGTGGTGGATAAGTTGTCTCTTTCCCAGGAAAAGGCCCAGCGGTTTTCTAACCGGCATAGGACCATTGGTCCCCGGTTTAAGGTGGGTGATATGGTCTGGTTGTCATCAAAGAATATCTCTATGAAAGTGGCTTCTCCAAAGTTTAAACCTAGATTTATTGAACCTTACAAGATTTTGGAGATTATTAATCCTGTCTCTTTTCGGTTGGCTCTTCCTGTCACATTTAAGATTCATAATGTGTTTCATAAGTCCTTGTTGAAGAGGTTTGTTGAACCAGTGGTTCCTATGGCGGCACCTCCTGACCCTGTGTTGGTTGAAGGTAACATGGAAAATGAGGTAGAGAAGATACTGGATTCCCGTCTGGCTAGACGGAGACTCCAGTATTTGGTTAAGTGGAAGGGTTATGGTCAGGAGGATAATTCCTGGGTCTCTGCCTCTGATATTCATGCCGAAAGATTGGTGCGTGCTTTTCATCGGGCTCATCCTGATCGGCCTGGTGGCTTGGATGAGGGTTCGGTGACCCCTCCTCAAGGGGGAGGTACTGTTGTGAGCTCATCTGTTCATTCACCTTTTGTGTCCGAGGATCTCCCTCTTCTGGTGAAGGAAGGTAGTGAGGCTGATTTGGATGAATGAAACCAAACACCTGATCAGGTGGACTGTGACTGGGTAACAGGAACTTCAGACAGGATATAAGGCAGCCGACGCCCTTCTGAGTGGCTGGTGATTTCTCTGCTGGATTCTTGGAGACCAGTCTGATTCCTGCTTCCCAAAGATAAGTTTTTGCTCTGCTATTGAACTTATTAGTTTTGGTTTTGTTTACCTTGTTTTTTGAGTTCAGCCATCCCCGGCTGGGGGTGTGCTGGATTCTTATTCCTTGCTCAGTGTTCTCTTTTGCTCTGCTTTCAGAATATTCTGAGTGCTGATATAGGGTTTGAAGTCTAGTGACTTCAGGGTCCTTTTTGCTTATCAGTTGTGTTGGTAATATTTTTAGCAGGGTTTTCTCGGATTGCAGACAGCAGCTTTTCTGTCCTGTCCTTTTTAGTTAGCTTGGGCCCCATCGTTTGCTCAACCTATCTTTCTATCTGTGTTAGTGTTTTCATCTTGTTTCACCGTCATTATATGTTGGGGGCTGCCTGTTGCTTTGGGGTCTGCTCTGGGGCAGTCAGTTTTTCCCTTTTCTCTCTTTAGGCTTATTTAGATCTCCGGCTGTGACGAGGTGTCTAGGATCACCGTAGGAACACTCCACGGCTACTGCTAGTTGTGTGATAGGATTAGGGGTCTGCAATCTGCTAGTTTCCAACCTCTCTGATTTTCTGGGCTGAGTTTGTGTTTTGTTTTTTCCTCCTCGGTGACTCAATCATAACAGTTAATGGTAGAATAGTTCATGACGCCACCCGTGGTGTTTGGCAAGTAAAGTGTTGAGCCAACGCTGCATGCAGATCCGCTGGGACTGATGGTGTGGTGCAGCAGGGATGGTATAGCTCCACACAGGTGGAGCTGTAGTCCCAGGGCAGTGTAGGTACAATGGATGAGGAGAGGCGCAGAATGGTATGGATGCTGGTACTCAGGTGTAACGGTGCGGGAATAACTGGAGGACACCAGTGTATGCGGTTCCAAAGCTTTACTCACTGTTTGCAGTTCACACAACTGCCTGCCTCCGTACTGTGTTCTCCAGGTCAGGGCTCCAGCCAACCTCCAGGCAGGATAGGATTCTCCCTTCCACACTCCGCCAACATGTACCTTACTGAACAACTCCTCCAATGCGCCTTTAGGTGCGAAGCACTCCAGTACTTAGTTACCCTGGAATGCCTCTCTCTAGGTGTTCCTAGTCTTTACTTGTATGACAGACAGCTGTAGCCTGCTTCGGGGACTCCTCACTGCGTCCCGGCTCTCTATTCAGTTGCTGTTGTGTCCCAAGTCTATGATGGGAGCAAGGCGTTAGCGGCTCACTACTCCACCGGTGTCTGTTGCCGGACATAAAGATCCAATCAACCTCGGTGACCGGGCCCCGGCCTTTGCGCTCTCTGGACTGGAAGGGTTCTCTATATTTCTTCAACCAGCTTCCCACCGTCCTTCTATTCTCCTTCGTTCTGATCTGTTCTATCTCTCTTATGGAAGGTTAGGTTATCAATCTTATCAGTCTCTTTCTCTGGTCTTTCTCGTGCCAGCAGCCCAGATCACTGGGACCTGCTGCAGCATGTCCCTCAGACACCCATCTTCTCTCTTCTCCTCTAACCAACTAACCCACTAACTTTCACTCTTCCCACTCTTTTGTATCATCTCACTCCACACGCCTCCCAGCACATCTCGTGTTACGAAGCAGGGTTCCACAAGGGGTGCTCTGCTAACCCCCAGCCTGGAGCTGTTAGGTAGCCCCACTGAACTATCCTGTGTGTGGAATGCAGGTGTGGAGTGTGGTCAGGAGTTCCCACCTTACCTGGATGGTGGGGCACTACACCTTAGGAGAAGGTGCAGTACCTCTGTGGCGACTGAAGCCTCAGGGGCGCCACATATGCAGATGACACTCAGATCTACCTCTCTGGCCCAGATGTCACCTCTCTGCTGTCCAGAATCCCGTAGTGTCTATCAGCCATATCCTCCTTTTTCACCTCTCGCTTCCTAAAACTCAACGTAGACAAAACTGAACTCATTATCTTTTCTCCATCTCACGTATCTTCCCTACCCGATCTATCTATTATGGTAAACGGCATCACGCTCTCTCCCGCACCTGAAATCCGCTGCCTTGGAGTAACTCTCGACTCTGCCCTGTCCTTCAAACCACACGTCCAAACTCTTGCCACCTCCTGACGCCTCCAACTCAAAAATATTTCCAGAATCCATCCCTTCCTCAGTCCTCAATCTAATAAAACTCTTGTACATGCCCTAATCATCTCCTGCCTTGACTACTGCAACACTCTCCTCTGTGGCCTCCCTGCTAACTCTCTTGCACCACTCCAGTCTGTCCTCAATTCTGCTGCCCGACTAATCCACCTCTCTCCTCGCTACTCCCCTGTCTCTCCCCTCTGCAAATCCCTCCATTGGCTCCCAATTCCCCAACGAATCCAATTCAAACTACTAACACTGACCTACAAAGCCATCCACAACCTTTCCCCTCCCTATATCTCTGAACTAATCTCCCAATATCTTCCCTCATGTACTCTTCGATCCTCCCAAGACCTCCTACTCTCCTCCACACTTATTCGTTCCTCACACAACTGCCTCCAAGATTTCTCCCGAATATCCCCTATTGTCTGGAATACCATGCCTCAACACGTCCGATTATCTACCACCCTCGAATCCTTCAAACGGAACCTGAAAACCCATCTTTTCGGGTAAGCTTACAGCCTGCAATGACCATTCTGCCGCTTCACCACCGCCTGAGCTGCCGCCTCATCACCACCAGAGATGCTGCACCCCCGACCTTCTGTCTCTTCCCCACTATCCCGTAGAATGTAAGTCCACAAGGACAGGGTCCTCTCCCCTCTGTACCAGTCCGTCATTGTAAATTTGTTTACTGTTAACGATATCTATAACTTTGTATGTAACCCCCCTTCTCAGGTACAGCACAATGGAATTAATGGCGCTATATAAATAAATAATAATAATAATTTCCCCAGTGCACCCATCTCCTCAGTGCAGCCATCTCCCTAGTGCACCCATCTCCTCAGTGTACCCATCTCCCCAGTGCAGCCACCTCCTCAGTGCAGCCATCTCCTCAGTGTACCCATCTCCTCAGTGCAGCCATCTCCCTAGTGCAGCCATCTCCTCAGTGTACCCATCTCCCCAGTGCAGTCATCTCCTCAGTGCACCCATCTCCCTAGTGCAGCCATCTCCCTAGTGCAGCCATCTTCTCAGTGTACCCATCTCCTCAGTGCAGCCATCACCCAGTGCAGCCATCTCCTCAGTGTACCCATCTCCTCAGTGCACCCATCTCCTTAGTGCACCCATCTCCTCAGTGCACCCATCTCCCTAGTGCACCCATCTCCTCAGTGTACCCATCTCCCTAGTGCAGTCATCTCCCTAGTGCAGCCATCTCCTCAGTGCAGCCATCTCCTCAGTACAGCCATCTCCCTAGTGCACCCATCTCCTCAGTGCACCCATTCCCTCAGTGCACCCATCTCCTCAGTGCACCCATCTCCTCAGTGCAGCGATCTCCCTAGTGCAGGTATCTCCTCAGTGCACCCATCTCCCTAGTGGAGCCATCTCCTCAGTGCACCAATCTCCCTAGTGCAGCCATCTTCTCAGTGCACCCATCTCCCTAGTGCAGCCATCTTCTCTGTGCAGCCATCTCCTCAGTGCACCCATTTCCTCAGTGCACCCATCTCCTCAGTGCACCCATCTCCTCAGTGCACCCATCTCCTCAGTGCAGCGATCTCCCTAGTGCAGGTATCTCCTCAGTGCACCCATCTCCCTAGTGGAGCCATATCCTCAGTGCACCAATCTCCCTAGTGCAGCCATCTTCTCAGTGCACCCGTCTCCCTAGTGCAGCCATCTTCTCTGTGCAGCCATCTTCTCAGTGCACCCGTTTCCCCAGTGCAGCCATCTCCTCAGTGCCCCCATCTCCCTAGTGCAGCCATCTCTTTAGTGCACCCGTTTCTCCAGTGCAGCCATCTCCTCAGTGCACCCATGTCCCCCCTGGGCTCATTCTCATCTCCCCCCTCCCTCCCCGCTGGGCTCATTCTCATCTCCCCCTCCCTCCCCTCTGGGCTTATACTCATCCCCCCCCGCTCATACTCATCTCCCCACTCTGGGCTCATACTCATCACCCCCTCCCTGTATGCATGGCTGGGCTCACCTCGCGCGGTCCCTGCATGTATCACATTTACCGCTCCAGGTGCCAGCATTCTTCCTGTGTGTGTGTGTGAGCGGTCTCGTGATACCGCTCATTACAGTAATGCATATGGACGCCACGCCTATGGGAGAGGAGTGGCGTCCATATTCATTACTGTAATGAGCGGTATCACGTGACCGCTCACACACACACAGGAAGAATGCCAGCACCGGAGACCATGGGAGCTGCAGGCACCGCTGGAGCCGAGGAGGTGAGTATGATGTCTTCAAGAGAGGAGGAGAGGAGAGGGGAGCGGAGGGGAGGATCCGACCCAGACCTCTATTATAGAAAAACCTTTGCCCAGGTGCCGCCCCCCCGCATCGTCCTGCCCTAGGCACGTGCCCGCGGGTGCCTAGTGGCAAATACGGCCCTGCAGGTGGTGGTGGATAAGTAACTGGAAGTATTATCCGCTATCCAACTAGCAACCTTTTCACACTGGTTTCAATAGTGCTGTCTTGCCGCGGTCCCCTAGGACTTTGGACACTAAGGTCCAGCTAGAAGATGTGGGTGTTTTTGGTGTCCCAATTTCAGCTTGCCCACGCCCTCGGCCTGCACCATCACCATCACGTCCACTTCCCCGTCCCTTGCCACGTGCCTTGCCCATTGTAAAAGGACTAGAATATTAGACACATTCAATACAAATGGGTGATTTGGGAGGCAACTTGTATGTGATATGGGTGCTGGAAAACCACACTTTTACCTATCTGTACTTTAGGTTAAAATGTGTTGCCTTCTCAGATTTAATAAGTACTATAACAGACTGCAAATAAAATACAATGTATAGGCCTAAAATGGCCAAATTTTTGGAAAGGATAAATGAGGCCTGTTAGGGAGATACCACAACCAAATATTTCTGGCCTGTATATTTTATAAAATTTGTTTGTGCTAAATACTGCTGTATATGTCCTGTGACACCCAGGACCAAAAAACAAAACAGCCGTAAACTGGCCAAACTTTGAGCACACACAGATATGAGCCGCCACACAGATACCACACCGAAAAAAGCGTGGCCTGTAATTTTATAATTTTTTTTGGCTAAATACTGCTGTATCTACGTCCAGTGATACCCAGGACCAAAAAAAGAAATCAGCCGTAAACTGGCCAAACTTTGAGCACGCACAAATATGAGCTGGCACGGAAATACCAAAATAACTTTTTTTTATTATTATTTTTTTGGTGGTAAATACTGCTGTATAGTAAGTCCAGTGACACCCCAGACAAAAAAAAAGAAAACAGCCGTAAACTGGTCAAACTTTGAGCACGCACAAATATGAGCTGGCATGGAAATACCAAAATAACTTTTTTTTATTATTATTTTTTTGGTGGTAAATACTGCTGTATAGTAAGTCCAGTGACACCCCAGACAAAAAAAAAGAAAACAGCCGTAAACTGGTCAAACTTTGAGCACACACAGATATGAGCCGGCATGCAGATATCACACCAAAAAATGTGTGGCCTGTTTTTTTTTAATTTTTGGGCTAAATAGTGCTGTATTATATAAGTACAGTGCCAGACAGCCAAAAAAATGAATTTAGGGCTAAAAAGATCAAAATTTTTAGCAGACGGATGGATGAGGCGTGTCAAAGATATACCACACTGTAAAATATGTGGCCTGTCTGTATTTTTTGGGGGGTTCAGCAAAATAGTGTTAAGAAATTGTTTAAGACACTCAAAAAAAACAAACTCAATCATACCACATAAAAAAATAAATATTTCTCTGCACACTCAAATGGGATGTTTGGGACCCCTTTAAAATTGCTGGATTTTCACGCTATGCTAGGAAAATGATCTGGCTTTGCTTTGCAATAAAAAAGCTCTATTAGCCCTGGCCCCAAAAATTTTCAAAGCCAATTACCCCTGGGGTACATACGGTCAATATATCCCACAGGTGCCAGCAGCAGCACCAGAACACAGGACCCTCTTGATATATGCAATGATATGTATATACACACATACAGTGAGTGCAGGCCTTGCACTGATGTGTATACAGCGACGTACACTACCCTGCCTGCCTAACACTGGAACCTATATATTCCGGAATTAGTCCTTAGAAGCACTGTTGGTTTAGCTGGATTTGAGTTGTTTAGGATGGTAGACCCCACACTCACTAATAAATCCCCAATTCTGACCCTATCAAGGCAGCAGCTCTACCTACAATATCTCAATCCAGAGCTGAATGTGGCGAGCAGGGCGGCATCCGGTCTCTTATACCCCTGATGATGCTGTGCGGCCAGCCAATTACTTTATGACCACATCAAAGATGGCTGCGGCGTTTCATTGCCTGGCAGACAATCCCTGCATCGTGATTGGTTCTGTAAAGTCCGCCAAAAAAACTGGGTGGAGACCCGAGTTCCCACCGTGCAATCCTGGAAATGCTCGGTGCTCGCCGAGTACACCGAGTACAGTGATACTCGGGCTAGTACCGAGTAGTAGTGAACACGTTAGCTCATGACTACTTGCTTCCATGCTTTCCAGAGCCATAACGTTCTAATTTTTTTTGGTCAAAATGGCCATGTGAGGGCTTGTTTTTTGTGGGATGAGTTGTATTTTTGAATGACAGAATTGGCTTTAACATATCGTGTACTGGAAAACGGGCAAATTTAAAAAAAAAAAAATTGTGCCATTTTCAGATAAGCATAACATCTCCATTTTTTGTGATCTCTGGTTGGATGAGGGCTTATTATTTGCGTGCCAAGCTGACGATTTTAATAATACCATTTTGGTGCAGATATGATGTTTTGATCGCACGTTATTGCATTTTAATGCAATGTTGTGGCGACCAAAAAAATGTAATTCTGGCGTTTTGACTTTTTTTCTCGCTATGCTGTTTAGTGATTGGGTTAATTCTTTAGATCGATCGATTGGGTGATTCTGAATGTGGTGATACCAAATGCAGTATGTGTATGTTTGATTTCTTTAATTGCTTTATTATTTTGAATGTGGCGAATGGGGGGGTGATTTAAACATTTATTTATTCTTACATTTTTAATATTTTTAAAACAGGGGCTTTTTTTTACTTTTAGCATGCTTCAATAGTCTCTATGGGAGACTAGAAGCTGCCATAATCCGATCGGCTCTGCTACATACTGGTGGTGCTCATGGCAATCCAGCAGTGACAACCATAGAGGTCTGCTGGAGACTTCTGGTTTTCATGTCAACCCATTGGTAAGCACAAGTTAAATTCCGCTGTCAGAGATTGACAGCAGCATTTAACGGATTAACAGCCACGGGTGGATCGCTGTTGTGAACACCTTTGACCTGGCTTCTGAGTGTGGGCTTCCTCTGGTGGTTGCTGCTGGTAATGGAGCTGGTCTGGCTGACAGAAGTCAATCACCTGAGGATGATGATTGGAGGTTAGGTGCTACAGACTGGAGAGATTTAAGTGAGCAATCTTCCCGCAGTTGTTGCCGGTGATTTGGTTTGCTTCCTGAGCATTTTGGAAGTCTGCTTGCCTCCTGCTCCGTCCTGCATCTTTCAGATAAGTTATTTGTCTGCTTGAATCATTTTGCATTTTGATTTATTTTTGCTGTTCTCTGATTTTTGCTCTGCTGGTGTGAGTTCAGCCGGGTTCCCTGTTGGGACCTGTGCTGGACTCTGTTTCAAATGCCACAGCTTGTGTCAGCCTTTTCTGTATCTCTAATCCCGTTGTATCAGTATCTTTGTTTTGCGTCCAGTTCACACCAGAGTTCTGAATTAGTGGGGGAGAGGTCATGTGGCCTCAGTATTTTTGCATATCAGACGTGTTGGATGTTTCTTAGGGTTTTTTACGTGATTGCAGACAGTATCCTTTTCTGTCCTGTTCTATCTAGACAGTTTGGGCCCCATCATTTGCTTACTTTATTTTTGGCCTGTGTTTTGTGCCTCATCTTGTCTCACCGGCAATATATGTTCGGGGGCTAACTACTCCTTTGGGGTTCTACTGCGGGGCAGTTTAGCTTTCCCATTTCTCTCTTTAGGCTTCGTTAATTATTTGGCTGTGCCGAGGCGTCTAGGGCATCGTAGGTACATCCCACGGCTAATTCTAGATGTGTCGTCAGTTTAGGGGTCTGCAATCCACTAAGCTACCAACCTCTCTGGTTATCTGGTTACCTAGACTATTCACCTGTTATCCACCTCGGTTACCTAATCATAACAAATCGCGATTCCACCCGTGGCTGTTAGAGGCACATGTCAGCTGTTCAAAACAGCTGACGTGCCAGAAAAGATGTGGGCTCAGCGCTGGAGCCCACATCAAAGGGAGGGAGACCGACATTGGCGTACTATTACGCCCGATGTCGGAAAGGGGTTACAAAATGCACATATGTGGTATCGTTGCATCCATAGCAGTCAGGTCTATCAAAATATAAAATGAATTATCCCAATGGTAAATGTGTAAAGAGAGCAAAAGATTGAAGCACCAGGATTGCCTTTTATTGGTCCACGCTACTCCGCAAACAAATGCAATGAGAACAGATCAAAACGGTTTAATCTCAAAATGGTATTGAATTGTATTAGCTCGCCATGCAAAAAACAAGGCCTCGCACAACTCCATCGACTGAAAAATGGAAAGATGACAGGTCTCGAAAAATGGTGACACAAACAAAAAAAGTTATATTTTTTTGTACAAATTTCTGAATTTTTGTTTCAACTACTAAAATAATAAAAAAATGGGGAAGTTTGGTATTGCTGTAATCATGCTGACATGGATTGTAAGGTTATTTTTACCGCAACATGAAAGCTGGAAAAACTAAACCTTAAAACTCAATGTTGGAATTGTGCACATTTATTTTTGCATTTTCATTGCACTTGGATTTTTTCCCTGAATTCCAATGCAATCTCTGGTCAAATGACTGGGGTCATTCACATAAAAAAAATACTGTAAAAAAACAAGTCTTTATACGGCTATGTGGATGGAAAAATAATAAAAAATATTAATTGGATGAAAGGTCCAAAAGAAGCAACCCACAAAACCGGAAAATGGTTGTATTGGCAAAGGGATTTGTAGAGTAAGGCCGGGGTCACACTTGTGAGAAACTCGCGCGAGTATCGCGTCTCAATACCCGGCACTGCGGCTGGCACTCGGGACCGGAGCGCTCAGCTTCATAGAAATACATGCAGCCGCACACTCCAGTCTCGAGTGCCAGCCGCAGTGCCAGGCATTGAGACGCGAGACTCGTGCTTTCTTGCAAGTGTGACCCCGGCCTAATAAGAAAAGTCTGCAGTCACTTTGTGTGTGAACACAGACTGAGGAGTGGTGACAATGCGCAATGTGCACGCTGCCACCAGTCTCTTGTATTTCCAGCACCAGTGAGTGGACACATGACAGTAATTTGTACACTTGGGTCATGTCCCCTCTAGATTCTCTGTCGCTTTTCTCAACGCTAATTTTTATTGTGCTGCTCAGAAATTCCCTTTTATAAGAAGCAAATTGCAGAGTTGCTTGATTTTTACAAATACTTTCCAATTTGCCCATTAAAGAATGTGAGAATAACACATTAATGAATTAGTGAGCCAGTTATTAGTTTAGGGGGCTGTGTATATTTCCCTGCGCTGTCAGCCAATATTATATTGGGCGTAGTGGTGCAGGAAGCCATTATGCAGAGATGACAGGACAGCCTTCCCCTCACACGTGTCATTACAGTCCCGCCCCCTATAATAAGTCAGGGGCTATGAGGCGGCCATCGTTCATCAGTAGTTACTAGTTCTGCCTGGGCGGATGAAGATGGGCAGGGTGGAGTACTGGCTGGAGATGTTCACCTCATCGCCATGTGTGGAAGACATTGCAAGGAGCCTACAGGAACTGGTGAGGAGCGGGGCAATGCGCGGGGATACCACTATTGTCTGGTTACATTACAGCGTGGGGGTAGAGACTTCTTGTGTTTCTGTCCTAGAAGCTGTTCGTGCAGGATAAAGGCTTTATTATGTCACAAGTGAGAACTGCGCGCTAGAATCTGTCATGCCGGTGTTTAGAACTGCACAGTTCTGCTGGAGCAGGCGACATAGACTGCGGGCAATTTCGGCGGGAAAACGTGAGACGTACTACGCCTACGCACAGTAGATAGTGGTCACAAATTGGCGGGAAGCGCGGTCACAGGTAGGCGGCACTGCTCATGATATTTCTATATAAAGATCAGCGGCACTGCTCATGATATTTCTATATAAAGATCAGCGGCACTGCTCATGATATTTCTATATAAAGATCAGCGGCACTGCTCATGATATTTCTATATAAAGATCAGCGGCACTGCTCATGATATTTCTATATAAAGATTAGCGGCACTGCTCATGATATTTCTATATAAAGATCAGCGGCACTGCTCATGATATTTCTATATAAAGATCAGCGGCACCGCTCATGATATTTCTATATAAAGATTAGCGGCACTGCTCATGATATTTCTATATAAAGATTAGCGGCACTGCTCATGATATTTCTATATAAAGATCAGCGGCACTGCTCATGATATTTCTATATAAAGATCAGCGGCACCGCTCATGATATTTCTATATAAAGATTAGCGGCACTGCTCATGACATTTCTATATAAAGATTAGCGGCACCGCTCATGATATTTCTATATAAAGATCAGCGGCACCGCTCATGATATTTCTATATAAAGATTAGCGGCACTGCTCATGATATTTCTATATAAGGCTGTGTGCACACGCTGCGGATTCCGCTGCGTTTCCGCAGCGGTTTTGGCCGCTGCGGACACGCAGCAGTTTTAGCTGCGGTGTACAGTACCATTCATTTGAATGGGAAAAAAAAAACGCTGTGCCGACGCTGCGGAAAAAACCGCGCGGATTTGCTGCGGTTTTGAATCCGCAGAAAGAATTGCATGTCAATTCTTTCTGCGGAAACCTATCTCCACCATTGTGGAGATAGTGAATCCGCAGGACCAAACCGCAGGCAAAACCGCAGATAATCCGCAGGTCTTTGGACCTGCGGATTATCTGCGGTTTTTGCAAAATCCGTGCGGATTCCGCAGCGTGTGCACGTACCCTAAGGCTGTGTGCACACGCTGCGGTTTTACCCGCGATTCCGCAGCGGTTTTAACCCTGCGGAACCGCTGCGGTTTCCGCAACAAGGTACAGTGCCATTAAAGTTAATGGTAAAACGAAACCGCTGTGCACATGGTGCGGTAAAAACCGCGCGGTTTCGCTGCGGAATACAATCCGCAGCATGTCAATTATTTCTGCGATTCCGCAGCGGTTCTGCACCCATAGACTTGTATAGAGTCTTTACAATCCGCAGCAAATTCGGCATATGTGCGGTTTTTGCTGCGGATTTGGGTGTCAAAACCGCTGCATAGGGAAGTGATGTCAGGCGGGAGGAAGTGTGTGGGCGGAGTGTAGTGTAGGGAAAAAGCAGGAAGTCGCTGTCATGGAAGGCTACCGTCGCATGGGGATCGATGTGGGACGTCTGATCGATTTGGTATGTATGCATGTATGTATGTTTGTGTGTCTGTGTGTGTGTCTGTCTGTAGTGTGCGTCAGTCTGTGTGTGTCTGTCTGTGTGCGTCAGTCCCCATGCGACAGTAGCCCCACAATTGTGCTCAGTCGCCGTATGGGCCTGCTACCCCCATCCGGTTATAGGATGGGAGAGTAGTCCCTGCGGTGACCGAGCACAATTGTGCATGTAAAAAAAAAAAAAATACAATACATGTAATATTACACAAAGACATGACATACAAACATAAAACATACATTACATACTCACCATACAGCACATGTTGTTCCCCGAAGCCATTGCGGTGCTCCTGCAGTGTATCGCCGAGTTTTCCGGTGTTTGGCCGCTCCGGGACCTCGCTTTACGGCTCTTCTGCTGCGTTTGACCTTTCCCACGCAGCAGTGCCGTAAAGGAGGTTACCTGAGTCACTGAACTCAGGTAAACTCTGGGCACATGCGCAGTAACACACTACAGGAGCTGAGCTCCTGGCAGTGTGTTTCTGCAGCCATGGAGAATGGTCACATCACCTGATGTGACTGTTCTCCATGTCAGATCGTCGTGGGACACTCGTTTTATGGACTGCGACGGAACGGTAGGTATAGAATTGGTTTGTTGTTTTATTTTTTCTCTAGGTTGATCGAGGGCGTCGCATAGGATTGCGCGCAAAATAAATTTTTGGTAAAAAAAAACTGTGTTTTATTTCATTAAAATTTTTTTTTAAAATGTGTCTTTTTTCAAACTTTCTCTATGGGCTTAATAATGGATCGGCGTCTTATTGAGGCTTCTCCATTATTAACCGGGGTTAATGACACCTGTCAATCAAAGGTGGCATTAACCCCTTTATTACCCCACATCCCGCCGCCGCGGTGCGGGAGTGGGAAGAGAGGGGCTAAGTGCCGGAATTGGTGCAACTTATAGATGCGCCATTTCTGGGGCATCTGCGGCCTCATATTTGTAGCCGGGGGGGGGCAATATCCATGACCCCTTCCTAGGCTATGAATATGAGCCCGCAGCTGTCTGCATAGCCTTTCTGGCCCTAAAATATGGGGGACCCCCACGTCATTTTCTTTTTGGGGGTCTCCCTTTTTTTTGGAGCCAGAGAGGCTATGCAGACAGCTGCGGGCTCATATTCGTAGCCTGGGAAAGGGGACTTGGATATTAACCCCTTCCCAGGTTGTAAATATCAGCCCGCAGTTGTCTGCTTAGCCTTTCTGGGCCCAAAATATGGGGGACCCCCACGTCATTTTCTTTTTGGGGGTCTCCCTTTTTTTTGGAGCCAGAGAGGCTACGCAGACAGCTGCGGGCTCATATTCGTAGCCTGGGAAAGGGGACTTGGATATTAACCCCTTCCCAGGTTGTAAATATCAGCCCGCAGTTGTCTGCTTAGCCTTTCTGGGCCCAAAATATGGGGGACCCCCACGTCATTTTCTTTTTGGGGGTCTCCCTTTTTTTTGTAGCCAGAGAGGCTACGCAGACAGCTGCGGGCTCATATTCGTAGCCTGGGAAAGGGGACTTGGATATTAACCCCTTCCCAGGCTGTAAATATCAGCCCGCAGTTGTCTGCTTAGCCTTTCTGGGCCCAAAATATGGGGGACCCCCACGTCATTTTCTTTTTGGGGGTCTCCCTTTTTTTTGGAGCCAGAGAGGCTACGCAGACAGCTGCGGGCTCATATTCGTAGCCTGGGAAAGGGGACTTGGATATTAACCCCTTCCCAGGTTGTAAATATCAGCCCGCAGTTGTCTGCTTAGCCTTTCTGGGCCCAAAATATGGGGGACCCCCACGTCATTTTCTTTTTGGGGGGTCTCCCTTTTTTTTGGAGCCAGAGAGGCTACGCAGACAGCTGCGGGCTCATATTCGTAGCCTGGGAAAGGGGACTTGGATATTAACCCCTTCCCAGGTTGTAAATATCAGCCCGCAGTAGTCTGCTTAGCCTTTCTGGGCCCAAAATATGGGGGACCCCCACGTCATTTTCTTTTTGGGGGGTCTCCCTTTTTTTTGGAGCCAGAGAGGCTACGCAGACAGCTGCGGGCTCATATTCGTAGCCTGGGAAAGGGGACTTGGATATTAACCCCTTCCCAGGTTGTAAATATCGTCCTGCATGTTTTTTCTTTATTTTCTGGCCCTCCCTTTTTTTTTTTCCTTACAATTATTTTTATTAATGTTGGGGTTATTTGCTTTTGAACAGTTTAGGATTTAAAATGGATCTGCGTCTTATTGACGCATATCCATTCTTAACCGTGCCTAATGTCACCTATCAGAAAAGGTGACATTAAGCCCTATTGTCGCTGCTACATGGTAGTGGGAAGAGAGTAGCTAGGCCAAAGTATTTCCGCATCTTATAGATGCAGACTTTCTTTGGCAGAGGCGGACTCATATGTACATGCGGGGTGGGGTCAAGATCCATATGCAAACATTGGTGGCATATCTAGAGCATGGCAGAATGCTGTAGCTAATCCTCTGATGGCGGTATATTCCCTAAATTTAAAATATCAACCATTTTGTGTTGGTTACAGCATGTTAACACATTACTGTCTATACATTTTAGGTCCGGGACTATCCAGCTGTCTGGGACCAGGCAGAGGAGACCTACAAGGACCGATATTATAGGGACCTGTGCTGGACAAAAAGATGTTTTCCGACTGGGATCAATTCACGAATGCCGTACAGTCTCAAATTGGTAATTTGCAAACTTTTTATGATGTCTAATATTATATATATTTGAAAATGTACTCAAGTTTTTCTTTTTGTTTGTTCTGTAGAGAAAGATCTTAAGCAGCGTTGGCGGTCGGTAAGGGACCGTTTTACCAAGTTTCTGGTTAACTGTTCCAAAAGTGGATCATCGCCAAGCAAGAAGCACTTTCCCTTTTTTGAAGAACTCCAGTTTGTGATATCAAGCAGGAATGTGCGGAGGTATTTTTTTGAAAAAGCCCCAAAAAAACTTGTAATGTGTTTAGCCATGTGTATAGTAAAAATTGGGTGCGTTGCGTAATTAACGCTGCGTCATGTTACATCGTTCAATTGCCAGGATACAGATGTTACAGGAGTGTATTTCCGTAAATGCTTTCAACACTATGCGTTCAAAGATGTAGGGATGAGGACTACCTAACAAGACATGTTGCACGTTTATTGTACAACGCAGCATGTCTAGCTAGCTTGCGTAGGCATTCTTGCTACGCAAGCTAAGTTTAAACATCAAATTATAGCATCATGTTATTTGTCATGTCTTTATTGAAAACAGGCTTTATCACCATGGTGCAAGAAAAAGGTAGCAGCACTTTTCGATGAGTGGGATGTTGGCTGTGTCCAAAGTGTAGCTTCTATGCCGCAAGGCTACATACCATACTAATGTTTTATTTTTTTTCTTTCCAGCACTCAAGGGAACATTGAACCGTCTAAACAGACCGAACAAGAGTCCGAAGATGGAGCAGGATCCTCTGGAGCTGGGGAGATCTGTTCACCAAGTGTCGAACCACCTTCTGCCGTTGCCACATGCTCTGCATCTGATGGAAACATCTGCAACACCAGCTGCAGGAACATCTGGTTCGGCAGAACCTGTTGTTCAACACCGACCTGCCTGTCCGGTGGCAGGAGAGCCGACAAAAAAAAAAACAAAAAAAAAAATGAAGATCCTACTGTCAAGGCAGCGACGGATACTCTGGCGTTAATTAAAAAATCCACTTCAGAGGACCAGTATGATTTCTTTGCGCTGCAAATTGCAAGCCAAACTCGATCATTGCCACCGGACAGGCAGTCAATTTTCATGAGTGTGGTCCAGATGTCCCTAACGGCTCTAAAGGACCCTGCTCCGATCTTCAACTATGAACAGATTTGGACGGGGCTTTTTGGCCTATTCAGGGCCAGACAACAAGGCCCGCAACCTCCAGCCCCTGTGCGCCAAGACAGTGAACACCACAGCTTCACCCAGCAGTTGCAGGCAGCGGGAGACTCCACATCAGATTGCAGGCCTGGGTATGGCTATTACCCCCAGTACTACAACTTAAATTAAAGTTATCTTTTTGTTTTATCAGTTTTTGTTCTGTTGTTCTGAAATGGACTCATTTGTGTCCACAATGTTTTTTCAAATTGAAAAAAAAGAGGTTGACATGTTTGTCAAATGGTATTTATCCATAAATAAATTTATACGTTTCCAAAATTATTTTGTTGTCCTTCTTGCTCCTTCCTATGATCTGTCTTTTCCAGTCTCTATGCTCTACCTTACGTTATGATTATTTGTCGTAGACTCTGCCCTGTTCTTCAGGTTACGTTCCCTAGCTCTTGTACCTTGCCTGTGTTCCTTGTGTACTTTTTTGTGTATGTTTTTGAAGGCACGTGCATTTTCACTGTCACCTTTTGGAACAAGCTTTGCCGTGACGTCTTGCATGCGTCTTCTGTACCTTAGCCATACATTGTCGCTGTGTGACCCTTGCATGCGCCTGGTTGTAACCGTGCCCTCCTCTCTGTGCCTCAGCCGTGTTTTCCATGCTTTCTTGCACCCACACTGTTTCTTGCACTGTGCTTTTTGTGCTTCTTTATCAGAAGGCTTTTTCGATTATTGCTACCTTTAATCTCTGTTGTGTTCTGATCTGTATGAGCTGCGTTGAAACCTTACGTGTTGTCCGTACCCACCTGTTACTGCCTATGTTCTACTCTTTGCCCAGAAACCTGCCCCTGGCATGTGTCTCTTCAGGACGTTGTGTTGAATCCTGCCTTAGACCATGTCTTGAACTGACGCTCCTCCTTGAATGAACCCTTGAACCCTGGCTTGCCTGCCGGATGCACGTAGTCTGGCGTTGGCTGACACAGGTCCGGAGAGTGATGACTGCGGCCTGATGTCCGGAGATGATGTCCGCATCATGATGTCCGGACCGGTTGATCGTTGCCAAATGTCAGGAGTCATATGCCACCTAACCCTTGTCTGAACCCAGGCGTGCCACCTAGCATAACATGCCTTGGATGTTGGCGTGCAGTCGCACGCACCTTGATGTGTATCACTCTGTCTTCATCATTAAGTATTTACACAGTTGTTACCCTAAGCTTTAATGACGAGAATAATAATCTTTAATAATAATCTTTATTTTTAGATAGCGGAAACATATTCCACAGAGCTTACAGTTTGCACACATTATTATCACTGTCCCCGATGGGGCTCACAATCTAGATTACCTATCAGTATGTCTTTGGAATGTGGGAGGAAACCGTAGAAGCCGGAGGAAACCCACGCAAACACGGGGAGAACATACAAACTCATTGCAGATGTTGCCCTTGGTGGGATTCGAACCCAGGACTGCAAGGCTGCAGCGCTAACCACTGAGCCACCGTGCTGCCCTGTGTCCACACTTGGTCTTGTCTTGTATCATGCACATACTCTTTTGTCAGACACACTTGTGTCTTCCTTGAGCCGGCCTTCTAGTTACAGCATTCATAGTGCCTCACACAACTTTTATTGCCCCTGAGACACTCCATGTATTGGTGGTGGTTCCTCACAGTGTCAGCTCTCCCTGGTTGAGTGTGTGCCACAACCTAGATCGTCAACAGCAAAAGAGACCGTCATATTAACCTTAAACTATGGGATGTGTCTAAGTACATGTGTGAGTACGTGTGTGTGAGTGCATGTGAAGTACGTGTGTAAGTACGTGTGTGTGAGTGCATGTGAAGTACGTGTGTAAGTACGTGTGTGTGAGTGCATGTGAAGTACGTGTGTGTGTGAGTGCATGTGAAGTACGTGTGTGAGTACGTGCGTACGTGTGTGTGTGTGAGTGCATGTGAAGTACGTGTGTAAGTACGTGTGTGTGTGCGTGTGAAGTACGTGTGTAAGTACGTGTGTGTGAGTGCATGTGAAGTACGTGTGTAAGTACGTGTGTGTGAGTGCATGTGAAGTACGTGTGTAAGTACGTGTGTGTGAGTGCATGTGAAGTACGTGTGTGCGTACGTGTGTGTGTGAGTGCTTGTGAAGTACATGTGTGAGTACGTGTGTGTGAGTGCATGTGAAGTACGTGTGTAAGTACGTGTGTGTGAGTGCATGTGAAGTACGTGTGTGAGTACGTGCGTACGTGTGTGTGTGTGAGTGCATGTGAAGTACGTGTGTGAGTACGTGTGTGTGTGAGTGCATGTGAAGTACGTGTGTGAGTACGTGCGTACGTGTGTGTGTGTGAGTGCATGTGAAGTACGTATGTGAGTACGTGCGTACGTGTGTGTGTGTGAGTGCATGTGAAGTACGTGTGTGAGTACGTGCGTACATGTGTGTGTGTGAGTGCATGTGAAGTACGTGTGTGAGTACGTGCGTACGTGTGTGTGTGTGAGTGCATGTGAAGTACGTGTTTCTAAGTACATGTGTGAGTACGTGTGTGTGTGTGTGAGTGCATGTGAAGTACGTGTGTAATTACGTGTGTGTGAGTGCATGTGAAGTACGTGTGTAAGTACGTGTGTGTGAGTGCATGTGAAGTACGTGTGTGAGTACGTGCGTACGTGTGTGTGTGTGTGAGTGCATGTGAAGTACGTGTTTCTAAGTACATGTGTGAGTACAGTGCAAAGCAAAATTGCAAACAAAAGGGTTGGACCAGGAAATTATCCTTTTTTTTTTTTTGTTCAAACAAGTCTAAACTTTATTGACATGTGATACTGTAAAAACGCAGACAATTCCAGATTTCAAAAACGCAGCAAAAACCGCATGTTTTCCGCAGCAAAACCGCAGCAAACCGCACCGCGGTTTCTGCCAGCACATGCGGTTTTTGGTGCGGAAAAAAACGCTGGATAATCCGCAACGTGTGCACGTAGCCTAAAGATCAGCGGCACCGCTCATGATATTTCTATATAAAGATCAGCGGCACCGCTCATGATATTTCTATATAAAGATTAGCGGCACCGCTCATGATATTTCTATATAAAGATCAGCGGCACCGCTCATGATATTTCTATATAAAGATCAGCGGCACCGCTCATGATATTTCTATATAAAGATTAGCGGCACCGCTCATGATATTTCTATATAAAGATCAGCGGCACTGCTCATGATATTTCTATATAAAGATCAGCGGCACCGCTCATGATATTTCTATATAAAGATCAGCGGCACTGCTCATGATATTTCTATATAAAGATCAGCGGCACCGCTCATGATATTTCTATATAAAGATCAGCGGCACCGCTCATGATATTTCTATATAAAGATTAGCGGCACTGCTCGTGATATTTCTATATAAAGAAATAAGCAGCAAATCCGTTGAATTGTAGAAGTAGCGAAATAAATTGCATGGACCTAATGTTCAGTAGTTTCATGCCTAAAGGCAGGCTTTATGTATTGCGCTCGCAAAAGGTATCCATATAAAGAGGTGGAAATTAATATACAACCATCTTGGCAAATGGCGCAAGCTAAACTTTGTACTGCATTAGTAGAACAGTTACTGTAAGGCCTGTTTCACACATCTGTTTTTTCCCCATCAGTCAAGATCCGCCAATTTTTAAAAAAACGGATCCGCCAAAAAAGGGCAGATCCGTTTTTTACACCCATAAACTTACATTATTGGCGGATCTTGACTGACGGTCGTCCGTCACACGTTATTGTATGGACCCGCCAAGATTTTAGCGGCTCCCGGGCGGATGAGAGGAACTCTGCAAAGTTTTTTTGCAGTGACGGTCTGCTATTTTCACTCTGGGAAGCATTTTAACCCTTAACTACCATCCCGGGAGCCGCTAAAATCTCTCTCTCATCCTTGTCTATCTCCTTGTCGGCCCCTGCGCAGAGTTCACTGCAGCTGGAAATGGTGGAAAGCCTTTTAGGTCACTTTCACCTGACAGGATTTTGATGAGTGTTTAGATGTAGCATGTAACCCCTTTTCTGACCCGGTGATTGATTAATTGTTTGCGCTTCCGCTTTTTCCTTCTCCTTCCAAGAGTCTTATTTTGTTTTATTTTCCGACATAGCCGTACTAGAGCTAGTTATTGTGCAGCAGCAGTTGTACTTTGAATCACACCATCTATTTTACCATATAATGTATTGAAAAACGGGGGAAAAATGTCTCAAGTGGTGTGAAAAAATTATTCTGCCATCATTTTTTTTAAATTTTGTTTATAGAGTATAGTGTGATAACGAAAACATGGAAACAGGATTCTCCAGATCTGTACGATTACTGCAGTAACAATGTTGTAATTTTATTTTTTATGGATTAGGCCTGTTTCACACTTTCTAGCGTCAGTCAAAATCCATCAGCGGAAAAAAACGGATCCGACGGATTTGCCTGGCGGATCTGTCTTTTTCCCCATAGACTTGTATTAGCGACGGATTGTGACGGATGGCCTTCCGTTTCGTCCGCCGTGCGACGGATCCGTCATAAAATACCTGTCCATCAGCCGGAAAAAACGTCCAGAAGAACGTTTTTTGTCTGTGTGGAAAAGACTGACGGTGATGGATTCGTCGCCGTCCGTTGTCTGGTAGAATGGATGCCTATTGGCGACGGATCTGTCGCCGTCCGTCACATGGTGGAATCCAGTGACGGATGCTGCAACAAATCCGTAAAAAAGACTGATCTGGTGCATCATTTTTTTGCAGTCAGCAGTGGATCCGTTTTTTTCACAAATTGACGGATTGAGACTGATTCCAAAAGACTGAAGTGTGGAACAGGCCTTAGTATGCAAGGAGTTTGACAGTGGCATGTTTTGTTAGGGTACCTGACCTTGTAAGACCCGGGCTACACTGACTTTAGCCGCGACACGTGTCACATGGCAAAGATCAGTATGTGCTGTTACTATGGTGCATCACAGCGTAATTCAGGTGAATGGCGGTCGCATTACAACCCCAAGGATACCACAAGAGGAAAGTCACAAAAAGGCTGACTTGCGCTATGTGCACGACGAGTTGTACTTTTGAACGACACCATTTGTTTTTACCATGTTCTGTACTAGAAAAACGGGAAAAAAATTCCAAGTGCGGTGAAATTGCAAAAAAGTGAATTCCCACTCTTGTTTTTTGTTTGGCTTTTTTGCTAGGTTCACTAAATGCTAAAACTGACCTGCCTTTATGATTCTCCAGGTCATTACAAGTTCATAGACACCAAACATTTCTAGGTTCTCTTTTATCTAAGGCTACTTTCACACTAGCGTCGTGTGACGTACGTCGCAATGCGCCGTTTTGGAGAAAAAACGCATCCTGCAAAGTTGTCCGCAGGATGCGTTTTTTCTCCATAGACTTGCATTAGCGACGCATTGCGACGTATGGCCACACGTCGCATCCATCGTGCGACGGATGCGTCGTGTTTTGGCGGCCGCGACGCACACAAAAACGTTACATGTAACTTTTTTTGTGCATCGTGTCCGCCATTTTCGACCGCGCATGCGGATCCGTTTTTTTTGGAAAACGGCGGATCTTGACTAATTTGAAAAAACTGATGTGTGAAACAGGCCTAAGCAGTAAAAATGCAGCAAAGACGCAAATCTTTTTACAGCTGTGTTTTTGCTGCAGATTTGACTGACTCAATTGAAGTCAATGAGTCAAAAACACACTGTAGAAACGCAAAAAGAATTGACATGCTGCGGAAAATAAAACGCAGCAAATACGGACAGAAATTTCCTGATCATGTGCACAACACTTCAGGATTGTCATTGAATTACCTTGCAATAAGTATTCCATTGCGTTTTTGGACCATTTAGGCTAGTTTCATGCTAGCGTTTCACTGACCTGTGTTGGTCTGTGCACGGCCGCCGCTAAGCTCCGCCCCGGCCGCTCCGCCTATGGGCGCATAACGCTGCATGCGACCTGCGTACCCTACCTGCGCCAAACGCACAGTGTTGCATTTTGGTGCGCTCGGCGCACCGTTAAAAGGACGCATGCGCCGACAAACGCATACCTGCGCACGGCCTGCGTACCCACTGCTAAAAATGGGGTACACAGGTCGCATGCAGCGTCATGCGCCCATAGTCGGAGCGGCCAGGGGGCGGAGCTTAGCGGCGGCCGTGCGCAGACCGACGCAGGTCAGTAAAACGTTAAAAAAAACGCATCGTGTGCACATAGCCATTGACTTCTGCTTGTCGCGGTACTCAATATCACTGCATTCGGGTACATTCCCACGTTCAGGATCTGCTGTGGTTTTGACGCTGCATAACGTCCGCACCTATTATGCAAACTAGCAGATGCGTATTTACCTTTTTTACACATGCGGGAAGGTGCCATGATTTTAATTTTTATATGAATAATTATTGATTATATAATCAATTTTTAGTACAAAATTAATTTAATTTTTTCTATTTAGCTGACATTTTAATTAGTGGGGGTGTAGGTGTCTAACCATGACGCTTGCACACCTCACTTTCGGCAGCCATGGGCATAAAAGAGCCTGCGGTCGAACAGCGACTACATCTCTAGCATTGAGGCCGCTTCACCTGCTGCTTAGCTGTGATCTAGGCATGCGCCCTGTGCTGTCCAGGTCACAGCTGTGGGAGGAGATTGCGGCCATTTTGTTGTACCTCGGAGCGTAAGCTGTGGGCTTCATTTTCTCGTCATCGCACGCACTGGACAGTGCGATGACAGGAGCTGCATGGGGAAGAAGATGCCAGGGAGGGGAGGTCCGGGGTGAGTGTCTGCAGTGCCTCTCCTCACCGACCTGTTTAGAGCACAGCAGAGAGATCATCACACTGTTGTGCTCTGTGCACACTGTGTTTGAGTACGCATTTGTATTTTCCTGTGTGTTTGATCGTGCATGTGTATTATCCTGTGTGTGAGCTGCATGTGTCTTATCCTGTGTGTGTGTGCATGTGTATTTTTCTGTTTGTATAAGCGAGCATGTACGAGGGGCGATCCAAAAGTAATGATAATCAATAATAAACACAATGAATATAGTAAAAAAAAAAAAAAATTATTCTTCTACATAGTCTCCTAACAAGTCTATACATTTAGTCCATCTCTTTTCTAAACTTAGAATTCCCTTCGAAAAAAATTCTTCATCTTGACCCTCAAAAAACTCCCCAACAGCGGTTATCACGTCGCTATTGTCGTCAAATTTCTTGCCCCGGAGGTGTTCCTTGAGCCGAGGAAAGAGAAAGAAGTCACTGGGGGCTAGATCTGGCGAATAGGGGGGTGTTCCACCAGTTCAAAGCCCGCTTATTGAATGGTAGCCATGGCAACTGCAGCTTTGTGAGCCGCTGCGTTATCTTGGTGAAATAGCACTCCAGCCCGCAGTTTGCCGCGCCTTTTCTCCTTGATAGCCTCCCGCAATCTTCTTATTTGTTTGTTATTAGTAGGAGCCCGTAATAGTGGCTCCCTTCTCCAAATAGTCCACCATAATAATTCCTTCAGCGTCCCAAAAAACGGACGCCATAACCTTCCCTGCTGAGCTTGACACTTTGAATTTCTTCGGCGTCGGCTCGTTTCCATGTCATCGATTGTTGTTTAGTTTCGGGATCAAAGTGGTGGATCCAGGTCTCATCCATGGTCAAAAAACGTGACAAAAAATTCTCCTTGTCTGCTTGGAACTTTTCGAGATTTGCTATTGAAATGTCAACTCGTTTCTTCTTTTGCTCGTCGGTTAACGTTTTTGGCACCCAACGCGTGGAGACCTTTCTCATATGCAATTCTTTTGCAAGGATTCTTTGAATACTGCCATATGAGATCCCTGTGACCTCAGCTACATATGCCTGATAGTCATTCTTCGATCTGCCAACACAACTTCTTCAACTTTTTTCACGTTTTCTTCATTGAGGGACGTGGATGGGCGTCCTTCACGATGTTCAACTTCCGTCAATGTTCTTCCCAGCTTAAATTCCTTGGCCCAGCGTGCAACTGTGGAATATGGAGGAGAAGAGTCCCACAATGTTTCCACCAAGTCGCTGTGTATGTCTTTGGTAGACATTTTTTTCAAGCAGCGGTATTTGATGAGAGCTCTGAGCTCGTTTTTTTCCATTTTGATGTTCACTCCTTGGCAGTTCATATTCAAATGAATGTAGCTCCCGGGAATCGTGGCCTATTTAAGTGATTTTTTTTTCCTGGACTAGTGGGTACCTAAGAGAGAAGAAAACATTTTATTTTAATTTCTGTGTGCAATAGAAATAACCGATTATCATTACTTTTGGATCGCCCCTCGTATATGTATCTTCCTGTGTGTGAGCATGCAGGTGTATTTTCCTGTGTGAGTGTGCATTTGTATTTTCCTGTGTGAACCTGCATGTGTGAGCATACATGTGTATTTTGGTATGTGAACATGCATGTGTATTTTCCTGTATAATCGTGTATGTGTATTTTTCTGTGGGAGCGTACATGTGTATTTTCATGTTTATGCGCGTGCATGTGTAATTTCCTGTGTGTGTGAACATGCATTTGTATTTTACTATATATAGTAGAAGAGATCAGATGATCGCAGCAGTAAGAAATACGGTATAAAGGTTAAAGATACAGTGGGTACGGAAAGTATCCAGACCCCTTTAAACTTTTCACACTTTGTTTCATTTCAACCATTTGGTAAATTCAAAAAAGTTCATTTTTTCTCATTAATGTGTCTGCACCCCATCTTGACTGAAAAAAAACAAATGTAGAAATTTTTGCAAATTTATTAAAAAGAAAAGCTGAAATATCACATGTTCATAAGTATTCAGACCCTTTGCTCAGCATTGAGTAGAAGCACCCTTTTGAGCTAGTACAGCCATGAGTCTTCTTAGGAATGATGGAACAAGTTTTTCACACCTGGGTCCCCGATTCAAGTGAGTGGGTCCTAGTACAGTTCTGGTACCTGAACCTGAACTTTTTATAACTATTGAGCCGGACCCTTACATCCAGGCGTCTGCCCACCTCTATAAGGCCGGGGTCACACTAACCGAATACGGTCAGTATTTTACATGCGTAATACAGATGAATGGCCCCTAAACAGTGCTCCGTATGTCATCCATAATCAAGGTGTGGTCGCGCATTTTGCGCATGTAAGCATCCGTATGTAATCCGTATAGCGAGATTTTCTCGCCGCCTTGCAAAATGGACATATAATGGAACCCTATGGCAGGGTTTCTAACAGAAACCAAAGAATAGATATAGACACATAGAATGCATATATATATATGTATATGTATTCTATGTGTCTATATCTATTCTTTCGTTTCTTTATTAAACCTGTCAGTGTGAGTTTACTGTATAGCTCACTGAATTGCCGGCTTTGCTAAAAGACACCTGGTGCGTATTTCTCGCAAGTCACATGTGTGGTCCGTGTGTAATCCGTATTTTTTGGGCACCCATAGACTTGCATTGGCGTACTACGGGCGTAGTACGCTGACAATCGCAGCATGCTGCAATTGGCACGGAGCGTAGAATACGGATGAGAAATATACGGCTGGTGCAAGGGACCCCATAGAGAATCATTGGTCCGTGTCTAATGCGTGCTTTTAGCGCCTCTCACTCGGCCGTATTCCTCGCCAGTGTGACCCCGGCCTTAAAGTATAAAAAGTGATTTTTGCAATAAATACTGGGACATTTTGCTTGAGATAAACATGTTAGTGATGCTGTGTGCAATATGCTAATGACCCTTGGCTCACACCAGAGCAGGAGCCGAGTGAGTATCAATGCTATTGTGCTCTGATCCTCTCGCACAGAGAGGATTGGAACACAGCTTCAGAGGAGGCGGAGAAATTAATTTCTCCATCTCTGCTGTCGGCGTATATCGCACTGCACTCGGGTGATATCAGGGTGCTGTGCATTGTCACTCACACCCATAGACTTATGTGTATGAGTGAGCCGAGTCATGCTGCGATTGTTCTTGCATGCCGATATAGCATGCGAAAATAATTGCAGATCTGAGCTTTCCCTAGAGTTACACTGGGCTGAGTGCTATGCGATGTTTTCTCGCATAGCACTTGGCCGTGTTGTACAGTAGTGTGACTCCGACCTACTGCAAGTTTACAAATCATGGCCGTTTCTACTACGTTACTGTAACCACAGATTAATTACTAACCATAGCAGAAATTAATAGGCTGCAGATATCAAATCCTCAGCATTGTTCAATTTGACCTGCGGTCACAAGGCTGTGGACTAGTCTGTGTCCATTTTTGTGGAGTTGGAGTCGGTGTAAAAGGAACAGACTCCTAAAATACATAATAAATTGAGTTGTGCTGTAAATGTTTCATAAGAATTTGGGAAAGATATTAAATGTTCTTTTCCTGATCTAAGGCTTGTAGTTGAGATGAATCTGTACTGCACTTTATGTACAGGGTCAGTAGTGACCAGTGCTGTGGAGTTATGAAACGTCCTATAAATGTCTGTTCTGTTCCTGATCTAAGGATCTGGGCTTTTAGTGGAGATGAATCTGTGCTGCACTTTATGTACAGGCTCAGTAGTGACCAGTGCTGTGGAGTTATGAAACGTCCTATAAATGTCTGTTCTGTTCCTGATCTAAGGATCTGGGCTTTTAGTGGAGATGAATCTGTGCTGCACTTTATGTACAGGCTCAGTAGTGACCAGTGCTGTGGAGTTATGAAACGTCCTATAAATGTCTGTTCTGTTCCTGATCTAAGGATCTGGGCTTTTAGTGGAGATGAATCTGTGGCTGTCCTTTATGTACAGGCTCAGTAGTGACCAGTGCTGTGGAGTTATGAAACGTCCTATAAATGTCTGTTCTGTTCCTGATCTAAGGATCTGGGCTTTTAGTGGAGATGAATCTGTGCTGCACTTTATGTACAGGTTCAGTAGTGACCAGTGCTGTGGAGTTATGAAACGTCCTATAAATGTCTGTTCTGTTCCTGATCTAAGGATCTGGGCTTTTAGTGGAGATGAATCTGTGCTGCACTTTATGTACAGGCTCAGTAGTGACCAGTGCTGTGGAGTTATGAAACGTCCTATAAATGTCTGTTCTGTTCCTGATCTAAGGATCTGGGCTTTTAGTGGAGATGAATCTGTGCTGCACTTTATGTACAGGCTCAGTAGTGACCAGTGCTGTGGAGTTATGAAACGTCCTATAAATGTCTGTTCTGTTCCTGATCTAAGGATCTGGGCTTTTAGTGGAGATGAATCTGTGGCTGTCCTTTATGTACAGGCTCAGTAGTGAGGCAATGCTTTGGGGTTGGAAGTCTGGCAAATTGAGTTGTCGGTGGTTTGGTTACGGACTCCACAGCCCTGACTGGATTTTCTCAATGGCTTTTGGAAGAGATTTTGTAACATCTCATTCTCAATGCTAGTATTGTAGTATGCAACAACTTCTGGATGTAAAATCTGCACTAATTATTACCTGAGTGAACATATCTTTGCCCTCCATATCCATGCTCTCCAACTCAGAAGAATTCACCCATGTATGAGTAAATTCCCTACCTAACCAGCCCTGTATAACGGTGTTCAGTTAAATAAATGTTTTAAAAAAACATAATGTCTCCATTTCTTATCCTAATTAGGGCTTTGACGAGTCGATGAGGCATTAATTTCCCCAGACTAGTTATCCCTTTCTCCATGGTATCACGAGCCGGCGTCATCACCAGCCCATACAAATCTTTCATATGCGTGCCGCTCATTTAGGCTGCACCTCTGTAGCTGGGTATACGCTTCCCGGTTTCAGAATTGTATTGTGAATGACCAGAAGAAGCCATCTTCTGAAGTTCCAGTCATGTGCAGTGTGCATCTGAAGCCTAAAAGCCTACACTCAGCTACAGATCCGCAGTGATGCTAGCGAAATGAGTGGCGCACATGTGCAAGATCTGCATGAGTTGGCAATGACTCTTTGATCTTTCCCGGCACCTGCGCACTGCACATTTTTGCCAGAGAAGTGTGTATGTGTGTGTATATATAATATATATATATATAATCTGTGTGTTTTGAGGAATATTTTGTTTGAAAATGATGTGTAATGACAGAATTGCTGTATGTGAAAGCTCATGTTAAAATCGCATTACAATCGCAATGCATTCGGATGTAAATCAGATGCTAGGTGTGAGAAATCGGATTGTATTCGCATGATACTCACATTACACTCCTGCGACTCTCAGTAGGGGGACTCAGACCGATTTTTCATACGGTAAGTGTGACCCCGGCCTTGGGCTGATGTGGTGATTTTAATTACAGCAGGTTCCTACCTACCCATAAATGCAGTCATTACTGAGAGAGGTGTCACATTCACCCAGGAATTCAGACATCAGCCTAAGGCCGGAGTCACACTTGCGAGTGTGATGCGAGAAACTCGTGCAAGTCTCTCGCATCAATACCCAGCACTGCCGCCGGCACTCGGGACCAGAGTTTGCGGCTGCACAGAATATGCAGCTGCACACTCCTAAGTGCCAGCAGCAGTGCCGGGTATTGATGTGAGAGACTCGCGCGAGTTTCTCGCATCACACTCGCAAGTGTGACCCCGGCCTAAGAGATGTAATCATATAGATAGGGAGGGACACATTAGTCTTATGAGACCACCTCGACGTTGGTCGATGGGCAGACATTATTTGGCCAAATTGTGCAAAACGTCTTATTCGTTTTTTGTCAGTAGTTTATAGATTGAAAGAGCAATTTACATTTTACTCAAAAATATACCTATAAAGAGAAAAATCAGACAAACTGAAAATTTTGCAGAGGTCTCTTAATTTTTTACAAGAGCTGTGTGTGTGTGTGTATGTACAGTCATATGTAAAAGTTTGGGCACCCCTATTAATGTTAACCTTTTTTCTTTATAACAATTTTGGTTTTTGCAACAGGTATTTCAGTTTCATATATCTAATAACTGATGGACTCAGTTATATTTCTGGATTCAAATGAGGTTTATTGTACTAACAGAAAATGTGCAATCTGCATTTAAACAAAATTTGACCGTTGCAAAAGTATGGGCACCCTTATCATTTTCTTGATTTGAACACTCCTAACTACTTTTTACTGACTTCCTGAAGCACTAAATTGGTTTTGTAACCTCATTGAGCTTTGAACTTCATAGCCAGGTGTATCAAATCATGAGAAAAGGTATTTAAAGTGGCCACTTGCAAGTAGTTCTCCTATTTGATTCTCCTATGAAGAGTGGCATCATGGGCTCCTCAAAACAACTCTCAAATGATCTGAAAACAAAGATTATTCAACATAGCTTTTCAGGGGAAGGATACAAAAAGTTGTCTCAGAGATTTAACCTGTCAGTTTCCACTGTGAGGAACATAGTAAGGAAATGGAAGAACACAGGTACAGTTCTTGTTAAGCCCAGAAGTGGCAGGCCAAGAAAAATATCAGAAAGGCAGAGAAGAAGAATGGTGAGAACAGTCAAGGACAATCCACAGACCACCTCCAAAGACCTGCAGCATCATCTTGCTGCAGATGGTGTCACTGTGCATCGGTCAACAATACAGTGCACTTTGCACAAGGAGAAGCTGTATGGGAGAGTGATGGGAAAGAAGCCGTTTCTGCAAGCACGCCACAAACAGAGTCGCCTGAGGCATGCAAAAGCACATTTTGACAAGCCAGTTACATTTTGGAAGAAGGTCCTGTGGACTGATGAAACAAAGATTGAGTTGTTTGGTCATACAAAAAGGTGTTATGCATGCGCTGTATTGTTGACCGATGCACAGTGACACCATCTGCAGCAAGATGATGCTGCAGGTCTTTGGAGGTGATCTGTGGATTGTCCTTGACTGTTCTCACCATTCTTCTTCTCTGCCTTTCTGATATTTTTCTTGGCCTGCCACTTCTGGGCCTAGCAAGAACTGTACCTGTGTTCTTCCATTTCCTTACTATGTTCCTCACAGTGGAAACTGACAGGTTAAATCTCTGGGACAACTTTTTGTATCCTTCCCCTGAAAAGCTTTGTTGAATAATCTTTGGTTTCAGATCATTTGAGAGTTGTTTTGAGGAGCCCATGATGCCACTCTTCATAGGAGAATCAAATAGGAGAACTACTTGCAAGTGGCCACCTTAAATACCTTTTCTCATGATTTGATACACCTGGCTATGAAGTTCAAAGCTCAATGAGGTTACAAAACCAATTTAGTGCTTCAGGAAGTCAGTAAAAAGTAGTTAGGAGTGTTCAAATCAAGAAAATGATAAGGGTGCCCATACTTTTGCACCGGTCAAATTTTGTTTAAATGCAGATTGCACATTTTCTGTTAGTACAATAAACCTCATTTGAATCAAGAAATATAGCTGAGTCCATCAGTTATTAGATATATGAAACTGAAATACCTGTTGCAAAAACCAAAATTGTTATAAAGAAAAAAGGTTAACATTAATAGGGGTGCCCAAACTTTTACATATGACTGTATGTATGTGTATATATATATATATATATATATATATATATATATATATTAGATAAATAATATAGATAGATTAAATTTAAAAAAAAAAATCATGATTATTTCACAAAATAACCCCCCCCCCCTCAAAAAAAAATAATTCATGAATTGCTGGTTTTTGTCCATTCTGCCTCCCGAAAATCAGAATGAAAAGCGATCAAAAAATGTCATGTGCCCGAAAATGGTACCAATAAAAACGTCAACTCGTCCTGCAAAAAACAAGACCTCACATGACTCTGCGGGCCAAAATATGGAAAAATTATAGCTCTCAATATATGGTGATGCAAAAACTATTTTTTGCAATAAAAAGCGTCTTTTAGTGTGTGACAGAAGCCAAACAGAAAAACCCGCTGTAACGCCTCTTTCACACGTCCTGATATTTCCAGAGATATTAGTGTCCGTGTGTGTAATACTTGTGTCACGTGTGGCATGCGTGTGCCGCATCAGTACTACGAGGACGGTTGTCAGGGAAGAAGCCTTAAGGCCCTTTTACATTTAGCGATGCACCAGCGATCCCGACAGCGATACGACCCGGTCAGGATCGCTGGTGCATTGCTAAATGATCGCTAGTGAGCTGTCACACAGGCAGATCTCACAGCGATGCAGCGCACGATACTCACCTTTCACACACAGCAATGAAGACGTCCTCCCGCCCGCCTCCACGCGTCGCGCTCGTCGTCACAGCAGGAAGCCCCAGCAGGAAGCGCCCGACGAGAAATGGAGCCGGACATTCTCGCGCGATCAGCGATGGACAGCGGGGGGGGGAGCCGGTCGGAGGTAAGTATCACACAGCCATATCGCTATAACGTCACAAAATCGGTGACGTTATAGCGATATCGCTAGCGTAAAACCCCCTTTAGAGTAAGCGCTGTTCGCTCTCATCATTCTCCCCTGCTCTGCCGGTGATCGGCACAAGCAAGGGATAATGATGAGAGCCGTGTTCAGCACCCGGTGCCGGGGAACAGCACTTACTGTAACGCTTCTTCCCCGGCGCCAGTGCGTGTCACATGGATGACATCCATGTGTTATGTGTATACACGTGTGCTGGATGTTTTGTGGCCTGTGCTGACATTAAAGAACAGACATGTCAGCGTGTTTTGCCCATGGACACACGGTCTGTGGAAACACACTGACATGTACACAGACCCATTCACTTGAATAGGCAAATAGCGCTCCGTCCCTCCCAAGTTTCTCCGCATGGCTGCCCAATGGTATAAAATTCTGTGACACACCCATGGTGTCAATATGATCACTGCATCCCTAGATGAATTCATTGAAAGGTGTAGTTCGTAAAATGGGGTCACTTATGGGGGGTTCTGTTGTTTTGGCACCTCATGGGCTCTTTCAGTGCGTCATGGCACCTGCAAACCATAAGGCTGAGTTCACACGTGGCGTTTTTTTCGCGTTTCCGAGGCGGTTTTATCCGCGCGATTTTGCCGCGAAAAATAAGCATCCCATGTCAATCAGTTCTCCAAGCGATGCTACAGATCGCTTGGAAAACGCTAGAATTCTGCAAGCTAAATACGCTTGCAAAATGCTAGTTTTTCCGCCGGAAAATCGCGGGAATTTAAAATGCGATTTTCCCGCGGATCGGAATTCTCGCGGTAATTTCCGCGAGAGTTCCGGTACGTGTGCACTTAGCCTAACAGTAAAATCTGGCGCTCCTTCCCTTCTGAGCTCTGCCATGTGCCCAAACAGTGGTTTTCCCCCACATATGGGGTATCAGTGTACTCAGGACAAATTGCACAATAACTCTTGGGGTCCAGTTTCTTCTGTTACCCTTGAGAAAATAAAATATTGGGGGCGAAAAGATCATTTTTATGACTTTATTTTTATGGCTCTACGTTATAAACGTCTGTGAAGCACTTGGGGGTTCAAAGTGCTCACCACACATTTAGATAGGTTCCTTAGGGGGTCTAGTTTCTAAAATGGTGTCACTTATGGGGAATTTCCACTGTTTAGGCACATCAGGGGCTCTCCAAACGCGACATGGAGTCTGATCTTAATTCCAGCCAATTTTGCGTTGAAAACGTAAAACAGCGCTCCTTCCCTTCCAAGCTCTGCCGTGTGCGCAAACAGTGGTTTACCCCTACATGTGGGGTATCAGCGTACTCAGGACAAATTGCACAGCAACCTGTGGGGTCCAACTTCTCCTGTTACCCTTAATTAACCCCTTAAGCCCCAAGAGTGGTTTGCACGTTAATGACCGGGCCATTTTTTATAATTCTGACCACTGTCCCTTTATGAGGTCATAACTCTGGAACGCTTCAACGGATCTAGGCGATTCAGAGATTGTTTTCTCGTGACATATTGTACTTCATGTTAGTGGTAAAATTTCATTCATATAACTTGCAATTTTCCAACTTTGAATTTTTATGCCCTTAAAATAGAGAAATATGTGACAAAGTAATTACTAAATAATATTTTCCACATGTCTACTTTACATCAGCACAATTTTGGAAACAAAATTTTTTTTTATTAGGAAGTTATAAGGGTTAAAAGTTGACCAGCGACTTCTCATTTTTACAACAAAATTTACAAAACCTTTTTTTTTAGGGACCACCTCACATTCAAAGTCAGTTTGAGGGGTCTATAGTGCAGAAAATACCCAAAAGTGACACCATTCTAAAAACTGCACCCCTAAAGCTACTCAAAACTACATTCAAGAAGATTATTAACCCTTCAGGTGTTTCACAGGAGCAGAAGCAACGTGGAAGGAAAAAATTAACATTTAACTTTTTAGTCACAAAGATGATATTTTAGCAACATTTTTTTTATTTTCCCAAGGGTAACAGGAGAAATTGGACCCTAAAAGTTGTTGTCCAATTTGTCCTGAGTACGCTGATACCCCATATGTGCGGAGGAACCACTGTTTTAGCGCATGGCAGGGTTCAGAAGGGAAGGGCACGTTTGACTTTTTCAACCTTAAATTGGCTGAAATTGAGATCGGATGCCATGTTCCGTTTGCAGAGCCTATGATGTGCCTAAACAGTGGAAACCCCCCACAAGTGATCCCATTTTGGAAATGACCCCCTAAGGAACTCATCTAGATGTGTGGTGAGCACTTTGAACCCCCAAGGGCTTCACAGAAGTTTATAACGCCCGGGCGTAAAAATAAAAAATCATATTTTTTCCACAAACACGATCGTTTAGTCACCAATTTGGTATTTTCTCAAGGGTATCAGGAGAAATTGGACCCCAAAAGTTGTTGTCCAATTTGTCCTGAGTGCGCTGATACCCCATATGTGGGGGAGAAACACTGTTTGGGCACACGGCAGGGCTCGAAAGGGAAGCAATGACGTTTTGGAATGCAGACTTTGATTGAATGGTCTGCGGGCGTCATGTTCCGTTTGCAGAGCCCCTGATGTACCTAAACAGTGGAAACCCCCCAGAAGTGACCCCATTTTGGATACTAGACCCCCTAAGGAACTCATCTAGATGTGTGGTGAGCACTTTGAACCCCCAAGTGTTTCGCTAAAGTTTATAATGCCTGGGCGTGAAAATATAAAATCCTATTTTGTTTCCACATAAATTATTTTTAGTCACCAATTTTTAATTTTCCTAAGAGTAACAGGAGAAATTGGACCCCCAAAGACGTTGTCCAATTTGACCTGAGTACGCTGGTACACATGTGGGAAAAAACTGTTTAGGCACATGTCGGGGCTCGAAAGGGTAGTAGTGACGTTTTGGAATGCAGAATTTGATGGGTCTGCTGGCGTCATGTTCCGTTTGCAGAGCCCCTGATGTGCCTAAACAGGAGAAAAACCCACAAGAGACTTCATTTTGTATACTGGACCCCCAAAGAACAAATCTAGATGTGCCCCCAACTACACTAATGTAAAATTTTGTTTCAAATTTTGTTTAAATGCAGATTGCACATTTTCTGTTAGTACAATAAACCTCATTTGAATCAAGAAATATAGCTGAGTCCATCAGTTATTAGATATATGAAACTGAAATACCTGTTGCAAAAACCAAAATTGTTATAAAGAAAAAAGGTTAACATTAATAGGGGTGCCCAAACTTTTACATATGACTGTATGTATGTGTATATATATATATATATATATATATATATATATATATATATATATTAGATAAATAATATAGATAGATTAAATTTTAAAAAAAAAAATCATGATTATTTCACAAAATAACCCCCCCCCTCAAAAAAAAATAATTCATGAATTGCTGGTTTTTGTTCATTCTGCCTCCCGAAAATCAGAATGAAAAGCGATCAAAAAATGTCATGTGCCCGAAAATGGTACCAATAAAAACGTCAACTCGTCCTGCAAAAAACAAGACCTCACATGACTCTGCGGGCCAAAATATGGAAAAATTATAGCTCTCAATATATGGTGATGCAAAAACTATTTTTTGCAATAAAAAGCGTCTTTTAGTGTGTGACAGAAGCCAAACAGAAAAACCCGCTGTAACGCCTCTTTCACACGTCCTGATATTTCCAGAGATATTAGTGTCCGTGTGTGTAATACTTGTGTCACGTGTGGCATGCGTGTGCCGCATCAGTACTACGAGGACGGTTGTCAGGGAAGAAGCCTTAAGGCCCTTTTACATTTAGCGATGCACCAGCGATCCCGACAGCGATACGACCCGGTCAGGATCGCTGGTGCATTGCTAAATGATCGCTAGTGAGCTGTCACACAGGCAGATCTCACAGCGATGCAGCGCACGATACTCACCTTTCACACACAGCAATGAAGACGTCCTCCCGCCCGCCTCCACGCGTCGCGCTCGTCGTCACATCAGGAAGCCCCAGCAGGAAGCGCCCGACGAGAAATGGAGCCGGACATTCTCGCGCGATCAGCGATGGACAGTGGGGGGGGAGCCGGTCGGAGGTAAGTATCACACAGCCATATCGCTATAACATCACAAAATCGGTGACGTTATAGCGATATCGCTAGCGTAAAACCCCCTTTAGAGTAAGCGCTGTTCGCTCTCATCATTCTCCCCTGCTCTGCCGGTGATCGGCACAAGCAAGGGATAATGATGAGAGCCGTGTTCAGCACCCGGTGCCGGGGAACAGCACTTACTGTAACGCTTCTTCCCCGGCGCCAGTGCGTGTCACATGGATGACATCCATGTGTTATGTGTATACACGTGTGCTGGATGTTTTGTGGCCTGTGCTGACATTAAAGAACAGACATGTCAGCGTGTTTTGCCCATGGACACACGGTCTGTGGAAACACACTGACATGTACACAGACCCATTCACTTGAATAGGCAAATAGCGCTCCGTCCCTCCCAAGTTTCTCCGCATGGCTGCCCAATGGTATAAAATTCTGTGACACACCCATGGTGTCAATATGATCACTGCATCCCTAGATGAATTCATTGAAAGGTGTAGTTCGTAAAATGGGGTCACTTATGGGGGGTTCTGTTGTTTTGGCACCTCATGGGCTCTTTCAGTGCGTCATGGCACCTGCAAACCATAAGGCTGAGTTCACACGTGGCGTTTTTTTCGCGTTTCCGAGGCGGTTTTATCCGCGCGATTTTGCCGCGAAAAATAAGCATCCCATGTCAATCAGTTCTCCAAGCGATGCTACAGATCGCTTGGAAAACGCTAGAATTCTGCAAGCTAAATACGCTTGCAAAATGCTAGTTTTTCCGCCGGAAAATCGCGGGAATTTAAAATGCGATTTTCCCGCGGATCGGAATTCTCGCGGTAATTTCCGCGAGAGTTCCGGTACGTGTGCACTTAGCCTAACAGTAAAATCTGGCGCTCCTTCCCTTCTGAGCTCTGCCATGTGCCCAAACAGTGGTTTTCCCCCACATATGGGGTATCAGTGTACTCAGGACAAATTGCACAATAACTCTTGGGGTCCAGTTTCTTCTGTTACCCTTGAGAAAATAAAATATTGGGGGCGAAAAGATCATTTTTATGACTTTATTTTTATGGCTCTACGTTATAAACGTCTGTGAAGCACTTGGGGGTTCAAAGTGCTCACCACACATTTAGATAGGTTCCTTAGGGGGTCTAGTTTCTAAAATGGTGTCACTTATGGGGAATTTCCACTGTTTAGGCACATCAGGGGCTCTCCAAACGCGACATGGAGTCTGATCTTAATTCCAGCCAATTTTGCGTTGAAAACGTAAAACAGCGCTCCTTCCCTTCCGAGCTCTGCCGTGTGCGCAAACAGTGGTTTACCCCCACATGTGGGGTATCAGCGTACTCAGGACAAATTGCACAGCAACCTGTGGGGTCCAACTTCTCCTGTTACCCTTAATTAACCCCTTAAGCCCCAAGAGTGGTTTGCACGTTAATGACCGGGCCATTTTTTATAATTCTGACCACTGTCCCTTTATGAGGTCATAACTCTGGAACGCTTCAACGGATCTAGGCGATTCAGAGATTGTTTTCTCGTGACATATTGTACTTCATGTTAGTGGTAAAATTTCATTCATATAACTTGCAATTTTCCAACTTTGAATTTTTATGCCCTTAAAATAGAGAAATATGTGACAAAGTAATTACTAAATAATATTTTCCACATGTCTACTTTACATCAGCACAATTTTGGAAACAAAATTTTTTTTTATTAGGAAGTTATAAGGGTTAAAAGTTGACCAGCGACTTCTCATTTTTACAACAAAATTTACAAAACCTTTTTTTTTAGGGACCACCTCACATTCAAAGTCAGTTTGAGGGGTCTATAGTGCAGAAAATACCCAAAAGTGACACCATTCTAAAAACTGCACCCCTAAAGCTACTCAAAACTACATTCAAGAAGATTATTAACCCTTCAGGTGTTTCACAGGAGCAGAAGCAACGTGGAAGGAAAAAATTAACATTTAACTTTTTAGTCACAAAGATGATATTTTAGCAACATTTTTTTTATTTTCCCAAGGGTAACAGGAGAAATTGGACCCTAAAAGTTGTTGTCCAATTTGTCCTGAGTACGCTGATACCCCATATGTGCGGAGGAACCACTGTTTTAGCGCATGGCAGGGTTCAGAAGGGAAGGGCACGTTTGACTTTTTCAACCTTAAATTGGCTGAAATTGAGATCGGATGCCATGTTCCGTTTGCAGAGCCTATGATGTGCCTAAACAGTGGAAACCCCCCACAAGTGATCCCATTTTGGAAATGACCCCCTAAGGAACTCATCTAGATGTGTGGTGAGCACTTTGAACCCCCAAGGGCTTCACAGAAGTTTATAACGCCCGGGCGTAAAAATAAAAAATCATATTTTTTCCACAAACACGATCGTTTAGTCACCAATTTGGTATTTTCTCAAGGGTATCAGGAGAAATTGGACCCCAAAAGTTGTTGTCCAATTTGTCCTGAGTGCGCTGATACCCCATATGTGGGGGAGAAACACTGTTTGGGCACACGGCAGGGCTCGAAAGGGAAGCAATGACGTTTTGGAATGCAGACTTTGATTGAATGGTCTGCGGGCGTCATGTTCCGTTTGCAGAGCCCCTGATGTACCTAAACAGTGGAAACCCCCCAGAAGTGACCCCATTTTGGATACTAGACCCCCTAAGGAACTCATCTAGATGTGTGGTGAGCACTTTGAACCCCCAAGTGTTTCGCTAAAGTTTATAATGCCTGGGCGTGAAAATATAAAATCCTATTTTGTTTCCACATAAATTATTTTTAGTCACCAATTTTTAATTTTCCTAAGAGTAACAGGAGAAATTGGACCCCCAAAGACGTTGTCCAATTTGACCTGAGTACGCTGGTACACATGTGGGAAAAAACTGTTTAGGCACATGTCGGGGCTCGAAAGGGTAGTAGTGACGTTTTGGAATGCAGAATTTGATGGGTCTGCTGGCGTCATGTTCCGTTTGCAGAGCCCCTGATGTGCCTAAACAGGAGAAAAACCCACAAGAGACTTCATTTTGTATACTGGACCCCCAAAGAACAAATCTAGATGTGCCCCCAACTACACTAATGTAAATTAGAAGTGCATGGAGGTGTGGTACAATTTGAAGCAATCCTTCATACACAGGCCAGGTTTTTCGGGGGAAGGTGTCGCACTGGTAAATGGTGTCCTTGCGTATTCCCTTTTTGTAACACACTCTGCACCTTTTTTGCGGCTTACCTTTTCTACCAGTTAGCGGGACCACCCCCGGAAAATGCTGACCTGGTACGATACGAGCACCTTCAGTTCCGGAAGTACTGGGACCCGCTCCTTCCTGAGCGCCAAACATCAGGGCCTTAACCACTACCTCCTGGAAATGAAGGTACGACGCATTGGTGGGGTGTGCACATTGTGACAGCAGGAATGCGTTGAGCATTGCCATTTGTACGATGTGCACGGACAGCTTTTTGTACCACGCCCTTGCCTTTCTGAGAGCATTGTACGGTTGGAGGTATTGATCGGAGAGATCAACGCCCCCCATGTTTTTGTTGTACCCCACTACACAGGTTGGTTTTCTGACCTGTGTGGAGGTACCCCGTACAGTGCAGAGGGTGCTGCCATCACCGTGTTTGGTGGTCAAGAGATGGACATCCCTCTTGTCCTTGTACTTGACCACCAGCAGGTGGCCGCTACATTGGGCTCTGCTCTCACCTTTTCTGAGCATCTGCCCAAGTAGCATCTTCGGAAGGCCTCTCTGATTTTTGCGGACAGTACCGCAGGCTGCGGTACCTCGCGCAGAGAGGGATTTGTAGAGTGGGATGCTGGTATAAAAGTTATCAGTGTAGAGGTAATAACCTTTATCCAGCAGTGGGTGAATCAAATCCCACACAATTTTCCCACTCACTCCCAGGACAGGGGGACACTCAGGGGGTTCAATCCTGGTATCCTTTCCTTCGTAGACTCTAAACCTGTGAGTGTACCCTGAGGTACTCTCACAAAGTTTGTAGAGTTTGATTCCGTACCTGGCCCTCTTACTGGGCAGGTATTGACAGAATCTGAGCCTTCCCTTGAAATGGACCAAGGACTCATCCACGCTGATGTTCCTTTGGGGCACGTACACTTCAGCAAACTTTTTGTTGAAGTGTTCGATGACCGGCCGAACTTTGAACAGACGGTCAAAGTTGGGGTCATCTCGTGCGGGACACAGTGCATTGTCGGTATAATGCAGAAACTTGTGGATGGCCTCAAAACGCGTCCGGACCATGACCATTCGGAACACTGGAGTGTTGTATAAAATATCAACACTCCAATATTGCCGAATTTCCGGCTTCTTCAGTATACCCATGTGGAGGACCAGGCCCCAAAACTGCATCATTTCAACTGCGTCCACAGGAGACCAGTTGGAATATGTTGAAATCGGGTTTTCCGCCAAAAATTGACGAGCGTACAAATTAGTTTGCTCCACCATGAGGTTAACAAAATCCTCAGAGAAAAAAAAGACTTTGAAAAAGTTTATTTCTGTGAGGCCGGTGGTGTCAAACTTGATTCCTGATTCTGCCACAAAATCAGGAATCAGTGGCTCGTAATTTTCGGGGGGCGAAGTCCATACAGGGTCTACTGAATCAGCTTCGGGCATGGTGGGCACTGCCTCATCTTCTGTCCTGGAGCGTCTGCGTGGCGGTTCCGCAGGACCCAAGGAGGAAGATGAGGAGGGGGAAGAGGAAGAGATCGCTGGTACATCGCTAAGTGTGACTACCTTTATGCTCAGAGGTTCACATATTGGTTTATTACCATGAATCAAAACGCTCCTTGATGCTGCTTTAGCCAATTGGTTCGCTTATTCAAGGGAGGAAAATTCATACCCTCTTTCTACAAACTGCTAATTCAAAATATTTGACTCAATGTCATAATCACTGTCCCTAGTGCAATTGTGTCTGATACGCATAAATTGGCTCTTTGGGATGTTCAAGAGCCATGAAGGGAGGTGACAACTATCCATATGAATATAACTATTACAGTCCACCTCCTTGTGATAACATTTTGTGAAGATAGTGTTCTTCTCCACAAAGATATTTAAATCCAAAAAATTGATGTTGGTAACACTTGTATTGGAGGTGAATTCCAAACTGTATGAGTTAACATTTATTTCCCACAAAAATGCCTCTAGATCTATCTGGGAACCTTGCCATGTAAAAAGCACATCATCAATGAAGCATCGCCACAAGATCAGTCCCTTCCTGAGTTGACCATTGCAAAAAATATGTGACTCCTCCCATTTTCCAACATACAAATTTGCATAACTTGGGGCAAATTTCATCCCCATTGCAGTGCCCCAAGTTTGCAAATAAAATTGTTTACAGTAAATGAAATAGTTATGTTGTAAAATGAATTTCATGCTCTCTACTACGAATGCAACTTGAGTGGGATTATAAATATGCAATTTTTGGAGGAAATATTCAGCAGAATCACAGCCTTTTGCTTGATTAATGACTGTGTAAAGGGACTTAATATCCAAGGTGCCCAAATATGTAATCATCAGTCCACTTAATGGTTTCTAAAATTATGATGGTGTCTCTGGTATCTTTCAAGTATGCAGGAAGCAATGAAACACATTTTTGTAAGTGTATGTCTACATATTCCGACAAATTTGCAGTTAGGCAATTTATACCAGAAACAATAGGTCTCCTCGATGGGCAATTTGAATCCTTATGGACTTTGGGAATCTTTTTTTGTCTTACTTTCTTTGTAGATCAGGAAAATCTTTATCTGAAATTTTTTTGTGGTCTCTTAGAATCCTTTGAAGATATTGTAGAATTCAGGTCATACTCCAACGTGGTGGTAAGTATTTGCTGAAGAATTCTATCACATTTTCAAAGCTTTAAATGTAGACAATGTGCAATCATCATGTGTCAGAAAGCTGAAAGGCTTTACACTGAGATTGCATTTTTATTACTGCAAGATTATATGTTTTTTTAGTTATGAAAATGAATTTTCTTCCTCCATCCAGGCTATTTATTCTGAAATTGGTTATCCTTGAACAACTCCAAATCAAGTTAAGTAGAACAAATGTATTAATTCCATTATGGATTTAATCTACCCAGTTTGCTCTCATTGATTTTTTTTTATAATGCTTTCTTTGCAGGTCGGGAAAATCTTTTTCTGAAAACCTTTTTTGGACTCTAAGAATCCTTGGACGATAATGTAGATTTCAGATTTCAGGTCATACTACAACTGGGTGGTAAATATTTGTTGAAGAATTCAATCACATTTTCAGCGCTTTAATTGTGGACATTATGCAATCATCATGTGTCAGAGAGCTGAGAAGCTTTACGCTGGGATTGCATTCTTGTTACTAAAAGATAACCTGCTTTTTTAGTTAGGAAAATTAAGTTTTGTCCTCCATCCAGACTATTTCTTCTTTGTACTTGCTGAAATAGGTTATCCTTGGACAACTCCAAATCAAGTTAAGTAGAACAAATGTATTAATTTCATTTTGGATTTACCATATATACTCGTGTATAAGATGATATTTTCAGCCCATTTTTTTTGGCTGTAAAACCCCCCCTCTCCGCTTATACACGAGTCATATACCTGGGGGTCGGCAGGGGAGGGGGAGCGGGGGTGTCAGAGATCATACTCACCCCCGGCGCAGTCTCTGCAGCCCCCCCCGCTTCTCCACGGTCTCCCTTCCTGCTTTCAGCGGTCAAGTGGTACCGCTCATTAAACTCATGAATATGTGCATATTCATGAGTGTAATGAGCGGTATCAAGTCACCGCTGAAGGCAGGAAGGGAGACAGTGGAGAAGCGAGACTCCAGAGACCACGCCAAGGGGGGAGTATAGCAATATTCACCTGTCCGTGGGTCCATCGCTGATCACTCTGTCTGCTGCTTCCTGTGTCCGTGACGTTTAGTCAGCAGGGGGTGCGGTGACGTGGTTAGTGCGCGCCATGCCCTCTGCTGGCTGAACAGTCACTGACAGAGGATGCGCAGACAGTGGTGAGCAGCAATGGACCCCGGACAGGTGAATATCTCAGGTGCCGGGTCCTGAGCAGGAGAGGTGAGTATGGCATTTTTTTTTTTTGCAGCAGCATATGAGGGCATAATATATGAAGCATCTTATGGGGACAGCATATGGGGGCATATTCTATGGAGCAGCATATGGGGGCAGCATATGGGGGCATATTCTATGGAGCAGCATATGGGGAAGCATATGGAGGCATATTCTATGGAGCAGCATATGGAGGCAGCATATGGGGCATATTCTATGGAGCAGCATATGGGGGCATAGTCTATGGAGCAGCATATGGGGGCATCATCTATGGAGCAGCATATGGGGGCATATTCTATGGAGCAGCAAATGGGGGCATATTCTATGGGGTAGCATATGGGGGCATAGTCTATGGAGCAGCATATGGGGGCATGGTCTATGGGGCAGCATATGGGAGCATAGTCTATGGGGCAGCATATGGGGACATAGTCTATGGGGCCATAGTCTATGGGGCAGCATATGGGGGCATAGTGTATGGGGCAGCGTATGGAGCATAGTCTATGGATCAGCATATGGGGCATATTCTATGGGGCAGAATATGGGGGCATATTCTATGGAGCAGCATATGGGGGCATATTCTATGGAGCAGCATATGGGACATATTCTATGGGGCAGCATATGGGGGCATAATCTATGGACCAGCATATGAGGGCATATTCTATGGAGCAGCATATGAGGGCATAATCTATGTAGCATTTTATGGGGGCATAATCTATGAAGCATCTTATTGGGGCATAATCTATGGAGCATTATATGGGGCATATTATTCTATGGAGCATCTTATGGGGGCATTATTAACCTTTGTAGGGTGTATTTTGTATGGAGCATCTTATAGGGCCCATCATGAACTGTATGGAGCATTATATGGGGCTCCTGATTCAATATGGATGTTCAAAAACATTTAACCTACTGATGTCTCAATTAATTTTACTTTTATTGGTATCTATTTTTACATTTGAAATTTACCAGTAGCTGCTGCATTTTCCACGCTAGGCTTATACACGAGTCAATAAGTTTTCCCAGTTTTTTGTGGCAAAATTAGGGGGGGTCGGCTTATACACGAGTATATACGGTAATTTACCTAGTTTGTCCTAAATGATATTTTTTTGTCTTGCTTTCTTTGTAGGTCAGGAAAATCTTAATATGAAATCTATTTCTGGTCTCTAAGAATTCTTTTAAGGTATAGTAGAATTCAGGTCATACACCGATTGGGGTGGTAAGCATTTGCTGAAGAATTCTATCACATTTTCAAAGCTTTAATTGTAGACAATGTGCAATCATCATGTGTCAGAAAGCTGAGAGGCTTTACACTGAGATTGCATTCTCATTACTACAATATAACCTGTTTTTTTCTTTAGGAAAATGAAGTTTCTTCCTCCATCCAGGCTACTTGTTCCTGTTAGGCGTCGGGTTGCTGCAACGACACAGCAGGGATCCAGAGCCTCACATTCAGTGGTCTCCCGTTCTCCAACAACCGCAGAGGAGCTTGCTCAGCATCCCCGTCGTTCCCGACGCTCTGCTCAGACCAGCTTTGTGGGTCTGGTTGCTGCTGCCACCTCTGGGCCTGCAAGAGCAACGCATGCTGCTCAGCAGCAAGCTGTTCCATAGGCTAAGTCCTTCTGTCGCTCCACTGAGCATGCTCACGAGACGATCTCCCATTGGAGATCGGGAGTCACATGCACAGGTCCTTCTCCAGATCTGATTGGTCCATCTCAGGGATCTGGAAGCTTCTGGAAGGTCCCGGCTATAAAAGGTTCGCATGGCTGCTCGGCCATGCGCTAGTATAGACTCTAGTTGCTAACTGTGTGAATGATGATGGATGTCTGGACTTGCAAATGACTCATTAAGATCCCCCTCCCTCTGATATTACGAGTGTGTATAGGGAACTAGTTATAGAGTCAGCGGCAAGTTACAGGCCACAATACGCATCCTCCACAGTGCTAGCGTCCGATAGTGTGCCTGCTACCAGGCATTGTCGTATAGCAGCAGTGTCTGTCGCCGCGCTGCAGTCAGCAGCTCTTCTTGGGGTCCGCGGTCGCGACGCCGCACGCACGGTAGGTCTAGACGGATGTGGACTCTGTGTCTTGGGCCAAGTCCTGTGACCATATACCGTGCGTGCATTCCTCTGAGTCCTGTGACGTCAACAGGCTCAGTTCTTGTATTTATCGCCTCGGCATCTCTGTGAAGGAACAGAGACCGCCTAGTGCACTCCGGGTGACGTTCAACCCGCGTGCGTTATACCACCATATAGTGCGTCTGCCATTCCATAGCAGCAGTGTAACACCTTCTGCACGGTGGACCCCGGGCGGCGAACGCACTTATTATTATTTATTATTTAGTGCGTCCCTAACATTATACTAGCGCCAGGGTCTGGCTAGTAATGGCGGACCTGCAGCAGCTACGACAGTACATTCGGCAGCTGGAGGGCAGGTTGGCGGCTCTCGAGAGTTCCACCTCAGCTTCGAATGCTACAGTGGCCGCTGCCCAGGCAGTCGCAGAGGCTTTCTTGAGAGTGTCCTTGTCCACGCCTGCGCCAACAATATCCCGCCTCCCGTTGCCCGATAAATTTTCTGGTTACAGCGCCACCTACAGGGGTTTCGTGAGCCAGTCCTCTATGCAGCTCGAGTTACTGGCTGCGCGATTCCCTACAGAAGGTGGGGTTTATCATCTCCCTCATGTCGGGCAGGGCGTTAGAATGGGCCACGCCACTGTGGGAGCGTGATGACCCCGTGGTTCTGAGCGCTGCTCAGTTTCTAATGTCCCTGAAGCAGGTCTTTTTTGGACCACGGGTCACTCATGACACCTCTCTTCAGCTATTAGCTTTAACACAGGGGTCCCTCTCAGTCAGCTATTATGCCGTCCGTTTCTGGACACTGGCTTCTGAGCTGGAGTGGCCTGATAAGACACTCGTCCCTGTGTTCTGGAGGGGTTTGGCGGAGCATGTCAAAGATGCCCTAGCTACCAGGGAGGTTCCCGTAACACTGGAGGAGCTGATTGCTATCTCCACCCGCATTGATCTCTGTTATACTGAGCGCGGGCTGGAGCAAGCTCAATCCAGACAGAAGGTTAGGTTGTCTCCCACCTCTGAACTTCTTGAACCCATGGAGGTGCCTCGCTCCGGTCCCAAGTCGAGCCCAGTACGAAGCTCCGCACGCTGTTACCAGTGTCAACAGTGTGGTCACCCGGCTAACAGGTGTCCGCAGCGATCGAAAAAACGATCACATACCTTGGTAGTAGGTGGGGTCTATCTGATATGAAACCTTTTTCCTCCAAACCGGTATTCCGAGGGGCGTTAGATAGCGGTGCTTCCACTTGGGAGGTAGAGATCACGGTGGACTTCGGGGCAGAAGGAAACTTCATGTCCTCGGCCTTCACCCAAAATCACGCAATCCCACTGGTGCTACTGCCCCACCCCATGATGGGTGGTTAATGGTGCGGCCTTACCATCCCAGATTACCCACCAGACAGCACCCCTTGGACTCTATCCCACCATCTCACCACGAAACGCTGTCCCTGTTCATTATGCCAGAGGGAATCGACCAGGTGCTTCTCGGAGTTCCGTGGCTCCGTTGCCATTCCCCTCATATAGAGTGGTTTTCGGGGAGTATACTGGGTTGGAGCAAGGACAGTGAGGGAAGGTGTATGAGGGGCAGTGTTCAAGTAGCCTCCACGGAAGTGCCCGCTGATCTCTCTGCGCTTCCCAGACACTACCAGCAGTACGCGGACGTCTTCTCCAAAAAATCAGCGGAGACGCTTCCGCCGCACCGCCCTTATGACTGTCCGATAGACCTTTTGCCAGGTGCGGAACCTCCTAGAGGCCGCGTGTATGCTCTATCTCTCCCGGAGACAGAGGCCATGTCACAATATATCTGGGAGAACGTGGCAAGAGGGTTTATCAGAAAATCGATGTCGCCAGCTGGTGCAGGGTTCTTCTTCGTGCAGAAGATGAGTGGAGAATTGCGCCCCTGCATTGACTACAGAGGTCTCAATGCCATTACAGTAAAAAACAAATACCCGCTTTCTTTGATCTCTGAGTTGTTTGACAGGTTGCGAGGGGCCCAGATCTTTACTAAATTGGATCTACGGGGGGCATACAACCTGATCCGCATACGCGAAGGAGATGAGTGGAAGACAGCCTTTAATACCAGGGATGGCCACTATGAGTACCTGGTCATGCCCTTCGGTATCTGTAATGCGCCTGCTGTCTTCCAAGACTTCGTAAAAGAAGTCTTCCACAATATGCTCTCCTCCTCGGTGGTGGTTTATCTGGATGACATCCTCATCTTTTCTCCAGATTTGGCCACTCACCAGAGAGACGTCTGCAAGGTCTTCGACTGTTTGCGGGCGAATTCTCTATTCGCCAAGTTGGAGAAGTGCCAATTTGAGCAGGAGTCCTTGCCGTTCCTGGGCTACATCATCTCGGCCCAGGGGTTGGCTATGGATCCTGCCAAACGGCAGGCGGTAATGGACTGGCAGGAGCCCCATTCTCTTAAAGCGGTGCAGCGCTTTTTGGGGTTCGTTAATTACTACCGTCAGTTCATTCCCCACTTCTCCACACTGGTAGCTCCTTTGGTGGCCCTCACCAAAAAAGGATAAGAAAAACCAACTAGAGATGTTGAGTGAAAACCCGGTAAGGACCGTGAATAAGGCTGGATAAAAAATGAGAGGAATAAATTATATGTTAAAATTGCCTTTATTAATTATTTGTTGGCACAATTGAAGAAAATATCAAATATAAAAAAAATAATAGTGCAAGTGGCAATTAAACCGCTGTAATACAATTGAGTATATAAATACTGGTTTATGCAGATAATTAATATTACCAGTGTCTACTCAAGTATTTATAAATCTCTATATACCACACAACCTGTCATAGTTTGAAATACGCCCATCAGAAAAATTGTGTAAGCAGCACAAGGTTTTTACAGATTGCAATGAGTGCACAAATTGGTGTACAATTATATATAACCTGTGCAATTTCAAACTATGACAGGTTGTGTGGTATATAAAGATTTATAAATACTTGAGTAGACACTGGTCATATTAATTATCTGCATAAACCAGTATTTATATACTCATTTGTATTACAGCGGTTTAAATGCCACTTGCACTATTATATTTTTGTCATGGTTAGGACATGTAACACCGTCTCAAATAAATGAATAACCCCAAATACAAATCCAAATGAATGGAAATATTAAAATATTTTATTAAATTCTCTTATTAAAAAACAGAGGAAAAACTAGCAGCAATAGACATATATAATACCATAAACATTAGGCGTTACATGGTAGACATAGGGCAAATACAATTTGATAACATATAATACTCATAGGACAGAACATAAAGTTCAATATAGTGGACAGATACATCTGAATTAAAGTGCATAATATGTAAACAAGATTATATATACCAGTAGTAAGGTGCCCGATGACTCTCCAACTCCAACGTACGTTTCGCCTGATGTGGCTTTCTCAAGGAGTGAAATAACAATGGATATGGGGAAGTTTTTATATATTACACGGTCCAATGAAAACAATGTTTCCCACATATTTAATTAATTAAACTAATCTTTTATAATATTAGTAATCAGGTCCCAGATACAAAATAGTATGCCCTGACGGAATGGCGCAGTCAAAACAAACATAAAAATATATGCATAATAGCAAAACACACATCACATCCGATAGGATGCGTTGCACAATGGAACGCACGCCACCGCCGATATTGCGGGACCCGGAAGACACGTCATATGCTGCAATAACAGGAAACATGCAGCGCAAGCCGGATCAGTGTACCTGAAACTGGAAATTACGTTTCCCCATCAATGCGCCCTGGAATAAGATGTGCATTACAAATATTTCCCCCGAAAGCGGAAGCTGTGGATTACCATAGCAACACTTCAACTTGATATATACACCAATAGAACAGATAAGAACCCAATAAAATATAACATACTAACACCAACGGGGGACACTTGAAGAGCATAAAAAAGAAAATGGTAATGGGGAAAAATTATTATAATACCGATAAACGGGGGACCGGATATGACGTCTCGCAACCTCTCAATGGCAAATAAACAGACTATTATATGACGCCTGAAAAAGAACATATATACTGTCCCACCATATAGGTATAAAAAGGACACAATAGCCAGAGATAACATATCCTGGTCAATAATAAATGTAAATACCTCAGGCATCTAAAATAATTAATCCATATAAAAGTTAGTCTCATATAAATGCACAACAACGGTGAATCACTGCTGGCATGTAAATCTGAAACCAAAAACCAAAAAAGACGTATAAAGCAATATATAATGCAGTATAGTATATCAAATATATGGGACAAAAAAACATAAGAAAAAGAATACAATAATGTGAATAGATGCATATATATATATATATATATATATATATTAATACAATAGAGAACAACCAAAAAATCAAAAGTGCAAAGTGTAGTGATCACACGTGCGCTCGAGTGAACTTAAGTGACACAATAGTGATACAAATTTTTTTAATAATTTATTAATATAATAAATAATAAATCAATGCATAATCAATTAGTGCATAGTAAAATATGATGAAGGTGCATTCCTTTTCAAAGAAGTCCAAGAACCGGGTACGAGCTAAAGCAGAAAAAGAGAAAAGAGAAGAAAAAAGACAAAAAGTAAAAAATTAATTAAAACAAAATTCATAAAAATGCATTAAAAGAAAGTTGTTCATTAAGACCCCTAGGTGCAATCGTATCCAACCTAAATATACATTTGGCTTCAATTTGTGAAAGGCGTTTTTTAATATCTCCCCCCTAGTGTTCAATGCAATGTGATCAATCCCCCTCACTCTCAGCAGAGAGTCATTACAATCATGGAACAATTTGAAATGTCTTGGCAATGTCTTTAGTGAATCAATATCAGAAGTATCTCGTGCTGCTCTTATATCCAAGACATGTTCCCTCACTCTACGTCTAAATTCTCTTGACGTGAGACCAACATACTTCAAATTGCAGGGGCAACTAGCACAGTAGATAACTGCCATACTAGTGCACGTTATATGGTAGAGTATTTTAAATGTTCAGCTCTCATCAGCATTTGAGAACTCACCACATCTCTCTATATTAGGGCATGCAACACATGATCCACAGGGTTTACATCCCCATTTTGGACCCCGTGATCCAAACATATTCTCCTTTTTCTTTTTGTAATGACTATGTACTGACATGTCACGGATGTTTTTTGATCTTCTATACGTAATGGCAGGCCGAGATGGCAAATATTGCGGCAATATAGGGTCTATTTGTAGAATCCCCCAATGTTTATTCAAAATCATATACATTTCACGCCATTTACTATTGAAATCTTGAATATAGCGTACCTCATCAGAAAAATGTGCATCAGATCTACGTTTATATAGTGCCTCCAGACGATCTGTTCTTTTCGCATGCCAATATCCACGTTTTATACATGAAGAAGGGTATCCATGCTCTTGGAATCTAATACTTAAATCTTTGCTCTGTTTTTCAAATGATTCCTCTCTCGAACAGATGCGTCGCATCTGTAAGAATTGTCCAATGGGTATGCCACGAATGAGACTTCGTTGATGAGATGATGAAAAATGTAACAGGCTATTTGTCGAAGTTGGCTTGCGGAAAACATCAGTATGTACAAATCCAGTATCATCAACTTGGAGCAGAACATCCAAAAATTCAATATTTGATCTTCCCACCTCATATGTTAAACGCAAATTCAACTCGTTTTCATTCAAACGGCTCATAAAGGTTTGAAGCTCATCCATGGAACCCTGCCAAATACATAGAATATCATCAATGTATCTCCCCCAGTATTGCACTCTATCAACCAATGGTATGGAATCAGTTGTAAAGATATTTCTCTCCCACAGCCCCAGGAACAAATTAGCATATGAGGGCGCAAAAGCCGCCCATAGCTGTGCCCTGGAGCTGTAGGAAAAACTGATCTGAAAAAATAAAAAAATTATGAGTGAGTGCAAACTGGAGGAGATCCACAATGAACTCACAAAACTCACCATTTTCATTGGACATCATCAAAAACTGTTTAACAGCGGAAAGACCATCTTCATGTCTTATAGACGTATAGAGAGATTCGATATCACAGGTCACAAGGATCATATTTTCCTCCAACTGTAGACCATCCATCTTACGTAAAACATCATTTGTACCCTTAAGGTAAGACGGTAGAGTTTCTACCAAAGGATGGAGAACATAATCAATCAACCTACAAATGGGTTCACTAAAACTATTATTGCCCGCCACAATAGGGCGGCCTGGTGGACAAGATACATTTTTATGCACCTTAGGGAGTATGTAAAGCATAGCAATAGTAGGGCAATCCACAATCAAATAATCCATCTGTCTTTGACTAATAATCGAGGACTCCACAGCTCCTGTCAGTATAATCTTCAACTGTGAACAAAAAGACGTCAAAGGATTAAAAGTAAGCCTCCTGTAGCATCTGGCATCTTTTAATAGTTTGTACACCTCTTTTTCATACATAGTACAAGGCCAAATCACTGTGTTACCACCTTTGTCAGATGGTTTTATAACCACATCTGTTCTAGCAGAGAGTTCTTTAATAGCTCTAATTTGGGCCACAGTTAGATTGTAATCATAAGTACTAGTAGAAATATTCCTGAAATCAGAACTAACCAATTTCACAAATAAATCGATATTGGCACTTAAAGCCAGAGGTGGAAATTTTTTCGATTTTGGAACCAATGCTTTAGGAAACTTACTTCTAACTGCCGGTCCTTGCTCCAAGAGTAGCTCATTAAGAGTTTCCAAAGCCTCCAATTCTGCTTCCGTATCAAAATTCTCCTTGTCCTTATTGTCAGATTTATGATGTAGCTTTTTAAGGAGAAGTTTGCGTGCAAAAAGATGCAAATCTTTCAAGGCTGCAAAGGAGTCAAAATTAGCAGTAGGTGAAAAACTGAGTCCCAATTCAAGGACCTCCCTTTGCTGGGATGTCAATTCGACATCTGATAAATTGATTACCTTATTAGATGGTAGATCACTGATACCCGGAGCATCCTTCTTTCTCCTAGGAGATGTCTGTCCAAAATTATTTTTACGTTTGCGCGTCCTATTGTTGTATGTTCTCCAAAATCCAGAGCTAGAAGATTCTATTGATGTGGATGAGTTTATGGATGTACTTCTCATCCTATATCGTTTTGAGGGAAGTTTCCATTTATACATCCTATTGTTCTCCATATCAGATAAATCCCTAGTATATTTTTTTGTTTTGATGTCCTTAATTTGTTTTTCCCAGGACACATGTAAATCCTCTAATTCCTTTTTAAATTTCTCCATCTCCTCAGATGTAATCAATTTGGTAAGATCCTTATTAAGATCCTCTATTTCTCTTTCAAGTACAGGAAGAGATTGGGAGTTATACTCAATAACACAGGTCAACGAAAAAAATTTTTTTTTCTGGTGTCCAAAATATTTTAATGAATTTGGGGTATTTTTGGGGTGCTGATTCTGAATATGTCATCAGTTTTGCCAGATTGGCTCAAGTTTTTGAGATTTTTGGTATCTTATTTATAGCACTTGTTGGTAAATGCGACGCATCATCTCATTAATTTCTTTGGATTAGTACTTGAACTGAGCAGTTCTCAATATAGTTTTGTGTTAATTAGTGTTCTAAAAGTTTGTTCATAGCTTGATTTTTGCACTAACTTTATGTTGTTGTCTGTTTTCCAGTGAAAAGCATGAACTCATCATGAAGAAGTTGTCTTAACGATCCAGACTCATTCTGTTACATTTGTGGTGAATATACACTGCCAAAACATAGAAGAAACATAACAGACTTCGTAAAAAAAGTGTATTTTGCCTATTTTGGGGTTATGCTTGGGGACCAAGACAAGTTTTGGGCACCACACATAGTGTGCAAAGCATGTATCGAATTATTACGAAAATGGAGCAAAGGACAAAGAAAAAGCTTCAAATTTGGTGTTCCAATGGTGTGGAGAGAGCCAAAAAATCATCATGATGACTGTTATTTCTGTGCAGTGCAAGTGCAAGGATTCAATAAGCATAAGAAACGAAAATGGGAGTAACATGGAATCTGCAAGAAGGCCTGTCCCTCATTGTGAAGATGTGCCTGTACCTGTGTTTACCATAAATAACAGTCATCATGATGATTTTTTGGCTCTCTCCACACCATTGGAACACCAAATTTGAAGCTTTTTCTTTGTCCTTTGCTCCATTTTCGTAATAATTCGATACATGCTTTGCACACTATGTGTGGTGCCCAAAACTTGTCTTGGTCCCCAAGCATAACCCCAAAATAGGCAAAATACACTTTTTTTACGAAGTCTGTTATGTTTCTTCTATGTTTTGGCAGTGTGTATTCACCACAAATGTAACAGAATGAGTCTGGATCGTTAAGACAACTTCTTCATGATGAGTTCATGCTTTTCACTGGAAAACAGACAACAACATAAAGTTAGTGCAAAAATCAAGCTATGAACAAACTTTTAGAACACTAATTAACACAAAACTATATTGAGAACTGCTCAGTTCAAGTACTAATCCAAAGAAATTAATGAGATGATGCGTCGCATTTACCAACAAGTGCTATAAATAAGATACCAAAAATCTCAAAAACTTGAGCCAATCTGGCAAAACTGATGACATATTCAGAATCAGCACCCCAAAAATACCCTAAATTCGATGAAATATCTTTGGCACCAAAAATGCTGTTGACCAGTGTAATCAAAGAAATAAATGAACGAGAGCAGGTGTTACAGATGTTCTCCCATGCTGATGAGAATTTCACATCATCTCTACCATATGAAGGGAATAATTGCACCCTAAGGCCTCTAGGGATCAAATATTTACTTAAATAATTTTCTAAAAACAATTTATTCCACCAAATTTTTATCCTGCGGTGGAAACAATTCTTGAGTTTGCTTTTAAGCTCACGTATATTATTATGGTTAGGATTGTCTTGAGCCGGTTCCCCTTTAAATACATTTTCTGCTTGTAACAGCCAATTGGCCTCAAGAGTGCGTAAATCCATCTTGAAAAAACCCCAGAAAACAGCGAATACAAATAACCCCAAATTATTGGGGCCAAATATATACCAACAACTTGGTGAGATCACCCACCCGATAATCAATATCATACGGAGATATTCATAATACAACTTGTAACACCTTCTCAAATAAATGAATAACCCCAAATACAAATCCAAATGAATGGAAATATTAAAATATTTATCCAAATGAATGGAAATATTAAAATATTTTATTAAATTCTCTTATTAAAAAACAGAGGAAAAACCAGCAGCAATAGACATATATAATACCATAAACATTAGGCGTTACATGGTAGACATAGGGCAAATACAATTTGATAACATATAATACTCATAGGACAGAACATAAAGTACAATATAGTGGACAGATACATCTGATTTAAAGTGCATAATATGTAAACAAGATTATATATACCAGTCGTAAGGTGCCCGATGACTCTCTAACTCCAACGTACGTTTCGCCTGATGTGGCTTTCTCAAGGAGTAAAATAACAATGGATATGGGGAAGTTTTTATATGTTACACGGTCCAATGAAAACAATGGTTCCCACATATTTAATTAATTAAACTAATCTTTTATAATATTAGTAATCAGGTCCCAGATACAAAATAGTATGCCCTGACGGAATGGCGCAGTCAAAACAAACAGAAAAATATATGCATAATAGCAAAACACACATCACATCCGATAGGATGCGCTCCACAATGGAACGCACGCCACCGCCGATATCGCGGGACCCGGAAGACACGTCATATGCTGCAATAACAGGAAACATGCAGCGCAAGCCGGATCAGTGTACCCGAAACCGGAAATTACGTTTCCCCATCAATGCGCCCTGGAATAAGATGTGCATTACAAATATCTCCCCCGAAAGCGGAAGCTGTGGATTACCATAGCAACACTTCAACTTGATATATACAGCAATAGAACAGATAAGAACCCAATAAAATATAACATACTAACACCAACGGGGGACACTTGAAGAGCATAAAAAAAGAGAATGGTAATGGGGAAAAATTATTATAATACCGATAAACGGGGGACCGGATATGACGTCTCGCAACCTCTCAATGGCAAATAAATACACCATAGGGAGTATGTAAAACGTAGCAATAGTAGGGCAATCCACAATCAAATAATCCATCTGTCTTTGACTAATAATCGAGGACTCCACAGCTCCTGTCAGTATAATCTTCAACTGTGAACAAAAAGACGTCAAAGGATTAAAAGTAAGCCTCCTGTAGCATCTGGCATCTTTTAATAGTTTGCACACCTCTTTTTCTTACATAGTACAAGGCCAAATCACTGTGTTACCACCTTTGTCAGATGGTTTTATGCATTTTTATGAATTTTGTTTTAATTAATTTTTTATTTTTTGTCTTTTTTCTTCTCTTTTCTCTTTTTCTGCTTTAGCTCGTACCCGGTTCTTGGACTTCTTTGAAAAGGAATGCACCTTCATCATATTTTACTATGCACTAATTCATTATGCATTTATTTATTATTTATTATATTAATAAATTATTAAAAAATTTTGTATAACTATTGTGTCACTTAAGTTCACTGGAGCGCACGTGTGATCACTACACTTTGCACTTTTGATTTTTTGGTTGTTCTCTATTGTATTAATATATATATATATATATATATATATATATATATGCATCTATTCACATTATTGTATTCTTTTTCTTATGTTTTTTTGTCCCATATATTTGATATACTATGCTGCATTATATATTGCTTTATAAGTAGTGTTGAGCATTCCGATACCGCAAGTATCGGGTATCGGCCGATATTAGCGGTATCGGAATTCCGATACTGACTTCCGATACTTTTGTCATATCGGATTCCGGAATCGGAATCGGAAGTTCAAAGTTGATTGACAGCCGAAATGACGTCATCATGATGCGCGGTGTGTGCGCATCATGATGCGCCGTCATTTCGGGCCTTCCGGGGGTCTCTGCCGGCCTGCCGGGGGGCTGTGCCGGCCTGCCGGGGGGGCTGTGTGGACTGCCCGGGGTCTGTACCGGCCTGCCGGGGGGCTGTGCCGGCCTGCCGGTGGTCTGTGCACCCTGTGGGGGGCTGTACCGGCCTGCCGGGGGGCTGTGCCGGCCTGCCGGGGGGCTGTGCTGATGTCCGGGAGTCTGTGCAGGTATCGTCCGATGGGACTACAAGTCCCATTGGGCGATGCCTGCTACCATGACAGTGATTGACACATTAGCCAATGATGGGACGGTAGTAGTCCCATCATCCGGCTAATGTGTTAAATGTAAAAAAAAAAAAAAAAAAAAAAATATACTACATACATACATACTACATGCATGCTACATACATACTACATGCTACATACATACTACATATATACTACATGCATGCTACATACATACTACATGCTACATACATACTACATATATACTACATACATACATACTACATACATACTACATGCATGCTACATACATACTACATGCTACATGCATGCTACATACATACTACATACATACATACTACATGCATGCTACATGCATGCTACCTACATACTACATGCTACATACATACCACATATATACTACATACATACTACATGCATGCTACATACATACTACATGCTACATACATACCACATATATACTACATACATACGACATGCATGCTACATACATACTACATGCTACATACATACCACATATATACTACATACATACGACATGCATGCTACATACATACTACATGCTACATACATACCACATATATACTACATACATACTACATGCATGCTACATACATACTACATATATACATACTACATATATACTACATGCATGCTACATACATACTACATGCTACATGCATGCTACATACATACTACATGCTACATACATACTACATACATACCACATATATACTACATACATACTACATACATACTACATACAATACATTCATACAATACATACATAGACATACAGTACATATAACATAGAGTAACATACTTACCAATACTTGTCACATTGTTCCCCGAAGCCATTGTCTTTTACGGAATAAATATTAACATAACAAACCACAAAAATACTCACCCATGATCCGAAGCAGTCCACGAGTGTGTCCCACGACGATCTTGGGTAGAGAACTGCAGCATCAGCTGCATGGGTGAGTATTTTTGTGGTTTGTTATGTTAATATTTATTCCGGAAAAGACAATGGCTTCGGGGAACAATGTGACAAGTATTGGTAAGTATGTTACTCTATGTTATATGTACTGTATGTCTATGTATGTATTGTATGAATGTATTGTATGTAGCATGCATGTAGTATGTATGTAGCATGTATGTAGTATGTATGTAGTATATATGTGGTATGTATGTAGTATATATGTGGTATGTATGTAGTATATATGTGGTATGTATGTAGCATGCATGTAGTATGTATGTAGCATGTATGTAGCATGTATGTAGCATGCATGTAGTATATATGTGGTATGTATGTAGCATGTAGTATGTAGTATGCATGTAGTATGTATGTAGTATGTATGTAGTATATATGTGGTATGTATGTAGTATATATGTGGTATGTATGTAGCATGCATGTAGTATGTATGTAGTATGTATGTAGTATGTATGTAGCATGTAGCGTGTATGTAGCATGTATGTAGCATGTAGCATGTATGTAGCATGCATGTAGTATATATGTGGTATGTATGTAGTATGTAGTATGTATGTAGTATATATGTAGTATATATGTAGCATGTAGTATGTATGTAGCATGCATGTAGTATGTATGTAGTATGTATGCAGCATGCATGTAGTATATATGTAGCATGTAGTATGTATGTAGCATGCATGTAGTATGTATGTAGTATATATGTGGTATGTATGTAGCATGTAGTATGTATGTAGCATGCAGTATGTATGTAGTATGTATGTAGTATATATGTAGCATGTAGTATGTAGCATGCATGTAGTATGTATGTAGTATGTATGTAGCATGCATGTAGTATATATGTAGCATGTAGTATGTATGTAGCATGCATGTAGTATATATGTAGCATGTAGTATGTATGTAGCATGCATGTAGTATGTATGTAGTATATATGTGGTATGTATGTAGCATGTAGTATGTATGTAGCATGTAGTATGTATGTAGTATGTATGTAGTATATATGTAGCATGTAGTATGTAGCATGCATGTAATATGTATGTAGTATGTATGTAGCATGCATGTAGTATATATGTAGCATGTAGTATGTATGTAGCATGCATGTAGTATATATGTAGCATGTAGTATGTATGTAGCATGCATGTAGTATATATGTACTATGTATGTAGCATGCAGTATGTATGTAGCATGCATGTAGTATATATGTAGTATGTATGTTGTATGTATGTAGCATGCATGTAGTATGTATGTATGTAGTATTTTTTTTTTTTTTTACATTTAACACATTAGCCGGATGATGGGACTACTACTGTTCCATCATTGGCTAATGTGTCAATCACTGTCATGGTAGCAGGCATCGCCCGATGGGACTTGTAGTCCCATCGGATGATGCCTGCACAGACTCCCGGACATCAGCGCAGCCCCCCGGCAGGCCGGCACAGCCCCCCGGCAGGCCGGTACAGACCCCCACAGGGTGCACAGCCCCCCGGCAGGCCGGCACAGCCTCCGGCAGGCCGGTACAGACCCCCACAGGATGTACAGACCCCGGGCAGTCCGCACAGCCCACCGGCAGGCCGGTACAGACCCCGGGCAGTCCGCACAGCCCACCGGCAGGCCGGCACAGCCCCCCGGCAGGCCGGCAGAGACCCCCGGAAGGCCCGTACAGACCCCCGAGAGGCTGTACAAGGGCAGGAAAGGGTTTTTCCAATTCCGATACCGGAAGTCTCATAGACTTGAATGGGACTTCCGGTATCGGCATCGGCGATACCGATACTTTTTTTTAAAGATCGGCCGATCCATTCCGATCCGATATTTTGAAGTATCGGACGGTATCGCTCAACTCTATTTATAAGTCTTTTTTGTTTTTTGGTTTCAGTTTTTCATGCCAGCGGTGATTCACCGTTGTTGTGCATTTATATGAGACTAACTTTTATATGGATTAATTATTTTGGATGCCTGAGGTATTGACATTTACAGTCATATGTTAAAGTTTGGGCACCCCTATTTTTCTTTATAACAATTTTGGTTTTTGCAACAGCTATTTCAGTTTCATATATCTAATAACTGATGGACTCAGTTATATTTCTGGATTCAAATGAGGTTTATTGTACTAAGAGAAAATGTGCAATCTGCATTTTAACAAAATTTGACCGGTGCAAAAGTATGGGCACCTCCACATAAAAGTGACATTAATATTTCGTAGATCCTCCTTTTGCAAAAATAACAGCCTCTAGTCGCTTCCTGTAGCTATTAATGAGTTCCTGGATCCTGGATGAAGGTATTTGTGACCATTCCTGTTTACAAAACAATTCCAGTTCAGTTAAGTTTGATGGTCGCCGAGCATGGACAGCCAGCTTCAAATCATCCCACAGATGTTCAATGATATTCAGGTCTGGGGACTGGGATGGCCATTCCAGAACATTGTAATTGTTCCTCTGCATGAATGCCTGAGTAGATCTGGAGCGGTGTTTTGGATCATTGTCTTGCTGAAATATCCATCCCAAGCGTAACTTCAACTTCGTCACTGATTCTTGCACATTATTGTCAAGAATCTGCTGATACTGAGTTGAATCCATGCGACACTCAACTTTAACAAGATTCCCGGTGCCGGCATTGGCCATACAGCCCCAAAGCATGATGGAACCGCCACCAAATTTTACTGTGGGTAGCAAGTGTTTTTCTTGGAATGCTGTGCTTTTTAGCCTCCATGCATAACGCCTTTTTGTATGACCAAACAACTCAATCTTTGTTTCATCAGTCCACAGGACCTTCTTCCAAAATGTAACTGGCTTGTCCAAATGTGCTTTTGCATAGCTCAGGCGACTCTGTTTGTGGCGTGCTTGCAGAAACGGCTTCTTTCGCATCACTCTCCCATACAGCTTCTCCTTGTGCAAAGTGCGCTGTATTGTTGACCGATGCACAGTGACACCATCTGCAGCAAGATGATGCTGCAGGTCTTTGGAGGTGGTCTGTGGATTGTCCTTGACTGTTCTCACCATTCTTCTTCTCTGCCTTTCTGATATTTTTCTTGGCCTGCCACTTCTGGGCTTAACAAGAACTCTACCTGTGTTCTTCCATTTCCTTACTATGTTCCTCACAGTGGAAACTGACAGGTTAAATCTCTTAGACAACTTTTTGTATCCTTCCCCTGAAAAGCTATGTTGAATAATCTTTGTTTTCAGATCATTTGAGAGTTGTTTTGAGGAGCCCATGATGCCACTCTTCATAGGAGAATCAAATAGGAGAATTACTTGCAAGTGGCCACCTTAAATAACTTTTCTCATGATTTGATACACCTGGCTATGAAGTTCAAAGCTCAATGAGGTCACAAAACCAATTTAGTGCTTCAGGAAGTCAGTAAAAAGTAGTTAGGAGTGTTCAAATCAAGAAAATGATAAGGGTGCCCATACTTTTGCACCGGTCAAATTTTGTTAAAATGCAGATTGCACATTTTCTGTTAGTACAATAAACCTCATTTGAATCCAGAAATATAACTGAGTCCATCAGTTATTAGATATATGAAACTGAAATAGCTGTTGCAAAAACCAAAATTGTTATAAAGAAAAAAGGATAACATTAATAGGGGTGCCCAAACTTTAGCATATGACTGTATTATTGACCAGGATATATTATCTCTGGTTATTGTGTCCTTTTTATACCTATATGGTGGGACAGTATATATGTTCTTTTTCAGGCGTCATATAATAGTCTGTTTATTTGCCATTGAGAGGTTGCGAGACGTCATATCCGGTCCCCCGTTTATCGGTATTATAATCATTTTTCTCCATTACCATTCTCTTTTTTATGCTCTTCAAGTGTCTCCCGTTGGTGTTAGCATGTTATATTTTATTGGGTTCTTATCTGTTCTATTGGTGTATATATCAAGTTGAAGTGTTGCTATGGTAATCCACAGCTTCCGCTTTCGGGGGAGATATTTGTAATGCACATCTTATTCCAGGGCGCATTGATGGGGAAACGTAATTTCCGGTTTCGGGTACACTGATCCGGCTTGCGCTGCATGTTTCCTGTTATTGCAGCATATGACGTGTCTTCCGGGTCCCGCGATATCGGCGGTGGCGTGCGTTCCATTGTGGAACACATCCTATCGGATGTGATGTGTGTTTTGCTATTATGCATATATTTTTCTGTTTGTTTTGACTGCGCCATTCTCTCAGGGCATGCTATTTTGTATCTGGGACCTGATTACTAATATTATAAAAGATTAGTTTAATTAATTAAATATGTGGGAACCATTGTTTTCATATTGTAACATATAAAAACTTCCCCATATCCATTGTTATTTCACTCCTTGAGAAAGCCACATCAGGTGAAACGTACGTTGGAGTTGGAGAGTCATCGGGCACCTTACGACTGGTATATATAATCTTGTTTACATATTATGCACTTTAAATCAGATGTATCTGTCCACTATATTGCACTTTATGTTCTGTCCTATGAGTATTATATGTTATCAAATTGTATTTTCCCTATGTCTACCATGTAATGCCTAATGTTTATGGTATTATATATGTCTATTGCTGCTGGTTTTTCCTCTGTTTTTTAATAAGAGAATTTAATAAAATATTTTAATATTTCCATTCATTTGGATTTGTATTTGGGGTTATTCATATATTTGAGAAGGTGTTACAAGTTGTATTATGAATATCTCCGTATGATATTGATTATCGGGTGGGTGTCACCAAGTTGTTGGTATATATGGTTAGGACATGGTTAATGTCCTGTTCTCACAGGGTTAACTTTTGCCGGCCTCTCTTTGGATCTGGGAGGGGTATTTATACTCACTCCAGACTAGGATTCCCTGTTAGCTATACTGTTATTCTGGCTGTGTGTGTCTGACCCCCCTGGTGTGCTTGTATACGGCTATGCTTGTTTGATTCCCGTGTATGACCCGGTCTGTCCCCTCACTCTGTACTCATCTCTACTATTGTCTTCTCCGGTTCTGACCTCCTGGCTTGGTATTGTTACTCCGTTACAGTTTGCCCCTATTGTACCGTCTATTGCCCGTTCTGGTTTTCTGATCTATTGCTACGTCCTGACTATTCGCTCTGTCTAACCCTTTGGTTCTGTCCTGCTATTCTGTGCTTTGACCCGGCTTGATCTCATTTACGTCCCTGTCTATGCCCCTTGGTAACTTGTCCCGTAGTTACCTTTCTAGGAGTTTCCATGCAGCTCCTAGCTCTGTGGAGCTTAGGTCACGCCCCCAGCAGTCACGCTCCTATTCTACACCATCCCAATGTGGATAAACCTTTTATCCTAGAGGTGGATGCCTCATCCGTCAGTGCAGGAGCAGTTCTTTTCCAGAAGGATGCTCAAGGTCGGAAGCATCCCTGCTTCTTCTTCTCTAAGACCTTCTCACCGGCGGAGAAAAACTACTCCATCGGGGACAGGGAGTTGCTGGCAATGAAATTCACCTTTTCCAAGTGGAGACATCTCCCGGAGGGAGCCCGGTTTCCCTATCAGGTGTACACTGACCATAAAAACTTGGTCTATTTGCAAACGGCCCAGCGCTTGAACTTTCGTCAAGCTAGGTGGTCGCTCTTCTTCTCCCGCTTCCGCTTCACCTTGCACTATCTGTCCGGAGAGAAGAACGTCCGTGCTCATGCTCTCTCTCGCTCAGTGGTCTCGGCGGAGGAGGAAGAGGCTGAGCCTCGGCTAATCGTCCCCACTGAGAGTCTGAGGACCATGACCCTGGTTGCTCTCGAGTCAGTGCCGCCGGGCAAGACCTTTGTCCCTCCTTGCCTGCGGCCGGAGGTTCTCACATGGGGACACGCGTCCAGGGTAGGTGGTCACTTTGGCAATAAGCGGACCACAGAACTCCTGGCAAGGTCTTATTGGTGGCCGCACATGGATCAGGACACGAAAGAATACATTCAGGCATGCATCTCTTGTGCTCGGAACAGGTCCTCTAGGCAGAGGCCGGCTGGGTTACTGTATCCCCTGCCGGTGGCAGATTGACCCTGGAAGATGGTTGGTATGGATTTTGTGGTCGGTGGCAGCACGGCCATCTGGGTGGTCACCGATCATTTTTCTAAAATGGTGCATCTAGTGCCACTCGCGCGGCTGCCTTCATAAAGGCTGTTCATAAAGCATGTATTTCGTTTGCACAGTATGCCGGACAAAATAGTCAGTGACCGAGGTCCCCAATTTGCGTGTCGGTTTTGGAGGGAGCTCTGCAGTCTACTCAGTATCGAGCTAAACTTGTCCTCTGCCTATCACCCCGAGATGAACGGGTTGGTCGAGAGAGCCAACCAAACTCTGGTCACATAACGGCGACATTTTGTCTCTGCCAGGCAGGATGACTGGGCATCCTTACTACCGTGGGCTGAATTTGCCCTGAATAATGCAGTGGCTGATTCCACTGGTCAGATGCTGTTCCTTCTTAATTACGGGCAGCATCCGCGCGTCCCCGTTCCGATGCCAGTGTCTTCCACTGATTCCAGGGTGGCAGACTGGGCAGTGGAGGCTCGCAACATTTGGGATCACACCCATGATGCTATTCGAGCCTCTAAGGAGAGAATGAGGGCGTCTGCCAACACACATCAGCGCCCTACTCCAACTTTTGCCCCTGGCTACTTGGTGTGGCTTTCTGCCCGAAATATCAGGCTGCGGGCTGAGTCCACCAAGTTCGCGCCGCGTTACATTGGTCCCTTCAAAATCCTCGAGTGGATCAGCTCAGTGATCTACCGTCTGGCTTTTCCACCACACTTGGCCATCTCTGACTTCTTCCACGTGTCCCTTCTCAAACCTGTTCACATGGCCCGGTTTTCTGAGTCATCTGCCAGGACATCGGACTTGTCTTCGGACGAGTTTGAGGTCAACGCCATTGTGGGACGCAGGGTGGTGCGTGACAAAAAATTTTATTTGGTGGATTGGAAGAATCATGGCCCTGAGGCACGGACCTGGGAACCAGTAGAGAACATCCATGTCCCGTTCCTTATTGTGGCATTTGAGTGCAGCAAGGCTCAGAGGGGAAGGGACCCTAGGAAGGGGGTAATGTTAGGCGTTGGATTCCTGCAACTGCACAGCAGGGATCCAGAGCCTCACATTCAGCGGTCGCCCATTCTCCAGCGACCGCAGAGAAGCTTGCTGAGCAGCCCTGTCATTCCCGACGCTCTGCTCATACGAGCTCTGTGGGTCTGGTTGCTGCTGCCACCTCTGGGCCAGCAATAGCAACGCATGCTGCTCAGCAGCAAGCCGTTCCAGAGGCTAAGTCCTTCTGTCGCTCCACTGAGCATGCTCAAGAGACGATCTCCCATTGGAGATCGGGAGTCACATGCACAGGTCCTTCTCCAGATCTGATTGGTCCATCTCAGGGATCTGGAAGCTTCCGGAAGGTCCCGGCTATAAAAGGTTCGCATGGCCGCTCGGCCATGCGCTAGTATAGACTCTAGTTGCTAACTGTGTGAATGATGATGGATGTCTGGACTTGCAAATGACTCAGTAAGTTCCCCCTCCCTCTGATATTACGAGTGTGTAGAGTCAGCGCCAGTCAGTGGCAAGCTACAGGCCACAATACGCATCCTCCACAGTGCTAGCGTCCAACAGTGCGCCTGCTACCGGGCATTGTCATATAGCGGCAGTGTCTGTTGCCGCGCTACAGTCAGCATCTCTTGGCGTCCGTGGTTGAGACGCCGCACGCACGGTAGGTCTAGACGGACATGGACTCTGTGACTTGGGCCAAGTCCTGTGACCATATACCGTACGTGCATTTTGCTGAGTCCTGTGACGCCAACAGGCTCAGTCCTTGTTTTTAAGGCCTCAGCATCTCTGTGAAGGAACAGAGACCGCCCAGCGCACTCCAGGTGATGTTCAACCCGCGTGCGTTATACCGCCATAGAGTGCGTCTGCCATTACATAGCAGCAGTGTAACACCTTCTGCACGGTGGACCCCGACGGCGAACACTCTTATTATTATTTATTATTTAGTGTGTTCCGCCATCCCTATCAGTTCCTTATACTTGCTGAAATGGGTTATCATTGGACAACTCCAAATCAAGTTAAGTAAAACAGATGTATTAATTCCATTTTGGATTTAATCCACCCAGTTTTCTCTAACTGATATTTTTGTTTTGCATTCTTTGTAGGTCTGGAAAATTTTTATCTGAAAACTTTTTCTGGACATTTGGAATCTTTTGAAGATTTTGTAGCATTCAGGTCATACTCCAAATGTGGTGGTAAGTATTTGTTGAAGAATTCTATCACATTTTGAAAGCTTTAATTGTAGACAATGTGCAATCATCATGTGTCAGAAAGTTGAGAGGATTTACACTGAGATTGCATTTTTATAACTACAAGATAACCTGTGTTTTTAGTTCGGAAACTGAAGTTTTGTCCTCCATCCAGGCTATTTCTTCTCAAATAGGTTTTCCTTGAACAACTCCAAATCAAGTTAAGTAGAACAAATGTATTAATTCAATTATGGATTTAATCTACCGTATATACTCGCATATAAGCCGAGATTTTCAGCCCATTTTTTTGGGCTGAAAGTCCCCCTCTCGGCTTATACGCAAGTCATATATGTCCACCGCTGCACGCTGCTCTGTCCTCTGCATCCTCTGGCTGTGATGTTCAGGTCAGAGGGTGCAATGACATAGAGGTCAGAGGGCGCAGCGAAGGACCGGGGACAGGTGAATATCTCAGGTGCCGGGGCCCTGAGCCAGCAGTGACACCAGCACCTGTCCCCCATAGTGCGTCAGTGTCCTCACCTGCTCAGCACACCGGCACCTGGCCCCCAGCGACAAGAGGTGAGTATGTCATTTTTTTTATTTGCAGCAGCAGTGGCAGCATATGAGTTCATAATCTATGGAGCGTCTTATAGGGCAGCATATGGGGGCATAATCTATGGACCATCTTATGGGGGCATAATCTATGGAGCATCTTATGGAGCATCTTATGGGGGCATAATCTATGGAGCATCTTATGGGGACAAAATCTATGGAGCATCTTATGGAGCATGTTATGGGGGCATAATCTATGGAGCAGCATATGGGGCATAATCTATGGAGTATCTTATGAGGCATAATCTATGAAGCATTTTATGGGGCAGCATATGGGGCATAATCTAGGGATCATCTTATGGAGCATCTTATGGGGGCATAATCTATGGAGCATCTTATGGGGGCATAATCTATGGAGCATCTTATGGGGCATAATCTATGGAGCATTTTACGGGGCAGCATATGGGGCATAATCTATGGAACATCTTATCGGGCCATAACCTTTATGGAACAGCATATGGAGCATACTCTATGGAGCATCTTATGGGGCCATTATTAACCTTTGTGCAGCATTATCTGGGGCGTATTTTGTATGGAGCATCTTATGGGCCCATCATGAACTGTGTGGAGCATTATATGGGGCTCCTGATTCAATATGGATATTCAAAAACATTTAACCTACTGATGTCTCAATTAATTTTACTTTTATTGGTATCTATTTTTATTTTTGAAATTTACCAGTAGCTGCTGCATTTCCCACCCTAGGATTATGCGCGAGTCAATAAGTATTCCCAGTTTTTTATGGCAAAATTAAGGGTGTCGGCTTATACTCAAGTCGGCTTATACACGAGTATATACGGTATCCAGTTTGCTCTAACTGATATTTTTTTTTTAAATTGCTTTTTTTTTGGTTGGCGAAAATCTTTATCTGTAAACTTTTTTTGGACTCTAAGAATCCTTGGATGATATTGTAGAATTCAGGTCATGCTACAACTGGGTGGTAAGTATTTGCTGAAGAAATGAATCACATTTTCAAAGCTTTAATTGTAGACAATGTGCAATCATCATGTGTCAGAAAGCTGAGAGGCTTTACACTGAGATTGCATTCTTATTTCTACAAGAAAACCCATTTTTCAGTTAGGAAAATGAAGTTTCATCCTCCATCCAGGCTATATCTTCTTTGTACTTGCTGAAATAGGTTATCCTTGGACAACTCCAAATCAAGTTAAGTAGAACAAATGTATTAATTTCATTTTGGATTTGATTTTCCCAGTTTGTCTTAACTGAATTTTTTTGTCTTGCTTTCTTTGTAGGTCGGGAAAATCTTTATCTGAAATCTTTTTCTGGACTCTGAAGAACTCTATCACATTTTCAATGCTTTAATTGTAGACAATGTGCAATCATCATGTGTCAGAAAGCTGAGAGGTTTAAAGGTACTGTCACACTTAGCGATGTACCAGTGATCCCGACCAGCGATATGACGCGGTCAGGATCGCTGGTACATCGCTAAGTGGTCGCTAGTGAGCTGCCACACAGGCAGATCTCACCAGCGACATCGCTGGGGATGGGGGTCGCTGCTTACCTGTCACACTAGGCGATCCTGCGTCCTACCGCCTGGCTCCATACTCGACGCTCGTCTCTCCACAGGAAGCGCCGCAGGAAGCTGACGACGAGAAGCGGTCCAGGACGTTCTCGCGCGATCAGCGATAACCAGCGGGGGAGCGGGTCGTAGGTAAGTATCAGACACAGCGATGTCGCTAGCAATATCGCTATAACGTCACAAGTTATAGCGATATTGCTAGCGATATCGCTTAGTGTGACAATACCTTTACACTGAAGCCCCCGTCACACATAGCGATCTCGCTAGCAATTTTTGTGATGCAACAGTGATATCACCAGCGAGATCGCTGTGTGTGACACTGACCAGTGACCGGCCCCCCTGCCGGTTATCGCTGATCGTCCTGGAATAGCCAGGACATTTTTTGGATCGCTGGTCTCCCGCTGGCCAGCACGCATCGTTGCATGTGACAGGCGGGAGACCAGGGATCAGCGCGCTGGTAACTAGGGTAAACGCAGGGTTTCTAAGCACCGTGCGTACCTTAGTTACCAGCACGCTGATGCAGGGAGCTGGTAACCAAGGTACACTTCGGGTTTCTAAGTGATGCGCGCTGCTTAGAAACCCAATGTGTACCTTAATTACCAGCTCTCTGCATCAGCGCGCTGGTTACTAACGTACACAGTGATGCCGGGCGCTCGGCGTCGCTGGTGCTGATTGCTGGTGAAGCTGCCGGTTTGACAGCTCACCAGCGATCATGTAGCGACTCACCAGCAATCCTGACAAGTTGATATCGTTGTCGGGATCGCTGGTGAGTCGCTATGTGTGACGGGGCCCTGAGTTTGCATTTTTAATACTACAAGATAAGGGGCATAAGCACAATTTTATAAGGGAAAGGTGGTCTTCTTTATAAAAAAAATTACATGGATATTTACTTACAGGTTCACATTACCGCTGTCTCAGCATCTGAGAAAAATGAATAGATTTTGATAACAGTGGCATCATTTTTTCTCGTATTTGGAGAGAAAAAAAGTTTCTCTGCCTTCTCCATTCTGTCTCCCGACATGTGACATTAGAGGGAATAGAAAATATGTAAAAAGAAGTTGCAAATGATTTTAAAAGTATGAAAAACCCTATCCTACTTTTGCTTTTAAAAATGCATATTTGGTGTATGAAAATTTCAATTTATTTTCCCCATATGAAAAATGCCCTGAAAAAATGCAATAAAAAGTGATTAAAAAGTTGTTTGCACCTTATAATGGTGGCAATAAATTCTACAAGTCACCTCGCAATGAAAGAGCCCTCATACAGCTCCACTAATGGAAACTTTTAAATAGATATGGGTCTTGGAAAATGGTGACATATAACAAATGTAATAATAATAATAAAAATAATAATAATAAAAATGTAAATATTATTATAAATAAACTGAATCTTTGGTATTTCTGTAATTATGCTGATGTCCAGAATCATTTTACCAGGTCATTTTTACTTGCACACTGAACACAATAAAATCAACCCCCCCAAAATTAACTGAACACAATAAAATCAAACCCCCCCCAAAATTATAGAATTTTTTTTTTACCATTTCACCAGATTCAGAATTTTATATTATATGGTAAAGTGAATAATGTAATTTAAAAATGCAATTCATCCTGAAAAAAATATTCCCTTGTTTGACTAAGTTGATGGCAAAAAAGCTCTTGGAAGAAAAGGAGGGAAAAACCCGAAAGTGAAACAATGAGAATTACCGTAATTGCAATGTAAAGGGATTAAATAGATTCTTCGTATCTTATCAGCATGTAGGTAGTAAATGCGATGGAGGAAGGAATGTGCAATCACATATAGGATGACATACACAGTCATTGTTTTACATTCTTTATTTGATCATTACAAATGTTTCTCTCTTCTTGTTATATATGGGAATTGATTTTAATGAGCAAATAATAAAAGTGCATTCCTCGTGCTGGGGAACTCCTTTATTTATTTGGAGTAATTTACAGAAAATAGAACAGCTTCTTTGCTCAAATTGATATTTTATGAAGTAATGTTAGGTAGTCAGTGGGTGAAATGTCTTAATACTGGAATGCTGAGATGATACAAAATTAGTTCCCATCCTGGTGTAAAAGCCTGCAACAGTGAATAGGTCTGTAAATAAAGGGCCAGTAGTCTGGTTTCTTTGTTTTTATTGGAATCAGATTTATTTCCCAGGTTGAAAATATTAGAACTATGTCAAATCACTTATTCTTTTCCGCATTATTCAATAATATTTCAGTCTTAAAATTATACCTGAATACACACAAATTAAAAACCTGGCTGCGGTTTGCTGCTCCAAATTTATCACAGAACCTTTTGATTTGAAAGATGGAAATCAATGAATCCTTGACTTGTCTTTATGCTCCATGGTTGCAGCACTATTTTACTAAACATCATCTGCAAATAGAAGAAAAAGGATTGAATCGCCATTGTATTATGTCATATTATGCAGTTATAAGGAAAAAAAATTAGGATTTCTTATTTTGGTGGCTTATATGGATACCACTAATTCGACAAGATTGATGTCAAATATTCCCCTTTTTATTGTGGGTTATTAATGTATACTCATAAAGTGGGTGAAATTAGTATTGAACATGTCACCAATTTTATACGTAAATATATTTCTAAAGGTGCTATTGATATGAAATTCTCACCAGATGTTGGTCACGACCCATCCAATCCACACAGGCAAAAAAAATCAAACCATAGATGTCCATAAATTAAGTTTTGTGTAATAATGAGATATGACACAGGGAAGAAGTTTTGAACACATGAATAAAGAGATGCAAAGCGTAATGTAAAGTCATGACACCAGCTGAAATCAGTAAATAGAAAGCAATCCTGCCACTTAATGAAAAATAATATCAACTGGTTCAACTGATGGCCTATCAAAAGGTGTATTATTACCAAGGTGCCACACAAGAAACATCTCTTGATAGGTAAAACCAGTGAGCTGTCTCAAGATATTTGCAACCTTATTGTTGCAAAACATACTGATGTCATTGGTTATAGAAGAATTTATAAACTATTAAAGGTTCCAGTCAACACTGTTGGGGCCATAATTCGGAAGTGGAAAAAACATCATTTCAAGAACTGGAATTAGCAGGTACAATTGTTTTAAAAAAAGTAATGCACTCAACCTCTATGGCCTGTGCATACTCGTAATGTAAGACTCCATTGCTAAGCAAAAAGCATGTGCAAGCGCGTTTAAAGATTGCTCAACAACATTTAAACAAGTTTGTGAATGCCATAATACACACCATGTTTGGAGGCCAAAAAGGCACTGCATATCACCCCAGAAACAACATACAAACAGTGAAGTTTAGAGGTGGGACCATCACGATGTGGGGCTGTTTTTCAGCATACGGCACTGGAAAACTTCATGTGATTAAAGGAAGGATAAATGGACAAATGTACCTAGAAATTCTAGATAAAAATCTGCTGCCATCTACCAGGATGATGAAGATGAAACAAGGGTGGAGATTTGAGTAAGACAATGATTCCAAACATACAGCCAAGGAATCTTTCAATTGGTTTCAGAAACAGAATATTAAACTCATAAAATGGCCCAGCTAATCACCTGACCTGAATCTAATAGAACATTTGTGGGAAGAACTAAAGCTCAGAACTTTCAGGATTTGAATAGTGTTTGTGTGGAAGAATGGGCCAAAATCACATCTGAGCAATTCCTGCGACGATTTTCTCCATACAGGATGTGTTTTGAAGCTGTCAACCCAGCAAAAGCTTTTATTTGAAGTATTAAATACATTTCAGTAAGCTTCTTCATTACTTTTTCTCTCCCGTGTCATTTCTCATTATTACACATATCTTAATTTATGGACATTTATGGTTTGTTTGATTTATTTGCCTATGGGGATTGGAGTGGTTGTTACTGATATGTGATGAGCATTTCATGTCAATAGCACTCTCTATCTGAAACTCAACCTGTCCAAAACTGAACTTCTGCTCCCGTCGTCTACTAACCTTCCTAAATCTGACATTTCCCTCTCCTTGGGTGGTATCACAATAACACCCCGGCATCAGGCGCGCTGTCTAGGCGTTATGTTTGACACCAATCTCTCCTTCACATCCCATATACAATCTCTTGCCCGCTCTTGCCGCTTACACCTAAAGAACATCTCTAGAATCCGCCCTTTTCTCACCATGGAAACAACAAAAACCCTCACTGTAGCATTGATCCACTCCCGCCCGTCACTCGACTATCCCCTCTCCAGTCCATACTTAATGCAGCGGCCAGGTTCGTCCATCTGGCTAATCGGTACTCAGACGTGTCCACTTTTCGTCAGTCATTACACTGGCTGCCCATTCATTATAGGATCCAATTCAAAGTACTTGTTCTCACCCACAAAGCTCTCCACGGTGCGGCACCCCCCTACATCTCCTCCCTCATTTCTGTCTATCGGCCTAGCCGATCGCTGCGTTCTGCAAACGACTTTCGACTAACCTCTACACTAATCCGTACCTCCCACTCCCGACTCCAAGACTTCTCCCGTGCTGCTCCTATCCTCTGGAATGCTCTACCCCAAGAAATTAGGACTAACCACAATTTGCATAGTTTTAGGCGCTCCCTCAAAACACATTTGTTCAGAGTGACTTATCACGTTCACTAATCAAAGTCATTCTATGTGTAAGTGTGCGTGTGTAGCCCATTCACTATCTCCATCCTTCCCTCACTCCCTCAAGATGGCTGGACCTTCATTGTAAATATACAATTGTAAATACACACCTGTACTCTGTATCTCCCTCACCTCATGGTAGATTGTACGCTCTCACGAGCAGGGTCGTCTTATTTCATCTTATTTTGCTTTAATTATTGTATTATTAACGTTGCTACTTATGGCTTGTGTTTTGAAACTGTTAAACTGTAAAGCGCTGCGGAATATGTTGGCGCTATATACATAAAGATTATTATTATTAATAGCACCTTTAGAAATATATTAACTTAAAAAATTGGTGACGTATTCAATACTTATTTCACCTGCTGTATATGCCAATATCTTGATGCAAGTAGAACAATGGGTTCATTTACTAATAAGGTCTAATATTTAGATATCATAAACTTAGTCCAGACAGTCTGTGGACTTAGAATCATAGAATGTTGGAGTTGGAAGGGACCTCCAGGATCATTGTGTCCAACCCTCTGCTCAACGCACGAATCAATAAACCATCTCATACAAATGCCAGTCTAGCATCTATTTGAAGACTTATCCATATGTATTTAAAATACTAGGCAACCACCCCAACCATGAATGATAAGCAGCGTCGGTCTGATGTGTCAAGGGCCCACCAGTTGCATTTACAACACAAAACTGGAACATTTTACAAAGAGTAAAAATGAATGGGGAATTCAAAAGCAAAACAAATTTAAGGAGTTATGCAAGAATTTGCTTATCTTTTTCCTACGGGCTAGGATCTTACAGGCAGGTAGTTGCTAACTCATGGACTGCTTGTGCCGACGATTCTGTGGCTTTCAATCATGTCAGTACAGCAACTTTTCCTCTTCCATGTTGCTCTATCGATGGGGCATCTCAGCAGACTTCATGCTGATTGACAGCTGACTTCCTGCAGTGAGGAGACAGCGCTCAGTCAGTATGGCATTGACTGAGATTCCCAATTAATAGATCAGAATGGAAAAGAAGACGTTGCTGTGTCAACATTTTGGCTATGTATGTAATCTGGTGTACAATGAGAACTGTTAATGTGTGATTGGTGAGGATCTGGTGCAGAAGTGAAGTTTTTCCAAGAGTGGGTGGTTGGACTGTGAAAGGTTCAAGGGGTGGAGGCGGAGATGGACTGGAGCCTGGGCAGTGACTCAAGGGGGCCCAAAAAGTTTGCCAGTATGGTACCCTGAAATTCCTGATGGCAGCCCTGTGGGAACTGGTACATATTTTGCAATATTTAAGGACAGTTGAATCTCCTTTTATATTTTTTATTTGGATTCATTATTTTTTTGTGTATGAATTGAAGTAATTTATTTGCAAGTTCTCCACCAGTACAAGATATGGCATATTACTGTGCAGCTATAAACATACATGGAGGACAGTTGCCACATTGCGCACTTACCTCTTTTCCTCTCCATCAAGGATAGAGTGATATGCTGCTATTTCCTTCTCTAGTTGCAATTTGTGGGACAACAAATGCTCCCGTTCTCGCTGGTGCTGCTCAGTTTCACCTTTAATTTCCTCCAGTTCTGCTTCAAGCTTAGTGATCACGGAGCCCAAATTCTGAAGCTCAATGTCATGCCAGTGTTTAGCATCATGTAAAGAGTTCTCCAGACCTCTTTTCTGCAAACAAACAAATCTTTACCTTGACCACTGTCAAATACATTTGAACTTACATTCAGACTTCACCACAATCTTTGAAAGATTTCTAGTCTAGTCACTAAATTGGGCCCCCCTCTATAAGACAAAATGAGAAATGCCCCGACCATGCAACAAAAGAATGGTGGGAAAAAATGTATCGCCAGCCGCTCAGTTTTTCTGTTTCAAAGGTTCAAATCCCACCCCTAGATTTATACTGATAATGCAGTCAGTAAAATTCTTTTTAGCTCCTAACTGCCGACCCAAAATCACAGTGTTGGGAATGTGCAAGATAGAATTCAGTGGCAGAAATTAACCTAGCCTTGCACTAAGTATACGACTATGTGCAATCCAAAACAAATCCAAGCGAGTCAAAAAAGTGCTGTTGTGTGTTAATGGGAACCTGTAATTTTTGCTACTCAAACTACCGTACTTAATACAAAATGCTTAGCAACTCAAGAATAAATATAATGACTACATTATTGATTACTTATTTGCAGTTAAAGAAGCACTCCCATCAAAATTTTTATCCTTTTAAAGGGAATCTGTCACCTCCTTTTTTTGGCCTTTCAGCTGCTGGCATAGACATCGGGGGCTTATCTACAGCATTCTGTAATGCTGTAGATAAGCCTCCGATGTAACCTGAAAGAGAAGAAAACACGTTATATTATACTCACGAAGGTGGGCGATCCGGTCCGATGGGTGTCGCTGTCCCCTCCGGCGCCTCCCTTCTTCATGCGATGACGTCCTCTTCTCCCGTCCTGTAATGGCTCCAGCGCAAGCGCACTGCTATGCCCTGTTGAGGCAGGCATCGGGAGAGGTCTGGCGCCTGCGCACTGCAGAATTCTGCTCTGCCCTCAACAGGGCAGAGCAATGCGCCTGCGCCGGAACCATTTCAGGACGGGAGAAGAGGACGTCAGCGCATGAAGAAGTGAGGCGTCGGACCAGACCGCAACACCCACCGGACCGGATCGCCCACCTCGGTGAGCATAATCTAACTCTTTTTTCTTATCTTTCAGGTTGCATGGGGGCTTATCTACAGCATTACAGAATGCTGTAGATAAGCCCCCAATGTCTATGCCGGCAACTAATAGGGCAAAAAAAAGGGTGACAGGTTCCCTTTAATATACAGCAATCATCCAATTATATAGTACAGTGTGCCTACAATTGCTAATTTTGCCCTTCTAAACAGCTAATGATTCTCTTTTCCATGAGGTCTGAATCTTTCTAAGCTGTTTGTAGATGCAGGAGGTTAATTTTCCCTGTATTAGTCAGAAGTCACCGCAAAAGTCCATGGCAGGGAGCAGGGAGTAGCAGCGGAGCAGCTGTGTCAGGAGTTGAAGAGGGGGAATGATAAATGCAGGGACAAGAGAGTTCCTGTCACGGGGATACTGCAACAGAGTGGTGCCAGACGATCACAGCATCCAGTGACACATATATCTGCAGTATTTAGAACTGCTTCGCTGTCTTATTCGTAGTTCTGACTTTCTTTGCTCTATTTCTGCAATGGTTAAACTACTTAGTGGGATTTTTGGAGTACTCTGTCTTATTGTATAAGCTGTTCTGAGTCAGTTACTCCCCACAGGTTTAATAATCCTCCTTCTTGCTTTTTTCTTTGCCAGTGATAGCTTACCACTTCCTGGTTTGGAGTTGAAGGGGATTTCAAAGTTAGGATTGAGTGGTTGGAGTAGTTTTCAGATTTCTGCGTGGATTTGGGTGGTGTGTGTTCCTCTTCCCATTTGGTTTGTCCCACCTACTCCTCCCTTGATTCCCACTTTATCTTTTGTGAGTATATTTGTATGATTGTGGTTTTCCTTTTTTCCTGTTTTTTTTCCTCTGGCTGGATTGTATTATTCCTTACACGTCTGTCCCATTCCTCAATGGGTAAGGGAGGAAACTGATAGGCATTCATATAGGAGCTTATCAAGGTACGAGACCCCGACATCCCCACCATCAGGGGTAATCTGGGGGACAGGGATAGCCAAGGGTTCGCCTACCTTGAGGAACAGGGTATAAGCCCATTGTTCCTGCAAATCCTACTGTAATTGTCGTAACATTATCAATGGCCTCACTTTTCTGGATCAACTATGGATCCGGCGGTTGTTCTGGCAGCGCAGTTATAAAAAGATTTGCGTGCAGTTGCCTTGCAGTGCCCATTGACTCAAAGCTTAGGGCCCCTGCCCCAGGGCAACCCCTGTTTAAACTCAAGATAGCTTTGCCGGATATGTTCTCTGGGGGTTGTGATAAGTTTGTGATTTTTAGAGAGGCCTACAAACTATATTTTAGGTTACGTCCCTACTCCTCATGTACTGAGGAACAGCATGTTGGGATTGTAATCTCTTTTCTCCAGGATAACCCCCAAGCCTGGGCATTTTCTCTCCCATCTGATTCACAGTCACATCAGATCGAGGATTTTTTAAATGTGCGGCATCTAATTTATGATAACCCCGACCGTGCCTCTCTGGCTGAGTCTAAATTACCTTGGCTTCAGCAGGGAAACTGGCCAGCAGAGGAGAATTGCTCTGACTATGCAGTTGAGGGGGACGACCCATAGTACCGGTCCTTCTGCAGTTCGAAGCAAAGAGGGAGTGTTTTTTTTGTGGCAGGAAGGATCATTTTGTTGGTGCCTGTCCATCCGTACGTGGTCTCAGGCAGACGTTGGAAAACTAAGAAACCTGGGTTACGGGGAGGTTACCAATGCATTTGTACATATTTCCTCTGTCGGAAGGTCGCAATTTTTTTTTACCCCCTTAGATCCGTTAAAAGTAAGGTGATTATTTTGGCTTTTTGTATAGTGGGGCGGGGTTTAATCCAGTTGAAGCCTAGTTTCTTCACACTCAATCCTCATAAATCGTCTAGGCCTATACCTATAGATTCTGAGCCTTTAAGCCAGGCGTATTTTACTCAGATCATTCAAGATATATGTCTGCAGGATGGGACCATACACTCGGAGTCTATTGATTGTTATGTGCTGTAGGACTTGCCCTTCCCTGTGGTTCTTCAACTACTTTGGCTGACATTACATAATCCCGTAGTGTACTAGCAGACTCAGTAGGTAGTAAGGTGGAGTGAATACTGTCAAAGACAATGCATGTGCACCTGTATGGCCAGGGTTGCTACCAGGTCAGGAACTTTCTCATTGACCTTATGAGTGCTCCATTAATTTAATTTCTGAGGACAAGTTGCGTAAGAGCAGGCTATATAGCTTTTCAGGTCCTCAGAGGCCTGCCATGAAAGACTATATAACAGAAAGTCAGGCTACGGATCATCTCAGACCCTCCTCATCTCCCGTTGCAGCAAGGTTTTTCTTTGTTAAGAAAAAAGATGGTGGGTTACACCCCTGCTTGGATTTCCGGTAACTGAATTGGCTCACTTTTTGGGATTTGTACATTCTTCATCACATTCCAGATCTCTTAAATCAGATTGTTAGGGCTAAGTGGTTTTCCAAACTGGATCTTAAGGGGGCCTTTAATCTCTTCCGTATTAGAGAGGGGGATGAGTGCAAGACTGTTTTTAATATACCAGAGGGGCACTATGAAAACCTTGGAGAGGAAACAGATAGGCATTCATATAGGAGCATAGTGAGGTACCAGACCCTGGCATCCCCAACATCAGGGGTAATCTGCATGACAGGGATTGCCTAGGGTTCCCCTAGCTTGATGGACAGAGAATGAGCCCATTGTCCCTGCAAATCCTATTTCAATATCGTGACACTTCCTGTTTCTACATAGATCTAATGGAAAAGAGAAGAATTAGCTGCTTAGAAAGGCAAAGATAGCAATTGTAAGTGCACAGTGCTTTATAATATAACTGCAATATATTAAGAGGATAAAAACTTTGATGGGAGAGCTTTATTAAGGATACGGAGAAGCTTTGAAGACAAGTTGAGCTGGCCACACGCCAATTTGGATTGATGGACTACCCTGAGGACAGGTTTTGGGATGACAAACTCTATTTTGAAAGACATCAATTAAGACAGACTGGGAGGAGTACAATAACGACAACATGGCTTGTCTCCCAAACGTCTCCATCTCCTTGTCTGTGTACAGTGTGAGTGGATGGTAAACTTTTTTTATTCAAAACGATGCATGTGCTTAGGCTAGTACACGCTCTATTAAAAAAAAAAAAGTGGAACAGTATGGTAGTGATGGTAGTTTTTATATTATACACACCAACATGCTCTCTTTAATATATTCTTCATGGAGCGTGACAAGGACTTTGGAGTGGGCAGATCCCACTCCACAGAGAGCAGTTGCTAGCTATGGTATATAGCTGACATCTGCCTCTAACAGCAGCAGTTGGTGTACCCGCCTATCTCTGCTGTTAACTTTTTAAGTGCTGCTGTCAGTTACTGACAGCAGCATTTGATCAACACCATCCGGCGTGGATGTCAGTTCAGGCAGCTATCAGCTCCTCTGTGATGCAATAGCAGAGAACTGATGGGATGCTATATGAGTCGGGGCCTGCTGAACGCCCCCATGCCTGTCACTCCTCTCTGATGTCCAGCATGTAGCTGGGTGTAATAGAAAGCAGTGTCTTTTACTACATACAGCAATGCTGTGGTATTACTGTATATAGTACAAGTGAGCAAACAATTGCAGGTTCAATTCCCCTAAGCAGACTAACAAATAAAAAGTAAAGGAAAAAAAGTTGCTAAAAAAGTAAAAATAATATGTAAAAATTTGAATCACCCCAGATTTCCCCAGTTAACAATAAAAAAGTAAATAAAAACACAAAACATATATTTGGTATCAACTTTTCCAGAAAAGTCCGATCGATGAAAATATAATATCAACTAACCCGATCTGTAAAGAGAAAAAAAATGAAATGCCAGAATAGCGGGTTTTTGGGTGCCGCAACTCCACAAAAAAAAAAGCATTATGAAGCGATGAGTGCGTCATATATACTCCAAAATAGTATCAATAAAAACATCAGGTCACCACTCAAAAAATGAGCCATCACATAGCTCTATCAACCAAAAAATAAAAATGTGAGTTTTGGAAAATGGTAACTAAAGTAAATTTTTGAGTTTTTTTTTTTTTTAGCAAATTTCTGTTTTTTTTATCACCTAAATAAAAAAATATGCAAGTTTGGTATCATTCTAATGGTACTGACCATATTTCCAGGTTCTTTGTATTAAAAAAAAAACAAATTCCCAAACAGTTATGGAATTGCTTTTTTCTTCTTTTTTTTGCAATTTCCCTTTACCTGGAATTTTCCCCCCATTTTTTTCCCATTTTCCAGTAAACCGTATGATGAAGTGGATGGTGTCATTCAAAACTACAACTAATCCATCACATAGCAAGCCTTCAAAGCGGCAAAAAAACAACTTACGGCTCTTGGAAGAAGAGGAGGGAAGAATGAAAGTGCAAGAATTAAAAATTGCTTGGTCCTTATGAGGTTAAGTCCATAATCGAGAATCCATCTATGGTACATTATCGGGCCAGTTTGTGTTAATGACCAATTAACCTACCAGTGTCCTGAGTGATTCAGTCTCAGCCTGTAGACTCTGGATTTTGCAAGCTGTAGCATGGAACTCTTCTCTCAGGCCCTCCACAACTTCTTCCTCTTGGCTGTGTAATGCTGGCAGCGCTGCTGATTGCTGTTTTGAGAAAATAGGAAGATAAACCTAAGTACCTTACAGCTTTTGTCAAAAGGTTCACACACCACCATCCTGTCATATTGAAACCTATGATCCACATAATATGATGATGTAAATAAATGACACATATATACAGTGGGTACAGAAAGTATTCAGACCCCTTTAAATTTTTCACTCTTTGTTTTATTGCAGCCATTTGGTAAATTCAAAAAAGTTCATTTTTTTTCTCATCAATGTAGACTCTGCACCCCATCGTCACTGAAAAAAAAACAGAAATGAAGAAATTTTTGCAAATTTATTAAAAAGTAAAAACTGAAATATCACATGGTCATAAGTATTCAGACCATATGCTCAGTATTGAGTAGTAGCACCCTTTTGAGCTAGAACAGCCATGAGTCTTGGAATGATGCAACAAGTTTTTCACACCTGGATTTGGGGATCCTCTGCAATTCTCCTTGCAGATCCTCTCCTGTTCTGTCAGGTTGGATGGTGAATGTTGGTGGGCAGCCTTTTTCAGGTCTCTCCAGAGATGCCCAGTTGGCTTTAGGTCAGGGCTCTGGCTGGGCCAGTCAGGTATGGCGACAGAGCTGTTGTGATGCCACTCCTTTGTTATTTTAACTGTGTGCTTAGGGTCATTGTCTTGTTGCAAGGTGGACCTTCGGCCAAGTCTGAGGTCTGGAGCACTCTGGAAGAGGTTTTCATCCAGGATATATCTGTACTTGGCCACATTCATGTTTCCTTCAATTGCAACCAGTCATCCTGTCCCTGCAGCTGAATAATACCCCCATAGCATGATGCTGCCACCACCATGTTTCACTGTTGGAATTGTATTGGGCAGGTGATGAGCAGTACCTGGCTTTCTCCACACATACCGCTTAGAATTATCAACAAAAAGTTCTATCTTCATCTCATCAGACTAGAGAATCTTATTTCTCATATTCTGGGAGTCCTTCATGTGTTTTTTAACAAACTCTATGCGGGCTTTCATATGTCTTGCAGTAAGGGGAGGTTTCCGTCAGGCTACTGTGCCATAAAGGCCTGACTGGTGGGGGGCTGCAGTGATAGTTGACTTTGTGGAACTTTTTCCCATTTCCCTACTGCATCTGTGGAGCTCAGCCACAGTAATCTTGGGGTTCTTCTTTACCTCTCTCACCAAGGCTCTTCTCCCACAATGGCTCAGTTTGGCTGGATGGCCAGTTCTAGGAAGACTTCTGATGGTCCCAAACTTCTTCCATGTAAGGATTATGGAGGTAATTGTGCTCTTAGGAATCTTGAGTACTGCAGAAATTCTTTTGTAACCTTGGCCAGATCTGTGCCTTGCCACAATTCCATCTCTGATCTCCTTGGCCAGTTACTTAGACCTCATGATTCTCATTTGGTCTGACATGCACTGTGAGCTGTGAGGTCTTATATAGAGAGGTGTGTGCCTTTACAAATCAAGCCCTATCAGTTTAATTAAACACAGCTGGACTCCAATGAAGGATTAGAACCATCTCAAGGAGAATCACAAGGAAATGGACAGCATGTGACTTAAATGAGTGTCTGAGCAAAGGGTCTGAATACCTATGACCATGTGATATTTCAGTTTTTCTATTTAATAAATTAGCAAAAATTTCTACATTCCTTTTTTCAGTCAAGATTGGGTGCAGAGTGTACATTAATGAGAAAAAAAATGAACTTTTGATTGTACCAAATGGCTGCAATGAAACAAAGAGTGAAAAATTTAAAGGGGTCTGAAAACTTTCCATACCCACTATATATATATATATATATATATATATATATATATATATATATATTAAGCAAAATTGGAGGCAACACTCCATCGGTCCAAGTTAAAAATCTGGGAACAGATTTTCAACTTAAATCTTTAAGTGTTGGGAGGCTGAAACGCCACACTTTTTTCACTTGGACCGTTTGAGTGCTGCCTCCGATTTTTCTTTTCTTCTGAGTATTCAGAGACCTTTCTTGGTTAATACCCCATGAGGGATTGCATCACCAACTGTACTGCTAAATTTTGCATTCCATATAGACCTATTGAGAAGTGAATCGAGTGGCTTGCTATCCTAGAACCAACTATAAAGCCCATAGGCCTATCGTCCTGTTCATAGAGCGCTTCTACAGTGGGTTTTGGGATTCTGCCTATATACCCCTTAAAATGAACCCCTGAGAAGGCAACAGACTGCAGTGACATGAACTGAGCTTATGTAAGGAGATGGACATATTGCCTGCATTTTCCCCTTGAGGAACAAGTGTGTTACAGTAATGTGTAATATGAACTATGCTATACATTAATGGTGTTAATAACGTGTTATTTGACAGTAGGGAAAGTGAATAGTTAATGGTTGGGTCAAGCCCATAGTGGGAAGGGGCAAGACAAAGGGACAGAGACAGTTTCCTGTCAGGAAGTCAGAAAAGGACCTAATGTGCCTTGCAAAAAGACCTAAGTCTGATTTAAGCAGTGCCACATGGCATAGGTGTACTTAACAAGAGAGGAGACAGAGACGGAGTACAGCAAGATCTTAGCGGAGAGAAAGAGAGAGTAGTGACCAAAAGAACAGAGTGATCGTTCTGCGACGGATCCTGGGTCAGGATGCCTAGTAGTATGGCCCAGAGTTTATTATTCTGGAAGGTAACAGGCCTAAATGGGACAGAGTACATAAGACAAAGGGAGCGCCCTGGTCGTGAGTTCCAGAGTGTCAGCAAGCTAAGTACCAGCCATACTGGCAGTACAGTTCCCTAGAGTGGAAGGAAGAAGCGGAACCGTGGGTTGAGAACAGAACTCTTGCAAGCTGGACTGTGGTGAAATAGAAAGGTACAGTAAAGTTAGAGAACAAGCGAGTAAAGCGGAAGGAATTAAAAATGGATGCAGAAAATGCTCCATATTGTAAAGGAAATGTTCATCAAGTTGTGTGTCCGCTATCTACTGTACGTAATTCCCCTCAAGTTATTGTTAAATGTAAAGTTTATTTTTGACTGGTGGTCTCCCCCACTGAACTGTCAAACATCTGGTTCTGGCCAACCAACGTCATCGATTACATGCTGCCTGCAAGGGCATAGTATCCTCACAGCAAAAGTCCACACACTCAGCCAGGACTGCCGTCTTCATGTAATGTGGCAGGGCATAAGATATGAGTAGCTCACCCATGGCTACCTCCCTGTGCAACATTACATTTATATGAACATTTTTTCCTGAAATTGGCCATTTGTTTGGAAATAGCTCGCTGCGTTTCGTTGCCTGTAGAATCACTTTTCTAGGGGAATTCAAGCAGATCCTTTGGACGCACTGCAGAATCACAGTGTACTGATGTTGCAAAGGGGACAAGTTCAAAAATACTACTATTCTTCCTAAGTACCTGTGTGATGCATACAAGAGATAATGTAACTTTGTATCTTGAAAGAATTAAGTATCCTGTATTGAAAGTAACTTTTTGAAAGATTTTAGTGTAGTGAGCACTGTGACCCAGGGAAGTGCAGATTAATTCCTTCCCAGTGACTGGTACAAACCCACACTTGGTGTATGGGTTGTGCAGCAGTGACACAAAGTAAACTCTCAAAGCCCCATATCAGAATGGTAAGATGGGCTGTGGGCTTTCTATCACTTTGATGCAACCTGACTTGGTGGAAGCTCCAGCAAAGATCAAGAAATCCTACTTTGGTAAAAAGGAGTGCTAAAAAAAGTTGTGCCACTTGCTAATAAAGCTATTGGTTAATTTACAATTTCTATGTAATTTTTGGAAGTCTTTCTTACAAACGAAGTCCAATACTTTACCTCATCTCCTACAATATTGCAACTTACATGGCACAATGGTTGTATCTTAAAGATTCATTTTTGGAGAAGATACATAATGTGTTTGATGCTTGTCGCCATATTGCATTTTTGCAACTGGACAGGTGCCTACTAGATAATCGGCTCACTGCTACCATAACACCATTGGGCAGTTTCTCACTATCTAGAATTTACATGTAAGAGATGATAGAAATGAATTTCATGGTACTCAGGTACTGCACTCATGTATTACTTGAGAGACAAAAGGCAGTGAGCTGCAGTTGTGGCCAAAAGTATTGACACCCCTGCAATTTTGTCAGATAATACTCAGTTTCTTCCTGAAAATGATTGCAAACACAAATTCTTTGTTATAATTATCTTCAATTAATTTGTCTTAAATGAAAAAACACAAAAAGAATTGTCCTAAAGCCAAATTGGATATAATTCCACACCAAACATGAAAAAGAGGGTGGACAAAAGTATTGGCACTGTTCGAAAATTCATGTGATGCTTCTGTAATTTGTGTAATTAACAGCACCTGTAACTTACCTGTGGCACCTAACAGATGTTGGCAATAACTAAATCACACTTGCAGCCAGTTGACATGGATTAAAGTTGACTCAACATCTGTCCTGTGTCCTTGTGTGTACCACATTGAGCATGAAGAAAAGAAAGAAGACCAAAGAACTGTCTGAGGACTTGAGAAACCAAATTGTGAGGAAGCATGAGCAATCTCAAGGCTACAAGTCCATCTCCAAAGACCTGAATGTTCCTGTGTCTACCGTGTGCAGTGTCATCAAGAAGTTTAAAGCCCATGGCACTGTGGCTAACCTCCCTAGATGTGGACAGAAAAGAAAAATTGACAAGAGATTTCAACGTAAGATTGTGCGGATGTTGGATAAAGAACCTCGACTAACATCCAAACAAGATCAAGCTGCCCTGCAGTCCAAGGGTACAACAGTGTCAACCTGTACTATCCACCGGCGCCTGAATGAAAAGGGACTGTATGGTAGGAAACCCAGGAAGACCCCACTTCTTACCCCGAGACATAAAAAAGTCAGGCTGGAGTTTACCAAAACTTACCTGAAAAAGCCTAAAACGTTTTGGAAGAATGTTCTCTGGTCAGATGAGACAAAAGTAGAGCTTTTTGGGCAAAGGCATCAACATAGAGTTTACAGGAGAAAAAAAGAGGCATTCAAAGAAAAAAGCACGGTCTCTACAGTCAAACATGGCGGAGGTCCCCTGATGTTTTGGGGTTGCTTTGCTGCCTCTGGCACTGGACTGCTTGACCGTGTGCATGGCATTATGAAGTCTGAAGACTACCAACAAATTTTGCAGCATAATGTAGGGCCCAGTGTGAGAAAGCTGGGTCTCCCTCAGAGGTCATGGGTCTTCCAGCAGGACAATGACCCAAAACACACTTCAAAAAGCACTAGAAAATGGTTTGAGAGAAAGCACTGGAGACTTCTAAGGTGGCCAGCAATGAGTCCAGACCTGAATCCCATAGAACACCTTTGGAGAGATCTAAAAATGGCAGTTTGAAGAAGGCACCCTTCTAATATCAGGGACCTGGAGCAGTTTGCCAAAGAAGAATGGTCTAAAATTCCAGCAGAGCATTGTAAGAAACTCATTGATGGTTACCGGAAGCGGTTGGTCGCAGTTATTTTGGCTAAAGGTTGTGCAACCAAGTATTAGGCTGAAGGTGCCAATACTTTTGTCTGGCCCATTTTTGGAGTTTTGTGTGAAATGATCAATGATTTGCTTTTTGCTTCATTCTCTTTTGTGTTTTTTCATTTACGACAAATTAAATGAAGATAATAATACCAAAGAATGTGTTTGCAATCATTTTCAGGAAGAAACTGAGTATTATCTGACAAAATTGCAGGGATGTCAATACTTTTGGCCACAACTGTATAATAAGTTATTGCAGACCAGACAACATTCTCTCCTTAATTTCACCATGGAATTTGGATGGCTATCAGCCAAACTATGGTTCAGCTGGTCATTTGACTGGCCAATTGACCCAAACACAGGAGTGCTCACTGTGCTCAGTGCTCCGTTGTCCACTATGACATCTAATACACATGAAAGAAAAGTGAAAAACACCACATACTCGCCTCTCCCCTGCTCTTTCTGTTCATGTCTCCAGTGTACTGACTCTCTGCAGTGCTCAACTGACTTGATTAAATGACATAATCATGCCAGCTGTCTCACACACCGATTGGTGGAAGAAGGTGCCAGTGGCCCCTCCACCATCAATGTATTCACCTCTGTCTGCATCCCAAGGAGGCAGATAGCGATGGAGGTGGCTGTGGATTGTCAGTGAAATAAAGTATAAGATTAGCATGCACCCTGTTGGAATAATTCAAGATGCCGATGTAACGAACCTTATAGGTCTCATAATCAAGTAGAATCAAATTCACCGCACTCTCCAGTGTAATATCTTACAGAAAACATGAAATTTATTTGTGGACACAAGAACAAGGGAGTAGAAAGTAAAATACACTGGGAGATGGCGACTACAAAAGATGATGTTTAAACCCCGCCGGGGTCTTACTCATATGTCGCTGCAAGACAAAAGGGAATGTATCAAAAAAGCATAAATTACATGTTACATACAGTTGTGGCCAAAAGTATTGACACCCCTGCAATTTTGTCAGATAATACTCAGTTTCTTCCTGAAAATGATTGCAAACACATTCTTTGGTATTATTATCTTCATTTAATTTGTCTTAAATGAAAAAACACAAAAGAGAATGAAGCAAAAAGCAAAACATTGATCATTTCACACAAAACTCCAAAAATGGGCCAGACAAAAGTATTGGCACCCTCAGCCTAATACTTGGTTGCACAACCTTTAGCCAAAATAACTGCGACCAACCGCTTCCGGTAACCATCAATGAGTTTCTTACAATGCTCTGCTGGAATTTTAGACCATTCTTCTTTGGCAAACTGCTCCAGGTCCCTGATATTAGAAGGGTGCCTTCTCCAAACTGCCATTTTTAGATCTCTCCACAGGTGTTCTATGGGATTCAGGTCTGGACTCATTGCTGGCCACCTTAGAAGTCTCCAGTGCTTTCTCTCAAACCATATTCTAGTGCTTTTTGAAGTGTGTTTTGGGTCATTGTCCTGCTGGAAGACCCATGACCTCTGAGGGAGACCCAGCTTTCTCACACTGGGCCCTACATTATGCTGCAAAATTTGTTGGTAGTCTTCAGACTTCATAATGCCATGCACACGGTCAAGCAGTCCAGTGCCAGAGGCAGCAAAGCAACCCCAAAACATCAGGGAACCTCCGCCATGTATGACTGTAGGGACCGTGCTTTTTCTTTGAATGCCTCTTTTTTTCTCCTGTAAACTCTATGTTGATGCCTTTGCCCAAAAAGCTCTACTTTTGTCTCATCTGACCAGAAAACATTCTTCCAAAACATTTTAGGCTTTTTCAAGTAAGTTTTGGCAAACTCCAGCCTGGCTTTTTTATGTCTCGGGGTAAGAAGTGGGGTCTTCCTGGATCTCCTACCATACAGTCCCTTTTCATTCAGACGCTGACGGATAGTACGGGTTGACACTGTTGTACCCTCGGACTGCAGGGCAGCTAGAACTTGTTTGGATGTTAGTCGAGGTTCTTTATCCAACATCCGCACAATCTTGCTTTGAAATCTCTTGTCAATTTTTCTTTTCCGTCCACATCTAGGGAGGTTACCCACAGTGCCATGGGCTTTAAACTTCTTGATGACACTGCGCACGGTAGACATAGTTACATTCAGGTCTTTGGAGATGGACTTGTAGCCTTGAGATTGCTCATGCTTCCTCACAATTTGGTTTCTCAAGTCCTCAGACAGTTCTTTGGTCTTCTTTCTTTTCTCCATGCTCAATGTGGTACACACAAGGACACAGGACAGAGGTTGCGTCAACTTTAATCCATGTCAACTGGCTGCAAGTGTGATTTAGTTATTGCCAACACCTGTTAGGTGCCACAGGTAAGTTACAGGTGCTGTTAATTACACAAATTAGAGAAGCATCACATGATTTTTCGAACAGTGCCAATACTTTTGTCCACCCTCTTTTTTATGTTTGGTGTGGAATTATACCCAATTTGGCTTTAGGACAATTCTTTTTGTGTTTTTTCATTTAAGACAAATTAATTGAAGATAATAATAACAAAGAATTTGTGTTTGCATTCATTTTCAGGAAGAAACTGAGTATTATCTGACAAAATTGCAGGGGTGTCAATACTTTTGGCCACAACTGTAAGTATAAATAAAAATAAAGACATAAAGACAAAAATAAAACTAACATAGTTCCCCCAACAAGGAAGGTCATGAATCATAATTCAAAATCCAACAAAATCAATGAGTTACAACAAAATCATGTATATACATTCACAGGGTCATGGTGTCTAAAGATAACCAAATGGTGGACAGATGATGTAAAAATGAAGTAACAGAGGTTTACCTTAATCCAGGTATAGTGTATGTATGAAGCACAGGTATAGCGAGAAAATTCCCTAAGGAATCCACAGAAGCTGCAAGGAATGGTGATATAGTTAAAAGGTATTCAAAACGGAGTATGAGGTAAGTAATAGGAAGAAGCCACAATACCTATTTCAACGGGCTGTGGTGCCTGGAATATATACAGTATGTAAAGCCCGATATGACTGAGGACCTGTAGGGTTAGAGGTTATATAATGAGCGCATCTATAAAATTGTTTTGAAGTGTTTCCATGTGAATAAATGGCCAGTTACCTTGTGATGTAGCATGGACCAGCTAACCTTAATAGATGTTTGTTAATACCCAGCTTTAATTAGCATTTATTGGCCGCATAATCTGTACCTTGTTCCACTTTGTCACTTATATATGTATGGCTACATTAGCATATAACAACCTTTGCTACATTTGTATGGCTACATTAACATATAACAACCTGGGCTATTTGTAGGACCACATCACCTCTCTCCACATAGCCCATTACATCATCCCGACGTTTGCATCTCTAATACACACTTCTGACAGCTTGTTACCAAGTACATGGCTTCCTTGACGACCGGCGCATGCGCGGTCGCGATCACTGATAGCGCTACATCATTTCCGGGCCCGACGCCATGCTTCGGACACCGGCTTTTCACACCGCTATTTATAGATCCCCAGATACATGGAGGGGGCATGCCATACAGCCAGGTGCGGGAGCGCCACTCGTCCACGCTACATCACAAGGTAACGGGAAATTCACATGGACACATTTCAGAACAATTTTATAGACGTGCTCATTATATGACCTCTAACCCTACAGGTCCTCAGCCATATCGGGCTTTACATATATATTCCAGGCACCGTAGCCTGTTGAAATAGGTACTGTATTGTGGCTTCTTCCTATTACTTACCTCATACTCCTCTTTGAATACCTTTTAACTATATCACCATTCGTTGCAGCTTCTGTGGATTCCTTAGGGAATTTTCTCGCTATACCTGTGCTTCATACATACACTATACCTGGATTAAGATAAACCTCTGCTACTTCATTTTTACATCATCTGTCCACCATTTGGTTATCTTTAGACACCATGACCCTGTGAATGTATATACATGATTTTGTTGTAACTCATTGATTTTGTTGGATTTTGAATTATGATTCATGACCTTCCTTGTTGGGGGAACTATGTTAGTTTTATTTTTGTCTTTATTTTTATTTATACTTATGTAACTTGTACTTTATGTTTTTTTGATACATTCCCTTTTGTCTTTCAGCTTCATATGATTAAGACCACGGCTGGGTCGAAACGTCATCTTTTGTAGTTGCCTTCTCCCAGTGTATTTTACTTTCTACTCCCTTGTTCTTGTGTCCACAAATAAATTTAATGTTTTCTGTAAGATATTACACTGGAGCGTGCAGTGAATTGTCAGTGGGCAGGGGAGGGCATGGTGTCGCCCATGAACCACTGTTTCAGCCCTTTGGCTGTCTCGGTCCTTGGGCCTTGGGCCAGACTGGAACAGCCAGAGGGACGGATTTAGCCCCTCAGCTGCAGTTTTCACACCCCTCGTTTAATGTGCATGGGGGCCTTTTCACAGGGCTCTCTGCTGTCTTAGTCCACTACTTTTGGAGGCACACCCTTCCTTTCTGTGTTGTTTGTACAGGCAGTTAAGTGGAGTAGGTATGCTTTGTGGTATGGCAATAAGTGGGAATTAGAGAATTGTGTTAACATGAAAAAGGGGAATAAGTGACATTTTCATAGCAATTAAAAAAAAATAAAATAAAATATATATATATATATATATATATATATATCTCACTAGTTGGAGAGTGATCAATAGCCTATGGGCCCAGAAAATTATTCCTCTGCTGTCTATGCTTTGGCTTTGACAGAGAAAAAGGCAGTCAGCCTGGCAATACCCTTCACATACTACCTACACAGGCCAACATGGGAAAGTTTCCATTTTGTTGAGCACAGGGCAAGAAATGGAGCTACCAAATATGAAGATGGGGCACCTGTGATAACAGTAGCATAGTGATCCTTTGTACAATTTACTATTTTATGCATGCTTAAGTATAATTGTAGCTGGAAAACACCTTTATATTTTTACAGCTGTTAGGCTACTTTCACACTTGCGTTTTTTTGTGCTGCATGCGCAGTGCAAACGCGCATAAAAAATGCACCATGCGGTTTTTATGCGTTTTCTTGTTTTTTCCGCATGGTTTTTGCAAACAAAAAAAGCATGCGTTTTTTGCGCTGACTTTAATGTGTTTTTGGGTGTGTGTGCACATGAGAAAGGTCGGACGCACAAAAAATACAACAGGATGCATTTTGTGCGCCCGGGCGCACAATACAAAAAACCGCATACGCGTACAAACGCATGACTATGCGCACCCATGTTAAGTATAGGAAAAAATCGCATGCGCATTTATGTGCAAAAACGCAGCGCAAAAAAACACAAGTGTGAAAGTAGCCTTACATCCGGAATAGAAGACACACAAGATAGATGTTGGCTTTAGATAACAAGTTCAACATTCTCCATTACCAAGAGTGATTAGCATCATGTGATTGCTACATTCATTTTCAAGGCCCTAGAGTATAAGTGTGTTAAGAGTATTCTTAGAACATCACCCTCATTACTCCCATATGTGGTATTTCATCTGAGGTTTTAATATCATTTTATTGAACTTGCATCAGATAACTTTTACTTGTGATGTTTCCTACGAGGAGGACATTTCACGGGGTGGTGACTATATAATGCACAATATAAAAAAATAATGTTAGGTTCACTTACTTTAGCTTGAAGAAGGGCACCCGATTCAGCTCTGTTCTTCTCGATGTCTTTCTCCCAGTGAATTCTGATGGTCTCCAAAATATCATCAAGCCCTGTGCCGATTGGAGTATCTACTTCTTCCAGCTGAGATCCTGCCAGCTGCTTGTATAGCATCTTCACATCCTAGTTCATTTTAGAATACAGTATATGACTTTTTAAACTTTTTTTTTACCTTTTCACATGAACCTTTATAACTTGACCATGGGGATGACTTACTGTTGGTGATAGTACGCTACATCTTTTAATGAGAATATATTACTCACTCACTTATCTCTTATATTACAGGTGAGTCAGTCCAAAACATACTTGTACCTTAAAAACTCTTCAGCGCCTCCTTCAAGACTGATAATCCATCCCTTTCTATTGATGTGAATGATGTCCCCTACTTCATCCACAACTAGTCTTCCACTACCTCTTTTTACCTATGGGCCAGGACTGGAAACAATTTGTTTGTGTCACTTGCCTTGAGATAATTGACAAGCAAGGTTTACAATTGAATGTTAGTGACATAGAGGACATCATACAAATCAATCACAAGCAGAAAGGAAGGATTACCAAGGTAGCGGGAGGCATAGAAGATGGTTTGGTCTGGACCTGCCCACCAGACTCCTCTGCAATGATTTATATAAGGAGCAGGACATGTATGAAGCTAACAAAGGGTTGACTGCAGTTTAGCATAGAAAAACCTGATGACAGCTTCATTTTAGTGAATTGAATATGAAGAAATGACATTGGAACATTATTTTATTGATTTCTATGTTGTTGACCACAGTTTTAAAGTAGATGCCCATATTTCACAGCTTACATATAAAATTGGTCTACTAAAAAGTGAACTGACTTTGTACAGTCTTTACACACTGTTTTACTGTGTAATAATACTGAGCTTGCTCTAATGTCGGACATTCTAGGAAACTTGTTTCTACAGCAGACTTTGAAGAATAACTAAACTAAAATTACCAATGTGATATAGAAACTCAGCTAAACTATTAGGATTGTGTCTGTGGACAAGTATGTTGACTGATAAGACTAACAACCAGCAGAACAGTGAATGTATCTCAGGACTGTAACACGGTATATGATATGTAATGCAGTATACTTACACAGTTACATATTTGTGCTTTCAATTCTTCATGTCTGTTAATTTTAACTTGGAAATGAAACATTTGTAAACCAGTGCCAAGTGGATAATAATAATAATATTTTTTACATTTATATATGTATTTGCAACTAGAATTTGGTGAACCAAGTGCTAGACACTTTATGGCTCATTCTAGGGCTGTAATTTAGAAAACAGTGTAACTTGGATTTAAATGGGGTGTGTGGTTACAAATGTGACAATATACTACAAAGGGGTATAACTTAAGAAGCAAATATATGCCATAATTGAGGTGAAAAATGTTAACCAACCAATAGGTAGTATAAAGTTATACAAAAATATCTAAATGTGCACAAAATACATCATTCAGGAAAAGCCACTGTAATACGTTTGGTAAACTTTTAGATTGTATTTTATGGGTTATGCTACTAAATGTTTTAAACCATTTGTAATGATTAGTACAATAATAACAGGTGTGAGGGGAATCATATGTGAGGGATGGTATGTGTCCCCTAGGATACGCATAGAAGCATATTAAGGCCGCTGGAGTGCATTGCAGTCACAAGTATAGCTGTGGTTGCAATGCAGAATAAAAGTAAGTTGGTGTTGGATAAGCTTTTTGCTCAAGGCAGATTTAAGAAAATCCAGCATGGGCTTTTATTTTTGGAGCGAACTACAGGATGGTAGTGGGGCAGTTTTCTCCCTCTAACAAGGTCCTACATGTAGCCCATGGACACAGATCCCATTTAAAAATACTGCAGCAAAGGGTTGGGTGTGTCAGTCTTGGTTTGCAAATTGCAGAGTAGGTGGCTCTGCAGCATACGGCTTGTGTGAAGTAACATGGAGCCAAGGGAAGCAGAAACGCCTGACACCACTCAGCGTGACACTGTGGTGCAGTCACCCATGGCAACTGGTCTTGGATACTGACTGTCCTGACACCCCGGCTGCGATCCAGAGGATACAATCTGCTTTCCATTTGTGAGTTACTCTGGACATTAAAGACATTTGCTTTGAATGTTTATGTGGTCCTTGCCTATCTGTTGCACTGCATCAACCCGCTTCACTACATATGATGCAGAATGTGGACAGTGTGTACTGAGGCATACCCAAAGCCCGCTGCATGTCAGTTATTAGGCAATGCTGCAGCCCAAGCCTGCCGACAAGATGGAGTAGCTTTTGAAGCAGTTGGTCCTCATTCACTAACAACAACAGGAGAAGCAGCAACTGCAGCAATAACACAATCATCAGCAGGAACTGTTGTATCAGCAGCAGCAGAAAACTAATGATCTGATGGTACAGCAGATTGTGGCGCTGCGAGAGGTGCCCTCACCAGTGACCCTGATCCATTCTGAGGCCCATTCTGTGGAAGATGAGTCCTGGGGAGGATTTGGAGGTTTTCCTAACCGTGTTCGAGCACACAGCAGAGGAGGAGAGATTGTCGATGTTCCAGTGGGCTGAAGTGGTGCCCTGCTTTCTGATGGGAGATGCCCAGAAGGCCTACTTGTACATCAGTCAGGATGATGCCCTGGACGATAAGAAACTGAAAGGTGAGATCCTTGCCAGACTGGGGGTTAATACATATGTGAGGGCACGACAGGTATTTCTCTAGTCCTTTGCAGAGTCTCGCCCTGCCAGGTCTCAGTCATATGACTTGTTACAGCTTGTTAAAGCTGGTAAAAAAATGGCTGCAGCCTGACACTTTAACCCTTCCTTATGGTGGAGAGAGTGGTGGTTTACCGGCTAGTAAGAACTCTGCCAGCCGCTATTCAGCGTTGGGTGGACAAAGGGGATCCCTGCACTCTAGACCAGGTGGTCAGCCTGATTGAGAAATACATGGCCACTCAGGACTTTATATGGGTCTCTGTTCCACTATGGTTATCACATCGGGCCATGCCAGCCCAGGAGGGAAAGGTCCATGACCCTCTGCTGGGACCAATCAGGACTGAGCCTGCACTGAGGAGGTACCCCGGAATGTGAGTGACAAGAGATCCCGTTCCCCTAAAATGTCCCCGAGGTCCATTTGTGCCACAGATATTAAGTGTTGGCGGTGCCAAGGGCCAGGACATGTGGCTGCCAACTGCCCCCTGAAAGCTGAACCCATGGACTGCGGGTTTACTCGGCATGTATCGATGTACACTCAGTCCATTTTCGCCACGGATCCGTTCGTTCAAGCGGGTGAACCACATCTGTGCCAGGTGCGCGTAAACTGACACCAAGCCGAGGCCCTCCTGGACTCGGGAAGCCTAGTGACACAGGTACATGGATCATTGATCTCGTGCTTGGAACCCACTAGAAAGAAAAGAAAGTGGTATACATTGTAAACTTTGGGAGTACCCAACAGTGAAGGTTACTTTTTCCACCACGTGTGGAGAGATTAAATATGTGGTGGTAGTTGTAAAGACCCTTCCATATGGGACTGTGTTGTGAAGAGTGTTGGGACTGTTCTGGTCCCTGTGGGAGAAGAGGGTTAACCCTCCTAGGGTAAATGCTATTCCAGGCGTGGAACCCGAAGATCCTGAGTCAGGGATTCCTGGCATAGAGGTCACCAACCAAAGTACAGAGTGTAACCCTGACAGGTTTCCCTAGAGGTATTAGCAGGAGGGGTCGAGGAGACCCTACCAATCCCCAAGCTGAAAGTGTCCCCTGGTACATTCGGGACTGCTCAACTCCAGGATCCTACTCTGGCCCAGGCACAAGAAACGGTCATAGAAATAAATGGGGTGGCTCAGCAAACGGGTGCAGAGGCAGTTTTCCCCCACATGGCTATCTAACCAGGATTTGCTATACAGGGTGGATAAGATCCAGGATGAAGCGGTGGAACAGCTGGTAGTGCCCCAGACGTACCGGCAAGCAGTGCTAGAGATGGCACACACACATGTTGGGGGGGCACTTAGGGGTAAATAAAACTCAAGAAGGTATTCTGCAGCAGTTCTTTTGACCCAGGATTTATGCTGAGGTGCAGAGGCATTGTGAATCATGTCCTGAGTGTCAACTGACCACACCCACTACACATTTCTAGAGTCCATTGGTACCTCTGCCTATTATAGAGGTACCATTTGAGCGGTTAGCAATGGATCTAGTGGGTCTTATAGTGAAATCCGCCCGTGGCCATCAACATATTCTGGTCATAGTGGACTACGCCACGTGGTACCCAGAGGCGATAACACTTCACCAAACCTCAGCAAAACTAATTGTCCGTGAGCTGTTTGCAATGTTCTGCTGCCTTGGACTCCCAAAGGAGATCCTTACAGATCAGGGGACTCCTTTTATGTCCAAGGTGAAAAGGGAGCTATGTAAGCTGCTCTGGATTAAACAGCTGCGCACATTGGTGTGCCACCCACATACCGATGGGTTGGTGGAAAGATTTAATAAAACACTTAAATCTACGCTGAAAAAGGTGGTTTCCAAGGAAGAAAGGGATTGGGACATGTTGTTGCCCTACTTAATGTTCGCCAACCACGATGTACCGCAGACTTCCACAGGATTTTCATTCTTTAAGCTACTGTATGGCAGGCATCCTAGGGGTTTGCTGGATGTGGCTAAAGAGATGTGGGGGCAGGAATCTACGCCGCATAAAAGTGTAGTAGAGCACGTGGCCAATATGCAAGACCAGATCGCAGCTGTCATGCCCATAGTTAAAAGAGCATCTAATGGATGGCCAGGCAGCACAGAAATGCACATATAATAAAAGAGCCACAGTCAAATCCTTTAAAGAAGGGGATCAAATGTTAGTGCTAGTGGCCACCACGGAGAGTAAATTCATGGCCAAGTGGCAAGGCCTATATGAGGTTCGGGAAAAAGTTGGGGAAGTGAATTACCGAGTTTACCAGCCCAGGAAAAGAAAACTCGAACACTTATATCATGTCAATCTGTTAAAAGTGTGGAAGGAATGGGAGTGTATGCTTGGATGCAAATCCCGATGTATCATCTGGGGACTCTCCGATAGTGGCCTGGATAGAAGCCGAGAGAGGGGTAAAAATAGACACTCTCTCGAAACAGCAGCATCGGAATTCGGATGTATTCTCTGAACTACCTCTGTCATCCAGCTTGACATTGTCACCGAGCCTCACGTAAGGGTGCAAATGAAACCACACTGGTGCCCGAGGCCCGGAGACAAGCCATTGCAAGTGAGGTAAGACAAATGCTCCAGCTAGGTATAATTGAGGAGTCCCGGAATGACTGGGCTAGTCCCATTGTGCTAATCCCAAAGCCAGACGGGTCATTACGGTTCTGTAATGACTTCCATAAATTCAGTGAGGTGTCGAAGTTAGACCTTTATTCAATGCCCTGGGTGGACGAGCTGATTGAGCGACTGGGCTAGGCCCATTACGTTACCACACTTGATCTGACCAAGGGTTATTGGCAGGTGGGTGCCTCTTACAGAGTCAGCAAAAGAAAAGACCGTCTTCATAACACCAGAGGTTCTGTACCACTATGTCGTATTGCCCTTTAGACTACATGGGGCACCAGCCACGTGTCAGAGGCTGATGGACATAGTTCTAGAACCCCATCGGATGTATGCGTCAGCGTAGTTGGAAGATGTCATCATCTTTAGTACTGACTGGCATATCCACTTGTCTCAGGTACAAGCGGTAGTAGATTTTATCACACCCACAGGTTTGATGGTGAATCCCAAGAAAGTGGGATAGGGCTCGAGGAAGCCCGGTACTTAGAATAAGTGATGCACCATGGGGTTATCAAACAACAAATAAATAAAATCAAAGCCATACAGAACTGGCCCCAACCTGGTACCATCAAAAACTTGAGAGTGTTTCTCAGAATCATTGTGTATTACAGAAGGTTTAAACCTAATTTTTCAGAGAGAACAACACCCCTAACCGATCTTTTCAAGGGAAAGAAGTCGGTCTTGGTCTGGTGGAACTCTCAGGCAGAGGAAGCATACCAATCCATGAAGGTGGCGCTGTCCTCATTAGCCTCAACTTCCAGAAATGCCTCATTGTGCAGATGGATGCCACTATCTTGGGCCTAGGAGCGGTCCTGTTGCAGGATGAACGGAGAGGAACATCTGGTCACCTACCTAAGTAGGAAACTCACCCCGACCGAGAAATTATAGCATACTGGAAAAGGAGTGCCTCGCCGTTAATTGGGCCTTGCAGTGCCTATGCTATTATTCGCTCGGTCGACCGTTTTGCTTTGTGACATATCATTCACCCTTGGGTATGGATGAGAAATGCCAAGGAATGATTGGGTCACAGATGGTTTCTCTCTCTGCAAAATGTTAATTTCATTGTGGAACATCAGTTGCGGAAGTTGCAGTGAAATGCGGATGCCCTGTCATGGGCCCCCTGTAGGGTGACAAATGTTCAACCCCACAAGTTTGAACAGAGGAGGGATATGTGAGGCAGTGAGGAGGATCATATGTGAGGGATGGTATGTGTCCCCTAGGATGCGCATAGAAGCATATTAATGCCACTAGAGTGCATTGCAGTCACAAGTATAGCTGTGGCTGCAATGCAAAATATAAGTAAGTTGGTTTTGGACAAGCTATTTGCCTAAGGTAGATTTAAGAAAACCTAGCATGGGCTTTTATTTTTGGCGCAAACTACAGGATGCTAGTGGGGAGGTTCGCTCCCTCCAGCCGGTTCTTACAAGTGGCCCATGGCCACAGATTCCTTTTAAAAACCCTGCAGCAAAGGGTTGGGTGTGTCAGTCTTGATTTGCCAACTGCAAAACAGGTGGCTTTGCAGCGTCCGACTTGTGTGAAGTAACATGGAGCCAAGGGAAGCAAAAACACCTGGCACCCCTCAGCATGACATGGCGGTGCAGTTCCCCATGGCAACAGGTCTCAGATACGACTGTCTTGACGCCCAAGCTGTGATCCAGAGGATACCATTTGCTTTCCATTCGTGAGTTACTTTGGGCATTAAAGGCTTTTGCTTTGAACATTTATGTGGTCCCTGCCTATCTGTTGCAGTGCACCAACCCCGCTGTACTACATAGGGTTGAGGCCCTGAACTGTTGTTCAGATTGTACAGATTAATTATTGAAAAATTAGAGCAAAAGTTTTAGGAAAGTGATGAAAAAATGCTTCAAAGTAAGACTTTTTTCAAAACTAGAAGTCTTAATAGTTTATTTACAGCAATTAATAAGATGCAAAGTGAGCAAAAGGGAAACCTATATAAACATTGAAGTGACTACCATTTGCCTTGAAAACAGCGTCAAAGTATCAATTCTTGTAGATACACTTTTACACAGTTTTTGAAATTACTCTGCAGGGAGGCTGTTCCAACCATCTCAGAGAACTAACCACAGATCTTCTGTGGATGTAGGTTAGCGCAAATCCTTCTGTGCATTCATGTAATGCCACACAAATTTAATGATGTTGATGATGCTGAGAAGAAGAGCCAATCTGACACCTCACTGATGGTGTGGCATGATCAATAAATATCTACCACTATTTCTCTTAAATACTGATCAAATCCCCAATTCCATGAACTGAAATACAGCCACAAACTTGCATGGAACCTCCACCATGCTTCACTGTTGCCTGCAGACACTCATAATTATACTACCCTCCAATCCTTTGGTGGACATCCTTGTGTTACAGAAAAACATTTCACAATTTGACTCATCAGTCCAGAGCACCTGCTACCATTTTTCTGCACTCCTGTTCTGTTTTTGTGCATAGTTAAGTCATTTGGCCTTGTTTCCATGTCAATGATATAGCTTTTGGCCAAAATTCTTCCATGAAGACCACTTCTGACCAGATTTCTTGAGAACAGTAGATGTGTGCAGCAGGTTCCCACTGTTTCCTGCCAGTTGTGAGCTGATGACATGGGTGGAAATCTTCTGATTTTGTAAGGAAGTAAGAATGATGTGTCTTTTATCTGCTGAGCTAAGATTCCATGGCCAATCACAACTGTCTTCAACATTGCCTATTTCTTGGTGTCCTCAATGCTGAGACATACAGCCAAATACTTATACATCATGCAATACCAGGTGTCTGATTCCCTCAAAATTTATTCTGCAGCAGAAATACTAACCCAAACATACTGTTAATATCATTAAGAACTATCTTGAGCATAAAAAAGAACAAGTCATGGAAGTGATGATATGGCTCCCACAGATCGCTGATCTCAACGTCATCGAGTCTGTGTGGAATTCTAGAAAGAGACATTTGTGCATGCCTACTTCCACATAACATCTGTGGTTATGTCATGTCGGACGCTATTCACACCACAGCGTCCGGCAGGCAGAGGTAGTTCCACCTCCGTCCACTATAGCCTCAGTGGCGCCGGCTTGAGTTTCTCAGGCTATCGGGGGTTAATCTAGCTGAAGATCAGGCTGGATGTTTGGTCACGCCCACGGTCTTTAAATAGTCGTGCTGGCCTATGTGCATCGCCGATTATAGCTTGTGTGTCATACCAAGTGGTTCCGGTCTGGAGTGGAGGTGTTGGAGAGAGAGAGAGAGAGATTCATATCTGGTGTCGTATGATCCATTGTTACCTTCTCGCCTTCCCATATTTGTGTTTTGTTGTGCCCTGTTCACATTACTGTATAGTCCTGTGTGTATGCGGCGTGGTGCAGTTTAAGTTCTCCCTGTCTGTCTTTATTGTTTGGGGCTTTGGTGGTTTGTCTCCTCACTGGGTGGAGGGTGGAGGGTTAAGCTTAGGGCTGAGCAGGAGATAAGGAAAGGGTGGAGGCTCAGGCATTTGCACCATCAGCAAAAACCCTGGGTTGAGGGTCAGACAGGGTTTCCCCTAGTTAAAGGGACATCACAGGGGCCCCGGGTATTTCTGCCTTAGTTGACCTAAGCCCCGCGTGACATTATAATCGGCCCACATTTTTCAGGAGTCCATGGATCCCATGGATTCCATAACCCGCCAGTTGGCGGCGCTGTCCTTACAGGTCTCCGAGTTGAAAGGGGCAGTTCAGCAGCAGGGCCTGGTAGTAGCGAAGGTGCAAACGGCATCTGCAGGTGTCGGTGCAGAGCCGAAGATCCCGCTGCCAGAACGATTCTCAGGGGAACGCAGCAAATTTGTCATATTTCGGGAGGCCTGCAAGTTATATTTCCGCATGCGTCCAGTCTCCTCAGGTAATGAGGCTCAGCGGGTGGGCCTGGTGTTATCATTACTGAGTGGGGACCCCCAAGCATGGGCATTTTCCTTACCAGCTGACTCTGCTACATTTCATTCTGTCGATAATGTTTTTTCTGTACTCGGGCTCATTTATGATGATCCCGACAGATTAGCTCTAGCAGAATCTAAAATCCGCGCCCTCCGTCAGGGGGAACGTATGGCGGAAGACTATTGCTCCGAATTTCGCCGTTGGGCAGTAGACACACAGTGGAACGACCCAGCGCTGCAGAGTCAGTTTATTCAGGGGGTTTCAGGAAGAGTTAAACAGGCCCTCCTGATGTATGAGACTCCTGCATCGTTGGAGTCTGCCATGAGTTTGGTTATACGCATTGATCGCCGTTTGCGTCAGGGGGCACAGGAGACGCTACCCCTGAGGGAAAGCAGGGGTGCAAGTGTGGTTGCTGCAGGTGAGCCCACTGAGCCTATGCAAATTGCGGGGGTGTCACAGGTTAAGCGTCGCGTCCCTGGGTTCACGAAGCCCGGAGCATGTTTTTACTGTGGTAAAAGGAATCATTATGTTAACGCTTGTCCTGTGCTACCAAAGAAGGTCACACCGGCAGAAAACTACTAAGCTCAGTGGGTATGGAGGAGACCCAACTGAGCGTATGCATATCCTCCATGATGGTATCTCAATGTATGCTCCCTGCCAAGGTTATTATCGCGGGCAGAGAGCTACCAATATCAGTGTTTGTGGATAGCGGTTCCGCCACCAATCTCATAGATGAGGAGTTTGCACGCACTGCCGGGTTTAAGATCGAAAAACTCCCTCATCCTATTCAGGTGGTTACCATTAATGCCGCTCCCCTCCCTCAGGGGGAGATTACGGAGTTTGTGGCTGAGGTGAAACTCCACATTGGGGTCCTACATTCGGAGTGGGTTACATGTAGGATCCTCCGTAATCTCCCAGCACAAATGGTCTTGGGTTTTCCATGGTTGTCCAGGCACAACCCGGTGATTGATTGGAAAACTCAGGACATAGTCCAATGGAGTGGTTTTTGCCAGGACAATTGCTTGGCCACATGTGTGTCCGCCGTGACGCCCAGCCTTCCGGAGGCTTTGCAGGATTTCGCGGATGTTTTTTCTGAGAAGGGTTGCTCAGAACTGCCTCCACATAGAGCCTATGACTGTGCGATTAGGTTAAAACCCGGGGCCAAATTACCTAAGGCCAGGATGTTTAACATTTCTGGTCCAGAGAGACAAGCTCTGAAAGACTACATCGCGGAGAGTCTGAGCAAAGGGGTTTTTCTTCATTAAGAAGAAAGATGGGGGGTTACGGCCGTGTCTGGATTTCCGGGAGTTAAACCAGATTACGATCCATGATCCATACCCGATGCCTTTGATCCCTGATTTGTTCAACCAGGTGGCGGGGGCAAAGTGGTTTTCCAAGCTTGACCTCAGGGGGGCGTATAACCTCATAAGGGTCCGTCAGGGGGATGAATGGAAGACGGCCTTTAACACTCCTGAGGGTCATTTTGAGAGCCTGGTTATGCCATTTGGATTGACAACCGCGCCTGCTGTTTTCCAACATTTTATTAATGACGTGTTTGCTCATGTCCTGGGGAAATTTGTGATTGTATACCTGGATGATATCCTCATTTATTCGAGCGACCGGGACATTCATTTAGAGCATGTCAGGCAGGTGTTACAGTTGCTCCGTGAGAATAAGCTCTATGCTAAGCTGGAAAAATGCTTATTTTTTGTTCAGGAGTTGCCTTTTTTGGGATATATTGTGTCCGCCGCAGGGTTTAAAACGAACACCGCTAAGGTGCAAGCGGTGCTACAATGGGAAAGGCCTGATAATCTGAAAGCGCTCCAGCGGTTCCTTGGGTTTGCTAATTATTATAGGAAATTTATAAAACACTTTTCTACTATAGCCAAACCGCTCACGGACATGACAAAAAAAGGTACCGATCTGACTAGCTGGTCTGAGGTGGCGATACGTGCATTTGAGCGTCTGAAGAACAGTTTTGCTTCAGCCCCCATTCTGGTGCAACCGGACGTGTCTAAACCTTTTGTGGTGGAGGTTGATGCGTCTGAGGTGGGAGTGGGGGCAGTACTGTCACAGGGCTCATCTTTGAGCGATATGCATCCATGCGCCTACTTCTCCAAGAAGCTGTCGCCGGCTGAACGGAATTATGATATCGGCAACAGGGAGTTGTTGGCCATCAAATTGGCTTTTGAGGAATGGCGACACTTCTTGGAGGGGGCGGCTCACCAGGTCACAGTTATCACCGACCATAAGAACCTGCTCTATCTGGAGTCGGCCAAGCATCTGTCTCCTAGGCAGGCTCGCTGGGCATTGTTTTTTACACGTTTCAATTTTCTGGTGACCTACCGTCCCGGGGCTAAAAACACCAAGGCGGATGCCTTGTCCAGGTGTTTTCCGGGAGGAGAACCTCGGGAAGAGCCGGTACCCATCCTCCAGGAAGGTGTAGTGGTTTCGGCTCTCACGACTGAGGTAGAGGCGGAGATTGCCGAGGCCCAAGAGGAGGTACCGCCAGGACTTCCCGCCAGCAAATCATTTGTACCCCTTCATCTTCGTCTTAAGGTGTTGAGGGAACATCACGACTCAGTACTGGCTGGTCATCCAGGGGTTAAGGGCACCTTGGAGCTGGTATCGCGCCGTTTCTGGTGGCCCAAAATCCGGCAGGACGTGGTCTCGTACATGGCAGCTTGCATCACGTGCACCAGGGCCAAGTCGCCCCGAGCCCGTCTGCTGGCACGCTACAGCCTCTGGGGGTACCTAACTAATAGGCCATGGACAGAAATCTCCATGGATTTTATCACTGACTTGCCAGTCTCGGCGGGGAACACGGTCATCCTGGTGGTGGTTGACCGATTTTCAAAGATGGCGCATTTTGTCTCATTGCCCTCCTTGCCCAATGCGAAGACGTTGGCTCAGGTGTTTGTGCAGGAGGTGGTCAGACTCCACGGAGTTCCGTCGGACATAGTATCTGATAGGGGAACTCAATTTGTTGCGAGGTTTTGGAAAGCTTTTTGCTCACGTTTGGGGATCAAGTTGTCACATTCATCGGCGTTTCATCCACAGTCAAATGGTCAAACTGAGCGCATGAACCAAAATCTGGAGCAGTATTTACGATGCTTTGTGTCCGACAACCAAGAGGAGTGGTCTACTTTCCTTCCTCTGGCCGAGTTCGCGTTAAACAATCACCGTCAAGAGTCATCGGGAGAGTCTCCGTTCTTTTGTGTTTACGGTCAACATCCTCAATTTTGTACCTTACGTCAGGGTGACTCGGGGGGCGTCCCGGAGGAGGACCAGCTAGGAGCTCAATTATCATCGGTCTGGAGGAGGGTGAGACAGCGATTGTTGAGCATGAGTGCGAGGTACAAACGGGTGGCTGACAGTAGACGCATGCCAGGTCCGGACCTGTGTGTGGGTGAATGGGTGTGGTTAGCGACTAAAAATATAAAACTCAAAATTCCATCTTTAAAATTGGGTCCAAGGTTTATTGGGCCTTTTAAGATTGCTGCCATCATTAACCCAGTTGCTTATCGGTTGGAACTCCCTGCAGTATACAAGATACACAACGTGTTTCACAGGGCTTTATTGAAAAAGGTGGTAGGCTCTGTGGACACGACGCCGATGCCACCTCCAGTCATGGTGGATGGCGATTTAGAGTTTGAGGTCTCCAAGGTAGTGGACTCTCGAGTTGTGCGCCGTACTCTTCAGTATTTGGTACACTGGCGGGGGTATGGTCCGGAGGAGAGGTCTTGGGTACCAGCCTCGGACATACATGCAGATCGGCTGGTCAGTTCTTTTCACCGTCGTCATCCGGACAAGCCGGGTCCTATGAGTCTTGAGGGCCCTGGGGTCCCTCGTAGAAGACGGGGTACTGTCATGTCGGACGCTATTCACACCACAGCGTCCGGCAGGCAGAGGTAGTTCCACCTCCGTCCACTATAGCCTCAGTGGCGCCGGCTTGAGTTTCTCAGGCTATCGGGGGTTAATCTAGCTGAAGATCAGGTTGGATGTTTGGTCACGCCCACGGTCTTTAAATAGTCGTGCTGGCCTATGGGCATCGCCGATTATAGCTTGTGTGTCATACCAAGTGGTTCCGGTCTGGGGTGGAGGTGTTGGAGAGAGAGAGAGAGATTCATATCTGGTGTTGTATGATCCATTGTTACCTTCTCGCCTTCCCATATTTGTGTTTTGTTGTGCCCTGTTCACATTACTGTATAGTCCTGTGTGTATGCGGCGCGGTGCAGTTTAAGTTCTCCCTGTCTGTCTTTATTGTTTGGGGCTTTGGTGGTTTGTCTCCTCACTGGGTGGAGGGTGGAGGGTTAAGCTTAGGGCTGAGCAGGAGATAAGGAAAGGGTGGAGGCTCAGGCATTTGCACCATCAGCAAAAACCCTGGGTTGAGGGTCAGACAGGGTTTCCCCTAGTTAAAGGGACATCACAGGGGCCCCGGATATTTCTGCCTTAGTTGACCTAAGCCCCGCGTGACAGGTTAGTTCTCCAAGATGTTTGGTATATCCTCCTCCTTCAAAAACTTTGGTGAAATGTACCTAGAAGATTTGATGCTGTTTTGAAGTTAAAGGGACATCACACCAATATTGATTTGATTTAGATTTCTCTTTTGTTCATTCACTTTGCATTTTGTAATTGATAAAAGATATAATAATAATAATAATAATAATATAATAAAAAAAACTAACACTTTTATTTTTGAAACTATCCTAATTTACAGCATTTTGTCAATATCTGCCTAACACTTTTGCAGAGTACTATGCATTAAAGAAATTAGTTGCTATAAGGTTATTTTTTACCTCTTCATGATTTTTGGATAGCAAACCAAGCTCCTCTTTCATGCTGTCTATTTGACTTTCCAAATCCATTTTTGTCAAGTTTGCATCATCAATCACTTTATACAATGACCGTATCTCCTCCTCCACGGCTTTTTTAAAAGGTTGCTCATTCTCATATCTGCAAAATAAAAAGATAAGTGGTTACAGTTTTTTTTGTAGAGTAAATTGATAATATGTGCTTATTTCTTATCCCCACAACACCACAACAGTCTCCTTACCCCAAACAACTTAAAGGGAGCCTATCAGCTGTTGGGGCCGCTATACGATGTGGCCACTGCCTTTCAGGGCTTATCTACAGCATTCTATATTGCTGTAGATAAGCCCCCGATCTGACCTGCAAGATAAGAAAAATAATTTTTATTATACTCACCCAGAAGGACAGTCCAGTCCGATGGGTGTCAACAGGGCAGAGAAGTACGCCTGCGCAGGAGCGCGATGACTTGGAGCCATGAAGAAAGCAGGAGGGTGGCATCACACGAAGAAGGGAGGCATTGAACCCGAACCTGTGACACCCATCGGACTTGACGGCATCAGTGAGTATAATAAAACTTGTTTTTCTTATCTTGCAGGTGGGATTGGGGCTTATCTACAGCATTATAGGATGCTGTAGACAAGCCCTGAAAGGCAGTGGCCATATCTTATATCGACCAAAACTGCTGACAGGTTCGCTTTAATGGATCTGGTAGAATATTTCTTCTAGACCCTGATCACCAATAAAATGTGTGCTCTTTTTAAATTAGAATGCCCCTGGTGTGCTGAAAAGCTTATGACTTTATCTTCAATTACATGGTCTGTGCTTCCTCAGACCTAAAGTTGATATAATTTACATCATCATTTCTTGATTGTGGCCTATCACCCTGCATGTTCCAAGAGGGACAAAACTTAGAACAGCCATAGTCACAAGAAGGTGACAGTGGAGAACGGAAAATTTTGTCTAAGTAGGTAGATGATGATGAGACACAGTTGCCGATAAGTCAGATTGATGTTAAGTCACCAAGTCAGGAGGACCACGGCATGGAAGTGGAAGGTGAGGTGGTGGATGACGAAGTCACTAATACAACCTGGGAAGCTGGTATGAAGAGCGAGGCCAGCAGCACTGAGGGGGAGGCATCGGCAGCACCAAAACAGGCAGGTAGAGACAGTGGGGTAACAAGAGGGACAAGAGAGTCAACTGAGAGCACCGACTGAGAGAACAGAGCACCCACACTCGTGAATTTCTCCATCAAAGCGTTAGGTGTTCCCCAGTCTGGGACTTTTTTAGGCTGGGTTCACATTAGCGTATCTGTGCACAGCATATGCCTGCGTACAGATCTGCATAAATCCGCATGCGTCTTGCGTACCTATCTTTAACATTGTATATGAAGGAACATGCGTTTGCATGAGTTTGGGTGCAGATTTGCCGCGCACGCCAAACGCAATATGTTACATTTTTGATCCATCAAATATGCGAAGGCATGCGCATGCTGTATATTACATCAAAACAACGCATTACTGTCTATGGGAATGCATTGGGATGCATGGATATGCGCATGCATGCGTTCGATACTCATGCGTACTTCAGACTGAGCATGTCCGGGCACTGATGAAATCCCAGTTGTATAAAAGGGGGTGTGGACACAGGAAGTCCAGAACTCTCAAGACTGTGGATGGGATATCAAGACTCTTTGTAAGTATAGAAGCTTTGAAAATGTCTGTCTGTCTCTCACTGCAGTCTGTACTTATGTTTTGCTTTCTGTTCCTTGTAGACATTGTGGTGCTGGTGTCCTGGATCCTTGTTCTGGATATCTCCTGTCTTGGATTTCTCCTGTCTTGGATTTCTCCAGTCCTGGATTTCTCCAGTCCTGGATTTCTCCTGTCCGGTGGTGTGGTACTGGCCCTCTCAGCTGCTTAATGTAAGTATGATTGTCTGTACTTTTCAATTACTATGTTGCTCTGCCCAGTCTCAGTCTTCATCTCTTATGTTTTTCTTTCTGTTCCTTGTAGACTGTACCGTGCTGCTGTCTTGGATTGAGGCCTGTTCCAGATTTCTCCATTGCCGTATTTCTCCTGTTTTGGATTTCCCCTGTTCTGCTGTCCCTGTGTTGTACAGCCATCTCAGGATTGTGCTGCAGTCCCGGTGTTGTGCTGCTGTCCTGGTGCTTTGCTGGTGCCCCGGGTCTGAGCTGCCTGACTGCTGTGCTGTTGGACTATCGCCTGTAATGTAGGCATCCATTGTGTTTTAAATTTCTTTTTTTTTCTTTGGCTTCATTATTGCTGGCTCTAGTTAAATTTTTCTTATCTATTCTTTTCTAGTGTTTCACTTGACTGCTGCCTGCTATTCCAACATGTCCTCCAGTGAAGACCAGAATGCTTCCAAGAGTGGAATGACAGTGATTACATAATCACAGCTGATATACTGATTGGTATGCATTGACTGACAATAGACATGTGGTAAATCATGTATTTTCTTTACAGGAACCTTCCAGTACGGAAGAGCAGGAGCAGTCGATTGGAAATGAAGCTTCCCAGGGTCGTTGGGCTCAAGTTCCTGAGGAGGAAAGATGGTGTGTAAGAAGTTTATTCATTATCAGAGTTGTGATTGAATGTGGTTTCAGTTTTGTATCATTAAAAACTATATGACTTGCAATTTTTTTCTTTTTATTTTATCTATAGGTTCCACAACATGAAGAAGGCAAACCCATGATTGACAATGACAAGCTCATTACTCTTGTGCAAGAGCGAGTAGCGTTGTAGGACACCCGTAATCATCACCATTCCGACTCAGGATTGATTAGACAACTCTGGGAAGAAGTGGCCAGATTGCTGTTGGATGATTGGGACCATGTCACCCCACAAGACAGAAATGATTTTTTGTGAGTATTGCAATGTGGTCTGACGCGTCTGTTTTCCTGTAAATGTAGGTGCCTTTTTTACAATTTATTTATTATTATTTTTTTTCTTCCCCATTCACAGTGAAGAGAGTAAAAGTCTGTTGACGTTCAATGAAGGATCGCTTCAACAAGGATATAAGAGAGGAGATTCATGTTCAAAATGGTGCTGCTCTAAAGGTCTCAAAATATAAATACCATCATATGCTGTCTTTTCTGAGGCCTGCGGTTGCTCAGCGAGCATGAGTATCTTTTGTGTTGTGTTACTATTATCTAAGCTATTTTTTTTTTTTTTTTAGTAATGTTTGTAATTTATTTTCCACACAGAACCTGGAGCAGCACCACACAACCTGTATCGTCCTAAGTTAGAGTGGCCCCTAATCAACCAGCCACTGAACAGTCCCAATCATCCACTAGCGATGGAGCAACCAATGCAGGCTTCACAGACTGGGGAACAGGCAGCCGGTCCATCAGGTTTTCCCCTCTCCCAGCCCTCTGACACTAGTTTTGTTGGGTCTGCTCGCCAGCGGCAGAGGGCCTGGGAGAGGTCAATCATTCCCGAGTTTGTTCACTTAAGCTCGTTCTTCCAGGATGGGATGAAGGTGATTGGAGATACTCATGTGAACACACTTTTCCAGGAAGTCCACAGACACCTTGCACGCCTGGAGCCGACCTTCAGGGACCGTAGAGACATTTTTTTTCCACAATAGAGCGGGGAATGTCGGAAAACCTGCCGCCTGCAGCTGTATGTAATCAAGGCCTGTCAGGCTGCTTACACTGAGGCCATGCAGCAGTCCCATCTACAGTCAAGATATCACCAGCTGCCACACATTTCATTTCCTACACGGCAACAAGGACCAGCACAGGACCAGTGGCAGAATACGCCAGCACCACAAGAACTTGGATACCAACAACTGAGGACAGTGCAAGTGAACTATCCTTCACCACTGCTGGACATTACGGCAGTTCCTACAGTTCCCAGCTACACCACGCAGCCGAGTGCATCACCCCTCCAGCTTGCAGCACCCACTATGCAGCTGAGTGCAGCACCACTGCAGCATGCAGAACCCACTATGTAGTCGAGTGCAGCACCCCTGCAGCATGCAGCAACCACCACGCAGCCGAGTGCAGCACCCCTGCAGCATGCAGCACCCACCATGCATACGAGTACAGCACTCCTTCAGCATGCAGCACCCAAAATGCAGCCAAGTGCAGCCCCCTACAGCATGCAGCACCCACCATGCATCCGAGTGCTGCACCCCTGCAGCACGCAACACCCACCACACCGCTAAGTGCAGCACCTCTGGAAATGGAAACCAAAAAACGCTGAGTGAACATAAAAAAAGGGGAACACTCAGCACCCCAAACAAAAGCCAGGGAAAACAGGGAAAAGTAAATTTTGCAAAAAAAATTACCCCCCCACCTACACCCTCCCCTCCCAATGTCTCTGTCTTCCAATCTGTTTACACCTTCCCTTGTGTCTCTACCTTCCAATGTGTCTATCCTTTCAAATTTTTTTTCCAATTTGTGTCTTCTTCCCCCAATGACCCAATCCTCCATTTTGTTGCCACTTCCCCTGTAACCACTTCCTCACCCACTCCTACCAAATCATCCCAGCCTGACACCCCCCCAGGTCCAAAATGTCACACCATCGAACAGACACCGATCCTAAACCCCATTTTTATTTATTGTTTTCAAATTAATGTTTGTTAAATTCAAAATTGTTTTTATTTTTTTAAATATTTTTGTTAATAATAAATCTTTTGCTTTCACAATCATTGTGTTTATCTCTTTATTTGAAAATGCACACATGTGTGTATTCTATAATGGGTGTTACAGTGGAGGTGTTATTATTAAAGTCAGCAAACAATACAGGTACATTTACAAGCGGATTTAACCATTTTGTCTTGCCATGCCACACGTCCAATATCAGAAACAAAGTAAGTAGCAAAGTTATCCCTCATTTGGATAACTTCCAATGTAGTCCTCAGAGGGTGATCTTTGTAATCCTGCAATGTGATAGCTACAGGTTCCTCAAGTTCTAAGTGGTGTCGCTCTTTCACCAGGATGTAATTGTGCAGAACAACACACGCTTTCACTACCTCATCAATTGTCTCAGTTTTTAGATTGATGGCTGTTCCCAAAATGCGCCATTTAGATGCCAGCAATCCAAAGGCACACTCCACAGTTCTTCGTGCCCTTGTCAATCAGTAGTTGTAATCCTTTTTCGTGTGATTCAAGTCCCAACTCGAGTATAGTTTTATGAGGTTGGCACACATTTGAAACACCTCATCCCCAACCACAACAAACGGCATTGTCGGTCCTTCAGTGTTCGGAAGAGGTCGTGGCATTGGAAAATTGAAATTATTCCCATACAAACGTTGGCCCATGTCAGAGTCTTTGAAAATCTGAGAGGCATTTGCTCATCCAAATGAGCCAACATCCACGGCAACGAAAGTCAGCATCTGCAATTGCCATGAGAACAATCAAAAAGTATTTTTTGTAATTTAAATACTCAGATCCACTTCCAGCAGGTTTCAGAATCCGAATGTGTTTGCCATCTACAGCCCCCAAACAGTTTGGAAAATTACAAATGTCCTTAAATTTTGTAGCATTTTCCAGCCAGAGTTCAGTTGTGGGTTGGGGGAGAATTCATCACATAAAGCACAGCAGGTGTCTGCAACTATCCCAGAAAGGGTGGACACTCCAATCCGGAATTGAAAATGTAGAGATCTTAAGGTCTCTCTGGTAGCCAGGAATCTGCGGAACAGAAAATGGAAAAAAAAATCAGTAGATGGCTTTTATAACAATAATAATAATGACATGTGTTTCCTTTTCAAAATTATGTACCTCAGGGTCACCAACAGACGTTCCTCAGCAGGTATTGCTTGACGTAGTTGTGTGTCCTGCCTGGTGATGGATCCTCGGACACGTTGCAGCAAGTCATTGAAGCTTTGTTCCGACATCCTTGTGTAGTCGTAAAACATCTCCGGGTTTTCAGGCAGCTCGGTGTACAACGAGTAGTAGGCTCCACGACTCTCTCGGACTTCAACGATGGGGTGTTGCCAATAGCGACGACGTCTTCTCCATCTTTCTCTTCTTTCTTCTTCACAAGCCACAGCAAAGGCAAAAGCCAATTTCAATGCCAAATTCAGATTATAATAGGTCTCCATGCCGAGATCCATCTTGAAGCTGTATACAATGTGTGTGGCTTGTGTCAAGGAAATTTTACTGGAAAAGCATTGTCTGCATACCCAAATTCCCCTGGAAATATCGAACGCATGCAAAAACGCATACAAATGCATGCACATGTAGCTTTTTTGTGTCATGCATAAGCTGATGCGGAGAAAAAACGCAGCGTAAGCATGCATATAAATGCGTTTTTGCATGCATTTGCGCATGCAGAGGAAATGCTGCTCACACATACGCTAATGTGAATCCAGCCTTTATTTAGAAAATTGATGACGTGTTCAATACTTACCATATTTTATCCACTGTATGTCTGAAGGTCTTGAGGACCAATCACATAGGCACTACAGATTTACAATAACTCCCCACATGTTAAAAAGATAGTAGTACAATAAAAATACAAGGCATACATCACCAGATGAAAAAAAGTAACTGGATAAGCCGAAAAAAAGTAACTGGATTAGACATGGCATAACAAAACATAACTGCTCACAGAATGGTGCTTACTAGTGATGAGAGAACACTAAAATCCTCGAAAAGCTTGTTACTTTAACTGAGCACTTCCTAATCCAAGGTTTTTCCCAGCAGACCCTTCAAGGAGGTCTGAAGGCAGTAAAAATCTTGAAAAGGATGGAAGGACAACAGCATGGACCTCTGGAAGCATCTCTACCTCCCAGATCGCTGCTGAGGACAATGCTGCCACACTTTTACTCCACTTTAAGGACTGATAAAACATTCAAAATCGAAGAGAAATTGGACTTTACAGGAAAAAAATGTTAATAAACATTCTTTCCTGAACAATAACTTGTATATAAGGCAAAATTTAAAAAGGATTTTAAAAAATAATAATTTAAAGGGAACCTGACACAGGTTTGACCCGATATGAGATAACACCACCACCACCTTTCAGGCCTGATTTACTGTACAGCATTCTAATATGCTGTATATATGCCCCAAAACCGACCTGCAAGACAAGAAAAGACCTTTTATTATACTCACCTGCGAGGCGGTCTGGTCTGAGGGGTGTCGCTGGTCTTGGTCTGGCGAATACCTTCTTCCTTCAATGCTGTCCTTCTTGCTTTGAGTGGATGACGCATCGTTACATCATATGCACAGTCTCCCTGGCATCGCGATCTTGCACATTGTCGGAAGAGGTAGGTCTTTAGGTTCCACACATTCATCCACACAAACACTCTTCAAATCCTCAAATCCTTGGGCGCCTTCTATGAACTCTGAGCTTTAGTTTTTTCCATAAATTTTCTATTGGATTCTGGTCAGTTGATTGGCCATGCCATTCTAACAGCTTTATTTTCTGTCACAATTCCTCCTATTGGTGTGTCTTGACACAGTAAGTGACATTTCAGTCATCCAGTCTGGGTCAGGAGCATGCTGAGCTGTTAGTATGGTGATGGACAGGTTATCCACCAATTGGAGGCTTGGGCATGCTGAACTGTCAGTATGGCTAAGTGAGAGCCCACCTGCCCAACAGGGCCATTGCGAGCTGAGATTTCTCCATGTGTCTCATTCAGAGTGATTACCTGGATATTTAGCTGTTTCTCTGCCTCTAATTAGTGCTAGTTGTAGCTCTAAACTTGGTGGTATCTGCATGCCTGTTATTCCTATTCTTGATCTCAGCTCTATTGTTACCTGACCTCTTGACCTTGCTTCTGATCATCCATTTGCCTAGCCCCTTTACCTTGATCTCTCACCTTTCTGAAATCCTGATGTTGGACCGTGACCTGACTATGCCTTTGTCTTATGCCTTTGTTTATGACAAGCTCTCTTGGTATCTGACCTCTGACCTCTGGGTACCTCTTGGCTACCCAGCCTCATGGATTGTCTGTGAGTAGTAGCTACAGTCACATTTTATTTTTCTGAAACCAGTTGAATGTTTCTTTGGCTGTGTGTTTGGTATTATTGTCTTGCTGAAATGTCCACTCTTGTTTCATCTTCATCGATCTGTTAGATGGTAGCAGATTTTTATCAAGAAAGTCTAGGTGCATTTGTCCAATCATCCTTCATTCAACTCAGACCATGGTGTTCCCACCTCCAAACTTCACTGTTAGGCTAGTTTCACACTAGCGTTTATTCCATGCAGTGCACGGCGCCGCTAAGCCCCACCCCCTGCCGGCTCCCTGCCTGCCCCATCCGGTCATCGCCGCCTACTATCGCACATGGACGCTTGCGATCTGCGCACCCTATCTTTAGCAGAGGGTGTGCAGATCGTGCACTGGCCGTGCGCTAGTAGGATTTTGGCGTGCGTTGCGCACTTTTAAAGGTGCGCCCGTGTGCGCCGAACGCAGCATGTTGCATTTCGGCGCGCTCGGCGCACCTTCAAAAATGCGCAGCGCACGCCAAAATCCTACTAGCGCAAGGCCAGCGCATGATCTGCGCACCCTATGCTAAAGATAGGGTGCGCAGATCGCAAGCGTCCATGTGCGATAGTAGGCGACAATGACCGGATGGGTGGGTAGGGAGCTGGCAGGGGGTGGGGCTTAGCGGCGCCATGCGCTGCGTGGAATAAATGCTAGTGTGAAACTAGCCTTAGAATGGTGTTTTTAGGATGATATGCAATGCCTTTTGGCCTTCAAACATGGTGTGTATTATGGCATCCAAAGAGTTCAATTTTGGTCTGATCTGACCAGACTATATTCTCTCACTATTTCTCAGGCTTGTCTAAATGTTGTTTAGCAGTCTTTAAACACACTTGAACATGCTTTTTGTCCAGGAATGGATTCTTGCGTGGCAGGCAAGCATACAGGCCATGGAGGTTGAGTGCATTACTTGTCGTTTTCTTTGAAACAATTGTACCTGCTGATTCCATTTCTTTCTATAACTCTTTGTAGGTGGTCCTTGTCTCTTGGACAACTCTTCCCATAATTATTTTCACTCCTCTGTCTGAAATCTTGTTGGGGAGATCCTGGTCAGTTTACAATGAAATTATGTTCTTTTCACTTCTGGTTTATGACTTCCACAGTGCTCACTGGAACCTTCAGTAGTTTAGAAATTTTTCTGTAACCAATGCCAGCAGTGTGTTTTGCAACAATAAAGTTGCGAAGGTCTTGAGACAGCTCACTGGTTTTACCCATAATGAGTTATGTCTTGTGTGGCACCTGGGTAATGAAGCACCTTTTTATAAGCCATCAGTTGAACCAGCTGAGATTGTTTTTCACTAAGTGATAGATTTTATTTCTAATTACTGATAGGTTTCAGCTGGTGTCATGACCTTCCATGTTTTTTGCACCTCTTTTTTCATGTGTTCATTACTTTTTGCCTGTTTCATTTCTCATTATTGCACATAACTAAATTTATGGATACCTGGTTACTGACATCTGTGTAGAATTTCATGGCAATGGCACCATTAGAGATATTAGAAAATTGGTGACGTGTTTAATACTTATTTAGCCTGCTGTTTATTTTATTACTTACTAGCTGAAGAGCCCGGCGTTGCTCAGGCATAGTAACTAACTGTGGTTAGTTATAACAAATTATGATTATATTGCACATAAATTGTCGCTGTATGTCATCTCCCCCTGTATATAGTGTATATCTGTTAGTCATCTCCTATTGTATATAGTATATACCTGTGTGTCATCTCCTCCTGTATATAGTACAGTCATGGCCAAAAGTATTGACACCCCTGCAATTCTGTCAGATAATACTCAGTTTCTTCCTGAAAATGATTGCAAACACAAATTCTTTGGTATTATTATCTTCATTTAATTTGTCTTAAATGAAAAAACACAAAAAGAATTGTCCTAAAGCCAAATTGGATATAATTCCACACCAAACATAACAAAGAGGGTGGACAAAAGTATTGGCACTGTTCGAAAAATCATGTGATGCTTCTCTAATTTGTGTAATTAACAGCACCTATAACTTATCTGTGGCACCTAACAGGTGTTGGCAATAACTAAATCACACTTGCAGCCAGTTGACATGGATTAAAGTTGACTCAACCTCTGTCCTGTGTCCTTGTGCGTACCACATTGAGCATGGAGAAAAGAAAGAAGACCAAAGAACTGTCTGAGGACTTGCGAAACCAAATTGTGAGGAAGCATGAGCAATCTCAAGGCTACAAGTCCATCTCCAAAGACCAGAATGTTCCTGTGTCTACCGTGCGCAGTGTCATCAAGAAGTTTAAAGCCCATGGCACTGTGGCTAACCTCCCTAGATGTGGACGGAAAAGAAAAATTGACAAGAGATTTCAACGCAAGATTGTGCGGATGTTGGATAAAGAACCTCGACTAACATCCAAACAAGTTCAAGCTGCCCTGCAGTCCGAGGGTACAACAGTGTCAACCCGTACTATCCGTCGGTGTCTGAATGAAAAGAGACTGTATGGTAGCAGACCCAGGAAGACCCCACTTCTTATCCTGAGGCATAAAAAAGCCAGGCTGGAGTTTGCCAAAACCTACCTGAAAAAGCCTAAAACGTTTTGGAAGAATGTTCTCTGGTCAGATGAGACAAAAGTAGAGCTTTTAGGGCAAAAGCATCAACATAGAGTTTACAGGAGAAAAAAGAGGCATTCAAAGAAAAGTACACGGTCCCTACAGTCAAACATGGCGGAGGTTCCCTGATGTTTTGGGGTTGCTTTGCTGCGTCTGGCACAGGACTGCTTGACTGTGTGCATGGCATTATGAAGTCAGAAGACTACCAACAAATGTTGCAGCATAATTTAGGGCCCAGTGTGAGAAAGCTGGGTCTACCTCAGAGGTCATGGGTCTTCCAGCAGGACAATAACCCAAAACACACTTCAAAAAGCACTAGAAAATGGTTTGAGAGAAAGCACTGGAGACTTCTAAGGTGGCCAGCAATGAGTCCAGACCTGAATCCCATAGAACACCTGTGGAGAGATCTAAAAATGGCAGTTTGGAGAAGGCACCCTTCAAATATCAGGGACCTGGAGTAGTTTGCCAAAGAAGAATGGTCTAAAATTCCAGCAGAGCATTGTAAGAAACTCATTGATGGTTACCGGAAGCGGTTGGTCGCAGTTATTTTGGCTAAAGGTTGTGCAACCAAGTATTAGGCTGAGGGTGCCAATACTTTTGTCCGGCCCATTTTTGGAGTTTTGTGTGAAATGATCAATGTTTTGCTTTTTGCTTCATTCTCTTTTGTGTTTTTTCATTTAAGACAAATTAATTGAAGATAATAATACCAAAGAATTTGTGTTTGCAATCATTTTCAGTAAGAAACTGAATATAATCTGACAGAATTGCAGGGGTGTCAATACTTTTGGCCATGACTGTATATACCTGTGTGTCATCTCATCCTGTATATAGTATATACCTGTGTGTCATCTCATCCTGTTGATAGTATATACCTGTATGTTATCTCCTTCTTAATATAATTTATACCTGTGTGTCATCTTCTCCTGTATATAGTATATACCTGTATGTCATCTCCCCTGTATATAGAGTATACCTGTGTCATCTCCTCCTGTATATAGTATATACCTGTATGTCATCTCCTGTACATATTATATACTTGTATGTCTTCTCCTCCTGTATATAGTATATAATTGAATGTCATCTCCTCCTGTATATAGTATATACCTGTATGTCATATCCTCCTGTATGTAGTATATACCTGTATGTGATCTCCCTTGAATATAGTATATACCTGTATGTTATCTCCCTTGTATATAGTATATACCTGTATGTCATTTCCCCCTGTATATAGTGTATACCTGTCTGTATGTCATCTCCCCTGTATATAGTAGCTACCTGTATGTCATCTCCCCCTGTTTATAGTTTATACCTGTATGTCATCTCCTCCTGTATATAGTATATACCTGTATGTTATCTCCCTGTATATATTATATACCTGTATGTCATCTCCCCTTGTTTATAGTATAGACCTGTATGTCATTTCCCCCTGTATATAGTATATGCCTGTATGTCATCTCCCCTGTATATAGTGTATACCTGTCTGTATGTCATCTCCCCTGTATATAGTAGCTACCTGTATATCATCTCCCCCTGTTTATAGTTTATACCTGTATGTCATCTCCTCCTGTATATAGTATATACCTGTATGTTATTTCCCTTGTATATAGTATATACCTTTATGTCATCTCCTCTGTATATAGTATATACCTGTATATCATCTCCCCTGTATATAGTAGCTACCTGTATGTCATCTCACCTGTATATAGTATATACCTGTATGTCATTTCCCCCTGTATATAGTACTGTATATAACTATATATCAACTCCCCTGTATATAGTGTATATCTGTATGTCATCTCTCCCTGTATATAGTGTATACCTGTATGTCATCTCCCCCTTTTTATAGTTTATACCTGTATGTCATCTCCTCATGTATAAAGTATATACCTGTATATCATTTCCCCTGTATATAGTAGATACCTGTATGTCATCTTCCTTGTATATAGTATATACCTGTATGTCATCTCCCCCTGTATATAGTATATACCTGTATGTCATCTCCTGTATATAGTATATACCTGTATGTCATCTCCAGGTTCATTCCCATCGGTACACGGTGGAGGCGCTGTGTCCCCGCAGCACAAAGCATTTCAGTGCAGTTTCTCCACCCTCTGAGTGTAATGCCATTTAGTTAGAAATTGTAAAGAAAGACTAATTTAGAGTGGTTTTAATTGTAAATGTATAAATAAGTTTAAGGCGAACCAGGCATTGTCAGATTGGCGTTGTTACACCAATTAAAATGATACCTGGGTTGGAGAAATCCATTTTGTGTTTCTTTTTTTAATCTGTGTTCTAAGTTTTAAGTAAATGAAATGCTTCATGCCACACAAAGAGAAGTTCCTGATTCTGGACTCCCCCTTCAGTCTGTGTCAGAGGGTGGTCTGTGTCAGCACGGTAATAAAATTGTGCTATTTCCAGCTTTACAGAAGGACAATAAACACCGTAGATATGATAACAAAAATAGGCTCAGTTACAACAACTGTGTCATGATCCATGCTGGATCAGGACATATTAGAAGCACAGGTAACCTTTTTTCCCTAAGCTGTGCTTAAGGTTGGCTTTTGCCCCGGTGGTCATTAGGATTATTGCACTGTGGCGTTGTTTGTTCTAAGTTTGCCCCTGGTGGTGGTGAGCATCATTGCACTCTAGTTTCTTTAGTTTAGTGCACATGATTATAATGCAGGTGTGATTGCTGGCTCTGCTATAAAAGAGTCACAGGTGTTGCAATCAGTGTTGGTGATAGTGTTCATTTCAACCATCTTTGGTGGAGGAAGGAGCTGGAGAGCAGCTCTGACAGAGCTTGGTGGCAGAGATTCAGGAGGAGAGCTGCATGCTGGTGGTGGACTCTGTTGCCAGGAGCAAGTGCAACAGAGTAAAGCTAAGTGGTGTTTCCCTGTTTGTGTTTTCCTTAGTGTGTATTAGTACAGCTGTGGGGCCAGTGCCTGCGCCACCCAGCTCCCTAGCAAGGGATAGGTGTAGGGTGTGCTAGGGCGACAGGTTCCTGATCGGCGCCCGGTGCGGAACCGGCATAGGGAATGTCAGGAGCGTTGGGGACACTGACTCAGGGGAGTGCAGGAGGTCTCCATGTCCCCTTTCCCTATCGCAGGGCCCACCGTTGTAACTGTCTCCCTACCCCTTGTCTTGTTGTTTTAGTTACCAGCCTGCGAGCCGTGTCACAGAGGACAGTATCACGTGCCGCGTCCTGTTGTTTTAGTTACCGGACTGCTGGTCGCGTCACACAGGACAGGTCCACGTGACAAACTGCAAGGAAAACTGTTGCTCATAGCAACCAATCACAGCTCAGCTTTCATCTTTTAAACAGCTCTGGTGAAATGAAAGATGCTTAGTGATTGGTTGCTATGGGCAACACAGGCAGTGTAACCTGTTGTGGTCAAGAAGATGTGCCTATGGAATATATATATATTCATATTTATATTAGATATTTATTATACGGGACTTTGTGGAGTGAGTGTGGTTGTGTGGAGTGGGCGTGGCTTGATACACACATGCATACATACATACACTCATTTTTATATATGGTATATATATAGATCTACTGACATGTATGCTTATTATACTTGGAGCACATTAACTGTTACATCAGATGTGGTGGTAATCTTTCCCATATCAGTGTGTGAATCTTCCATTTGTATCCCTGAATGGGTCTATTATACGTTACTATTGTCTTAACTGTATTTGCATTTGAATAAAGTAAATTATTTTTATAATGTATTGAGGGGTGTTTGTATTCTTGAGAGAGCCACACCCAACAATTATTCACTTGACCTTATTGTAGGTTAGCACAGTGAATATACAAAAAATACAATAAAAACAATTTGAGTTGTTTTTAAATGTTTGTTTTTGATAACAGGAATAAACAAAAAAATCAGTTAAAATGGGAGCAAAACTTATATGTATCCAAAAATGTTAAAAGTAAATAGTAGTGTATGTCCCTCCCAAAAAAATAAGCCTTAATTCGGCTCCATTTGGAAACGTAAGTACATGGCTGCTTGACCCAACCTTACAGGCCTTGAGTGATAATGTCTGAGGTGTTTTTTGGGTTATAGTATTAACAAAACATGCGCTAGCACAAAGAGAGCCAGCAGCAGTTGAAGGAAACAAGGTCCCATGCCTGAGTCGGGAAATGTGAGCAGCATAATGGGTAAATTATTATACGGGAAATTAACGGTTTATAACTGTAAAGTTGCAGCAAAACCATAGTATGCATATATAAACAAACTACACATGGCATTCATACATGTCAGTAAATTATTCTGATGTTGAAATGGGGATTTAATAGTAGAGCGAAAATTCTAGAGATTCTCATTGCAACACACTCTATGCACAAGGACTAAATTCAGTAGGAAATAGAATGTAACCTAGCACATCACCACCCCTTACCCACCCCCTGAAACACCCTCTTATATGTTCATACAAACTGGACATATTTATATTTATTTTAGATTTACCCAAAAAGTTATACAGTATATAGTTTTTTTTATATTACAATATACACTTTATGCCACAAAAACAAGGCAAAAGTGTATACTGTAAATTGTTTATAGATTACAGATTATTTAATTTGGATGAATTTGAAATTCCTACAGTGAATTCCTGACACTGTTGGCCAGCAGAAAAGTCCCCTTGTTTTTGAGAACAAGAAGGCTCTGATTGAACATACTGAATGTTTCATATATTCCAATGCACTGAACTATTGATAGGGATGGCATTTTTATAAACTGCATGTTTGCACACTCACAGAAGAAGACATTCAGGAGCAAACATGGATGTTTAAGAAAAAAATATGGTATTATATATATTTTTTGCCTCAAATATAAAAAACAACTGTAAATCTTTAAAGATTTTAAGTATTGTAAAACAAACAGAATATAATTTATTTATCATTTATTTATCTATATTTTTGTTTACTTGTTTTTAAAGCATATATTCCCTAATTGCTAGTTTTATGAGCACACTTGAATAATTATTTTTTCTGTTGCAGCCAGTAATGATTCCTCACGTTGACCTGAGGCTGCAGCAGCCAATCACTGCCTGCATTGCTGACATGCAGTCCTAATCACTGCCTGCATTACTGACATATAATCCCACATCACTGCCTGCATTGCTGACATGTAATCCCAATCACTGCCTGCATTGCTGACATGCAATCCCAATCACTGCCTGCATTGCTGACATGCAATCCCAATCACTGCCTGCATTACTGACGTGTAATCCCACATCACTGCCTGCATTGCTGACATGCAATCCCAATCACTGCCTGCATTGCTGACATGCAATCCCAATCACTGCCTGCATTACTGACATGTAATCCCACATCACTGCCTGCATTGCTGGCATGTAATCCCAATCACTGCCTGCATTGCTGACATGCAGTCCTAATCACTGCCTGCATTACTGACATGTAATCCCACATCACTGCCTGCATTGCTGACATGTAATGCCAATCACTGCCTGCATTGCTGACATGCAATCCCAATCACTGCCTGCATTACTGACGTGTAATCCCACATCACTGCCTGCATTGCTGACATGCAATCCCAATCACTGCCTGCATTGCTGACATGCAATCCCAATCACTGCCTGCATTACTGACATGTAATCCCAATCACTGCCTGCATTGCTGACATGTAATCCCAATCACTGCCTGCATTGCTGACATGTAATCCCAATTACTGCCTGCATTGCTGACATGCAATCCCAATCACTGCCTGCATTACTGACATGTAATCCCACATCACTGCCTGCATTGCTGACATGTAATCCCAATCACTGCCTGCATTACTGACATGTAATCCCACATCACTGCCTGCATTACTGACATGTAATCCCACATCACTGCCTGCATTGCTGACATGTAATCCCAATCACTGCCTGCATTGCTGACATGCAATCCCAATCACTGCCTGCATTACTGACATGTAATCCCACATCACTGCCTGCATTGCTGACATGTAATCCCAATCACTGCATGCATTACTGACATGTAATCCCACATCACTGCCTGCATTACTGACATGTAATCCGACATCACTGCCTGCATTGCTGACATGCAATCCCAATCACTGCCTGCATTACTGACATGTAATCCCACATCACTGCCTGCATTGCTGACATGTAATCCCAATCACTGCCTGCATTACTGACATGTAATCCCACATCACTGCCTGCATTGCTGACATGCAATCCCAATCACTGCCTGCATTGCTGACATGCAATCCCAATCACTGCCTGCATTACTGACATGTAATCCCACATCACTGCCTGCATTGCTGACATGTAATCCCAATCACTGCCTGCATTATTGACATGTAATCCCACATCACTGCCTGCATTACTGACATGTAATCCCAATCACTGCCTGCATTGCTGACATGCAATCCCAACCACTGCCTGCATTACTGACATGTAATCCCACATCACTGCCTGCATTGCTGGCATGTAATCCCAATCACTGCCTGCATTGCTGACATGCAATCCCAATCACTGCCTGCATTGCTGACATGCAATCCCAATCACTGCCTGCATTACTGACATGTAATCCCACATCACTGCCTGCATTGCTGACATGTAATCCCAATCACTGCCTGCATTACTGGCATGTAATCCCACATCACTGCCTGCATTACTGACATGTAATCCCAATCACTGCCTGCATTGCTGACATGCAATCCCAACCACTGCCTGCATTACTGACATGTAATCCCACATCACTGCCTGCATTGCTGGCATGTAATCCCAATCACTGCCTGCATTGCTGACATGCAATCCCACATCACTGCCTGCATTACTGACATGTAATCCCAATCACTGCCTGCATTGCTGACATGCAATCCCAATCACTGCCTGCATTACTGACATGTAATCCCACATCACTGCCTGCATTGCTGACATGTAATCCCAATCACTGCCTGCATTATTGACATGTAATCCCACATCACTGCCTGCATTGCTGACATGTAATCCTTACTTATGTTACCACTTTAACATATGGTTGATGTGGTCACATGTTAAGATGATAAGGAACCAAAAAACATTGGGGATTTGAATAAGTAGAGTTTTTATTCTAATTTAACACATTTGCTGTCAGTGCATATTATTATTGGCGTTGTTACTAGGTTTTTCCCATATTACCTACTGCAATCACCAATCAGCCCTTTGTGACAGCATTCTAAAATGCAGAGTCAAATAGAAAGGTGTCGCACTCCCAGGTTTTGGCCCCATTGTACACATATGTGTACAGTGAGGCAGCGACTGGTGTGTTTTGCGAGGTTCGCTATGTGTCCTCCAGGATGTGCTCAGAAGTGTATTAGATCTGCTGGAGTACCTTGTGTTCACAGCAGGATGCCTGTGAGTCACAAGGCAGAATAAAAGTAAGCATGAACCTGGTTAAGTTATTTGGCCAAGGAATTGTTAAGGAAAACCTGGTATGGGCTTTTATTTTTTAAATGGACTGCAGGAAGGTAGTGGTGTTGGTCCGTTTCCTACAGTCCGGACCTTGCAAGTGGCCCATGGCCATAGAGTTGAGTTGAGGGAAAAAAACCCTGCAGAAAGTGGTTTGGTGTGTCAGTTTGGAGTTGGCATGGTGTAGAGCAGACAGCTCTGCAAAATCTCTGCCTGTGTGAGGGAACACAGCCAAGTAGGGCGAACTCCTGGCATCCCGCAGCGTGATATGGTGGTGCGGTCGACCCTGGAAACCGGACGCATTTATGGACTGTATTGCTTCCCGGCTGTGATCCGGAGGATACCATTTCTTTTGTTTGTAAGTTTTTTTGGACATTAAAACCTACATTGACTTTGAACTTTCTTGGGTCACTTCTTCATCACTGCACAGCGTGGACACCGCTGCACTACAGTACACAGGAGTGTATTGGGTAGAATTGGTGTTAGTGTATGTTGAAAATGCCAATGACCCGTCCAGGGAGGTTTGTGTTAGGGTTAGATTATATTCATCCAGAATGACAAACTGGGTGGTTTTGCGTTGGGGACTGTTTTGTGTTAAAGTTGTTTGGAAGATTAGTGCGTGGCTTAGGATTATGGTGGACTTGCTGTAGCACCTTATCTCTGATAAATTTCTTCATTTTTTACTTATGATTTATTTTTATTTTTCTGCAACTCTACTCATAATATTAATTATGAGGTCCATACACGAGCCTGTCACACACAGCTGGTGATATAATTGTAACCACGCCCTCGCTCACCTCGCTACTGCCCGGCAGCACTTCCGGTCGGAGCGTACTGCCATACCGCACCTGCTCGTTTGCAGGGGGGATCGCCTAGCAACGGGAGGATACTCCCTAACGCGGCACACTCACTGAACACCACGGCAAGTAATGGGATAGCAGGATGCTCTTACATCCTCAGTCATCTGCATGGTAAGTGACCACACATGTAACATTGTCAGCTAGGTATGACTAGCATCTTTTCTGTGCCACATATGCATATATGTACAGTGAGGCCATAAACTGGGAGCGCGACAACTTTCTATGTTACTCTGCAATCTCTCCTCTCAAGTGGTCAGCAGACCCAGCGGTAACTTTTTTTTACCCTATTGTGAGCGCCAGTGTGTACGAAGTATATCGTTCAGCATTCTAAAATGCTGAATATACAGTATGACTCCAAATTGCCCTGTAAGGCAAATAAAAAGCACTTTTATTATACTCACCTACGAGCCGATCCGGTCCAATGGGCTTTGCTAGTCTTCTTCCGGTGCCTCCTTTCTTGTTGCAATGTCATCCACCTTCTCTGCTTCGTGTGGACGACGCACCCTTCATCATCCACACAGTGTTCACCTTCATGCTTCTGCGCAGGCACACTTCTCTCTGCCCTGCTGAGGGCAGAGTAAAATACTGTTCTGTGTATGCACAGGGAAAGGCCAAAGAGCCCCGACGCATGCTCATTACAGTCCTTTGCTCTGCCCTTGGCAGGGCAGAGCAAAGTGCGCCTGTAGAGGAGTGTGAAGCAGGACACTGTGGATGACGTAGGATATGTCATCCACACAAAGTAGAGAAGGAGGAGGGTATCGCAATAACAGAGGTAGGCTGGATGCACACCAGTGACCCCCATCGAACCAGACCATCCCGTAGATGAGTATAATAAAAGGTTTTTTTGCCTAACTGGGTGAATTGGAGTCATATGTAGAGCATTTTAGAATGTCATCACATGGGGTTGAAAGGTGGTGGCCATGGGTTATACGGGAAAAACCAGGTGACAGGTTCCCTTTAATCTCTGTGTCACAATTTCATATTCTGTTTTGTGATTACATGGATTAAAATTGGCATTACAATTGTTTTTGGATTTTTTTATGATGTCACAGTTGTAAAAATCCTAAATGTATGGTTGGTCTATTACTTGAAACAAATTAATAGCTGACAAATTCATTTAATTATTAACTTGCTCATGAGTTCAAATTAAGGATTAAGTAATTTGAGGTTCTGTTCCATAGTCAAGTCTACTACACTAACATATACGGTAATTATTCATTTCAGAGTTGCATATACTCTAATGTAAAAAAAATTGTATCTGCACTATATTTTAGAAAAGGGATTTTCACACATAATCCTATCAAAATCTACACTGTTAATAAGAAATCTGTGTTGCAGTTCGAGCCATATTTTTTTTGCTACCTTTGAAAAATGTAACAAATGTTTCAATTAATAATAATGAATAAAAATTGTACTTGTATATCACCAACATATTCCACAGCACTTTACAGTTAAGTGGGATTCAGTTAATGACATGTTCTTTTTGCCCTGCCTGAACCAATCTCTTTGAAATCTTGAAGCTGACAATGACCTTTGTGCAGCCTTCTATCAGCTGAACAATACTGAGCCTGGAGTGGAGAGTAAACTACTGTGGATACCATGTATGAAACATTACCTTATTCATCCCTCTAGGCCACATATGTCAAACTCTGGCCTGCAAGCCAAATCTATCCCACAGAGTGAGTATATTTGACCTGTGACGCCGAGTGGGTCCCCCTAGTATATTTTTTCTGACGATGCCAGGCTGGGCCCCCGCCCAGCATTGCACTTTCACCTTGCATCACACTTTCCATTATACTATATGCGTCACTATTTGGGGCCATTTTACTGTATGGAGCATTCTGTGAGGTCCATATACTGTATGGATCACTATGTAGGGCCCATTTTACTGTATGGTACACTATGTGAGACCATTATACTGTATGTACTGCCACCACATAGCATTCCTGTATGGACCGTTATGTGGTGCCAGTATGCTGTATGGAGTACTATAGTTGGCAATTATACTGTATGGTGCACTATGTTCACTCAGTTCATCCAGAGTGATCATGGGCCTCTTGACTGCATCTCTGATCAGTCTTCTCCTTGCTTGAGATGAAAGTTTAGAGGGACGGCCGGGTCTTGGTAGATTTGCAGTGGTATGATACTCCTTCCATTTCTATATGATCGCTTGCACAGTGCTCCTTGGGATGTTTAACGTTTTGGAAATCATTTTGTATCCAAATCCGGCTTTAAACTTCTCCACAACAGTATCACGGACCTGCCTGTTGTGTTCCTTGGTGTCATGATCACGTGTGTCAGGTTGCAGATGATGTCGCAAGGCGAACCCATAACACACGTGACCCTGGATACACCGCCTCCAGTGGGGCGAATTTAAATAATAAAGCGTGCAGGTGGATACGCCGCCTCCACCTGGCGGATTTAGGTATTACACACTATGCATACATATATCTGGAAACACCGCCTCCAGTAAGGCGCATTTAAATAATAAGGGGGGAACCTGGGTAACTTTAACAATGGTGGGCCCTGCGATAGGGAATGGGGAAATGGAGACCTCCTGCACTCCCCTGAGCCAGTGTCCCTACACTCCTCACATTCCCTAAACAGGCTCCGCACCTGTCGCCGCACGCGTACCTTAACGCCCTTGCTCGCCCTGAGCCTAAACCCTCACTAGGGAATAGGTCGGTGCGGAGACTAATCCCACCACTGCACTAACAACACACATGAGGAAAGAGACAATACAGGGGAAACACCATTTATCTTTGCTCTGTTGCGCGCGCTCCTAGCAACAGAGCCCACCACCTGTGTGCATCTTCTCCTCCACCCTGATCCATCACCATAACTGGATCCATCACCATCGTGCAGCCTGGGAGCAGAGTCCATCACCACTTGCAGCAGTCCAGTACACAGAGTCCCAAGATGAGTCCAGCCTCTGCCAAGAATCCAAGCATGCTCGAGTCCAGTTCTCAGCAACCAAGTAGAGCATGCTGAGTGCAACTCTCTTCCTAGTCGCTACTCCTCTAAGCCATGCCCGCACTTCCCGCCGACACCATAAACTGCGACTCCACCAAGCCATGCCAGTCCTTCCTGCAGACACCATTAGCTGGCACTCGTTCTCTCTGGCTGACTGTGCAGGACTCTTATCCTGCTCCATCCTTCCACCAGGCTCTCCAACAACTCAGCAAGAAATGTCACCAGCCGTGAGTGAACACCCTGAGACCCATTTATAGAGTGTCACACCTGAACCATAATTAAGTGCAACCTAACCTAAGGTGCAATACCACAACCACCACCGGGGACAGTCAAAACACCTTTGAACTTAACCAAAGTAAAAAAAGTTCACTTTGTGCTTTTAATACCGCCAGATCCAACACTGGATCATGACACTTGGTCTTCATGATGCTCTCTGTGCTTCAAACAGAACCCTGAGACTATCACAGAGCAGGTGCATTTATACGGAGACTTGATTAGACACAGGTGGATTATATTTATCATCGTTAGTCATTTAGGACAACATTGGATCATTCAGAGATCCACAATGAACTTCTGGAGTGAGTTTGCTGCACTGAAAGTAAAGGGGCCGAATAATATTGCACGCCCCACTTTTCATTTTTAATTTTCACAAAAATTTAAAATAAACAATAAATTGCATTCAACTTCACAATTGTGTCCCACTTGTTGCTGATTCTTCACCAAAAATTTTCATTTGGTATCTTTATGTTTCAAGCATGATATGTGGGAAAAGGTTGAAAAGTTCCAGGGGGCCGAATACTTTCTCAAGGCACTGTACCTGTATAGACGGCTTAGTAAGATTCATCATATTAATAGATTCCCTTTGCGTTATGATCTCCTGTTATTTTGTGTCTACAGATCTTGTGGAGAGCTATAAGTTTCCTTAGTACGGAAAACAAACATAATCTGTGTAGCCTTACATCTATAATGTGATGCATATGTCATTGATATCTTGCTAACCTATTATATGTCAGTCAGAATTAGGAGATATATTGAAACCAATACGACTGGACAATAGGATCGTACACACATTGTTTGTTTCCTTAGAAACACAATAAAGACTCCTGTAGAGCTGTTGACACAAAATGATAAGACTTTTTTAATGAAAATTGAAGATTACTTGCATAGTGATGTCTTTTTTGTTATTTGTGATTACTTGGATTAATAAAAAAGTAGATTGCAATGGTGTACATAGCCTTTAACATTTTAAATCTCTTAACTAACACTGATAATAGCATTGACCCCTTTACTGTCTTAAAAGGGTTATCCGACCTTACGGTACAAGTCTGCAGTCACTCTGTGTAACTGCAGACTTGTGAATCCTCGCAGTGCACTGTGATGATTTCCCGATGCCAGTAAAGCGGTCAAGTGACCGCAAGTATGTGATTAGCATACTTCCAGCCACCATCCGACTACACGTGTCTAGCCTTGTTCACTACACTTGCATTGAGTAAGGCTGGACACATCTAGTCGGAATGTGACTGGAACTAAGCAAATCACATTCTTGCAGTTACATGACCTCATACTCCCAACAGTGGCATTGGGGAATCCGCACAGCGCACTGTGAGGATTCACAAGTCTGCAGTTACACAGAGTGTCTGTAGACTTGCACCCAACGTTTGGACAATCCCTTTAAAAAACATATTTATGTAAGTTATTTTTGGATGAAAATAAGACCTATGTCTCTCAATTTTAGCCACAGAAAGGATGTGGATGTATTAACACTTAACAGTGATCTCTTCATAGCCTTAGATAAAATGAAGTTTTGGCAATAACCACTTCATTATTGAACACCATCCGATGAGTTCCCTCTGACCAGTCACTACCCTTAACCAGAGCTCAGCATTCAGTGAACGGGTGGATCTGCAGCAGAGGAAACGGTCTGTAATTAAAACTGTAGCCGTCAGTAAAGTAAGTAACCCTGAAATCAGGGTCCTGGCTCTTACATCACTTGCTCTTAGGTGGGCTACTAAAAACCTGGTAACAGATTTCCTTTAACTATGAAAGACCACCTGGTTTATTGTCATTCAATAACCCTTATCTGCCATAGACAACCACACTTATGTACTACCTTTCTTTGAAGTCTTCTGCACATGCTTGTATATTCTCTGTTTGCAGCATAAGTCGAGCATTCTCCAAAACAGAATCTCCCACCTGCAAAAATAAAGGATTCATACAAGATAAATCATGAGCTCTGTACATTTTTGGATATGAGAGCTTTAGTATTTCTAGATGCTTGAGCATTACAATTGCAACACTGAGAAGGGAAAGTCATGGGTTGATGAAAACAGCTGCATTAAAAGACATGTTAATGATATGCAAATTAGGAAAAATGTAAGCAAAATTTTCAAAACATCTCAATGTATTATGTATCAAATATGAGAGTCATCCATAGAAATCCCCACACTTACACACCTTGACATGGTATCAGTGAGACTATTAATGGTTGTCTGAGGAATGTTTTAACACGCAGAATGCACTCTGACACACAAATCATCAAGATCCACTTCTGGCAGCTTCCTTTACAATTGTGGACTAATGACGTCCCAGATGTGTACGATGAGGGATAAGTCCATGGACAATGCAGGCCATGCTGGCTGCTCACAGTAGCACAAGCAACATGCGACTTGGCAATTTTATGTTGAAGAACTACTATGAAGACACTTTGGAGAAATGGCTGTACCATTGGTTCCATGACCATATCAATGCAATAACGAGCTGTGATTGTACCTGGAATAAAGACTACAGGGGTCCAGGTATACAGGGGTACATTACCGTATGTCTCATCGCACCACAATTTCAGGAGTAGATGAATAGCGCTTAGTGATCCATTCTGCACTGCAAGTGAACTGAGACATCACATACCCAGATTTTGGCATCACACATTCTGCACAAACAGTCAGAAGGTGTTTCCATGTCTGGCTACGGGCCAGACATCCATCTACAGATGTCCATTGACCTCAATCTAGCACTGTCAATGGCTATCATGGTGCAGAGCAATGGATGCTGTAATGGAGATCTATCCTCTTCACCAATGAGTCCAGCTTTTGTCTTGGACGTAATGATAGCCAGAAATTAGTCTGAAGACCATGTGGGCAATGCCATGAAGAAACCTGTAAGAGGAAATATGAAAGAGTCCCAAAACAGTCAACATGTTGATCATGCAAATGAGATCAGCCTGCATGGCCTAAATGTGCTAGCATGGCCCGCAGCATCTCGAGACTTGTCTCCCATTGAGCACATCTTGGATGCCAATATTCATAAATTCCGAATGTAATTGTCAGCAGTGGATCTTGATAATTTGAGTGCTCAACTGCAATCAGTGTGGCAGAACTTTTTTTTCCATTAACCTAGTTAATAGTATGTCACGGTATATAAGTGCAAATATTTCTACACATGGCACTTATCCTTGATATGGAATAAAATGAGAAGTTATGAAAATGTTGTTTCCACTATTGCATCAGTTGTATATCATTAACATGTCTCTCCATGACTTAGCATTCTTGGTATTGCAATTTCATTGTTGTGAAGTGTAGCATAAATATAATCATAATAAACCTAATTGAGTGCGGTGGGCAACATAGTACAGTTATATATCCATGACTTATTTATACAAGCACAGTCACTTTAGATGTCACTGTTACCTGCTATAGGCAATGTTATATGCTTTGCATGCTTTGCAGTTTTGATAATTAATCCTTGTATTTGATCATCAAGCCAAGTATCAGCCCTAACTTGTTTTTATGGTGTGCTCCAATAATTCTAATCTATGCTTAAATATATACACATAGTAGACAAGCAGCTAGCAGAATCTTGTATAGGAGGCACTGAGAGGGTTAATAGGACCAATATCAGCCCCACTATATGGGGTCCACCAATATATGAGTGCAGGTTTGTTAGGAATGATTAGATGAGATGGCAGAACTAGTTTTTCTCACCTTCCGATCCAGGAGGTGCAGCTGGTTTAAAAGGACAACATAGCTGTTGATTCCTTGTCTGGGAGTAGAGGTACAAACACCTCTGTTATTTGGGTCTGTATTTGCAAAGTGGAGGACCAGTGTAAGTTGCTATCGAAGGAAATATGTATTTGATCACTTGCTGATTTTGTAAGTTTGCCCACTGACAAAGACATGAACAGGCTATAATTTTAAGGGTAGGTTAATTTTAACATTGAGAAATAGAATATCAAAAATAAAATACAGAAAATCACATTGTATAAATCATATACATTTATTCGCATTTTGCAGTGAGAAATAAGTATTTGATCCCTACCAACCATTAAGAGTTCTGGCTCCTACAGACCAGTTAGATGCTCCTAATCAACTCGTTACCTGCATTAAAGACAGCTGACATAGTCACCTTTATAAAAGACTCCTGTCCACAGACTCATTTAATCAGTCAGACTCTAACCTCTACAACATGGGCAAGACCAAAGAGCTTTATAAGGATGTCAGGGACAAGATCATAGACCTGCACAAAGCTGGAATGGGCTACAAAACCATAAGTAAGACACTGGGTGAGAAGGAGACAACTGTTGGTGCAATAGTAAGAAAGTGGAAGAAATACAAAATGACTCAATCAACATCAATCTGGGGCACTATGCAAAATCTCAACTGGGACCACAGTCCCCAAGAAAACCATTGGTAACACATTACTCCGTAAAGTTTTAAAATCCTGCAGTGCCCGCAAGGTCCCCCTGCTCAAGAAGGCACATGTGCAGGCCCGTCTGATGTTTGCCAATGAACACCTGGATGATTCTTTGAGTGATTGGGAGAAGGTGCTGTGGTCAGATGAGACAAAAATTGATCTCTTTGGCATTAACTGAAACTCGTCGTGTTTGGAGAAGAGAAATGCTGCCTATGACCCAAAGAACACTGTCCCCACTGTCAAGCATGGAGGTGGAAACATTATGTTTTGGGGGTGTTTTTCCTCTAAGAGCACAGGACTATTTCACCGCATCAATGGGAAAATGGATGGAGCCATGTACCATAAAATCCTGAGTGACAACCTCCTTCCCTCCACCAGGACATTAAAAATGGGTCATGGCTGGGTCTTTCAGCAAGACAATGACCCAAAACATATAGCCAAGGCAACAAAGGAGTGGCTCGAAAAGATGCACTAAAAATAAATAAAAAACACCATTAACAATGCATTATTTGTAGTGTGTTTTACAAGTTAAAAATTAGATTTTCACAGGCTTTAGTTACATTTTTGCAGTAACTCTATTGCATCTGCAGATTGCCTGTTCATCACTTGACCCCAAGAATACACTGCACAGTTGCGGTCATGTACCGACTGGAAACTTTTCCTGCTTCTCTCAATGTCTTATTAAGCGAAGAGGTTGAAAAGCTGGTCAGCACGTGACTACAGGTATGCAAATCGCATAATTACAGTCATACTACGAATTCTAGAGCAGGCAACGTAGCAGAATCCTGACAGTGTGCACATTATAGGGATTCAGTAATATGCAATCACAAAGTGACTACAGGAATTTAGCTGAAGCCCGGAACACTCTTCTAAGTCCTCATTCACACATCAGTAGTACGCATCAGTGCTTGTGTGCTAAAACGAGAAGTGGAGCTTACAAAGAAAAACTGTAATTGAAAGATTGACACCTGTTCTGTGTTTTAGAGACGCTCATTGTTTTGTCATACAAATACTGATGAATTGGGTACATTGTTACGTGAATAAGATGCTGCCTTTGTACATAATGATTCAAGTGTATTGTGACAAGATCTGCTCATATACACACGTCGTCAAAATTGTTGGTACCCCTCGTTTAAAGACAGAAAAACCCACAATGGTGACAGAAATAACTTGAATCTGACAAATGTAATAAGAACTTAAAAATCTATGAAAATGAACAAATGAAAGTCAGACATTGCTTTTCAACCATGCTTCCCCAGAAATTAAAAAAAATAAAACTCGTGAAATAGGCCTGGACAGAAATGAAGGATCCCTTAACTGTACCCACAACCTTTTGAGGCAATCACTGCAATCAATTGATTCCTGTAACTGTCAATGAAACTTCTGCACTTCTCAACAGGTATTTTGGCCCTCTCCTCAAGAGCAAACTGCTCCAGTTGTCTCGTGTTTGAAGGTTGCCTTTTCCAGATGGCATGTTTCAGCTCTTTCCATAGTTGTGTGTAAAAGAGTTGGGCCCAATCTTGCATAGGGGCCCACCTGATGATTCTCCTGTTCTCCTGTGGGCCAGTCCAAGCCTACGAGCGTGTAAATAAGCGGTCAGAGTTTCATCCAGAAAAGTGGGACAATTTGTTTCTCACTTGTTATACGTGTGCAGTCTATATGTAATCTGTTTTTTAACAGATTTATTCAGCAGTAGCTATTAATCATTTATATAATTGTAATCTGTCTGTAAAAGCAGATACTTTACTGTGGCTCCGATTTTTTTTCATGCATCCAGAGACTTGAATGAGTGAGTCTCATCCGATTTATGGAAGAAACTAGTACATGCTGCAATTTTTTTCAGACGCAGATTTGGTGAATGAAAATAATCAGTCATCTGCAGTGTGCCATTGAATAACATTGGTCAATTTTTTTCATGGACAGCATTCGGTCCGAAAATACGGTCGTGTGAACGAGACCTAAAACCAACACCTGGCCACAGCCTTTTTTTGTTGTAAAAGAAAAATTCTGGAAAAATTTGCTTGCTGCTTAAAAGCAATTTTAGTATAACCATCCCACGATGAATTATTAGTATGAGAACAATAGAATTTAGGGACCACTGTAGTTCCCAAATAATATGGACTGTCCATTCTAGAAAGTTTTACCATGGGAGGCAGTAATATCATCCTATCTATAGAGTAACATCTTCTTAAAAAAAGCCCAAGCTTTGCAAACAGAACTAGTGAAAAATATTATCAGGCTGGAGAAAGAAGGCCAAACCGGTGACTGGATATAAGTTATATCTGATGAATGATGGCAAATGTAGATAAATTTAGGGATAACTATTTGTCTAATAAAATAACTAAGCATATAAATAACAGATCACATGCCTGTTGAATTTACATTATGATTTTTGACACAACTTAGAACGATAATGGTCTAATCACACAAGAGCAAATTATTGCAGAAGTTTGTGAAATTGTTTACATCATACCAGAAAAAATGGTGTCAGGCTTTTTTACTAATTTGCATGCATTGTCGACCTCTGCTGCCAAAACACAGATACCGGAACAGTGGCTGTGAACCGATGCAGGACCCGGAGAGAGTGACTACTATCTGTATTTGCTTCTTACCAGTATATGATTGTGTGCAGACCACTTTCCTCAAAGTTGAAACTCCTTTAATAGGGTTGTTTTTGCAGCATGTGGGTTTCTACAAATCTATTGAAATGATTAGTAACGCACAGAAATTTTCATGTGTGAATACACCTTAAGGACATCACTGCGATATATATAATATTTTTGGAACGACCACAATTTTCTTCCTTTTATGTGCAAAGATAACATTTCTATGCATATGTTCATATGCAGTATACAGTGCCTTGCGAAAGTATTCGGCCCCCTGGAACTTTTCAACCTGTTCCCACATATCATGCTTCAAACATAAAGATACCAAATGTAAATTTTTGGTGAAGAATCAACAACAATTGGGACACAATTGTGAAGTTAAACAATATTTATTGGTTATTTTAAATTTTTGTGGAAATTCAAAAACTGAAAAGTGGGGCGTGCAATATTATTCGGCCCCTTTAACTTAATACTTTGTTGCGCTACCTTTTGCTGAGATTACAGCTGCAAATCGCTTGGGGTATGTCTATATCAGTTTTGTACATTGAGAGACTGAAATTCTTGCCCATTCTTCCTAGGCAAACAGCTCGAGCTCAGTGAGGTTTGATGGAGATTGTTTGTGAACAGCAGTTTTCAGCTCTTTCCACAGATTCCCGATTGGATTCAGGTGTGGACTTTGACTTGGCCATTCTAACACCTGGATATGTTTATTTGTGAACCATTCCATTGTAGTTTTTGCTTTATGTTTGGGATCATTGTCTTGTTGGAAGACAAATCTCTGTCCCAGTCTCAGGTCTTTTGCAGACTCCAACAGGTTTTCTTCAAGAATGGTCCTGTATTTGGTTCCATCCATCTTCCCATCAATTTTAACCATCTTCCCTGTCCCTGCTGAAGAAAAGCAGGCCAAAAACATGATGCTGCCACCACCATGTTTGACAGTGGGGATGGTGTGTTCAGGGTGATGAGCTGTGTTGCCTTTATGCCAAACATATCATTTGGCATTGTTGCCAAAAAGTTCAATTTTAGTTTCATCTGACCAGAGCACCTTCTTCCACATGTTTGGTGTGTCTCCCAGGTAGCTTGCTGGAAACTTTAAAAGACATTTTTTATGGATATCTTGCCACTCTTCCATAAAGGCCAGATTTGTGCAGTGTACGACTGATTGTTGTCCTATGGACAGACTGTTCCACCTCAGCTGTAGATTTCTGCAGTTCATCCAGAGTGATCTTGGGCCTCTTGACTGCATCTCTGATCAGTCTTCTCCTTGTTTAAGATGAAAGTTTAGAGGGACGGCCGGGTCTTGGTAGATTTTCAGTGGTATGATACTCCTTCCATTTCAATATGATCACTTGCACAGTGCTCCTTGGGATGTTTAAAGTTTTGGAAATCATTTTGTATCCAAATCCGGCTTTAAAATTCTCCACAACAGTATCACGGACCTGCCTGTTGTGTTCCTTGGTCTTCATGATGCTCTCTGTGCTTCAAACAGAAACCTGAGACTATCACAGAACAGGTGCATTTATACTGAGACTTGATCACACACAGGTGGATTATATTTTTCATCATTAGTCATTTAGGACAACATTGGATCATTCAGAGATCCACAATGAACTTCTGGAGTGAGTTTGCTGCACTGAAAGTAAAGGGGCCGAATAATATTGCACGCCCCACTTTTCAGTTTTTGAATTTCCACAAAAATTTAAATTAACCAACAAATTTTGTTCAACTTCACAATTGTGTCCTACTTGTTGATTCTTCACCAAAAATTTACATTTGGTATCTTTATGTTTGAAGCATGATATGTGGGAAAAGGTTGAAAAGTTCCAGGGGGCTGAATACTTTCGCAACGCACTGTAGTCTTAGATTTAGTTTATGCAGAAATTTGTAAAATTCTGAAGGATTCACAAATTTTCAAGTACAAGTGTAGATTCAGAACAGAAAGCAAAGTCAATAGTATTATATCCTATCTACCTTATTTAAATGCGTGGAACTCTTTGTATATTACATTTGACGATCTGTCATGTCTGACATACCAATCTACTAACAAGAAGGAACCGCTCAATCAAACGCGGTAAGACCAAACTACAAAAACTTTCCGGTTTACTCTTAGTGTCGTTATCCAAATTATGCACAGACACTCCTTCAGAGTATCCGCTTAGTATAAATTTGTTTGGAACAAGCACTCTCTTATAGTGCTGAAAATTGTCTATAACAAATCCATTGCTCTTGAATCGATGTGCTACTACTATGTCACATACATCATCATCACTCACAATGATCTTAGACAAATTTTATAATAACAGCCTTTTTTACAATAACCGCCTAAACAATACAAAATGGCATGGCATAAAGTCTGAAATTTTGAAACTTAGGTGTGAACCTATACATTGCTCTCAAATCATGCAGTTCACCACCTCCACAGACTTTTTAAATAATATCGTATATCATGGAGAGATCTCACCCAAATCTTTTTCAGTAATGGGTTCCTCCTTCCTCCAGAAGGGAGCGTTACATGGAGGAACCCATTACTGAAAAAGATTTGGGTGAGATCTCTCCATGATATACGATATTATTTAAAAAGTCTGTGGAGGTGGTGAACTGCATGATTTAAGAGCAATGTATAGGTTCACACCTAAGTTTCAAAATTTCAGACTTTATGCCATGCCATTTTGTATTGTTTAGGCGGTTATTGTAAAAAAGGCTGTTATTATAAAATTTGTCTAAGATCATTGTGAGTGATGATGATGTATGTGACATAGTAGTAGCACATCGATTCAAGAGCAATGGATTTGTTATAGACAATTTTCAGCACTATAAGAGAGTGCTTGTTCCAAACAAATTTATACTAAGCGGATACTCTGAAGGAGTGTCTGTGCATAATTTGGATAACGACACTAAGAGTAAACCGGAAAGTTTTTGTAGTTTGGTCTTACCGCGTTTGATTGAGCAGTTCCTTCTTGTTAGTGTTTGTGTTTTTGTACATGTGCATATTTTATGAATGGACCAAGTCCTTTTTAATCTACTGTAATTCTGAATAAAGTAAATTAGTTTTAATTTCTAGTATTTGTCTAGCTTGCTGGTGAAGATATTATTTCCAGCTAGTGTATCACTCGCTGTTAACCATACCAATCTACCAAGACCCAGCCGTCCCTCTAAACTTTCATCTCAAACAAGGAGAAGACTGATCAGAGATGCAGTCAAGAGGCCCAAGATCACTCTGGATGAACTGCAGAAATCTACAGCTGAGGTGGAACAGTCTGTCCATAGGACAACAATCAGTCGTACACTGCACAAATCTGGCCTTTATGGAAGAGTGGCAAGAAGAAAGCCATTTCTCAAAGATATCCATAAAAAGTGTCTTTTAAAGTTTCCAACAAGCCACCTGGGAGACACACCAAACATGTGGAAGAAGGTGCTCTGGTCAGATGAAACCAAAATTGAACTTTTTGGCAACAATGCTAAATGATATGTTTGGCATACAGGCAACACAGCTCATCACCCTGAACACACCATCCCCACTGTCAAACATGGTGGAGGCAGCATCATGTTTTTGGCCTGCTTTTCTTCAGCAGGGACAGGGAAGATGGTTAAAATTGATGCGAAGATGGATGGAGCCAAATACAGGACCATTCTTGAAGAAAACCCTTTGGAGTCTGCAAAAGACCTGAGTCTGGGACGGAGCTTTGTCTTCCAACAAGACAATGATCCCAAACATTAAGCAAAATCTACAATGGAATGGTTCACAAATAAACATATCCAGGAGTTAGAATGGCCAAGTCAATGTCCAGACCTGAATCCAATCAAGAATCTGAGGAAAGAGCTGAAAACTGCTGTTCACAAACGATCTCCATCAAACCTCACTGAGCTTGAGCTGTTTGCCAAGGAAGAATGGGCAAGAATTTCAGTCTCTCGATGTATAAAACTGATAGAGACATACCCCAAGCGACTTGCAGCTGTAATCGCAGCAAAAGGTGGCGCAACAAAGTATTAAGTTAAAAGGGGCAAATAGTATTGTACGTCCACAAATTACATTAAAAAAACAAATCAAACAAATTAGTTACAAATATTAGACTGTCAATTTTTTAAAGAGAAAAATGATCCAATATCACAAGTCTGTGAATAGAAAAATTATGTCATCCTTTAGGATTAGCAGATAATTTGAAGGTGAAATTAGAGTTCTCAATGAAAGAGATGACAGTTAGGTGGGCGACGTGTTTTATTTCAAGAACAGGGATTTATCAAAGTCTGATCTTGTGAACACATGCTTTTGAAAATGTATCTTGGCATGAACAAACAAGATGTCTGAGGACCTCAAAAGAAGAGTTCCCTAATGCTCATGAGGCTGGAAAAGGTTATAAAACAAATTTTAGAGAGCTTGGAATCCACCAATCAAAAGTAAGACGTATTGTGTAAAACTTAAGAGCATTCAAAACTATTATTACTCTCCCTAAAAGTGGATGACCAACAAAGATCACTCCAAGAGTAGGTGTATAACAGTCACAAGGTTACAAAAGAACTCAAGATAACTTCTAAACAACTAAAGGCCTTTCTCACATTAATGTTAATGCTCATAAGTCCACCATATAGAGGACACTGAACAGCAATGGTGTGCATGCCAGGATTGCAATTAGAAAGCCAATACTCTTCAAAAAGAATATTGCTGCCTTATGCAGTTGGATAAAGATCACTTGGACAAGCTAGAAGGCTACTGGGACAATGTATTGTTGATGGATGAGACCTGTATTGGGGCCAGAATGGCTTGCGAACATTGATGAAACAATAATTTCTGAATTATACTAGCAAATTCTAAAGGAACATGTTTGGACATGTGTCCATCAACTGAATCTTGTTTTCTTGCTGGGTCATGCAGCAAGACAATGACTCAAAGCATGCAAGTCAGCCTACTACTGGCACATTAAAGAACTCAAAGTTCTGACCTTAATTTTATAAAAATGTTGTGGAAGTATTTGAAGCAAGCAATTCATGGGAGAATACCAACAAACAGAACAGAGCTTTGTAGGGAGGAACAGGTAGAAATTCTTACGTGCATGACTAATCAACAAATAGCTTACACATTTAAATGCAGTTATTGCTGCACAAGGGGGTCATACCTGCAATACACATAGTAGCATGTAAAAGTTTGGGCACCCCTGGTCAAAATTACTATTATTATGAACAGTTAAGCAAGTTGAAGATGAAATGATCTCTAAAAGGCCTAAATTAAAGATGACACATTTACTTTGTACTTTATGACAAAAAAATGTAATTTTTTACATTTTAAAAATTACTTAAAGGAAATTGGGCTGATGCAAAAGTTTGGGCACCATTGGATGTTTGTGTGGTGTGCTCACATAACTTTGATTAAGGTTTCAGATCTTATTTAGCCTGTTTAAGGGAACGCAGGTACAGTATACATTAATTAATTTCTCTTCTGCCGTTACTACAATTTTATTATTATTTTATTATTATTATTATTATGCATTTATATAGAGCCATTTATTCCATGGCGCTTTACATGTGAAAAGGGGAAATATAGACAAGTATAATAAACATGTGTAAGACAAGGGACACACAAGTACATAAGGAGAGGGTACCCTGCCTGCGAGGGCTCACAGTCTACAGGGATGGGTGAGGATACAGTAGGAGAGGGTAGAGCAGATCGTGCGGTGGTTCAGTAGACCGAGGATCATTGCAGGCTGTAGGCTTGTCGGAACAGGTGGGTCTTCAGGTTCTTCTTGAAGGCTTCCGTTGATGGTGAGACTCTGATGTGTTGCGGCAGAGAGTTCCAGAGTATGGGGGAAGCATGGGAGAAGTCTTGTATGCGGTTGTGGGAAGAAGAGATAAGGGGGGAGTAGAGAAGGAGATCTTGAGATGATCGAAGGTTGCATGTGGGTAGGTACCTAGAGACCATGTCACAGATGTGTGGAGGAGACAGGTTGTGGATAGCTTTGTATGTCATGGTTAGGGTTTTGAATTGGAGCGTCTGGGCAATAGGAAGCCAGTGAAGGGCCTGGCATAGGGGGGAGGCTGGGGAATAGCGGGGAGACAGGTGGAATAGTCGGGCAGCAGAGTGTAGGATGGACTGGAGCGGAGCCAGAGTGCTAGAGGGGAGGCCAGAGAGTAAGAGGTTGCAGTAGTCGAGGCGGGAGATAAGACCATGCACTAGTGTTTTTGTGGTTTCGTGGTTAAGGAATGAGCGAATCCGGGAAATATTTTTGAGTTTGAGGCGGCAGGAGGAGACGAGGGCTTGGATATGTGGTTTGAAAGAGAGCGCAGAGTCGAGTATCACCCCAAGGCACCGAGCGTGCGGGACTGGGGAAAGAAAGCAGCCATTGACATTGATGGATAGGTCTGGTGGAGGGGTAGAGTGAGACGGGGGAAAGATGATGAATTCTGTTTTGTCCATGTTCAGTTTGAGAAAGCGAGCAGAGAAGAAGGCTGAGATAGCAGACAGACATTGTGGGATTTCAGTCAGTAAGGAGGCGAGGTTGGGTCCAGATAGGTAGATCTGCGTGTCATCGGCATAGAGGTGATACTGCAAACCGTAGGATTCTATGAGCTGTCCCAAGCCAAAGGTGTAGATGGAGAATAGTAGGGGTCCTAGGACAGAGCCTTGAGGAACACCAAAAGACAGGGATGGGAATTGCTATAACTATAGATACTTTTTCTTGTCATGATTATTGAAAAATTGTATCATACACTGGTGCTTGAAAGTTTGTAAACCCTTCAGAATTTTCCATGTTTTTGTATAAATTTCACCAAAAACTATATCAGGTTTTCACACAAGTCCTAGAAGTACAAGTACTTCTCACTAAATTAGAATATCATCAAGAAAGTTAATTTATGTATTATATAGCATTACAAACAGACTGATCTATTTCAAGTGTTTATTTCTGTTAATGTTGATAATTATGGCTTACAGCCATTGAAAACCCTGAAGTCATTATCTCAGTAATTTAGAATACTTTAAAACACCAGCTTGAAAAATGATTTTAAAATCCGAAATATTGTCTTACTGAAATGTATGTTCAGTAAATGCACTCAATACTTGGTCGGGGCTCCATTTTCATTAATTACTGCATCAATTCGGCGTGGCATGAAGGCGATCAGCCTGTGGCACTGCTGAGGTGATATGAAAGCCTAGGTTGCTTTGATAGCAGCCTTCAGCTCATCTGCATTGTTGGGTCTGGTTTCTCTCATCTTCCTCTTTACCCCATAGATTCTGTATGGGGTTAAGGTCAGGCAAGTTTGCTGGCCAATCAAGCACAGTGATACTGTTGTTTTTAAACCAGGTATTGGTACTTTTGGCAGTGTGGACAGGTGCCAAATCCTGCTGGAGATTGAAATTTCTATCTCCAAAAGGCTTGTCGACAGAGGGAAACATGAAGTGCTCCAAAATTTCCTAGTAGACTGCTGTGCTGACTTTGGTCTTGACAAAACACAGTGGACCTATACCAGCAGATGACATGGCTCCCCAAACCATCAATCATTGTGGAAACGTCACACTAGACCTCAAGCAGATTGGATTGTGGCCTCTCCACTCTTCCTCTAGACTCTGGGACCTTGATTTCCAAATGAAATACAAAACTTACTTTCATCTGAAAACAGCACCTTGGACCACTGAGCAACAGTCCAGTTCTTTTTCTCCTTGTCCTAGGTAAGACACTTCTGTCATTGTCTATTGGTCATGAGTGGCTTGATACAAGGAATGTGACACTTGTAGCCCATGTCCTGGATATGTCTGTGTGTGGTGGGTCTTGAAGCAGTGACTCCAGCAGCAGTCCACTCCTTGTGAATCTATCCCAAATTTTTGAATAGTCTTTTCATAGCAATCCTTTCAAGGCTGCAGTTATCCCAGTTGCTGGTGCACCTTTTTCTACCACACTTTTTTCTTCCACTCAACCTTCCATTAATATGCTTGCATACAGCACTCTGCGAACAGCCAGCTTCTTTAGCACTGACCTTTTGTGGCTTACCCTCCTTGTGGAGTGTGTCAATGACTGGCTACTGGATATCTGCCAAGTCAGAAGTCTTCCCCATGATTGTGGAGCCTACTGAAACAGACTAAGAGACCTAATGACTTTTGGGTTTTCATTGGCTGTAAGCCATAATTATCAACATAAACAGACATAAACACTTGAAATAGATCACTCTTTTGTAATGACTCTATATAATATGAGTTTCACTTTTTGTATGGAAGAACTGAAATAAATTAACTTTTTGATGATATTCTAATTTAGTGAGAAGCACTTGTAGATGAGGAGAACCATATCAAACAATATTACAATAAAAAACTGTGTGCACATTTTCGTACAGGTTTTAGAGCAGTTTTACTAAGATGCATTTAAAAAAAATACTATTTAAGTTTATGCAAAATAGCCTAAATGTAAAACATAACAGACACATTATTTAATGTGAGCAGTTATGGCAATATTTTGTGCCTTTGCTGCCATCTTGTGGCTACTTACATCATTTCTTTTTACTTTGAAATTTAAGTGCATTGTATTAACAATTCTATCTTATACCCACCATGTAAAAATTAAATAAAAAATTAAATGTAAAAATATTTGCTTTCTGTTCAATTTGCTGTAGCATTACTTTATGATCTTGCATTATCTTGTACAGCCCAAGTACGCATCAGTAAATAAAGTAAATATAAGAAGTTATGCTTCAGCCCCTGAACAGTTGGCAAGACATTCTCCTTCAAAAAAATATAATAGTTAAATGTAGAAAATAATAATTTCTTCAACAAATATTTTGTAGAATCCAGTGATGGCAAAGCTCTCCCATACCATTTCACCACCACAGAGTTTATCCAAAATTTTACATTACATTTTTCAGTAAATCTTTGAGATAGCTCCAATATATAGTTTTAATGGCAGTCAGAACTTTAGATCCTGCAAGTCCTGCTGATTGTTAGAGCAAAGTGACAGCTGAGGTCAGAGGAATACTCCCTAGGTCTACCAGGGCACAATAGGATATGAAGTGCATAGCACTGACCCCACTGAGTCTTAAAAAGTTTTTATTTTTGTTGTGACTTCATTTTGCAACTTTTTAACTAAAATGCCACAAAGTTTGTAGAAAAATCTCAGGGGAATTTAAAATGTACTAAAAAGCAGGGATGAGCAAACCTGAAATGTAAAGTTTGGGGTTCGTATCGGACACCTATATTACCTTAGTTCACAGGTCCCGGTTCTCCCGAGGGCAATACGAAAACCGAATTGATGAGCGGTGACTTCACCGCTCATCATTCCGGTTCTCATGCTGCCTTCATGAGAACTGGCTGCTGTGAACTGAGGTAACCTTACTGATGTCATCCCAGTTCACAGCGATCGGGTATCGTGGAGCACAGCTTGAGACCTTGCAGCGGCTCCTGCTCCAGTCTATGGAGCTTTGTTCTCTGAATAGATCTCTATACACTGCATGAAGAAGACGGGGATTGTCGTGGGACCTCCATTTGGATTACGCCGGACCTTGTGTATTTTTTCTTTTATGGTAATAAATGGGGGAAAGAGGGAAATTGTCGGGGAGTGCATTTTTACAAATAAAGGAAACTTCAGTGTGTGTTTCTTATGACTATGGTGTTTAATAATAGGGGTGTCTGATAGATGCCTGACCATTACTAACCCCTGGGTTTGATGTCAGCGGACATTACACAGATGACCCATAAAAAGAAAAATGGCAAACAGCACTTGCAGGATCAGGGGGATGCACGCTCACCGTCCAGAGACCCAACAGGACCACAAGAATTCCAATAGAATGAAGAGGAGCAGCATCCAATCCAGGTGAGAAATATATAAATTTATTCAGCCATGGTAAAATGCAACGTTTCAACCACCAAGTGCTTGAAAAAGACCACTTGGTGGTTGAAACGTTGCATTTTACCATGGCTGAATAAATTTATATATTTCTCACCTGGATTGGATGCTGCTCCTCTTCATTCTATTACACAGATGACATCAGCCCCAAAACCATTATCCTGATTGCCAACATACCAGGCAATCGGGAAGAGCCAAGGCTAAGCACCAAAATTGGCGAGTCTGATAGATGTGCCATTTCTGGGGCGACTGAGGGATGGTCTTATTAGGCTGGGAAGAGGCCAATATCCATGGCCCTTTCCAGCCTATTAATACCAGCCCTCAACTGTCTGCTTTGCCTTAACTGGTTATTAAAAGTAGGGGGTGTCAAGGAAGGGACACCGGCGAGACCACATAGAATCCCACAGATGCCACCAATTTGTCAAGGATTACAGTGGGGGGGGTCATATCTCAGATACACCAACTGTTATCTTTGGAGTGAACAGCTCTCTGCTACTCCCAATTATGCGATTGACCAACGATCAACAGAGGAGGCTGCAGGCTGTTTCCACTAATAGGCCTGTTAGCGGGAAACTAACAGTGAATGTATACTATATACACCTCCGATTCCAATGCATGGAATATATGTATGTACCCCCGATACAGTCACTGCGCACTCCACAATAAACCCAGACTACTCGCTGCCACCACTAGTCGATTTTTTTTACAGACTGACTGGAGATCTGGTTCTGATTTTGGTGACGGTTACAGATCAAAAGGAACAGAATTATTACATTTTATATTTAATCCAAAATGATAGGCAATGTTTATAAAAAATGTACAAAATATTTTACAAAGGGGACAAAACAATTCAGAATATGCAATTACAGAAAACAAAAGGGATTATCAAAATATGTACTATGCAAACCACAGAGACGATTCAGCTTAGTGGATAGAAGCAATCGATTGAAAACATCTGGTTAACAGGATCAAGCCTACACTGGTATGTATCTTCCTGTAGCATTGAACACAGAGTATAATTTGTCTTTATCTTTTATCAGCACCTGAGTTACCCCCACTCTCCGAGATGACCTCACGTTGACTGGGTTGTGGGGTGTCCTCAAACCTTCAGGATTTTGTGAAATTCCCAACTTATGTGATATCCTTGCTCCTGCTGATTGCAGAAGTTCAAGATCACTGCCATATTTTTTATTAGGATTTTACCTTTCCCCAGAGACTAAATATGATATGACTGTTGTCTGAGATCTGCTTACTATTGATTTGTGGCTTATAGGCAGTATTTACAGTTATGAAAAAACATGCATCTTCCCTGTTTATTCCTGAAGCTGAAAATATATGTCCCATTCCTATCAGATCTATGTGAACTCCAATATTCATAATTTTCTTTTGGAAACATAAGTCTGGGGTCAATGTATCACATTTCCTTTGAAGGGCCAAAGTATTTCCTTGGGACAAAGAGGCTCTGTCACTTCTGTATCTATGTGTAAACACATGCACTTTTGTTATCCTTGAAAAATAGTAGCAAAACTAAAGTGCTGCTTTTATATTTTTGTTCAGTATATGTATTGCTCCATACAGTATAATGGGCCCCACATAGTGCTCCATACAGTATAATGGGCCACATGTAATGCTCCATAGGAATAATGGGCCCCATATAATGCTCCATATAATATAATGGGTCCCATATATTGCTCCATATAGTGTTAGTGGCCCCATATAGTGCCCTTTACAGTATAATCACCCCCATATAATGCGCCATATAGAATAATGAACCCCATATAATGCTCCATGCAGTATAATGGGCCCCATATATTGTTCTATATAGTATATTATGGCCCTATATAATGCTCCATACAGTATGTAATGGCCCCATATATTGCTCCATACAGTAGAATGACCTCAAAAAATGCTCCATACAGTATTATGGCTCGATATATTGCTCGATATATTGCTCGATATATTGCTCCATATGGCCCATATATTACTCCATACAGTATTATGGGCACCATATAGCGCTCCATACAGAGCAAGGAGCCCCATATATTGCACTATACAGTATTATTGGCACCACATATTACTCCATACATTGTAATGGCCCCAAATCATGCTCCATGCAGTATAATGGCCCCATATATTGCTCCATCCCATGTAATGACCCCATAAAATGCTACATACTGTACATAAAAAATCAAGTTCTCACCTCTCCTCATTTCCTACTGTCTCAGCATCTTATAACTCTCTGCACTGCTTGGCTGGGGGTGCACTGTAGTGACATCATCACGTCCTCTGCCCTGAGACATCATAGAGAGTCATAAGACGCAGAAGAGACAGGAGCAGCGGGAAACAGGGAGAGGTGAGTATTTGAGGGCGGGTACCCAGTGCCAGAACTGGCATCAGGCTCCCCCAACTCATGGGCCTCATAGCGTTCCTGTGTCCCCGACGGCGAGTGGGCCCCCCGTTCGTCCAGGGCCCCTTCACTTGCCCGGGTGCGCCAATCCTGGCCATAGACACCACATTTTAGCACCATCATTAAAGCCAAAATAGCTGGATCCCACTTGTATTACACTAGGTTCAGATGAGCATATGCACAACTGTCTCTTTTTCATCCGGGAAAAAAACCCGACGACTTTGTATTCTCATCCGTATGTCTGTATTTAACATTTGTATGGCATTCGTCTTTTTCATGAGCAATTTAATACATAATAAAAGACTTAATACATTTTCCTAATTTTAGAATTGTAATGGAGCCATAGAATCAGATGGTAACCCTTATGTGATCCATTTTTTGCACACTAATTTACTTACAATGAGCAAGTCTGATCAGAAACACAGATCAAAGTAGTGCATACTACGAATTTTTACATGTGGACCGATGGTGCATATGAACTACCATTTTGACATGGATTGCTCAGTGCACCCTATGCCATCCGTTATGCATACAATGTATTCCAGATGCTGAAATGGAATCACCTCAATGAGGCTTTCCCTTAAACATTTGCAAACAAGGAAGACTGAGTTCGATAAACTGATTCAAAATAATAATTACATGTCATTAGGGTGGGGTGCGAGTTAAGGTGAGTGATATTTTTACAAGGGTTACTTATGTGTTCCATTAAGTTAGTTTTTATATTATGAAGAAATGCTGTAATAATTAATATTGGTTATATTTACTCATGTTTCCTTTGCTAATATTACTTTAGTACTGCTATTGATATTTTTATCCTTTTTCATTATTATTGAACTGAATATTAATGTAGTATGAGCAAAGTTGTCCTTATGGCAGATTTAAGAGTGAGTGGGTTGTGTATAGAACAATCCCATAAAGTCCAACTATATACCAATATACAAACAAGAAGCACTTACTTGATGGTATATATTCTCCCAGTTGTCCCGGAGTGATCCCCAACTGCTTACAGTTGATGCTTTTTTATCCAGATATACTCTGATGTGTTCTTCCAACTCACGGTTCACCTGTTCTAAGGCCCTCACTTTATCTATGTACTCCACCAAGCAGCCATTCAAAGATTCAAATGTGGGGGCTCTTCCCCTTTCCAAGTTTTGGGCAACATGAACTGGTGGACCAGAACTGCGTAGTCCCTGCATGAAAACGCTACTGATGCCTAAGGCCCGTCGAGAAACCCGAGTGCCAAGACTACTTACACCTCCAGTTGGGACACTTCCTACATACACACCTGGTGGTCTGGGAAAATTACTGGAACTGCCAATGCTGACCCTACGATTGGTAGCCCCAGAACACTCAGCAGAAGGCAAAGTAGGCTGGTGCCCTAAGATAGATGACCTACGCCTTGGTAAGGGCATTGCTGCACAGCACGCTCTCCACACTGTCTCTGCTCTCACTCTGGGATCCCTTCTCAGCGTTAGGTTGTTTTTTTGTTGTTGAATATTTGGGATTTAGCCTTGTCATATGCTTTTCTAGAATGCGGTGTTTGTATTATTTGTCATGGAGAGTTCTGTCTCATTGTTCTACAGCATCCACTGTCTCAGCAATTCATTTCAGGAATAATCTGTTGTAGATAAATATCCAATGACATGTTGTGAGTGTGAATCATTTGATACCTGTCACTGGTGACCTTGGGCAATACAAAACAGGTTTAGATCCATTATTATAGCTGGCAGTATAATACATGTTACACAATATTAATGTTATCCATAGTATAGGTATAATCAGTGCAATTTTCTAATGTTTATTTTATTATGTAATGGTGCATCTTTGGGATGAAGCAATGAATTTGTGCAAGAACGAATGTGTCCACTCTTATCTTTATAATTTGGTTGCAGACTCCAAATTGTTACAATAAAAATTCAATCCAATTTTGAGAAATTCTAGCAAAATATTTTGATACAATGAAATATGCATGGCAATCACAAGGTAGCCACACATAACGACATAGACATCTCAAAGTCAGAGTGGAATAAAAGTTTTACGTTTAAATTTTGTCTCTCTATTGGAGAGATATTAGTAATCCAAGTACTCGGACGGTAATGAGGTAATTTTTATTAAATCCAAGTGGACGTTATCAGATAGTTTTCACTGAGGCCTGTAATTCTTCCACCTGTATGATATTGTGCAAACATAAGCTGACAGCGACACTTAGATGAAAGAAGAACACCAGAACACCATAGCTTAGAGTAGGCTTCTCACTTTATGAGATGTAACCACACTTATGTTTTTGTTTTTTATGTGTGCTTGTATGCTCTCTGCAGTGAGGTCAAGACTGTCATTACATGTCACACAGGAGCAGTCTGCCTTTTCTGGGATACTCTTGTGTGCAACATATAATGACAGCCTGATCTTACTAAAAAATCCATTACAAGTTGAACAAAGAAGGCAGAAGCATGAAACTGAGACATCTCTGGTCAGGCAGTGTGGAAGGAGGGACAAAACTGCAAAGGTGACTGCTATGAAAGGAAGGGAACCGATAGAAGGGTTTGTAATGTGACACAGCTAAACTCAGCTGCATACATCCTCCCCCATACACTGACTCATGCAGTAGGTTACACCAGGAAAGAAGGCTGTCTGCATTATACAGATCTTACACATTAAAAAATGTGCTGCAAGCTACTGTGGGGGTGTATCCTTCTTTTTGTGTGCCTGTTTATGATTGGTCAGCATTATACAGGAAGAAGAAGTACACACCCCCAGTGAAAACTCTGATAACACCCACTTGGAATTAATGAAAATTAACTTATTAATAGTGATGAACGAGCACTAAAATGCTCGGGTGCTCGTTGCTCGGGTCGAGCAATTTGGAATACTCGGGTACTCGGACAGAACAACGAGCCCAATATAAGTCTATGTGAGACCCGAGCATTTTTCCCGGGCATCCTTTTAAGGTCTAAAAACATCTGAAAATGATGGAAACACTGCTCAAATGACACAGGGACATCATGAGGATTGCCCCTGGAAGCATTTCTGACTCCTAGTTCACAGCTTTAAACAATGTTGTCAGAATTTCATGCCATTTTTACCGGTGCACCAAAAAACATACCAAAACGGATTTTGCTGGGAAATATGTTAAGGTACATCCTTTCCAGGTTAATGACTTGTATATAAGGCAAAATGATTAACCCCAGACCAAAATGTTCCTCCCCCACTTGGGCTATGTTCAGACACAGCGTTTTTGAAGCGTTTTTCAACTTTAACATTGCTTTCATCCAATACAAATGCATTTACTTGGAAATATCATTGTAAAATTTAACAACCCTAGCTCGCCATGTGGTGTGTGACACAAAAGCAGACACATCTTGTTTAATTTCTGAAGGAGGGACTCTTAAAGTCACAGAGCCTATTTTTACCAGGTTATTAGGCAGCATTAATCTTCTTAAAGGGCCATTATTAAACAGTGGGTCTCCTACACTGTTATTGCCTATGCAGTGAGTGGATGGGCTGCCAAGAATTACGACGCACCACAATACCCCTTTCATGAGAGGTACAGTACAGGAGGGCTTCCAGAAAAAATGTTGCATTGAATGCAAGGTCTGGCTTGCCCCAAAGTTACATGCAGCCCAATAAGCTTTTCAAGCCACGTACTGGATGGCCATCGGAGAATCCACTTCACATTATCATTTTGTAATCCCAAACTCTTTTCATATGCATTGACTGCAAGGCCTGCCCTACTGCCAAGTCATATGCACCCCAATATGCCTTTGAACTCAGGTACTCGATGGGCACAGGAAAATCCACTTCACATTATTCATTTTGTACTCCCATTCTGTTTTCTTATGCATTGACTGCAAGGTCTGCTCTGCTACCAAGTCATCTGCACCCCAATATGCCTTTGAACCCACATAATGGATGGGCAAAGAAAAATTCACTTCCCATTATTCATTTTGTACTCCCATCCTCTTTTCTTATGCATTGACTGCAAGGCCTGCCCTGCTGCCAAGTCATATGCACCTCAATAAGCCTTTGAACCCACATACTGGATGGGCACAGGAAAATCCACTTAGCATTATTCATTTTGTACTCCCATACTCTTTTCTTATGCATTGACAGCAAGACCTGCCCTGCTGCCAAGTCATCTGCACCCCAATATGTCTATGAACCCAGGTACTGGATGGGCCCAGGAAAATGCACTTCACATTATTCATTTTGTACTCCCATTCTGTTTTCTTATGCATTGACTGCAAGGCTTGCCCTGCTAACAAGTCATATGCACCCCAATCCCCCTTGGAAGAAACATGTAAGAGGACCTCTTAACAAAAAACCCACCCTTGTTCAGAATTCAACACTGGCTGTAGCAGCATGGAACACGTTAACCCTGTTGATCTCGTTGCGGTGGTCATAGATGATGAGACGTGGAGGAAGGCTTATTAACAAATAGGCCCAATTTCTAGGAGCGGGTCCTTCCCGTGGTTGTTCCTTCCCGGGGAAAGACCTGGCAAGTCATTGCTTGCGTTGAAAAACATGTGATGGTGTCTCCGCGGCTTGTGTTTTGCATGTTTTTGTATATTTCCCATAAGGGATGGGGGCATTGCTCTAGAATCACTACGTTGAGAAACATGTGATGGTGTCTCCACAGTGTTGGATGTTGATCTCCATCAGTTCATTCATCCTTATTTTTCACAGTCTTTTACTAGGCATTGCTCCTACTAGCCAGTTTCCTACTCCACACTGATGAGGGGCAATACCCCGAAACAGCTGTCTGTGGATGGATACCATGTTTTGGCATAGGTGGTTTCCTTCATTGGAGACTGCCCTTCCCGTGGTTGTTCCTTCCCAGGGAAAGACCTGGCTAGTCATTGCTTGCGTTGAGAAACATGTGATGGTGTCTCCGCGGCTTGTGTTTTGCATGTTTTTGCATATTTCCCATAAGGGATGTGGGCATTGCTCTAGAATCACTGCGTTGAGAAACATGTGATGGTGTCTCCGCAGTGTTGGATGTTGATCTCCATGAGTTCATTCATCCTTATTTTTCACAGTTTTTTAAAAAATAACCAGACTCAGGAATACCTAACAGTTGGACTGACAACTTCTGTCAGGTTGGTGTTACAGGGAACGGTTGCATGCCTTCTGTCTGCAGCCACCACACTGCTTCTTCCTGTCTGAAGTGGTGCGATGCCAACCTCCCCCTGTGTGCTGCTGTCCTCGCTCTGCATGTCCTCCTGCCAGGTTGGGTCTGTTACTAGATCATCCACCACCTCATCTTCAACTTCCCCACCCTGGTCCTCCTCCTGACTTTCTGGCAATTATGTCTCATCATTGTCCACCTCTTGTCACCGTGGCTGCTCAAAGATTTTGTGCATCGCTACATAGAATATCATCTTGTCCCTGTTCAAGTGGACCAGGCGAGAGGCATGAATCTACAAATGGAAAACTGAACAGCTCTTCGAAGTGTCCGAGTGTGGGATCAGTTGTCTCAGAGCACTCAGCATGGTGGGAGGAAGGAGGATCAGGGTAAGGAATATGCAGTCCAGATTCATGGCTACTGTGACTTGGCCATGTTGAGGACAGGGTGCTGGTGGTGGTGGATAAGTAACTGGAAGTATTATCCGCTATCCAACCAACAACCTTTTCACACTGCTCGGGTGTGACACCCAGGTCAACAAAAAGGAAAACTGGTCTAAACCGGCCAAACTTCGAGCACGCACAGATATCAGCTGGCAGGCGATACCACTAAATAGTGCTCTATATAAGTACAATGCCAGACAGCAAAAAAAAATTGAATTTAGGGCTAAAAAGAACAACATTTTTAGCACACGGAAGGATGAGGTGAGTCACAGATATACCACACTGCAAAATATGTGGCTTTCTTTTTGGGGGGGAGGGTTTCAGCAAAATAGTGTCAAGAACTTGTGGCCAAAAAAAATTTCAAAGCCAATTACACCTGGGGCTAGGTATATACGGCCGATATATCCTAACAGCAGCACCAGACCACAGGAAGGGAATGGCCCCTCTTGATGTATGCAATGATCTATATACACACATACAGTGCCTGCAGGCCTTGCACTGATGTGTATAGAGCGACATACACTACCCTGCCGACCTTACACTGGAACCTATATACTCAGGAATTAGTCCTTAGAAGGACTGTTGGTTTATCTGGATTTGAGTAGTTTACGATGGTAGACCCCACACTGACTAATAAATCCCCAATTCTGACCCTATCTCGGCAGCAGCTCTCCTTACACTATCTAAATCTGGAGCTGAATGCGCTGAGCAGGGCGGTGTCTGGTCTGTTATACCCCTGATGATGCTGTGCGTCAAGCCAATCACTACACAACCACAACAAAGATGGCTGCAGCATTTCATTGCCTGGCAGACAATAACTTGCATCATGATTGGGTCTCTAAAGTTTGCCAAAAATGCTGGGTGGAGACCCAAGTTCCCGCTGAGTAATCCCCGAAATGCTCGGTGCTCGCCGAGTACACCGAGTACCGTGATACTTGGGCGAGTAACGAGTAATGGCGAGCACGTTCACTCATCACTACTTATTAAGTGTCAAAGACTTTGAATGCTAATATATCCACAATGGAGAGGCACAATGCAGAAAAATAAAAATGTTTTATTCCATTCTGCAGTTCCAATTACATTATATGTCCGGTTCAACATGAAAAATTTGGTGAAGGATTCTCTTTAACATAGAACAAAGGTAAGGAAGGACACATATTGGTGGCACATGCAATGCAAAGTAGAAAAACACTTTAACAAAGCCTTTTATGGGATAAATGGCCATCTCTATTTACAGAGGGTAATCCTTTGAAAATTCATTAGCTTAACTTAAACTAATATGAAACTTAAAGGGATATTCTCAAAATAACAAGTTATTCCCTATAACTTAAATATGTTTTTATTATCTAAATCAATTGTCCTATTACAAACTTACTTATGGGATAATACCAGTGTGCAGTAGGCCTGTGACCAGTAGGCATTCCATTATAAAGAAATACAAGTTGATTTTTTTTCATTCAAGTTTTGCTTCTTATTTAACCTCTTTGTTACAATGGACGTATTATTCCGTCCATGTGACCTGGGACCTAAGTCCCATGGACGGAATATTACGTCATAGCGATCAGCGGCGCCCACGTGGTGAGTGCCGCTGATCGCGGCCGGGTGTCAGCTGATTATCACAGCTGACACCCGGCACAATGTGTCAGGGTCTGTCACGGACATGATCGCGGTGTACCGGGGGTTAAAGGGAAGCATCGGCAGGGAGGGGGCTCCCTCCGTGCTTCCCTGAGCCCCCCACAGCAACGCAATGTGCAGCGCTGCTGCCGGGGGCTCCATCCCTGCAGGTCCCCGAATCCAAGATGGCGACGGGGACCGTCGGGGGCCTGCAGGGAGCTGGCTTCCTCATGCCTGCAAAGCGCAGGCAAGGAGGAAGCCTGCAGCACTGCCTGTGACAGATTGCTGATCTGTCACAGTGATCTGTGATGTGACAGATCAGCGATCTGTCACAGGACAGTGATGTCCCACCTGGGACAATGTAATAAAGTTAAAAAAAAAGTGTTAATATAATTTTAAAAAAATCGCTAAATAAAAAAAAAAAAAATTCCCTAATAAATTCATTTTTTGGAAATAAAAAACCCCCAATAAAAGTAAACATATTTGGTATCGCCGCATCCGTAACGACCCGCCCCATTAAACTGTCCCATTAGTTAACCCCTTTAGTGAACCCCTTAAAAAATAAAAATAAAAAACGAAGCAAAAAATAATGATTTATTATCATACCGCCGAACAAAAAGTGCAATAACGCACGATCAAAAAGACGTATGTAAATATCCATGGTACCGCTGAAAACGTCATCTTGTTCCGCAAAAAACGAGCCACCACACAGCATCATCAGCGAAAAAATAAAAAAGTTATAGCTTGCAGAAAAAAGCGATGCAAAATAATGATTTTTTATATAAAATTGTTTTCATTGCATAAAAGCGCTAAAACATAAAAAAAGACATAAATGAGGTATCGCTGTAACTGTACTGACTTGAAGAATACAACCACATTATCAATTTTACCGCACACGGAACGGTGTAAACCCCCCAAATGAAATTCATGAAACGCTGGGTTTTGTTCATTCTGCGTCCCAAAAAATCGGAATAAAAAGCAATGAAAAGATGTCACGTGCCCGAAAATGATACCAATAAAAACGTCAAGTCATCCCACAAAAAATAAGACCTCACATGACTCAGTGGGTCAAAATATGGAAAAATTATAGCTCTCAATATGTGGTGATGCAAAAACTATTTTTACAATAAAAAGCGTCTTTTAGCGTGTGACAGCTGCCAAAAATAAAAACCTGCTATAAATAGTAAATCAAACCCCCTGTTATCACCCCCTTAGGCTACTTTCACACATCAGTTTTTTGCCGTCAGGCAGGATCCGGCTATTTTTAGAAAAAACGGATACGGCATAAATTTTGGAGAACTGTAGAAACGGATCCGTCTAGCAGGTTATATCTGTTTCCTGGGGGCTGGCCAATTGGATCTGAGCATGCGCAGACTTAAAAAAACGGATCCGGTGGCTGGATCCGTCTTTTTCTGGATCCGGCTCATTCCGGCGCCCATAGACTTTCATTGTGGCAAAAAGCCGAAAGCGTCGGATCCGGCTTTTTGCCACAATGAAAGTCTATGGGCTCCGGCTTTTTCGCCGGAGACAAAAAACGTTACAGTAGCCGTTTTTTCCAGACGCCGGAATGAGACAAGTATCCGGATCCGGCAAAAAACGGATGAAACGCAATGCCACCCGGCGCGATCCGGCGCTAATGCAAGTCAATGGGGAAAAACTGGATCCGGCATTGCATTTCGCCAGATCCGGTTTTACAAAAAAAAGCCGGATCGCGCCTGACGGCGAAAAACTGATGTGTGAAAGAGGCCTTAGTTAGGGAAAAATAATAACATTAAAAAAATGTATTTATTTCCTTTTTCCCATTAGGGTTAGGGCTAGGGCTAGGGTTAGGGTTAGGGCTAGAGCTAGGGCTAAGGTTAGGGCTAGGGTTAGGGCTAGGGTTAGGGCTGAGATTAGGGTTAGGGGTGTGTTGGGGTTAGGGTTGGAGATAGAATTGGGGGGTTTCCACTGTTTGGGCACATCAGGTACTCTCCAAATGCAACATGGCATCTGATCTCAATTCCAGCCAATTCTGCATTGAAAAAGTCAAATGGTACTCCTTCCCTTCCAAACTCTGCCATGCGCCCAAACAGTGTTTTACCCCCACATATGGGATATCAGCCTAGTCAGGACAAATTGCAAAACAACTTTTGGGGTCCAATTTCTCCTGCTACCCTTAAGAAAATAAAAAATTGGGGGCAAAAATATCATTTTTATGGAAAAAATTTTTTTTTTATTTTCACGCCTGGGCATTATAAACTTCTATGAAGCACTTGGGGGTTGAAAGTGCTCACCACACATCTAGATAAGTTCTCTGGGGGGTCTAGTTTCCAAAATGGGGTCACTTTTGGGGAGTTTGAATAGTTTAGGCACATCAGAGGCTCTCCAAACACACATGACACCCACAGACCATTCCATCAAAGTCTGCATTCCAAAATGTCACTACTTCCCTTCCGAGCCCTGACGTGTGCCCATACAGTAGTTTTCTCCCACATATGAGGTATCAGCGTACTCAGGACAAATTGGACAACAACTTTTGGGGTCCAATTTCTCCTAGTACCCTTGGGAAAATAAAAAAATTGGGGACTAAATGATCATGTTTGCAGAAAAAATGCGATTTTTTTATTTTCACACCCGGGCTATATAAACTTCTGTGAAGCACTGGGGGGGTTCAAAGTGCTCACCACACATCTAGATAAGTTCCTTGGGGGGTCTAGTTTACAAAATGGTGTCATTTGTGGGGTGTTTCCCCTGTTTTGATACATCAGGGGCTTTCCAAACGCGACATGGTGTACGATTTCAATTCCAGCCAAAAACGTCAAATGGCGCTGCTTCCCTTCCGAGCTCTGCCATGCGCCCAAATAGTCGTTTCCACCTACATATGGAGTATCAGCGTACTCAGGACAAATTGCACAATAACTTTTAAGGTCTGTTACCCTTGGAAAAATAAGAATTGAGTGTGAAAAGTTCATTTTTTTGAAAAATATGATTTTTTAATTGTACGGCTGTACGTTATAAACTTCTGTGAAGCCCTTGGGGGTTCAAAGTTCTCACCACACATCTAGATACGTTCCATGGGGGGTCTAGTTTCCAAAATGGTGTCATTTGTGGGGGATTTCCACTGTTTTGGTACATCAGGGGCTTTCCAAACACGACATGGTGTCCGATCTCAATTCCAGCCCAAAAAGTCAAATTACACTGCTTCCCTTCCGAGCTCTGCCATGCGCCAAAATAGTCGTTTACACCCACATATGGGGTATCAGCGTACTCAGGACAAATTGCACAATAACTTTTAGGGTCCTGTTACCTTTGGGAAAATAAAAATTGGGGGTGAAAAGATCATTTTTGTGGAAAAAATATGATTTTTTAATTGTACTGCTGTACGTTATAAACTTCTGTGAAGCCCTTGTGGGTTCAAAGTTCTCACCACATATCTAGATAAGTTCCTAGGGGAGTCTAGTTTCCCAAAATGGGGTCACTTGTGGGGGGTTTCCACTGTTTAGGCACATCAGGGGCTCTCCAAATGTGTCATGGAGTCCGATCTGAATTCCAAACAATTTTGCATTGAAAAAAGTCAAATGGCGCTCCTTCCCTTCTGAGCTCTGCCATGCACCGAAACAGTGGTTCCCCCCACATATCAGGTATCAGCGTACTCAGGACAAATTGCACAATAACTTTTGCTGTCCAATTTCTCCTGTTACGCTTGGTAAAATAAAAAAAATTGAACCTGAAGTAATTTTTTTGTGAAAAAAAGTTAAATGTTCATTTTTTTAAATATTAAGAAAATTCCTGTGAAGCGCCTGAAGGGTTAATAAACTTCTTGAATGTGGTTTTGAGCACCTTGAGGGGTGCAGTTTTTAGAATGGTGTCACTTTTGCGTATTTTCTATCATATAGACCCCTCAAAGTGACTTCAAATGTGATGTGGTCCGTAAAAATAAAATGGTGTTGCAAAAATGAGAAATCGCTGGTCAAATTTTAACCCTTATAACTTCCTAACAAAAAAAAATTTTGGTTCCAAAATTGTGTTGATGTAAAGTAAACATGTGGGAAATGTTACTTATTAAGTACAATATGTCACGAGAAAACAATGTCAGAATCACCGAGATCCATGGAAGCGTTTCAGAGTTATTACCTCATAAAGGGACAGTGGTCAGAATTGTAAAAATTGGCCTGGGAGTTAACGTGCAAACCACCCTTGGTAGTGAAGGGGTTAAAATTATACAGACTTACATGTCAATGACAGTAAACCTCAACTTTAACCACATTTCCCCAGGCTTTAGTGTATTCCATTTGAAACAGTAGTCAACTGTCATCATTGGCTTGGTTGTTTTTCAACCACTGCGTGTAAGGACTCCTTCACACATCCGATCTTTATGTCCGCATGTGGTCCGTTTTTTAGGGAGCACAATTATCGTCATACTTACACCCATTGTATTCTATGGTGGTGCACACATGTCAAGTCTTTCCCATGGATCATGTGTCTGTGTGAAAAACCCATAGGCAGCATGGACAAAACGGATCAGCAGACCTGGAAAACACAAGGAGGATTTGCAGATAATTTGTGCTGCTGGTATCCCATATAATAAATCCAAATACAGAATACGTTTTTTCTTTATTTAGTCAACATATTTTTAAGTACTACAGACCTCTTCATCAGGACAAGTTTGGGCTGATAAGATTCTATGTAGAAAGGAAGGGGGAGGGAGGATGAGAAGAAGGGGAGGTGCTTGAGGCAGAGCTCTTCTCTCCTCCTCCTGTCATGTTTTTATAAAATCTTATCAGTAGCAACTGACATTTTCAGAAATGTAACATCCTGTCTTCAATTAATATAGATTTTACCAGTGAATTGGGAATTTTGAAAATGATTGATCGGTCCTGGTGGAGAAAGAAGATTTCTCTGATAAGACATATTACAAAGTTGCTTATTATAACATATATTTTTGATTTATGAAATATAAATTAAAACAACAGTTGGCTCTTTAATGCTTCCTATTTAAACCAAAAAGCTATATCCTCTTCTTATCTGTCCCCCAGATACTGTTGAAATATCTTTAAGGCTTCTCCAGTTGGCATTTAGCAAACTGTAAATGGGCAACACCGTTTTTTTGGAGGCTTTTTTCTTGCAGTCCTGACATGCACACCAGTGTTGTTCAGTGTACTCCTGATGGTGAACACATGAGCATAAATAGTAGTTAATGTGAGCTAGACCTTTAGTTGCTTAGAGGATACCTTGGGTTCCTTAGTGACCTCACAGACTTGGATATTACTTGCCCTTGGAGATACCTTTATTGCACGACCACTTCTACGGAGGGTAATAATCAACTTGAATTTTTTCAATTTGTGCACAATCATTAATAGCATTCCAAGACATGTAAGAGCATGTATTTCCACACAGGGGGCGCTCATACTTGATATTTAATAAAACAAGATGTTTTGAACATTTTGTTAAAATGTTTTCATCATTTTCATATCATTAACATAACTTTTCCTTATTGATGTTGCAATTTCAGTATTAATTAGGATATACATATTGTCAAGTTATGTCTGTATGCACTAAATGAGTTTATTTAGTGCCCAGAGATGCATACACATCATAAACACTCCTGGGTTTAATTGTTAACATAAGATTTTCATGTGACATTTCCATGATAAATATAAGTAAAAAGTGGAAGCATAAGTTCTGTATGAGCAAGCTCTAACTTTAAAGAGAAAGGTCCTCCAAAAATTATTTAATTTTTTTTTCTTTATTGAACCATGTCAAAGAATAAAAAGGGAAATTCACATATAAGAAAAAACAGTGCAAACATTGAGCAAGGCGCACGCCTTCTGAGGAAGATACCGAAACGCGCGTCAAGGGGTACATTGCAGCAGTTTTGGACTCTGGGTAAATATGTTCTATTTTTAGCTCTTTTCAATTGTGTTTGCTATTTAGCACTTAGTGGCTGGCCATGGTATACAAAGAAATTTTCCTTTAACCTGTTGTTATATTATCTATGCTGAATTATTTTCTTCTATAAGGCCCATATTGTTATGCGAGCTTGCATATAAAATATTCCAGTTATTGTCCTTCAGGACTAGTTCGAGCCCTTATATATTCTTAAAAAATCCAATTTATTTATGTGTATTTTGCTATTCATTGTATAGGGATTTTTTTCCATTCATTTCTATTTTGGGCTGAACTTGTTCTTCTGCTCAATATTTGCACTGTTTTTTCTTGTATGTGAATTTCCCTTTTTATTCTTTGACATGGTTCAATAAAGAAAAATGTTTTTAAATATTTTTTGGAGGACCTTTCTCTTTATTGGTTTGTGTAGTTTCCACGGTTTTCCGTGTTTTATTTTTTGGCAGTTTTTCTGGATTCCAAGCTTTAACTTTGCTGGTTGTTTACTCAAATCATCAGAAGAAAAGCAACTAAAGCATAAAAGCCAATGAATATGTTAAAATATATAGCATATACACTAAATCTAACTTTTGCTAACTTTCGCTCATTATACAATTAACTAGATTAAGGCCCGATGCTATCGCATCGAGAGGATAGTGACACACCTCTTGCCATGTTAACCCTCAATACACACACACCTCCTCAACACACACTCCTCTCACCTTTCACCATCTCCACTCACATCCACTCACTCTTTCACTCCACATATGACCCTTTCTCTCACTCCGTCTCTCATACTCACACTGTCATCGTCGCTGCTCCATGATCCCCGACATCTTTTCCGCCGGCGCCATCCTGGATCCCGACGTTGTCCACGCCGGCGACATGTTCTTGCGGCCATGCCATCTTGAGTATTCTGAAATCCTGCGAGTGGACATTAGTGGAGATAGTGAAAGGTGAGAGGAGTGTGTGTTGAGGAGTGGTGTGTTGAGGGTTAACATGGCAAGAGGTGTGCTGTGATGTCACCGGTTACAACTGGACGGAAGTTGTTACAACCCGGAAGCTGCTTAGCGCATTTATTATAGTAGATTAAGGCCCGATGCTATCGCATCGAGAGGATAGTGACACACCTCTTGCCATGTTAACCCTCAATACACACACACCTCCTCAACACACCACACCACCTCAACACACACTCCTCTCACCTTTCACCATCTCCACTCATATCCACTCACTCTTTCACTCCACATACGACCCTTTCTCTCACTCCGTCTCTCATACTCACACCATCACCGTCGCTGCTCCACGATCCCCGACATCTTCTTCCGCCGGCGCCATCCTGGATCCCGACATTGTCCACGCTGGCGACATGTTCTTGCGGCCATGCCATCTTGAGTATTCTGAAATCCTGCGAGTAGACATTAGTGGAGATAGTGAAAGGTGAGAGGAGTTTGTGTTGAGGAGTGGTGTGTTGAGGGTTAACATGGCAAGAGGTGTGCTGTGACGTCACCAGTTACAACTGGACGGAAGTTGTTACAACCCGGAAGCTGCTTAGCGCATTTATTATAGTAGATTAAGGCCCGATGCTATCGCATCAGGAGGATAGTGACACACCTCTTGCCATGTGAACCCTCAACACACAGTACTCCTCAACACACCACACCGCCTCAACACACACTCCTCTCACCTTTCACCATCTCCACTCACGTCCACTCACTCTTTCACTCCACATACGACCCTTTCTCTCACTCCGTCTCTCATAATCACACCGTCATCGTCGCTGCTCCACGATCCCCGACATCTTCTTCCGCCGGCGCCATCCTGGATCCCGACATTGTCCACGCCGGCGACATGTTCTTGCGGCCATGCCATCTTGAGTATTCTGAAATCCTGCGAGTGGACATTAGTGGAGATAGTGAAAGGTGAGAGGAGTGTGTGTTGAGGAGTGGTGTGTTGAGGGTTAACATGGCAAGAGGTGTGCTGTGACGTCACCAGTTACAACTGGACGGAAGTTGTTACATCCTGGAAGCTGCTTAGCGCATTTATTATAGTAGATTAAGGCCCGATGCTATCGCATCGGGAGGATAGTGACACACCTCTTGCCATGTGAACCCTCAACACACACTCCTCCTGAACACACCACACCGCCTCAACACACACTCCTCTCACCTTTCACCATCTCCACTCACGTCCACTCACTCTTTCACTCCACATACGACTCTTTCTCTCACTCCGTCTCTCATACTCACACCGTCATCGTCGCTGCTCCACGATCCCAGACATCTTCCACCGGCGCCATCCTAAATCCCAACGTTGTCCACGCCGGCGACATGTTCTTGCGGCCACGCCATCTTGAGTATTCTAAAATCCTGCGACTGGACGTTAGTGGAGATAGTGAAAGGTGACAGGAGTGTGTGTTGAGGAGGAGTGGTGTGTTGAGGGTTAACATGGCACGAGGTGTGCTGTGACATCACCAGTTACAACTGGACGGAAGTTGTTACAACCCGGAAGCTGCTTAGCGCATTTATTATAGTAGATAGATGTATCACACCTATGTTTTTATGTGGATAAGATATTTACATAGTGAGCCTCAAGAAGGACAGTATTACTGATGTATGTAAAGTGCTATTGAAATAATAGTACTCTATTAATAAATAAAAAATTAATTATTATTACCTAAGTTATGTAGGTATGTGTTAGCTATGTAGTTGAAATCTACGTATGTTTGCCTAATTTTTTTTTGTTTTTGCCTTTTTTTTTTTAATCTATATATACCTATACCTATGTATATTTTTATGGATTTAAATATGTCTATGACATATATGTGAAAGAGATAATTAGTGTAAGATATATCTATCTGCTTAAAATATTTATATATATAACATATATCAAGCTATGTATAGAAGTCTTAGGCTACTTTCACACATCAGGTTTTCGGCGTCAGGCGCGATCCGGCGTCGTGCCGGAATGCCGGATCCGGCAAATGTTTTGTAAAACCTGATGTGCCGGATCCGGTTTTCTGCCGGATCCGTCTTGTTCTTGACAGACAAAACCGGATCCGTCTCATCCGGTTCATCCGTTTTTCTATCCGTTTTTCGACGGATTACGCCGGATCTGGTTTTTAAAATTGACCCTTGTGGCCTTCCGAGCGGGATTGGCTACTGGAAAACTATATATAGCATGTTCCTACAGCCCTTCTTTGACAGGTTGTAGAGGAGAAAGTGCAGGTTGGAGAGAAGAGCAAGTTACTGGCGAAGATGGATGTTGTCATTGGAAATATTACCACTAGAAGTTCTGTGACGGTTTCAGTAATGAGGGACAATTTTGCACTATACTTTATGTCACCTCAAGGCAGAGTACACTGGCAGGATGACAGAGTGTGAAAGATTTGTGCCCTAACCAAACTTGTGTACCTTCTGGACCAACAGTATATACCTTTGCCAACCAAAGTTGGCTATCTTGTCATGGTCTTACTATTTTTAGCTTTAGGCCACAGGTGTGTACCTGGTTGTGTTTTATGCAAAGTATTTCACCTTTTAACAAAAGTTGTGTACATTGTTAGGAAATCACCAACAATAAACACAACTTTTCAGGTGAAATACTTTGCTTCAAACACAACCAGGAACACAACTGTGGCAAAAAGCTAAAATTTACCCACAGTTATATACCTGGTTTTGAATACCTTTTTACCTTTTAAATACCCTGTATTTAACCTTTTTTTTAAACATATTTCGCCGCAGAAAGAAATGACAGACAACCAGTGTAAACAATAATTTAACTTTTATTTAAAATATTTTTTTTTGTGTAAACTGTTTTTAAAGTTAAAAAAACTTTTTTAATAAAGGTTTGAAACCAACCAAATGGGCATTTTTATTACAAAAAAAACATTATAACTCGGTGTAGTGTGGGGTGGAAATACTGCTGGAGGGGCTGCGGGACACTTCGACAATGGGAGTGTGGAGAGAGGACTGGGATCGTGGTGGGGAAGGAACAGTTAGAGGTGATGGTGTGGAAAAAGCTACAGAATGGGTGGACATGTGGGAGGCAGAAGAGGTGGTGGGCGGTGGAGTGGAGGGTTGGGCAGGGACTGTAGGAGCAGATGATGTTGATGGAAAGTTGTACGGGGAAGGAGTTTGGTACGGGGAAGGAGTTTGGTACGGGGAAGGAGTTTGGTACGGGGCAGGTTGCTGGAAGTGGGGAGATGTCTGGTACTGGGGAGGTTGCTGATACTGGGAAGGTTGCTGGTACTGGTGAGGTTGCTGGTATGTAATAGGAGGGGGAGGATGGAAAGTGGCTGGAGGGGGTGCAGATGTAATAGGAGGGGGAGGATGGAAAGTGGCTGGAGGGGGTGCAGATGTAATAGGAGGGGGAGGATCGAAAGTGGCTGGAGGGGGTGCAGGTGGAGGAACTACAGTGGTGGGAGGTGGAGGTTGGGAGGTAACCTGCTGTAGAGCACCGTGGCACGAATGCATTACATGCATCTGCTGGGTAGGAGATAGTGTTGCCATGCGCTCCACAACAGACCTGAAAAAGGTGTGGTTTGGCGAAGATCTTGCTTCTGAATGCATGGTTTGCAGAAGTGTCTTCACCTCCAGAATGCTGGAGTTGATCTGCTGAAAGCCTGCGGAGATTTGCTCTGACAAGACTTTTAGACAGTTCTGGAAAGATGCATTCAGATGCAAGAACTCTGGCGCATAAGTCTTTTCCTGACCCCTCTGCCGCTGCCGCCCAGTACCCGCAGGTGTACTAGAGGTGGCAGGGGCAGAAGGGTGGGGTAAAGGGAAAGCGATCTCCTCACCAGCAGCTTCATGTAATGTAGGCGGCCACGATGCTCCTGTGCTGGTGGATGGGACAGATGGGTCGAATGTGTGGGAAGGCTGGGAAGGTGCAGATGTACCGGGGCGGTCGAAGTGTCCCTCGGTGCCGGTCTCCTCAGGGATCGCCTCAGAAGGGTCCAATCGTGCAGGCTCCCGAGTGCTGCTCACCGTGCTGTGGAATAAAGAGAAAAAAAAACAATTAAAATACTGACATGGTATGGCCCTGGCTGAAAAAAAAAAGTTACATCTAACATTTTTTTTCACATGTGGTGTGTAATATTTACCTTCTAGTGACCATTGTTTCCCGGAGGAACGACAGGGCTTGTGCGTACTTGTACTTGCTCCTGCGTCCTCCAGATCCACTCGGGGCCCGCATCTCTTTATTGAACTCCTTCTTGAAACGATCCCTCACAGACTGCCACCGATTCACAATTCTGTTCCCTGAACCGAGAAAGGAGTGGTTAGTATACAACATCAGTGTTTCACAAACTCCAGTCCTCATGGTCCCCAGGGGTCATGTTTTCAGGATTTCCATAGTAAATAGAAATCCTGAACACATGATCCGTGGGGACCACGAGGACTGGAGTTCGGGAAACACTGGTTTACATCAAGCAACCGGTACTGTATATACTTACGCTCTTTAATCTGGGCCCGAACATCGAGGTCCTCCCAGCGGCCCACAAGGAGCGAACAGATTTCCTCCCAGAGTCGTCGGGTAACGATAAGGTCAGCGTGGCGGCGGTCAGCCATATTCCAGAGCGGCTCCCTTTCTCTGACGAGATCGATGAGGTGGTCCACATCGAGTCCTCCATCCTCACCGTCAGAGTCGGGAGCACGCTGTGAAGGCTGTTAAAGAAAAAGACAAAAATAACATAATTAGCCTCCACAAAAGAAATGAAATAAAAAGTGCAAAAAAACAAAGCAAAAATATTTATACTTACACGCTGGTGACCGCCGCGTTGCTGTCGCCGACGACCCTGGGAGGCACTGCGAGGACCTCTTGGCCGAGCACCAGATTGGGAAGACTAGAGAAGAAAACAAAAAATGTTATGTCTTTGGATGTAGGCATTTGTTTGCTGTGTGTGGTCTGCAGAACATTGTTTTCTATGTGTTGTGTGTAGTGTGATGTTGTGTTTCTGCGTTTGATGCAAAAAACTTACCAATTGTGAGCCCACTCCAGGTGTCTGTCCACCCCTTCCTTCTTCTTCTGGGAGCTCCTCTTCATCTTGTGAATCCTGTTTTGAAATAAAAGGCAATGAATAGACATATATTACAGAGATGATGGATTTTGGAAATAAAAACTTACCGTCAAACGCTGACGATGCGAGGGAGGGCTCCCAGAAGATGATGTGCTGTCTTCCTGGTGGCCACACTCCATGCCTGTGGGTGGTGTTCCAGCTGCTGCCATTGCTGCTGCTGCTGCTGCTGCATCTATTGGGCGGCTGTTGAATAAAGAGAAACAAAGGGCCAATGAATATCTTGATATTCAATAGCCCTAGTTTGGAGGAATGGGGGATTTGATAATTACCGTCTCTCATCTGCTGCTGGTCTCCCCTCCTCAGCATGTTCCATTTGCTGCTCCATTTGGGGTGGTGGTGGTGCTGATGGTGCTGCAGTGGTCTCCTGCGTTCTCCTGCTGCGCTTGGTTGCTTTCTTGGGTGGCATGTTGGGTGTGGCTGTGGGTCCCACTGTCTTGCTTTTATATGTCTTGTGGGCAGAGCTACTGAGCATGCTCAGACCAAAAAAACCGGATCCGGCCACCGGATCCGGCTTTCGCCGGATCAGGCGCATTGCGGCGCTCATAGGCTTTCATTGTGTGAAAAAGACGGACGCGCCGGATCCGGCGTGTCCGGCTTTTTCGCCGGAGACAAAAAACGTTACAGTAGCCGTTTTTTCCAGACGCTGGATCGCGACACATTGCCGGATCCGGCGAAAACCGGATGAAACGCATGGCCATCCGGCGCGATCCGGCGCAAATGCAAGTCAATGGGGGGGAAACCGGATCCGGCATTGCATTTCGCCGGATCCGGTTTCTGTCAAAAGCGCCGGATCGCGCCTGACGGCGAAAACCTGATGTGTGAAAGAGGCCTTAGAAGTCTATTATCTATATCTATTTAGAATGTAACTATTATTTATATATCTACAGTATATATCTATCAATTCTAGGACCAACTTAAATAGTTTAAAGTAAGACATTTTTGTAAACGACATTTCTAGTGAAGATTTTTGGGCTATTAGGTAGCAATTGTCCTTGAAGTGGTGTATCCACCACTTTGACCCTAACGTTGCTGCGTTGCTTTACTCGGGAGAATGCAACATACAATTGTCCATGGGCAAATACAGGTTCGGGCAAAAAAATTCCAACTCGATTGAGGGTCTGTCCTTGGGATTTGTTAATGGTCATAGCAAAAGCAGGTTTTAGAGGAAACTGTCGACGTTTTAATTTAAAAGGTAACCCAGTTTCTGAAGGACACAAATCGATGCGTGGAATAAACACAATGTCTCCTTCAGCTGAGCCAGTAATCACTTTAGCCTGTATGATGTTGCGGAGTAAGGCAATGACAATGAGGCGAGTGCCATTGCAGAGACCTTTCTTGGTGTTTAGGTTTCTTAATAGCATCACAATGGTGCCAATTTTAAGTTTTAAGAGATGTGATGGCATTCCTGATGGTGTCAGAGAGTTTAAAAATTCAACTGGGTAGTTTTCACATTCCTCTGCCTCATCAGCATCGACAGAATCATCACTTGTATATACAGTATAATCACCACTAATGCGATCCATTACTTTACAGTTCAGAAAATCGACGTCATCATTTTTCGGACATAGTATAGCATGTGATGCAGCAGTGTTGAGGCTTTGTTGGTCATTAACATCTATGCAAATATGGTCTCCAAAGATCTCGGTTACTATAGAGCCAGTGCAAAGCATGTCTGGAGGAATTTCAATGACATCCTCTCCAAGGTTATGTTCGTTAGACAGCTCACCATTTCCAAGTTTAAGCAACCAAGTGCTGTATTCAGGATCAGTGGAGCGCATGTTGTTGATTAGCGGTAGTCTGGTAAAATGTTGCCAATGTTCTGAATATTTAATGCAGGAATCTACAATGTCTATTCTTGTTCCATGAGCGATGACGGGAAGACATTGTCTGAAGTCTCCTCCAAGAACAATAACTTTACCTCCAAATGGTGTTTTATTTTTTTCAGCAACATTTGTTGTCATGATGTCACGTAGAAGTCTATCTATCACATTCAATGCATGTTTTTGGACCATAGTGCACTCATCAATAATAAAAAGTTTTGTACTCTGTAAATGTTTGCATTTGTATCATTTTTAATAGAGTTGAGCGAAACGGGTCGAAAAAATTCAAAAGTCGCCGACTTTTGGCAAAGTCGGGTTTCATGAAACGAAACCCGACCCTATGATGAGGTCGGCCACGAGGTCGGCGACTTACGCGCCAAAGTCGCGTTTCAAAAGATTGTTTTGCGCTCTTTTTCAGCCAATCAGGATCCACGGACACTGTGGGCAATGTGATGACCTAGGCACGGGTCACCACCATCTTTCAGAAGGGCATGCAAGTGATTGGCTTGCTTTGGTTGGCGTCACAGGGGGTATAAAAGGGCGTGCACGCCGACCGCCATCTTACTTCTGCCGATCTTAGTATAGGGAGAGGTTGCTGCTGATTCTGTAGGGAGAGCATTAGGCAGGGAAGAAGACAAAAAAACTGCTTCTGCTGCTAGCGATTTGGCCTACACAACACACAAGTCACTGTGTGTGCAGTACAAGGGGAGGCTATATTGTGGTGTATCAGTGGTGTTGGTTGTTGGGCTGCCTTTTAAGGCTTCCTGACACGCTGGCATTGCTGTTTACCCACTGCTCCGCAAACTGCTTTTTTAAAAGCAATCCAATCTCCCTTATCCTCTAGTCACTTTTGTCACAGCTGTGCCATCGAGCCTGTCACATAGCGCTCAGATATCAGTGGGCCTCACACAATCCACAAGTGTCCAGTGTCCAAAAGTGTGCGCAGAGATTCAAAATCTCCATTATCCTCTCGTCACTTTGGTCACAGCTGTGCCATAGAGCCTGTCACATAGCGCTCAGATATCAGTGGGCCTCACACAATCCACAAGTGTCCAGTGTCCAAAAGTGTGCGCAGAGATTCAAAATCTCCATTATCCTCTCGTCACTTTGGTCACAGGCAGCTGTGCCATCGAGCGTGTCACATAGCGCTCAGATATCAGTGGGCCTCACACAATCCACAAGTGTCCAGTGTCCAAAAGTGTGCGCAGAGATTCAAAATCTCCATTATCCTCTCGTCACTTTGGTCACAGGCAGCTGTGCCATCGAGCGTGTCACATAGCGCTCAGATATCAGTGGGCCTCACACAATCCACAAGTGTCCAGTGTCCAAAAGTGTGCGCAGAGATTCAAAATCTCCATTATCCTCTCGTCACTTTGGTCACAGGCAGCTGTGCCATTGAGCGTGTCACATAGCGCTCAGATATCAGTGGGCCTCACACAATCCACAAGTGTCCAGTGTCCAAAAGTGTGCGCAGAGATTCAAAATCTCCATTATCCTCTCGTCACTTTGGTCACAGGCAGCTGTGCCATCGAGCGTGTCACACAGCGCTCAGATATCAGTGGGCCTCACACAATCCACAAGTGTCCAGTGTCCAAAAGTGTGCGCAGAGATTCAAAATCTCCATTATCCTCTCGTCACTTTGGTCACAGGCAGCTGTGCCATCGAGCGTGTCACATAGCGCTCAGATATCAGTGGGCCTCACACAATCCACAAGTGTCCAGTGTCCAAAAGTGTGCGCAGAGATTCAAAATCTCCATTATCCTCTTGTCACTTTGGTCACAGGCAGCTGTGCCATTGAGCGTGTCACATAGCGCTCAGATATCAGTGGGCCTCACACAATCCACAAGTGTCCAGTGTCCAAAAGTGTGCGCAGAGATTCAAAATCTCCATTATCCTCTCGTCACTTTGGTCACAGGCAGCTGTGCCATCGAGCGTGTCACATAGCGCTCAGATATCAGTGGGCCTCACACAATCCACAAGTGTCCAGTGTCCAAAAGTGTGCGCAGAGATTCAAAATCTCCATTATCCTCTCGTCACTTTGGTCACAGGCAGCTGTGCCATCGAGCGTGTCACATAGCGCTCAGATATCAGTGGGCCTCACACAATCCACAAGTGTCCAGCGTCCAAAAGAGTGCGCAGAGATTCAAAATCTCCATTATCCTCTCGTCACTTTGGTCACAGGCAGCTGTGCCATTGAGCGTGTCACATAGCGCTCAGATATCAGTGGGCCTCACACAATCCACAAGTGTCCAGTGTCCAAAAGTGTGCGCAGAGATTCAAAATCTCCATTATCCTCTCGTCACTTTGGTCACAGGCAGCTGTGCCATCGAGCGTGTCACATAGCGCTCAGATATCAGTGGGCCTCACACAATCCACAAGTGTCCAGTGTCCAAAAGTGTGCGCAGAGATTCAAAATCTCCATTATCCTCTCGTCACTTTGGTCACAGGCAGCTGTGCCATCGAGCGTGTCACATAGCGCTCAGATATCAGTGGGCCTCACACAATCCACAAGTGTCCAGTGTCCAAAAGTGTGCGCAGAGATTCAAAATCTCCATTATCCTCTTGTCACTTTGGTCACAGGCAGCTGTGCCATTGAGCGTGTCACATAGCGCTCAGATATCAGTGGGCCTCACACAATCCACAAGTGTCCAGTGTCCAAAAGTGTGCGCAGAGATTCAAAATCTCCATTATCCTCTCGTCACTTTGGTCACAGGCAGCTGTGCCATCGAGCGTGTCACATAGCGCTCAGATATCAGTGGGCCTCACACAATCCACAAGTGTCCAGTGTCCAAAAGTGTGCGCAGAGATTCAAAATCTCCATTATCCTCTCGTCACTTTGGTCACAGGCAGCTGTGCCATCGAGCGTGTCACATAGCGCTCAGATATCAGTGGGCCTCACACAATCCAAAAGTGTCCACTGTCCACAAGTGTGTGCAGAAATTCTAAATCTCCCCTGTCCTATAGACACCTTGTACCTTGTTTTACATTACTATATAGTTTGTTGGATTTTGTCTACATTTCTACCAAAAATGAGGAAGGCTGGTGGAAGAGGCCGTGGAATTGGGCGGGGGTTGGCAGCTGGTAATGATGGTGTTGGTGGTGGATCTGATGGTAGTGGCAAGAGCAAAATAGGACCGAATGCAGGAGGTGCTGACCCTGCGTCATCGTCTGGCTACATAAGGCCTCGAACGCTTAGTTTTCTAGGAGTTGGCAAACCGCTTTTAAAGGCAGAGCATCAGGAAAAAGTTTTGTCTTACATTGCTGACTCAGCCTCCAGCTCTATCGCCTCCTCTTCTTCAGTTGTAAAAAGTAAAAGCACTGAGTCGTCATTGGAGGCTCATGTTCATGAACCACACCTTTCCTTGTGTCCTTCACCCCAACCAAGATTGAAGGATGACGCAGGCCATACTACTGATTACTCCATGGAGCTGTTTTCACATGCCATGCCTGGATTATCAAGTGAAATGGTGAATTACCCAGGCCAAGATGAATCTGACATGGAGTGCATTGATGCACAGCCGCTGATGGATGATTCTGCTGGTACATTCACTCAGAGCACTACATTGTCCTCGCAGTGTACAGAGCCAGATTCTGACCCTGATGAGACTCAGGTGCCCCTTCCCGCACACTATACCACCATACACGGTGACACAGAGAAAGGTGCACATGTCATAGAAGAGGAGGTGATGGATGACCCAGTTGTTGACCCAGATTGGCATCCATTGGGGGAAGAGGGTGCTGCTTCCAATAGCTCAGATGAGGAGCATCCACAGCAGACATCGACATCGCAACAGCTGTTATCTGGCAGGCCCGGAGCACTCCAAAGACAGGTTCCAAACATCAAAAGAGTTGCTGGACAGCTTGTCCAGAGGGTCAAAAGATCACAGCGTGCTAGGCCGCAAAATGTCTGCCAAAGTAGGAAGAGTGCAGTGTGGCACTTTTTTGAACAAAATCCTCATGATCAGGCCAAGGTTATCTGTAAGAAGTGCGCAAAGACCTTTAGCCGAGGGAAAAATCTGAAAAATTTGAATACCAGTTGCATGCTTAGACATTTAACCAGCATGCACTTGCAAGCGTGGACACAACACCAAACCTCAAGTGCCACATGTGCAACTGATCACAACGAAGGTAGTCAGCAACGCTACATTGTTTCCCCCACTGTAAGCCCACCGGTTAGCACAGCAGCAAATGTTGAGGTGTCGTTGCAAGACCACAGCAGTCAGGGAATCCCACTGTTATATCAACGAAAGACTGATTCTAGGCCATCAGAAAGAACACCAACTCCATCACCATCATCAACCCTCTCTCAGTCCGCCCTGTCCACCGCTACTTCCACCATATGCAGCTCTCAAGTCCAGCTCACCCTCCCAGACACTATGAGTAGGTCAAGAAAGTACTCAGTCTCTCATCCGCGTACACTGGGTTTGAACGCCCACATTGCCAAACTAATCTCGTTTGAGATGATGCCCTTTCGGTTGGTGGAAAGCACAGCTTTCCGCGAACTCATGGCCTATGCAGTACCACGCTATGACCTACCCAGTCGCCACTTCTTCTCTCGCAAAGCCATCCCAGCCCTCCACCATCATGTGAAAGACCGCATTGTCCATGCACTCAAGCAGTCAGTGAGCGGAAAGGTGCACCTCACAACTGATGCATGGTCCAGTCGGCATGGCCAGGGCCGTTACGTGTCCATCACTGCGCACTGGGTTAATGTGGTGGATGCAGGGTCCACAGGGGACAGCGGTGGTGGGACAGTGCTGCCTAGCCCACGGTATAGGAAACAGTTGGCTGTAGGCGTTCGACCCTCCTCCTCCTCCTCCTCCTCCAGAAGCGAAAGCTCGTCCACAGAGCGCAGTCGTACGAGCACTCCATCTGCAGCTGCCACTGTTACACACGATGTGTCCCCCTATCGAGCAGCTAGTGGAAAGCGTCAGCAGGCTGTGTTGCAGATGATGTGTTTGGGCGACAGACACACCGCCGAGGTGCTGGCCGAGTACTTGAAGCGACAAACTGAGTCATGGCTGGGCTGTGTACATCTTGAGGCAGGCAAGGTAGTTAGTGATAACGGCCGTAATTTTGTGGCAGCCATAGCCCTTTCAAAACTCAGCCACATATCTTGCTTGGCTCACACCTTGAACCTGGTGGTGCAGTGCTTCCTCAAAAATTATCCGGAGTTAACAGCCCTGCTCCAGAAGGTGCGAAGACTGTGCGCGCACATCCGCCGGTCGCCTGTACACTCCGTTCGTATACAGAAGCTGCAGCGATTGCTCCACCTTCCCAACCACCGCCTCATTATCGACATTGCAACAAGGTGGAACTCCACCCTGCACATGGTGGAGCGGCTGTGCGAGCAGAGGCAGGCCATAATGCATTTGTGGGAGGATACACGGCCAGGCACTTTGAGAGCAGACATGGAGTTGACAGGCGTGCAGTGGTCGAAGCTGAAAGACCTTTGTAAAGTCCTTCAGTGTTTTGAGGAATGCACACGGCTGGTAAGCGCAGACGACGCCATCCTAAGCATGAGCATCCCACTTATGCGTCTGCTCATGAAAACTTTGACGCACCTTAAGGAGCAGGCGTCTGCAGCCAATGTTGATGAGGAGGAAGAGGAGGAGGGAATCCTTGATGACATTCAGCCATTGTCTGCTCAGGGACCTCTCCTGGACGAGGTGGAGGAAGAAGAGGAGGAGGAGGAGGATGATGGGGATGATTACTTAGGGGAGGAGGATGCATCTCGTGGGGCAAGTGAAAATGTTGGCGTGGCAAGGTCTGGTACAGGGTTTGTGCGTGACTGGAGGGATGTGGATTTGCCAGAAAGTGCTCCTCCACCCAGCACTCGCAGTGCATCATTGACACCGGGAACATTGGCCCACATGTCAGATTATGCCTTGCGGATCCTAAAAAGGGACCCCTGCATTGCCAAAATGATGAACGATGACGACTACTGGTTGGCCAGCATCCTGGATCCACGCTATAAAGGCAAATTACAAAACATCATGCCACAGGAGAACCTTGACCTAATATTGGCTAATAAACAAGCAACTCTGGTAAATCGGTTGCTTGAGGCATTCCCAGCACACAGCAGCGGTGATGGTTCTCACACGAGCCGTACAGGCCGGGGGCAGCTTGGCAGAGGTGTTCGTGGTGCACACAGCAGAAGTGGCGTTGGAGACAGGGGTTTCATGACACTGTTGTGGACTGATTTTTCAAATACCGCTCACACAACTGGTAATACTGCATCGATGGAAAGTGACAGGAGACAGCAGTTGTCAACTATGGTTACAAACTACTTTTCCTCCCATATCGATGTTCTCCCACACAGGTCATTCCCCTTTGACTATTGGGCCGCTAAACTGGACACCTGGCCTGAATTGGCCCAATATGCCTTACAGGAGCTCGCTTGCCCAGCTGCAAGTGTGCCATCGGAAAGAGTCTTCAGTGCAGCTGGATCAATCCTGACAGAAAAAAGGACCCGTCTGTCAACCCAAAATGTGGATGATCTAACCTTCATTAAAATGAACCACGCATGGGTTTCCAAGGATTTTGTCCCACCTTCCCCTGATGACACATAGGGTGACAGAAAAATGGCTTGCTTTGGTCCACCTCTTCCTGGTACTTCACCTATTTCGCCTTTTGCATCAGCTGAATGTCCAACATCAACATATGCCACTTTCTAAAACTCCCTAACTGTGCTGCCTCCCCCCCCATGGCCGGGGTCACCACCTACCGCACGACACCGTGCGAGTGCCGTTGCCCTGGACAGGTGGGTAGGCCGACTCTTGGGCGCGGGCACTGGCACAGGGTCCCTCATAGTGCAATCAAGTGTCTCTGACGGTGGTGGTGCACACCCGCCGTCAGACACACCGCTGTACTATGAGGGGCCCAGTGCCATTACCGACGCCCACGAGTGGGCCCCCCTTGCTTGGGCAGGGCCCCAGCATTTGCAATCTTTACCTCTCCCTGCTCCTCCGCTGTGTAATCTGGGCCGTCAAATCCATACTGTGCCTGACACCGTCTGAGCCTGCCTCCTGAGACATATGTTTTGAATGTGTACGCTATCCATACATGTTATCCAGGGATACGGTACCCTTTCTAACCTTTCTACAATCACGTGCAATCCATACTGGGCCTAACACCGTCTGAGCCTGCCTCATGCTGTATAGACATATATTTTGAATGTGTACGCTATCCATACATGTTATCCGGGGATACGGTACCCTTTCTAACCTTTGTGCAATCACGTGCAATCCATACTGGGCCTAACACCGTCTGAGCCTGCCTCCTGAGACATATATTTTGAATGTGTACGCTATCCATACATGTTATCCGGGGATACGGTACCCTTTCTAACCTTTGTGCAATCACGTGCAATCCATACTGTGCCTGACACCGTCTGAGCCTGCCTCCTGAGACATATATTTTGAATGTGTACGCTATCCATACATGTTATCCAGGGATACGGTACCCTTTCTAACCTTTGTGCAATCACGTGCAATCCATACTGGGCCTGACACCGTCTGAGCCTGCCTCCTGAGACATATATTTTAAATGTGTACGCTATCCATACATGTTATCCGGGGATACGGTACCCTTTCTAACCTTTGTGCAATCACGTGCAATCCATACTGGGCCTAACACCGTCTGAGCCTGCCTCCTGAGACATATATTTTGAATGTGTACGCTATCCATACATGTTATCCAGGGATACGGTACCCTTTCTAACCTTTGTGCAATCACGTGCAATCCATACTGTGCCTGACACCGTCTGAGCCTGCCTCCTGAGACATATATTTTGAATGTGTACGCTATCCATACATGTTATGCAGGGATACGGTACCCTTTCTAACCTTTGTGCAATCACGTGCAATCCATACTGGGCCTGACACCGTCTGAGCCTGCTCCTGAGACATATATTTTGAATGTGTACGCTATCCATACATGTTGTCCGGGGATACGGTACCCTTTCTAACCTTTGTGCAATCACGTGCAATCCATACTGGGCCTAACACCGTCTGAGCCTGCCTCCTGAGACATATATTTTGAATGTGTACGCTATCCATACATGTTATCCAGGGATACGGTACCCTTTCTAACCTTTGTGCAATCACATGCAATCCATACTGGGCCTGACACCGTCTGAGCCTGCCTCCTGAGACATATATTTTGAATGTGTACGCTATCCATACATGTTATCCGGGGATACGGTACCCTTTCTAACCTTTGTGTAATCACGTGCAATCCATACTGGGCCTAACACCGTCTGAGCCTGCCTCCTGAGACATATATTTTGAATGTGTACGCTATCCATACATGTTATCCAGGGATACGGTACCCTTTCTAACCTTTGTGCAATCACGTGCAATCCATACTGGGCCTGACACCGTCTGAGCCTGCCTCCTGAGACATATATTTTGAATGTGTACGCTATCCATACATGTTATCCAGGGATACGGTACCCTTTCTAACCTTTGTGCAATCACGTGCAATCCATACTGGGCGTGAGAACGGCTGGCGAGCTGTTAAGCAAGCTACAGCACCTGTCCAGACAAGTACAGGGATTCCCTAGCGAGGAGACTTATTTGATTGTTTTCAATGTTGGGACAGCAATTTTTGGGGAGCACTATACTCTGGAGAATGATAGATGGGGCCCACCATACACTGGAACATTCCAAAAGTGGACATCAGACACTGGAGCAGCATTTACAGGGCCCATTATACACTAGAGCATTAGAAATGGGGCCCATTATGTTTGGAGCATTATTTGGGCCCATAAGACAGTGGAGCTTCATCCATGGGGACCAACATATACTGTAGCATTATGTGGAGCTCATCATATACTGTTTCAAACATTATATGGGACCAATGATTCTGTATGGAGAAATAGATGGGCCTCGTCATGAGATGTAAAAAGTGAGGTATTTTTCATTGTACTATACCGCTATTTATCTGCCGTATCGGAGCATGATGAGTTGTGGTATGTGTTAAAGGGGCGCTCTTTCGCCCAGGGCACATGAAAACCTGCAGCTAGCCCTCCCCCCCCCCACAACTTTAGCCAAATAACCCCCATTTTTCAGTGCGTAACTTGTATTATGAAGTTAATTAAGGTTGACAAGCTTAAGTAAGAAGAATTGATGCTTTTGGCATTCAAATGGGCACTGTAGGTGTTTTCCTGTCCTCCTCTCACTGCCGACTTTTATTCCCCATTGACTTACATTGGGTTTCGTGTTTCGGGACGACCCCGACTTTTCCCTATAATCGGACGATCTTGCTCGACCCGACTTTTGGAAAAGTCGGGTTTCACGAAACGAAACGCGACCCTAAAAAACCAAAAGTCGCTCAACTCTAGTTTTTAATCCTGGAAACAGATGTTTCGTTGATCGGAATAGGTATGCCATATAGAGAGTGGATTGTTCGGCCTCCTTGTATCAAGTTAGATGCTATTCCTGTAGTTGCTGCAGGTGACACAATTTCTCCTTGTCCTCTTAAATGATGTGTAAGTAGATGGTATAGGTAGGTCTTTCCAATGCCACCAGGTCCATCGAGAAAAAAGCACTTTGGTATTAAACTGCTATTTTGTAAAGCTTCAGTAATGACATCATAGGCAAAAAGTTGCTCCTGATTAAGAGTTTCTTTCATCTCTGCAGCTTTTTTTAACTCATAATCCTTATCATATTGTTTAAGGAGTTGTTTAATATTTTTTGCTGGGCGTGGTAAATTATAATCAGCAAAAGTTTTTCCATGGACTATGAGGACATCTTGGACATCTTTCATAGCATATCCTTCACAATCGATACACTCTTCAGTGTTGCTGTGGTATGTATGACAATAGTCTTGTAAAAAATGGTCCTTAAATTCATTCCACAATTCAAGTGGATTACTGGGGGGGCCAAAAATACAGATATAAGCAAACATGTCTCTAAGGCTGGTTTCACATTCGCGCTTTTTAAGCGCACGCACGGCCGGGGGTAGCTCCGCCCCCGAGCCGGCTCTCTGCCCGGCGTGCCCACCCCTTCCTTGTAGCGCCGCCTCCTAGCGCACAGCGGCGCCTGCGATCGGCACACCCTATCTTTAGCATAGGGTGCGCAGATCGTGCGCAGGCCGTGCGCTAGTTGCGCTTTGACCTGCGCTGCGCACTTTTGACGGTGCGCCGTGCGCGCCAAAATCAAACTTTTCGGATTTTGGCGCGCACGGCGCACCGTCAAAAGTGCGCAGCGCAGGTCAAAGCGCAACTAGCGCACGGCCTGCGCACGATCTGCGCACCCTATGCTAAAGATAGGGTGCGCCGATCGCAGGCGCCGCTGTGCGCTAGGAGGCGGCGCTACAAGGAAGGGGCGGGCACGCCGGGCAGAGAGCCGGCTCGGGGGCGGAGCTACCCCCGGCCGTGCGTGCGCTTAAAAAGCGCGAATGTGAAACCAGCCTAAGTTGGGAAGGCATGTTAAGAATGCAAGCATCTGTTAAAGTATGTCTCCAGATGCTATCATCGAATAATAATCCAAGTGCTAACGCAGCATCCTTAAAGGTTTCATGCATAACTCCATTGACGGTTTTAATGCTGTCAAAACTGGTAGCAGCTTTTACATGTAGTAACAACAAACGTAAATAATAGCGTTCTTGGTCTTTCACACTAACAGTGTACATTCTTCCAATAACTGTGAGACCCCCTCGTTTTCTTTGTTCCCATGTGCCTTGTTTCCAAACGTAGTGTTCTGGAATTTCGCGGTAGAAATAGTTATGTGCATTGTGGTCGATCTTATTAAGGTTGAAATACGCCATAAGTGTAGAATTGGAATTGAGCTTTTGATGGATGTTGTCTGCAGAGTCATTCTCATGAAAATAGAGTGGTTGAGAATTAGGCAGATGTACGGCTAGGCGAATGATGGCATGAGATTGTTTATGCATAGGAAAAGCAAATATCCGCCATGCAGCCTCAGGTGCACTAACATATCTGGTATCCGTAAATTGGTGTGTTTCATCATGTTGGATGTTATTTTGGGAAATTTCAAGGTTGGCTTTGTCATGTCCTTTGTAAACGTATTTAAATAAATATTTTACACTTTGAATGGAAGCACATATTTCTACATTAATATGGCACTTGTATTTGGTGAGTAAAAATGGGTTATATGGAACTACCCATGAACTGTCAATCGTCTTAGAATGGTGTTCATATGTTTTGCCAATGGGTCTGCGGTAAGTGGGATAGCCATCCTTTTCTTTGATGGTATATGGTTGGTTTTGTTTTGGGAAACCTTTGCTACACTTTCCAAGATCCATACAGGGAGAATTAGGATTGTGTTCTCCACAGGGACCATGAATCATGTGTTGAAGAACAATGTTATGGAGCTGAGGGTAGATTGTTTCATCAGGTATTTCAGCCCAGACTATATTGTCTATGTCCGCCTCAGTCCGTAATTTAGACAGGCTGTCAAGAATAATTAAAATATGAGCGTGTGGGAGACCACGCTTCTGAAATTCAATGACATGGACCATTGCAGTGACGTTTCCAAATAATCCACTGCTAATGTCTCTTAAGAGGGATTCCAGTTTAATTTTAAAGACACGTGCAACCAAGTCTGGTCTGTGTTCAACACGCTGCCACGGTTCTAAATGTGTAGTAATCTCATTCCACTTAGGATTACATGTCATGGTGATAAATAGATCTGGTCGACCATACTTTGTAACAATAGCCATAGCATCCTGGTAGCGCTGCTGCATGTTTCTTGGACTGCCTTCAAAAGAAGATGGTAAAATGACGGTTTTCCCAATAGGGATGCCCTTTTGAACCGATTTTTTGAGTAGATGTTCTTGAAGGAGGCAGTAATCCTCCACTTTTAAATCTTTTTGGTGTTTGTGGATGTAATGTAGGCGATTAGCTTCGATTTTGACATAAGCATCTACTAAATATTGCTGTGTTAGCTTACCACCATTGAGGAGTGGATTAAAGTAATTTCTGACAGATAACATATAGCAATAGTATTGGAGTTGAGTGATCCTCCTCGAACTTTTGCCTTGTTGTTTGAGTCCATCATGCCATCCTTGGTCTCCATAAGGGAAAAATATTGGATAGAGGAGGGCATCCAAATTGCTATGGAGAATACTAATTTGTTGTGTTTTTGGAGCTAAAGGGTTATGGGGATCAGGTTTTAAATGAATTAATATGTCTCTATTGAAAGGTGGCTCACCATTGTCATTTTGAAACACGACTGCTACTTCACTGACAGTGGGATTATTGTAGCGTCGAGGGTCTTGAGTACAATCTTGTTTAATAGCCATAGTGATGTTTGGCATGACAGTTCCGTTTTGTAGAGATTTAATTTTTTCTTGTTCTTCCACATCACGTAACATTTGATAAGCTTCCACAAACGGATTAAAAGTTTGGATTTGGAGGGCAATAATGTTCATCAATGTAGGATGACATTTTTGATTTTCTTTACATCGTAAGCGTTGTTCGTTTGCGGTAGTGGTATCGAGAATGTAAAGTTGGGCAAATGCGCGTTGCTGGTCATCTGAGGGATGTAGTGTTCCAGTTCTATGATAGATCTGGCCATGTATGCGGAAACAGTATGGGCCATATCCAGGAGGTGGTGAAATATTTGCACCCATGGAGGCAAAAGCAAAGGAACTGTTAATACTTCGAATATTATCCATGAAATTTTTGCTAAATTCACTTTGCCCTTTCAGCAAACGTGTAAAGACATCAGGATATTGTAGTATGGGTACATGGACTTTACCCTTCTGACAGCAGAGCGTAAAGTTGTTATCAGAAGGTATCTCTGCTACAAAATGCAAAGCTTCGCAATGCTCACATACATGGATCATGTCACTACAGCTGTGTTCGGTAATACTATTTTCATCATTAGTGAAAATGTGAGGTCGTAGTAGAAGTGCATGTCCAACCGATGGGGTGCGCCTAGTTTTGAGACCAACGTATATTTGTCTTGGTTGCACTTTCTGTGGGCTAACTGCAGCTTGTATGTGAAGAAACTGTGCGTTGGTATTGACTAATGGTGGTATTGATAGGGCAGAAACAGATTGCTGATTAGTTATGTCAGTGAACGGCATATAGGATGAAGTGTGGTAGTAACTTGTTCCACATGCTGATGTGGAAGCATCCTGTTGTGAGTCTACTAATAATGATGAGGAAGAAGCCGTCTGTTGTTGGCGGTGATGGCGTGTAGAGGCTTCTTCAGCCAATGTAATAGATTTAGAGTTAGGGGATTCGTGTGTGAGACGACGGCGTTTATAAGCCTTAATCTTGTCAAGTCGATGCTGTTTTTCCTCAGGAGTCTCATTAGCACGGCATTGTTTTTGTCGTAGTGCTAAAGCTGCTTTCCTTTCACTGGCATTGGCATACTGTGCATCGGTATTGAATGGTGGTATTGATAGGGCAGAAACAGATTGCTGATTAGTTATGTCAGTGAACGGCATATGGGATGAAGTGTAGCAGTAAATTGTTTCACATGCTGATGTGGAAGCATCCTGTTGTGAGTCTAATAATAATGATGAGGAAGAGGCCATCTGTTGTCGGCGGTGACGGCGTGCAGAGGCTTCTTCAGCCAATCTTATGGATTTAGAGTTAGGGGATTCGTGTGTGAGGCGACGGCGTTTATAAGCCTTAATCTTCTCAAGGCGATGGTGATTTTCCTCAGGAGTCTCATTAGCACGGCGTTGTTTTTGTCGTAGTGCTAAAGCTGCTTTCCTTTCACTGGCATTGGCATACTTTTTGTTATGACTCATGTTGGCACAGGTAAAGGAGTCTATTTGGCAGTTATCTGGCAGTGAAGAAGGCGTCCTGGAGTATTGTAGAGTAAACAGATACTAATTGACCCTGTAATTGCCCAGCAGTAGTTATGAAGTGGTAGTGGCAAATTGGCCCTGTAGTTAGACACCGGCAGAGGAGCAAGGCAGCAGTAGTTATGGCGGTAGAGGCAAATTGGCCCTGTAATTAGACACCGGCAGAGGAGCAAGGCAGCAGTAGTTATGGCGGTAGAGGCAAATTGGCCCTGTAATTAGACACCGGCAGAGGAGCAAGGCAGCAGTAGTTATGGCGGTAGAGGCAAATTGGCCCTGTAATTAGACACAGGCAGTGAACAGTCAGAGGAGCAAGGCAGCAGTACTTATGGCGGTAGAGGCAAATTGGCCCTGTAATTAGACACCGGCAGAGGAGCAAAGCAGCAGTAGTTATGGCGGTATTGGCAAATTGGCCCTGTAATTAGACACCAGCAGAGGAGCAATGCAGCAGTAGTTATGGCGGTAGAGGCAAATTGATCCTGTAATTAGACACCGGCAGAGGAGCAAGGCAGCAGTAGTTATGGCGGTAGAGGCAAATTGGCCCTGTAAATTAGACATCGGCAGAGGAGCAATGCAGCAGTAGTTATGGCGGTAGAGGCAAATTAGCCCTGTAATTAGACACCGGCAGAGGAGCAAGGCAGCAGTAGTTATGGTGGTATAGGCAAATTGGCCCTGTAATTAGACACCGGCAGAGGAGCAATGCAGCAGTAGTTATGGCGGTAGAGGCAAATTAGCTCTGTAATTAGACACCGGCAGAGGACAAAGGCAGTAGTTATGGTGGTATAGGCAAATTGGCCCTGTAATTAGACACCGGCAGAGGAGCAAGGCAGCAGTAGTTATGGCGGTAGAGGCAAATTAGCCCTGTAATTAGACACCGGCAGAGTAGCAAGGTAGCAATAGTTATGGCAGTACAGGCAAATTGGTCCAGTAATTAGACACCGGCAGTAAACAGGCATAGGACCAAGGCAGCAGTAGTCATGGTGGTACAGGCAATGCCAAGCGTCCGCACAGCAAGTCGGCGTGAGGTAAATGACGCAATTTCACGAATGCAAGATGGCGTCGGCGAAATCTCGCGAGATTTCGCCGACGTCGTTAACACCTCTTGCCATGTTAACCCTCAACACACCACACCGCCTCAACACACACTCCTCTCACCTTTCACCTCCACTCATGTCCACTCACTCTTTTACTCCACATACGTTCCTTTCTCTCACTCCGTTTCTCATACTCACACCGTCATCGTCGCTGCCTCGACATCTTCCTCCGCCGCCGCGATCCATGATCCAGACGTTCTCCTGGCCGCCGACATGTTCTTGCGGGACGCCATCTTGGATTTCGTGAAATCCCGCGATATTTAAGATGGCGTCGCCGCAACATGTCGCTGGCGTGGACGACATCGGGATCCAAAAAGATGGCGTCGGCGAAATCTCGCGAGATTACGCCGACGCCATTTTGGATCCCGATGTCGCCCATGCCAGCGACATGTTCTTGCGGGATGCCATCTTGGATTTCGTGAAGTCCCGCGATATTCAAGATGGCGTCGCCGCAACAACATGTCGCTGGCATGGGCGACATCGGGATCCAAAATGGCGTCGGTGTAATCTCGCGAGATTTCGCCGACGCCATCTTTTTGGATCCCGATGTCGTCCACGCCAGCGACATGTTATTGCGGCGATGCCATCTTAAATATCGCGGGATTTCACGAAATCCAAGATGGCGTCCCGCAAGAACATGTCGGCGGCCTGGAGAACGTCTGGATCCTGGATCGCGGCGGCGGAGGAAGATGTCGGGGCAGCGACGATGACGGTGTGAGTATGAGAAACGGAGTGAGAGAAAGGAACGTATGTGGAGTGAAAGAGTGAGTGGACATGAGTGGAGGTGAAAGGTGAGAGGAGTGTGTGTTGAGGCGGTGTGGTGTGTTGAGGGTTAACGTGCGTGTGTGTGTGGTGACGTCACCGGTTACAACTGGACGGAAGTTGTTACAACCGGAAGCTGGTTAGGGCATTTATTATTATAGATATTAAGTGATGATGGCGCCTCTGCTAAAAAATGACAGATTTATGCAAAATTATTTCCACCTTACAATTATGCAAATAAGCAAATAGCTGATCAAAATGTATACTATTCTGCAAGCTTATATATGGTAACCAGCTTTTCCAGTCTCTGCTCTGAATCCACTCGTGTCTCCATTCAATGTCAGCAAGCAGTTAATCCTGAATGCTATCTCTGTGTTTTGAACTCTGCAAGCTTATATATGGTAACCAGCTTTTCCAGTCTCTGCTCTGAATCCACTCCTGTGTCTCCATTCAATGTCAGCAAGCAGTTAATCCTGAATGCTATCTCTGTGTTTTCAACTCTGCAAGCTTATATATGGTATATAGTTTTTTTCAACTTACTCTGCTTGTCCCCTTATGTTGTGAGGTCAAGAAACTTTTCAAAGTGCTTTATGATCCATGTAGTGCTGGACATGTGTTTATTTGACCACAACATTTTATTGGGTCCTGGTGTCTCAATTTAGTGTGATTGATTAACGAGAAGAGAGAGAGGCCAAAAAAAAAAAAAAAAGTTTTAAGTCTTATCCTCCTATATATTCAGACATAGCTTGGGGATAGCATTTATGCAGGGGGCATTTATGCACACTTTATCCAAGTACAGTTTATCAAAGTACTGGCAGTTATAACATGGCAGGGAGACAGGTAAGACATTTATATACATCTACTCCCTGTACATTTGGAGTACAACAAATATATACCATATGCATTTGTGTAATTTATATCCTGGCCGCTGCATTCACACAAGTCCACCGCCCTGGCATTAACTCTCTACACTCCATCCACATTGGCCCCTCGCTTCTTTCCTCTCCTATGTATAGCACTCATGCTCTTTTCACGTTGTTAAATTGCACAGATCCAGTCAGTCCCACCATTCAACATCAGAGACGCTCTCACAAATCACTTAACCATCTGCTCACTCTTTCTATCCTCCTTCTCCTAGTCGCAGGAGACATTGCTCCCAACCCTGGTCCCCCATGTTATAGAGAGTCAAACCCCCCGACTGCTACACTTAGAAACCCCTCTAATCTTATTAATATTCCCTGCATGCCATCTGTCTCTCTTAATTGTGCACTTTGGAATTCTCGCTCAGTGTGTAACAAACTCTCCTTCATTCATGACTTTTTCCTTTCTAATTCTCTTAACCTCCTGGCTCTTACTGAAACCTGGATCCAGCAGTCAGACACTACCGCTGCTGCTGCTCTTTCATACGGGGGGCTTCACTTCTCTCATACCCCAAGATCAGACAGTAGAGCTGGTGGAGGCGTTGGTCTGCTCCTATCACCAAAATGTACCTTTCAGGTTATCCCTCAAGTACCCTCACTTGTCTTCCCTTCTTTTGAGGTCCATGCCGTCAGACTCTACACCCCCTTCTCCATGCGAGTGGCGGTGGTGTATCGTCCTCCCGGCCCCTCCCATCAGTTCCTGGATCATTTTGCCACTTGGCTTCCACATTTTCTCTCCTGTGACATCCCTACCCTCATCATGGGAGATTTCAACATCCCCATTGCTCTTCCCCTCTCACCATCTGCTACTCACCTTTTATCTCTAACCTCCTCGTTTGGCCTTTCGCAGCTTACTAATTCTCCAACGCATGAAGACGGAAACTCCCTCGACTTGGTCTTCTCTCGACTTTGTGCAGTGGATGATTTTGCAAACTCCCCTCTCCCGCTCTCTGACCACAATCTTCTTTCATTCTCTATCAAGAACTGCCAGGCTGCTCAGGTCACCCCCACTGTCCAGACTTATAGAAACATACAGGCCATTAACACCCAGAAACTTATGAAGAACTTGCAATCTTCATTGGCCCCTATCTCCTCCCTCTCATGTCCTGATTCTGCATTGAAGCATTACAATGAAACACTTCAAACTGCCCTGGATGAATTTGCACCCCCTATAAATAGAACACCACAACGCAGACGGCGACAACCCTGGCACACGGTGCAAACACGTTTCCTGCAGCGGTGCTCCAGGTGCGCCGAACGTCTGTGGAGAAAATCCAATCTACCCGAAGATTTCATCCATTTTAAGTTTATGCTTAGAACATACAACACTGCCCTTCACCTCTCAAAACAAACCTATTTCAACACCCTCATCACCTCACTGTCCAATAACCCGAAACGTCTCTTTGACACTTTTCATTCTCTACTCAATCCAAGAGTACAGGCCCCAACCACGGAGCTCCGAGCTGACGATCTGGCCAATTACTTCAAAGAAAAAAATGACCAGATCCGACAGGAAATTATCTCCCAATCACCTCATACCATGCACTGTCCTCCCTCCCCCACTGCATCTAACTCACTCTCTGATTTTGAACCAGTCACAGAAGAAGAAGTAAGCAGGCTCCTTGCATCTTCTCGCCCAACTACTTGCACCAGTGACCCATTTCCGTCACAGCTCCTCCAGTCCCTTTCCCCTGCTGTCACCCCTCACCTAACTAAAATATTTAACCTCTCTCTCTCTTCTGGTATTTTTCCCTCCTCATTTAAGCATGCCATCATACATCCACTACTTAAAAAACCATCCCTCGACCAAAACTGTGCCGCTAACTATAGACCTGTCTCTAATCTTCCCTTCATCTCTAAACTCCTGGAACGCCTGGTCCACTCCCGTCTTATCCGCTATCTCTCAGAAAACTCTCTTCTCGACCCTCTCCAATCCGGTTTCCGCTCTTTACACTCCACTGAAACTGCCCTCACTAAAGTCTCTAATGATCTGCTAACAGCTAAATCAAATGGTCACTACTCCATGCTAATTCTCTTGGATCTCTCTGCAGCATTCGACACTGTGGATCATCAGCTCCTCCTCACTATGCTCCGTTCCATTGGCCTCAAGGATACCGTTCTCTCCTGGTTCTCCTCCTATCTCTCCGACCGCTCCTTTACTGTATCTTTTGCCAGTTCCTCCTCCTCTCATCTTCCCCTTACTGTTGGGGTCCCCCAAGGATCGGTTCTAGGCCCCCTCCTCTTCTCCTTGTACACTGCCCCTATTGGTCAAACAATCAGTAGATTTGGTTTCCAGTACCATCTCTATGCTGATGACACCCAATTATACGCTTCTTCTCCTGACATCACGCCAGCCTTTCTAGAAAACACCGGCGATTGTCTAAACGCTGTGTCTAATATCATGTCCTCACTATATCTGAAACTGAACCTGTCAAAGACTGAACTCCTGGTGTTTCCTCCCTCTACTAATGTACCTATACCCGACATTGCCATTTCTGTGTGTGGTTCCACTATTACTCCCCAGCAACAGGCCCGCTGTCTTGGGGTCATACTTGATTCCGAGCTTTCCTTTGCCCCCCACATTCGATCACTGGCTCGCTCTTGTCATCTGCACCTCAAAAACATTTCTAGAATTCGCCCTTTTCTTACCTTTGACTCTGCAAAAACTCTTACTGTTTCTCTTATTCATTCTCGTCTCGACTATTGTAACTCTCTTCTAATCGGTCTCCCTCTTACCAAACTCTCCCCTCTCCAATCTGTCTTGAATGCTGCAGCCAGGGTCATATTCCTCACCAATCGTTACACCAATGCCTCTACCTTGTGCCAGTCATTACACTGGCTACCCATCCACTCCAGAATTCAGTATAAACTTATTACCCTCACTCACAAAGCCCTCCATGGCTCAGCACCACCCTACATCTCCTCCCTTGTTTCAGTATACCACCCTACCCGCGCCCTCCGTTCTGCTGATGACCTGAGGTTAGCATCCTCAATAGTCAGAACCTCCCACTCCCGTCTCCAAGACTTTACACGTGCGGCGCCAATTCTTTGGAATGCACTTCCCAGGTCAATACGATTAGTCCCCAATCCCCACAATTTTAAGCGTGTCCTGAAAACGCATTTATTCAGACTGGCCTATCACCTCAACACATTAACCTAATCTATCCCTGTGTGGCAGAGCCAAAAGTCTTACCATAACCAGGTTCCCCGCATCATTCTCCCACATGCTTTATGCATCCATTAGCCCTCTGTGTCCGTACTGTCACACACCTAACATTATGGCTGGTCCATACAATCAGGGCAACTGTTACCACCCACCTTTCGTGTCTACCTCTTTCCTCATAGACTGTAAGCTTGCGAGCAGGGCCCTCTTTCCTCTTGGTATTTGCTATAATCTACTGTATGTGATTATTGTTATGCTGTAATGTCTATTGTCTGTACAAATCCCCTCTGAAATGTAAAGTGCTGCGGAATATGTTGGCGCTATAAAAATAAAATGTATTATTATTATTATTATTATTACTATTTGCTTTTGTATATTTGCTTAACAATCAGCCTTTGGATCTCTTCCTCCTGCTTGCTGAATATCAAACTTTCATGCTCATTTTTCATGCTGTCCTAGGCATTGGTGCGCTCAGTGCACAGACAGCTGGAGAATATCTGTTATTACTATAATGTGGCTGCAGGTGTTTATGTTCCATAATAATCTCATCATGAATAAAGACAGAACTAGCACTTGTGAGTACATGAGCCAGATAATTACTTACATTACTGAACACTTCTGGGGCAGCAATTTATTTGGACTGATAAAAGAAACTGCTGAATACTAAGTAATTTAGATTTATAAATGTACTGCCATATAGTACTGTAAGTACGTTGCATGAGGGTTTTTCACCTTACTGCTTTAACACGCATCTGTTGTTTCAGGTGATCTCATTGTCTTGTGATTTGAGAAATATCTAGCAGACATAGGGAATGAGGAACTTAGGCCAGGTGGTCCGGACAATATTGGAGAATTGCTGACAAGTGCAAGACTCCGGACAGTAAATCACATGGTGTCTAAATAACCCCAGGTCGGACACCCAAATATGTTCATGCATTTAAACTGACCAATTAGCTAAGAAGTAAAGCCTTTATGTTAATGAGTAACCACTCCTTTATACGAACTGATAAAAGACCATATACGAATAAAGTTTCCAGAGTTCTGCTGGAATGAGTTGTTGCTAACGAAGTGTAGCTTCCTCTTTTACTTTGAGCGCTCAATAAGACTCTGTCTAATCAGGACAGGCCACAGTACGCACAGGGGTAAATCTACCCAAATCAAAAATAAGTCCACATCAATATGACATGCATTTTTCACCATTTTCCAGCTCAATCTCTGAATTTCATTTATCTCTGAGCAAGTGGTTAAATACAAGTTGCTATAATGTCTCCCATACACAAAGACATTTGGGATTCCTGTGCTCCTTTTTCTGTCTAGCACATGTTGAGAAGCAGTAACATGGAGGACATTATATAATAGTAGTGAGCAATATAGCTGTGAATCCAGCACTGGGGCAAGATAAACACTTGCCAAAAAGCAGCAGTATCATTTTTGCACTCAGTCACTGAACATAGACAATGGGCAGCTGTAATCTCATCCCTCAGTGAGCAGATAATCAGTTTTTATCGTGAGCAAGACAGATTTTAGCTGTATTTTTATGTCAATGATAAGATCAGGGGAGAAGAGAAGTGGTTGATAAGTGAAGAAATTAAGATGGTTTCTTGTCTTTCTTTACATTACTGATTTATACAAAATTTGTGGACAGCAATAGCGACGGCAGTTTTGTTTTCTTTTTATATAAACTTATTTTTTCTTATAAATTATTGAGAGGGAGGCCATCCTGCTTGAGCTGCTGTTAACCCCTTCAGCCTTCACTCCACAGCATGTTTTCAATTCTTACCAGTATCGCTTTATGTGGTATTAACTTTGGAACACTTTAACTTATCCCAGATTCTGAGAATGTTTTTTGTGACACATTGTACTTCATTTTTATTTGAGAAAATATTGGAATTTTGGTGAAAATTTTGCAATTTTCAAACTTTGAATTTTTATGTCTTTATGTCTTTAAACCAGATACCATAATTTTATTACAGAAAATAGTTAATAAATAACATTTACCGCATGTCTCTTTTACATCAGCATCTTTTTTGAAACAATTTTTTTGTTAGGAATTTGGAAGAATTAAAAGTTAATCAGCAATTTCTAATTTTTCCAACTAAATTTACAAAACCAATTTTTTAGGGACTACATCCCATTTAAAGTGGCTTTGAGGGTCTGTCTGACAGAAAATACCCCATCATGACTTCATTTCAAACACTGGACCCCTTAAAGTGCTCAAAACTACATTCAATAAATTTATTAACCCTTCAGGTGTTTCACAGGCATTAAAACAATTTGGAAGGAAAAAAATTAAAATTTTACTTTTTCCCACAAAAATGATGATTTAGCCCCAAGAGTGTAGCGAGGAACCCATGCAGTTAGGGCGGAACAACTCATTTTTTGGTCCTCCTGCAGTTTGGTGCAAAGAGGGAGTCTGTTTTTTCTGTGGTAAGAAGGGTCATTTTGTGGGTACTTGTCCATCCATACTTAACCCAAACAGCCACTGTAAAACTAAGGAGCCCAAATTGCACAGAGGTTAGCAACCCTGGTGAACATATTTCCTCTGTGGTTAGGTCGCAATTCTTTTTACCAGCTGAAATTCATTTTGTTGGAAGTAAGGTGTTTATTTCAGCCTTTTTGGACAGTGAGGCAGGGTTTAATATGATTGACACTCGGTTCGTCCAAAACGAAGGTCTCAATCAACATAAATTATCTAGACCTATATCAATAATCCCTATAGATTCTGCACCCTTGAGCCAGGGGTATTTTACTCAGGTCATTCATGAGATATGTCTGCAGGTAGGGGCCATGCACTCGGAATCAGTCGATAGTTATGTGCTAAACTTCTTGCCCTCCCCTCTGGTTCTGGGGCTACCTTGGTTAACATTGCACAATCTCGTGGTGGACTGGCTGACTTGGGAAGTAGTAAGGTGGAGCGAGTACTGTCAAAGACACTGCTTGGGCACTCGTTTAGCCAGGGTTGATACCCGGTCTCTTCTGGAATACCTATCTGATTTTGAGGATGTATTCTTGAAACAGGAACTATGTACAAAAGACCTTGGAAGAGCCTTAGCATACCGCATGTTGACTTATAGATGTGTAACTTGACAAAACAATTGAAGTACAAGAAGTACTGCAAGATATAAATATGTGTATCATCCAACCTCCAAAATTCCTTGACAATGCTCAGTCGTCACCACCTTCAGACAACTTTGTATACAAACCCTGCCTCCCTTTAGATTTATCTGTGCATCTTTATTTAAGAAAATCAATCATGGATGACAGTGAAGGATAAAAGAGTTAAAGATGGAGTTTAATTTTTTTTACTTACTTTCATGACTGAAAAATGCTGCATTTAATTCTTTCACCATTATTAACTGGCAAAAAATGATTTAATAATTCTTCTCTTGGATGCGTTAATGATACATATTTTGTTTTTGCATCTTTAATTTTTCCTGTCCTTATTTCAAGACCTGTCACTTTTGCATCTTTCTGTCAGCACAACAGGACATGGGCTCCTTTTTTGTGGGATGAGTTGTACTTTTGAATGACACCAATTGATTCATCAAATACTGTATGGAAAAATGAGATAAAAGCTCATGGCTCTGTTCCTACTTTTTTTTAGATGTGTTGTTGCCATCAATTTCTAGATGACGTACGGTAGTTTTTTCAAATGTAATGAAAAAATGTCTAACGTTCACCTTCCCATCAGTGTTCTCCATTTTGCTGTAAATAAAATATGGCTATAAAATATTTCTGATACATTGCATTCTCTTTTTCTTTTTATTTTGCACAGCTATTTTTGAATTCATGGAAGACGTGTGTGTTCCATATGTTAATGCGGTTTTTGCAGTCAAGGAGGTAGAGATGGTTCGGAGAGACGTCAAGATGTTAGTGCCCCAATCTCGGCCAATCTGACGTGATGAACATCTCAGTGGACAGACTTTGTACATGAGTAGTGAATCTTCCAGTGTATACTCAGTGTGTCAGTGAAGTTGGAGAAAATTACATTTAGCTTCACTGCACATGCTGTAGAAGCCTCAATATGTGTAGGGGAGCAGAAAAGTGTCAGATCAGTTGCAGCTTTGCCCATAAATAATACTCAGAATCTAACTTGAGAGACCCTGAGAGATATTTTTTTTATTAATATTAGTATTATGATATGCGGTATCTCTGGATAGATGATGATTTCCAGCATCTGCAGATGGAAAATTGTAAAACTACAGTTTATTAAATGATTCAAAATCACAAAATCAACATAAGCATTAAAGATGAATTCAGGAACTCATGGCCTACACTTTAGAAACGTGGAAAGATTCTTAGTCATATAATTAAAAACCCTTACAAGTTCAATATGCGTATGTGTTTCTAAATTTTTTTTAAAAGAATAAGTAAGAAAAATTTAAGTTTTAATGTTTTCTTACTGCAAATGTGGAATTCTTCGTCTATCTAGTATTCCTAAATGGTAAATATTACAGATTTAATGGGGTTTCCCATCAAAGATGTCTCTGTCCTTTGAGATAGAAATGACTTGGGAAATTTCTTGGGATCGTTGAGAGCTACTGGTGGTTGATTTTAAATATACCACCTACATAAGTATGACTAAATATGCATTGCCACTTTTGTGCCAGGAAGAGTGATAAGGCATCATTAATGCTGCATTTAAAAAACACTCATTTCACGATTATCTCGCTGTGTAAACAGGCTGCCACTCACCCAATGAATAAGCAAAGTGCCAGTTCACCGCGTGAAATGATCTTTTGCATAGTGCAAAAAATCATCGTTCATGGCGGAGCATTGTCAAGTGTAAACAAGACTCACCCCTGGCCGACAATCATGGCAGCCAATGGGCATTGAGCGATTTAGTATAGATCACTCAGTGTGCATCGTCTACTTTGGTCTGCCTGTGTAAACAGGCATTGAAACAACCGTCGATTGGTAAAAGTTTGCCAATTGGCGGTCATATTGTGCAGCCGGTTAGTACATGTAAACGGACCATTAGATTTGAAGAATCCAAACATCTTTAAAATCAGATATATGGAGTAACTGAAACCTTGTGATTTACTTTTTAGCAAGTGCACACCCAGCCCTATTGAGTAGTGTTTGTTAAAGCATATAAAATATAACTACTAAACTGTAATATGGCATATTCTAAAAAAAAAGCAGTTTTACATATAAATAACTTTATTTATAAAGCCACAGATTATTCTGTAAAGTATTACCACAATTGTAAAAAGATGACAATTCTTAGGAAAACAAGCTGAAAACATAGTCATTGAGGGAGAAGGGGGTACACAAAGCATATGTATATAATATGGGTGTATGATCCACCTTTAAGGAACTTTGGAGATGGGAGAATGGGATGGCTGTAAATTTAACTAAATCCAACTAAACTTTAAACCATCTGTTATCCACTTTCTACTGTAGGTCAAGAATTAAAGTTTTCACGCCTCTATTGTTTGGTTACAAGTCGTCCATTTTATTCAAGGCTGTTTACGTCCTGGATGTAAAACACAGTATTAAATGTATCTCCGCTCAGTTATCATTATATTTCAGAAACTTGCTCATGTGCTGAAAAAAGATTTTCCTGACAAAATGGGTTGACGAGAACCATTCCACTGTTCCGATAATCCCCATTGGCTGGAGAACGTGGTTCTGAGAGATGGTCCTAAGGGAAGGAAAATAGAAAGATCATTTTGAAAAGTTGAATGTACATCAAAAACTCACAAAAATTATCCATTCCCCAAAAAAAAGATTTTTAAAGATTTTGGATTACCTGCCACGACATTAGAGAACAAAGAATACAATCATAGACAAGTAAGCTAAGCAGCAGTAGTCAATGTCAAGCAGCAGCTTCAAAAGTAAATAGGATTTTATGGTGTATAATAAGAGAAATAATAACCCATGATTACTATGTTATATTAAAGTGAATCTGTCATCCCCTGGATGTTTTTTTAATCTATTACTATGGGCATACAGGTAATTGAATGGTTAAACCAGTCTTACCTGTATGCCTCACAGCTGCGGTGTAGACTTTGAGAAATTGATTTATAATCTTTTATGTTAATGATTTCTTCCAGGCTCTGGGGTGTGCGGTGTCTGGAAGAAATCACTGCCTCCTCACTTCATTATACTATCACACCTCCCATCAGCGTCATACTGACCTGCTTGGCACTGTAATCCCGTGCATGCACTGTGCGATTGCACAGTTATGCGGACATTATGCTCCCTTGTATAGGCAGTGTCTGAATTGATGTTCTGCGCCTGCGCAGATCAGTGTGGCGGAAAAGTGATCCTGATATCTAAATAGGAATGGGTTCTTTACAGTTACAGTAGTCAGAATCTGCAATGCCCTATCTCAGTAGGTAATAATGGAAAATAATATGTATGACGGGTATATGGGCACGGGACTATGGGATGGAGAATATGTATGACGACTACATGGGCACGGGACTATGGGATGGAGGATATGTATGATGGGTATATGGGCACGGGCCTATGGGATGGAGGATAATTATAATTTGTTATAACTAACCACAGTTAGTTACTATGCCCGGGCAGCGCCGGGCTCTTCAGCTAGTAGTAAATAATATGTGTGATAGATCATGCATTATTGATCAAGAAAGGTGGAAACTTAGTAATTATGTAACTTTTATGGTAGGTCAGATAAGAGATCTGAGAAGCACTGGTAGGGGGTGAATATAATCCCCATAATGCTGAGATAAAGTAAAAGCTTTGGTTATGTAGAAAGGTGACCTGAACGTCTTGCACAAACCTGAGCACACATCTTGAGATGGAACCACCCATGCAGGGTGAGGAGGTAGAGTTTAATAAGGAAGTTTATTACCAGTTATAAAATTTCTTGAACCTTTTATCTGCCTGCTTATATCTATACCTCCATGTACTGTTGGCCATTCATAAGAACCTACAGTATGTCTACACAACAAAGTAATGTATGGGCTTTGCTGATTATTTTCAACCCTGCCCTAATTCAGCTGATTTAAAAGCCATTTATTTTTTAAAAAATATTGTGGTTATTTGCCATTACAACAAACATGTAACTTGAGAAAGACCGTCCTATCCAGAGCATTACCTCTGATGTCTCCAGAGACTGGATCTCTCGCGGTAACTCCACTGCATGCTTGTTGAAATAGTCCATTGTAATTGCATTATTCCAGTAACTTAAATTATTCTCAGGGTTAGAAGCCTTCTTCTTCCGTCTCATGCAGCACACAGTCAATAAGACGGCTGTAAATCAAACATAACAGAATGGTTACAGGTTGTCTATTGGTAAAGTTTACTAATCTTAAAGGGGTTTTAGGATAGGTCATCAATAATCATAGACTGTTTCTTTGCCGACTCCCAGAACAACCACTGATCAGCTCTTACAGCCTCCAACTAAGACAGTATTTCTGATTTGACCCCTGCCGTGGTTGCGAGCGGCTGATCGATGGGGGTGCTGGATGTTGCCCCCCCACTGATCTAGTATTGATAACCTATCTGACATAGTGAAAAAACCCTTTAAGATGGAGATTACATATAGAGGTTACACATGAAAGGTTTACAACATCTAAAATTGTTGCAACTGTTTTATCATTTTAATAATCCCTGCTGCTGGAAACTCAATCAGGCATGATGGGGCAGATTTGTCAATACTAACTTACATTTAGACACTTTGGGTGTCCCAAATTTATCACTCAAAGGCCTCACTCACATTGGTGTATAATACAAAGGAGTGCAATGCGAGAAAAAAATTGCATTGCACTCTGACCAATGTTATTAAATGAAGCAGTCCTCATCTGCAGATTTTTCCTCAGCTCTAATAGGACTGAGGAAAGAAATCTCAGCATACTGCGATTGGATGTGAGAATGGGATCACACACCCAAAACAAGTCAATAGATGTGAGAAAAAAATCGGACAGCACCCGGACCATGCGTGTGCCGCCCGATTTTTACTCACACAATAACTTAAAAGAAAAAAACACACAAAAATTTTATATTGAAAAAACACCTTCAGACTGTAGCCCTGTTTCACCAATTTATTTAAAAAATAATAAAAGAATCCACGTCAGTGATTCCAACATAGCCCCCCGAATCCAAAGGTAGTCCACAAATGGTAACCTAAACGACATAAAAATTGAGAGTTAAAGAAATAAAAACAAGAAACACTCCCTCATTCACCAATTGATTATTTAAAAAAATTTGTGCAGCTGCAACATAATCCATGGCATTCCCACGACGATCCCCCATTCTGTACAGCAATCTTTGGAGAATTGTTTTGAGAATTTCGCTTCATAGGTCTCTCCTGGTCAAGTCTCATGAGTGATGATGTTAGTAACTCAGTAACGTCATCGCTTGTGAGACATGAGCAGGAGTGACCTGAACCATGGTCATGAAGTCATTCTCCGAACCATGCTCCATAGGTTACTGTACAGAATCTAAGTTGCTGGCTCCTGCAATGCCCGGTGGCTCTGACCAGCTGCCACACCACTAACTACACCGCTCATCAGAGTTGCAGAGTTACGCTGCCTTCTGTGAGACATGGTGACTCTGATGAGCGGTGTAGTTACTGATGTCACCGTCAGTACGTTGTGGGAATGCCATGGATTATGCCAGAGCTGTGGGGATTCTATTTTGACAAAAAATTGATGAATGAGGGATTGTTTATTGTTTTTATTTCTTTACTTCTCTCTTTTAGGTTACCATTTGTGGACTACTTTGGACTTGGTGGACTACGTCTGAATCCCCAGTCTGGATGATTTTTTTTACATTTTTTAAATAAATTGGTGAAACAGGGCTAGAGTCGGGGGGTGCTTTTTAAAATAAAATACAGTGATGAGCAAAAGAGTTTAGAACTTTTGAATTTCAGGCTCCATATCGCACCATCTATCAGTGCTTCGACCGTGAGACTACCGTCATTTTATAGACGATTATCTTGGCTATCTCATACATAAATTTTACTTGCAACTATTTAGCATATGATTAGTTATGCAGATACTTGTCATGTCACTGCATTGTTATTGTTTTTTTCCAAGTGGTGGAAATTGTTTTCCTTCCAGTACACAACAAAATACAAACTGTTCTCACATTCCCTAATAGCTTCGTGTGTTATTAGGTTGATTCCCAAGTGAAAAGTCACTGTTTCGAATCGAGGAGCAGCCATGAAGAAGATTTCCAAAGGAAAGAGAAACAGAATCATCCATTTCATCGATATTGGTTTCTTGGCCAAGAAAATTGCCAAATTGCATCTAGTGTCGTGACAGTTGGAAGAATATGAAATTAAATCTGTCCATCCATTCAAAAGCCAAGAGGTGGAAGTCAAGGCAAAATATCGTAGTCAATAAGTCGACTTATCACAAGGTCTATCAGTTCTGGCGCAATAAACGCGGCAGTTCAGGTGGCTCATATGTTTTGTAATAGTGAAATCACAGGTGTCCATGCAAGCACCATGCAATGCACATCACACAAATCTAGAATGTTGGCTCAAAAAAAGCGAAGAAGCCTCGACTTCAATATCCTCATAAGAATCATCAGCAGTTTGTAAAAAAGTACAAAAAGTGGATGATAGAAGATTGGAAATAGGTGATTTGGAGTGATGAGACCAAAGTCAATAGACTAGGCTCTAATGGGTACAAACGGAGCTGGAAGAAGCAAGGTAAAAAGGGACTAATGGATTAGGAAATTGAAGGAACTGTCAGGTTTGGGAGAGGAAGCCTGATGACATGGGGATGTTTCACAGCCAAAAGCGTTGAATATTTGACCAGGATCGATGGTGGCCTCAATGCTGGGCTATATGTGAGTATCTTACAAGTTGAGTTTCTTCATACAGTCAAGTACTATGAGTATGAAAAGGATGACAGGACAATGACCGGAAGTATACTTAGAGATTGGCACAGAAATGGCTCAGTGACAATGAAGTTGAGGTGCTGGATTGGTCCCCAGACCTCAACCCAATCAAATAGTTATGGGTAGATTTGAAGAAAAAACTATACCCTACATACCCAAGTGAGTCGACCACTATGCACCAACTTTGGGAAAGTATAGAAGACACATAGGATCAGATTTCCATTAAACACTGATCGAGAGCATGACCAGAAAGATTCAGGCAGTGTTGAAAGCCAAAAGTGGATTTACAAAATACTAACAAAATAATAAAAATGAACCCCTTAATCCCTGGGCCATTTTCCATTTTTTCGTTTTATTTTTTGCTCCCCTTTTTCCCAGAGCCATAATGTTTTTATTTTTCTCTCAATATTGCTGTGTGAGGGCCTGTTTTTTGCGGGACAAGTTGTACTTGTGAACAACATTATTGATTTTACCATATAATGTATTGCAAAATGGGAAAAAAAAGTGCAATCCCAAAATTGTTTTTTTTTTTTTAGTTTGTTAACTAAATGCTAAAACTTACCTGCCATTATGATGCTTCAGGTCATTACGGGTTTGCAGATACCAAACATGTAAAGGTTCTTTTTAATTAAGTGGTGAAAAAAATCCAACGCTTGTAAAGGAAAAAAAAGATGGCGACATTTTCCGAGACCCGAAGCATTTCCATTTTTTGGGATCTGGGGCTAGGTGAGGCCTCATTTTTTATGAGTTGTTTTTATTGGTAATATTTTGGGGTAGATAAGATCTTTTGATTGCCTATTATTGCATTTTATTGCAATGTTGCAGCGACCAAAAAACATATTCTGGCCTTTTTATTTTTTTCTCGTTACGCTGTTTACCGATCGGATGAATTATTTTTATATTTTGATATATTTTGGGCGCTTCTCAATGCATATTGTTTTTTTTTTGTATGTGGGATAATTTGAACTTTTATATATTTTTTTAATTTTTAAAATATTTGTAAGAACATTTGTTTTCTACTTTTTACTTGCTTTAATAGTCTCCTTAGGAGACTTGAAGTTGTGCTCTTCTGAGTGCTTGTGCTACACATAGACATTGGCCATTGCAACACTGCAAAAAATGGACTAAGAAGCGATCAAAACATTGTATATACCCCAAATGGTATCAATAAAAATGTTGGCTCAGGGCACAAAAAACAAGCCCTCACACAGCGCCATCGACCATAAAATGAAAAGGTTGTTTGATATTGCTGCATTCATATTGACCTGGAGAATCATATTGCTGAGTAATTTTTACCATATATTGAACACTAGTGAAGTGTACATTACTGAATTTTTTTTATAAAAACTAATTTTTTTTCATTTTTTTCTTCTGTGTGTCTTCTAAATTTTTCCTTTTTACTTCTTATTCTCTACTTTTTAAAATAAATAGTACCCTTTACACAAGCCCCACGCAATACACATGTAAAAGCACCACTTACATGCATCCCCAGTGTTTTGAAGAATAAAATAAAAATGGCCTATTCACCGGAAGAGAGAAATGCGCTTTACTTGCCTCCTACATGGACTAAAGCAGTGAAGAAGACCCCTGTAAATACAGCAGAAATAATGACATTTTGGGGCATTGTGCCGCATATAGGCACAGTCAGAAAACCAGAGCTTCCTAAGTACTGGAGTACTGATAAACTCTACAGCACACTGGTATTCCGTATGGCCATGACAAGGACACGATTTGAAGCAATCTAAACATTTTTGCATTATGGTGATCCTAACTTTGTTTGTCTATATAAAATTCGGCCAGTAGTTGAACAATTCAGCAGAAAATTTGAAAGGGAGGCTAAACATCCAACAATAACTGCTCAGTAAGGGTATGTGCACATGTTGCAGATTTGCCGTGGAATTTTCTGCGCAGATTCTGCATCTCTTGGCAGAAAACACAGTTAAAAATCCGCACATTAGATATATCTATAGGTAGATAGATAGATTGATAGATAGGTAGATACAGTGCTTTTTTTGCATTGGTACGCAACGGTACGGCGCACCGGAAATCTCAAGGTGCTTCATCGGGAGAGGGGAGCGGCGACAGGAGGCGGTGGCTGGGAAGTTATACTCACCCCTCCCGTGCCTCCCTGAACGTCCCCTGCATCCTCCTTGTACCAGCGCTGACAGCTTCTTCCTGCCTTCTGCAGTCACATGGTACAGCTCATTAAGCTCATGAATATGGACGCCCATGGGCGTAGAAGCATGAGAAAGGGTGAAAGCAGGGCCAAATGCTTATCTTGACCACCATACACCGTGACAATAACTTCTTTGTCACTGTCCAATGTAACACAAGACAAGTCTCAAAGCCAGATTGTATCTTGGATTATAATAAGTACATGGGGGGTGTAGATCTCGCAGATCAGGTCCTCAAACCATACAGTGCCATGCAAAAAGCATGGTACAAAAATTTGGCTGTGCATATTAAACAAAAAATTGTCTGGGCACTGTACAATACATTTGTGCTGTTTCGAATTGCAGGCAATATGGAGACCTTCCTTCAATTTCAGGAGGAAGTCATCAAGGCCCTAATGTTTGGCACTCAGGAAGGTGAGGGTCCCAGTACTTCTGAAACTGATGGTGCCTATATCATACCAAGTCAACGTTTTCCAGCAGAGGTTCCTCAAACTGCGAAGAAGGGAAGATCGTAAAAAAGGTGCAGAGTATGCTCCAAGAGAGGAATCCAAAAAGACACATTTTACCATTGTGAAATCTGCCCAGAGATACATGGCCTTTGCATTAAGGATTGCTTCAAAGCGTACCACATGTCCACAAATTAAAATTTAGTTTTACCGTTTGACACAACACACTTTTATAATCTGATGTACTCCGCAAAACTTACACATACCACCACATTATAAATTCATACACCAGTAAAACCAAAAGCATTACTGTCATTACTATATCCATGCCTCTAGATAATTCCTTGAGGTGTGTGGTTTCCAAAATGAAGTCATGTGTGGGGGATATCCACTGTTTGACATCAGGGGCTCTTCAAACTTGACATGGTGCATGTAGACCTTTTCATCAAAGTCTGCGCTCCAAACCATCACACCTTCCCTTCCGAGCCCTGCTGTGCCCCCAAACAGTAATTTTCCATCCCAGGGTTTCGGTGTGCTCAGGGGAATTGCTCAACAATTTTTGGGGTCCATTTTCTCTTGTTACCCTTGTGTTAGGCATCGGGTTCCTGCCACTGCACATCAGGAATCCAGAGCCTTGCACCCAGCAGTCTCTCACTCTTCTTCAGCCGCAGTGGAGCCTGCTCAGCAGATTCGTCGGTCCCGGCGCTCTGCCCAGGCCAACTCCATGGGTTTGCTTGCTGCTGCCACCTCTGGCACAGCTATGACAATGCAGATGCAGGCTGCTCAGCAGCGAGATTCTCCAGGGATTAAGTCCTCATGTCGGGCCACTGAGCATGCTCGTGGAGTGATCTCCCATTGGAGATCGAGGGTCACATGCTCAGGTCCTGCTCGTGTTTGGATTGGCCCATCCGAGAAGCCAGGAAGGTCCCGGACGCCCGTGGCTATAAAAGGTTCGCATGGCCACTCGCCCATGCGCTAGGATAGACTGTATTTACAGACTATAAGGTGTGAGAGATGTATGCACGTATGAATGTATCTGGTGACTGACTCATTATGAAACCCCTACCCTTGGTACGCATGTGCTGTGCAGCCTAGCCTGCTAGCGCCCAGGCTTAGGTGTAGGTAGCTCAGGGTTTGAGTCAGACATTGGTCCTCACCAGTGATCCAGCACGCCTCAGTGCACATGCTCCACACTCCACTGCCAGCATCCTTAGCGGCGCTTGTGGCAGCGACGCCGTGCGCTCAGTGGGCCTAGAGGGACTCTAACCCCATGTCCTTGGGGTAGTGTTCTGTGACCTTACACTGTGCGCTCTTTTAGCCGAGCTCTGTTAGCACAAACAGGCTCCAGCGTTTATGTTCAGCGGTAGTATGGCTCTGTGAAGCAACAGAGTCTGCCCCATACACACTGGGTGACGATAACCCACGTGTGTTTTTATAGTATACCGCCATATAGCATCTGCCATTACTGAGCAGCAGGTAAACACCCCTGCACAGTGGACCCCGGGCTGCGAACGCACCTTACTACCATCTTTATTATTTGGTGCGTTCCGCCAGCCCTAACATTATCCTAGCGCTAGGGTCTGGCTAGTAATGGCGGATGAACTGCAGTACATCCAGCAGCTGCAGGGCAGGTTGGCGGCTCTTGAGCGTTCAGCCTCAGCTGCGGATGTTACTGCGGTCGCTGTTCAGGCAGCTACAGAGGCTGTCTCCCGTGTGACCACAGCCATCCCTGCCCCAACTTTGTCCCGCCTCCCGCTGCCCGAGAAGTTCTCGGGTGATAGTGCTTCTTATAGGGGTTTCGTAAGCCAGTGCTCCATACAGCTGGAGCTGCTGGCCGCATGATTCCCCTCTGAGCGGGCTAAAGTGGGATTTATTATTTCCCTCTTGTCGGGCAGGGCTCTGAAGTGGGCCACACCGCTGTGGCAGCGTGGTGATCATGTGGTGCAGAGTGTCTTGCGGTTCTTGGACACTCTGAAGCAGGTCTTCCTGGGACCACGAGTCACCCATGACACCGCGCTCCGGCTGCTGGCATTGTCACATGGCTCGTCCATGGTCAGCCACTTTGCCATCCAGTTCTGGACGCTGGCCTTAGAGTTAGAGTGGCCAGATAAGGTCCTCATTCCGACATTCTGGAGAGGTTTAGCTGGCCATGTGAAGGACGCTCTGGCCACCAGGGAGATTCCCGCTACGCTGGAGGAGCTTATCACTGTCTCCACCCATATTGATCTTCGCTTCGCCGAGCGAAGGTTGGAGCAGACCCAGTGTAGGCAGAGGTTTAGGTTGGCACCTAGTTTTGCTAAACCTCTGGAATCTTCCGATCAGGCGTGCGAGCGTCAGGGGGCTTCCTGTGAGAGATTCAGGCCCCGGTCCACTCGAGCTCCTGTGAGCTGTCATGTTTGCCGGCAGTCCGGTCACCTTGCCAACCGGTGCCCACAGCAGCTGGGAGAACGTTCGCGCCTAGTGGCCGTAGGAGGCAGCGCACTAGAATCAGTGGCGTTTTCCTCCAAGCTGTCCTTTAAGGGGACACTTGAGTTTGATTCTTCCACTCTGGCGGTGGAGGTTTGTGTGGATTCTGGGGCAGAGGACAATTTTATGTCGTCAGCATTCGCTCAGCGGCACACTATACCCCTGGTTATGATGTCTACACCAGTCACCACCAGAGTGGTGAACGGTGCCACTCTACCATCACAGATAACCCACCCGACCGCCCCCTTATTACTCTCAGTGGCTCCATCTCATCAGGAGACAATATCCCTCCTCGTCATGCCCAAGGGTATTGACCAGGTACTTCTAGGGGTCCCTGTTATGAGCTCATTTTCTGCTCCTCCAGTTGAGAGTTCTCCTTCCGTTCTCCCTCTGGTGGTGACAGGAGGTAGTGAGGTTGGTTTAAGTGGTAGTGATCTGCCACCTGATGAGAAGGATAATGATTGGATCTCTGGAGTATTAGACTGGATATAAGACAGCCAACACCCTATCCTGCTGCTGGTGATTCAGTCTGTTTCTCAGGTCTTGGACTTCAGCTCTTTTCCAGTCTTCTTAAGTTAAGTTTGTTTTTTGCTAATGATCACACTTGCACTTGTTGGTCAATTCAGTTTCTTGTATGGTCAGCTTGCCCCTGCTGGGGCTATGCTGAACTTCCACTCCTACTTCAACTCCTATTTATCTGTATTTGCCAATTTGCCTTTTTGTCCCTTATTAGATTGGCCTCTTTTTGCTCTGTTTCAGAATATTTCAGAGTGCTGATATAGTGGGAGAAGTCTAGTGACTTCAGGGTTAATTTTGCTATCAGACGTGTTGGACATTATTTTAGGTAGGGTTTTTTGGCAGATTTCAGACAGTGGCTTTCCTTTCCTGTCCTTTCTAGTTAGTCGGGCCCAATCGTTTGCTCAGCCTATTTTCCTGCCTGTGTATGTGTTTTCATCTTGCTTCACCGTCAATACATGTGTGGGGGCTGTCTTTTCCTTTGGGGTCTGCTCTGGGGCACTTAGTTTTCTCTTTTCTTGCTTTAGGTTTATGTAGTCCTCCGGTGGTGACGAGGCGTCTAGGAACAACGTAGGAACGCTCCACTGCTACTGTTAGTTGTGTGGTTAAGATCAGGGATCTGCAATCTGCATAGTGACCAACCTCTCTGATTTTCTGGGACTTAGCTTTTTGTTGTTCCTCCTCGGTGACCCATTCATAACAGTACCACTCCCCCCATATAGAGTGGTCCTCAGGGAGGATTATTGGGTGGAGTAAATCATGTGAGGGTAAATGTCTGAGGGAGTGCATTCAGGTTGCCTCCACCGAGGTTCCCACATATCTCTCCTCGCTCCCCAAACCCTATCGACAGTATACGGATGTGTTCTCCAAAAAGGCGGCGGAGACCTTTCCACCTCATCGCCCCTATGACTGTCCTATTGACCTCTTGCCTGGTGCTGAGCCTCCCCGGGGTCGAATCTATCCCCTATCTCTCCCGGAGACAGAGGCCATGCCCCAATACATCAGGGAGAATCTGGCAAGAGGATTCATTAGGAAGTCAGTTTCACCAGCGGGGGCGGGATTCTTCTTCGTCCAGAAGAAGAGTGGGGAACTACGTCCTTGCATTGATTACAGGGGTTTTAACGCCATCACCGTTAAGAATAAGTATCCTCTGCCCCTGATATCAGAGCTGTTTGATAGGCTACGGGGAGCGAGGGTGTTTTACAAACTTGATCTGCGGGGGGCTTACAACCTGATTCGCATCCGTGATGGGGACGAATGGAAGACGGCATTTAACATCAGGAATGGGCACTATGAATACCTGGTGATGCCCTTCGGCCTCTGTTATGCCCCGGCTGTCTTCCAAGACGTTGTGAACGATATCTTCTGGGATATGCTTACCACCTCGGTTGTAGTCTATCTGGATGATATTCTCATCTACTCTCCACATATTGACTCCCACCGGAGAGATGTTTGCAAAGTTTTTGATCGCCTGCGAGCAAACTCCCTCTATGCCAAGTTGGAGAAGTGTGTGTTTGAGCAGGAGTCCTTGCCTTTCCTGGGCTATATCATCTCTGCCCGGAGATCGGCCATGGATCCTGGCAAGCTACAGGCGGTGATGGATTGGCAGGAACCTCATTCTCTCAAAGCGGTGCAGCGCTTTATGGGGTTCATAAATTACTATTGCCAATTCATCCCCCACTTCTCGACTTTGGTAGCACCCTTGGTAGCCCTCACCAAGAAGGGTGCAAATCCAAAGTTATGGTTGGAACCGGTCTTCAAGGCCTTCTCCTCCATTAAGTCCCATTTCGCTAGCGCTCCCATTCTACATCGCACCGATGTAGATAAGCCCTTCATTCTGTAAGTGGATTCCTCTTCCGTCGGTGCTGGAGCGGTCCTGTTTCAGAAGGACACGCAAGGTCGGAAGCACCCATACTTCTTTTTCTCCAAGACCTTCACACCGGCGGAGAGGAATTATGCCATCGGAGACAGGGAGTTGCTAGCGATGAAGTTGGCCTTCTCAGAGTGGAGACACCTCCTGGAGGGGGCTCGCCACCCTTTCCAGGTGTTCACCGACCACAAAAACTTGGTGTATTTGCAAACAGCCCAGTGGCTAAATTCTCACCAGGCCAGGTGGTCTTTGTTCTTTTCCCGGTTCCACTTCACCCTCCATTTTCTCTCTGGGGAGAAGAACATCCGGGCCGATGCTTTCTCCCGCTCCATGGTGTCATCGGAGGAGGAGCCTTGGCTGATCGTCCCATCCGAGAGCCTGAGGACTGTGGCTCCGGTTGCCATTGAGTCAGTACCTCCGGGCAAGACATTTGTCCCTGCCCATCTGCGACCGGAGGTCCTCTCTTGGGCTCATTCATCCAGGGTGGGTGGACATTTCGGGACAAAACAGACCTCTGAGATCTGGACGTACTGGTGGCCGCATATGGCCCGTGACGTCAGGGACTATATTCAGGCATGCATCTCTTGTGCCCAGAATAGGTCCTCTCGGCAGTGGCCAGCTGGGCTTCTTTATCCTCTGCCGGTAGCAGACAGGCCCTGGGATATGGTCGGTATGGACTTTGTGGTGGGGCTACCCAAGTCCAGTGGCAGCACGGTCATTTGGGTTGTCACCGACCATTTCTCTAAGATGGTGCACTTGGTACCTCTCTCCCGGTTACCTTCTGCGTGGGGCCTGGCAGTGTTGTTCATTAAGCATGTTTTCCGCCTGCATGGCGTGCCGGACAAGATTGTCAGTGACCGGGGTCCTCAGTTTGCGTCCCGGTTTTGGAGAGAGCTTTGTTCCCTGCTCTGCATTGAGCTGAATCTCTCCTCGGCCTATCATCCTGAGACGAACGGGTTAGTAGAGAGAGCCAACCAGACCCTGATCACATATCTTCGACATTTTGTCTCGGCAAGGCAGGACGACTGGGCATCCTTGCTGCCCTGGGCAGAGTTCGCTTTGAACAATGCTGTGGCTGACTCCACCGGTCAGACCCCATTCCTCCTAAATTACGGCCAGCATCCGCGCGTCCCTGTGCCCATGTCCGTGTCATTCACCGACTCCATTGGAGATCGAGGGTCACGTGCTCAGGTCCTGCTCGTCTTCGGATTGGCCCATCCGAGAAGCCAGGAAGGTCCCGGACGCCTGTGGCTATAAAAGGTTCGCATGGCCGCTTGCCCATGTGCTAGGATAGACTGTATTTACAGACTATAAGGTGTGAGAGATGTATGCACGTATGAATGTATCTGGTGACTGACTCATTATGAAACCCCTACCCTTGGTATGCATGTGTTGTGCAGCCTAGCCTGCTAGCGCCCAGGCTTAGGTGTAGGTAGCTCAGGGTTTGAGTCAGACATTGGTCCTCACCAGTGATCCAACACGCCTCAGTGCATGTGCGCCACACTCCACTGCCAGCGTCCTTAGTGGCGCTCGTGGCAGCGACGCCGCGCGCTCAGTGGGCCTAGAGGGACTCTAACCCTGTGTCCTTGGGGTAGTGTTCTGTGGCCGTACACTGTGCGCTCTTTTAGCCGAGCTCTGTGAGCACAAACAGGCTCCGGCGTTTATGTTCAGCGGTAGTGCTGCTCTGTGAAGCAACAGAGTCCGCCCCCGTACACACCGGGTGACGATAACCCGCGTGTGTTTTTATAGTATACCGCCATATAGCATCCGCCATTACTGAGCAGCAGGTTACCACCCCTGCACGGTGGAACCCGGGCTGCGAACGCACCTTATTACCATCTTTATTATTTGGTGTGTTCTGCCAAGCCTAACACCTTGTGAATATAAAAAAAATTGAGGCTAAAAAACATTGTTGTGGAAGCAAAATTGATTTATTTTTTTTTCAATGCTCAACGTTATACATTACTGCGAAATACCTGGGGGTTTAAGGTGCTCATCACATGTCTTGATAAATTCCTTGGGGGCATTTAGTTTCTAAAATAGGCTCATATGTGAGGGGGCTTCCACTGTTTAGGTACATCAAGGGCTCTCCAAACGCAACATGGCCGCGCAGATCATTCCATCAATTTCTGCACTCCAACGGTCACTCCTTCCCTTCTGACCACCGCCATGAACCAAAACAGTAGGCTTTTTTTAATCACATATGGAGTATTGGCTTACTCAGGGCAACTTGAAGAACAATTTTGGGGGTCCATTTTTTCCTGTTACCCTTGTGAAAATAAAAAAATTGGGGTTAAAAGAAGATTTTTGTGGAAAAAATTTGATTCTTTTATTTGCAAGTCTCAATGTTCTAAGTTTCTGTGAAGCACATTGGGGTTCAACGTGTACGCTCTTGATTCCAGCCAATTTTGGTTTCAAAAAGTCAGATGGCGCTCCTTCCCTTCCGAGCCCTGCTGTCCGCCCAAACAGTGGTTTTCCCCCACATATGGAGATCAGCGTACTCAGGAGAAATTGCACAACATTTTGTGGTCTATTTTCTCTGTTATCCTTGTAAAAATAAAAAAAAATTGGGTTTAAGTTAAAATTTTTGTGAAAATGTTAAATGTTCATTTTTTCCTTCCAAATTGCTTCAGTTCCTATGAAGCATCTGAAGAGTTAATAAACTTATTGAATGTGGTTTTGTGCACCTTGAGGGATGCAATTTTTAGAATGGTATCATTTTTGGGTATCTTCTGTCATATAGGCCCAGAAAGTCACTTTAGATATGATGTGGTCCCTAAAAAAATTGTTTTGTAAATTTTGTTCGAAAAATTAAAAATCACTGGTCAATTTTTAACCCTTCTAACTTCCTAACAAAAAAAATTATGTTTCAAAAATAGTTCTGATGTAAAATAGATATATGGGAAATGCTATTTATTAACTATTTTGTGTGACATCTCTCTGGTTTAAGGGCATAAAAATGAAAAGTTTGAAAATTGTGAAATTTTCTTCAAATTTCTAACATTTTCACAAATAAACGCAAAAAATATCAATCAAATTTTACCACTATCATGAAGTACAATAAGTCCTGAAAAACTTTCTTAGAAACGGTTGGCTTCATTGAAGCATTCCGGAGTTGTTACCCCATAAAATGAAACTGGTCAGAATTGAAAAAATTGGCCTGGTCAGGAAAGTGAAAACAGATTTTGAAGTGAAGAGGTTAAAGCAAACCAGTCACCAGGTTTGGCCACTATAAGGGCTTATCTACAGCATTCTATAATGCTGTAGATAATACCCTGATCTGACCTGAAAGATAAGAAAAATAAGTTTTATTATAATAACCCGAGGGACGGTCTGGTCCGATGAGTGTCGCAGGTCCGTTTCTCCCATTTTCTTGCAATGCCTCCCTCCTGCTTGATTCACAGGCTCCCCAGCATCGCGTAACATAGTTATTAAGGTTGAAGGACGACTTTAAGTCCATCTAGTTCAATCCACATCCTATCCTAACTTGCCCTAACATGTTGATCCAGAGGAAGGCAAAAAAAACCTATGTGGCAAACAGTAAGTTTCACATTGGGGAAAAAATTCCTTCCCGACTCCACATATGGCAATCAGACTAGCTCCCTGGATCAACACAATATTAAGGAAACTAGTGAATATACCCTGTAATATTATACTTTTCAAGAAAGGCATCCAGTCCCTTCTTAAATTTTAGTAGGGAATCACTCATTACAACATCATATGGCAGAGAGTTCCATAGTCTCACTGCTCTTACAGTAAAGAATCCACGTCCGTGATTATGCTTAAACCTTCTTTCCTCCAGACGTAGAGGATGCCCCCTTCTCCCCGTCACAGTTCTAAGTTTAAAAAGATCATTAGAAAGGTCTTTGTACTGTCCCGGCATATATTTATACATTGTAATAAGATCACCCCTAAGCCTTCGATTTTCCAAACTAAATAACCCCAAGTGTAATAACCTGTCTTGGTATTGCAGACCCCCCCAGTTCCCTAATAACCTTGGTTGCTCTTCTCTGCACCCGCTCCAGTTCAGCTATGTCTTTCTTATACACTGGAGACCAGAACTCTACACAGTATTCCAAGTGTGGTCGCACTAGTGACTTATATAGAGGTAAAATTATGTTCTCCTCATGAGCATCTATGCCTCTTTTAATGCATCCCATTATTTTATTTTCCTTTCCATCAACTGCCAGACACTGGCCACTAAATGTGAGTTTGTCGTCCACCCATACACCCAGGTCTTTTTCGGTGACAGTTTTGCCCAGTGTTTTATAATTAAGCACAAAATTATGGTATACATCTTGTTTGTTCTACCCAAGTGCATGACCTTACATTTATCCCCATTAAAGCTCATTTGTCATTTATCAGCCCAAGCTTCTAGTTTACATAAATCCTCCTGTAATATAAAATTGTCCTCCTCTGTATTGATTACCCTGCAGAGTTTAGTGTCATCTGCAAATATTGAAATTCTACTCTCTATGCCCCCTACAAGGTCACTAATAAATATGTTAAAAAGAAGCGGGCCCAATACTGACCCCTGTGGTACCCCACTGCTAACCCTGTCCTAGTCCGAGTGTGCTCCTTTAATGACCACCCTTTGTTTCCTATCCCTGAGCCAGATCTTAACCCACTTACACATATTTTTCCCTATCCCCATTGTTCTCATTTTATGTATCAACCTTTTGTGTGGCACCGTATCAAAAGCTTTTGAAAAGTCCATGTACACCTTGTCTGACAGGAACGGTCCCTCGTAAACCCATATTGATATTGGGTCATGAGGTTATTATTCTTCAGATACTCCAGTATAGTATCTCTTAGAAAACCCTCCAGGATTTTACCCACCGTTGAGGTTAAGCTTATTGGCCTATAATTTCCAAGTTCAGTTTTTGTCCCCTTTTTGAATATTGGCAATATTGGCACCACATTTGCCATATGCCAGTCAATGGTACAGACCCTGTTATTATGGAATCTTTAAAGATTAAAAATAATGGTCTATCTATGACTGTACTTAATTCCTGCAGTACTCGGGGGTGTATCCCATCCGGGCCTGGGGATTTGTCAAATTTAGTGATTTTTAGACGCCGCCGTACTTTCTGCTGGGTTAAGCAGGTGACATTTAATGGAGAATTTTTATCCCTGATCATGGAATTAGGAGGAGGAGCGCCGAGAGATGGCTGCTCTGGCATGAGGCTCCTGAGTTTTTTAGTTTTTTACCCCGTTTAATTGTTAATTCTCCCTTTGGTTCACTCACCATTGCGTAGCTAAAGGATTCGGCAGAGCTGGGAGTAGTGTGGAGACTGCGATCAGCTGGGACCGGTGTCTTTCTGTCCTCGTGGAGCTCCGTGCCTGGATTCAGCTGGGAGAGAGTGAAGCTGCTGGCTGCCTGCCAACTTTCCTACAACTTGTACCCATTTCCAGCAAGCAGATGATCCCAGGATAGGAAACCTGGTGGAGTGTGCGGTGCTGGAGTTGTTCTGGAGATCTTGTGGTCCACTTGGAGCTGTAGGGCTACAGGTTTCGGCAGAGCTGGGAGTAGTGTGGAGACTGTGACCAGCTGGGACCGGTGTCTTTCTATCCTCGTGGAGCTCCGTGCCTGGTTTCAGCTGGGAGAGAGTGAAGCTGCTGGCTGCCTGCCAACTTTCCTACAACTTGTACCCATTTCCAGCATGCAGATGATCCCGGGATAGGAAAGCTGGTGGAGTGTGCGGTGCTGGAGAAGTTCTGGAGATCTTGTGGTCCAGGTGGAGCTGAAGGGGTGAGCTGGGCAGGTTTGGACTGACTGTTGGCGTGTCCCCTGATGTCCCTTTCTTGTTGCACCCATGCCCTCCCCCCCAGCAGTGCTGGGAGCACCCTTTATGGAAAGTTGTACATTTAACTCTGCTAAGCTGTGACTGTTCAGTCTTTATAGCTACAAGCTGAGTGTAATCATGGCCACTGCACTCTGTAAACCTACTGTTATGATTTCAAGGGACGATTTATTATTCTGGAATCATCCGCAATTTCTCATGGACTCCCCTTCTTGGAGCATGATTGCTAATTCAACAATTGAGTACATAAAATCCATTACTTCTGTGAAACCTGTGGAGGTGTACTGCAAGAGAGGTAGGAGAGGAGGCATCCTGGCACGCCTTCGGAGGAGAGGGTTCAGAACAGCTCTTCCTTCACTCCACTTGGCTAATGTCCGTTCCTTATCTAACAAAATGGAGGATCTGAGCTTACTTTGTAACATGAGATCTGATATAGCCAATTCAGCTGCTCTTTGTTTTACTGAGACCTGGTTGAATGAGACCATCCCTGATTGTAGTCTGGATCTACCTGGTTTTGTTATCTACAGAGCTGACCGTGATTGTGTAGCTTCAGGTAAACAAAGGGGGGGTGGGGTATGTCTCTACATCAACACTAGCTGGTGCTGTGATGTTAACATACTGGGAAAAGGTTGCTCTCCAGATCTAGAGTACCTTGCACTCAATTGTAGACCATTTTACTCTCCAAGAGAGTTTTCCCCCTCAAGCATCTGTTAAAGCTGCTATTGGTGAATTAGCTTGCAAAATATCAGAATGGGAGAAAGGATCTCCAGAAGCATTTGTGATCGTAATGGGGGACTTTAACAAAGGAAAACTCAACCTGGATCTCCCCAAATTTACTCAACATATAAACTGCTTCACGAGAGAGAACAATACGCTTGATCACTGCTATACAGTCATAAAAGGGGCCTACAGGGCAGTGAGGAGAGCAGCAGTGGGCTTTTCAGATCATTGTCTAATTCATTTAATTCCAGCCTACAGGCAAAGGTTGAAAACATCCAAACCTACAGTTTATACAAAGAAGACATGGTCTGAGGAGGCAAAATTGCAACTACAAGCATGCTTTGAATGCACGGACTGGGAGGTATTCCAGGAAACATGCTCGGGTCTGGATGAATGGGTTGATGCAGTGTCCTCATATATCCGTTTTTGTGAAGACACGTTTATTCCATCCAAATCTGTCCACTTTCAACAAGCCGTGGTTTACAAATAAAGTCAGGTTGATCCGTAAGAGAAAAGAGGAGGCTTATAAAGCAGGCGATATTACTGAATTCAAGAAACTTAGGAACTCGCTATCTAAAGAGATCAAGTTAGCCAAACACGAGTATGCAAAGATTCTGGAGGAAAGGTTCTCATCAAAAGATACTAGATCTGCATGGAGAGGATTAAGAGAGGTCACCAATTATAAAAGCCACCCCACTACAGTGAACCCCAGCAGAAGTCTGGCAGCAGAGTTAAATGAATTCTACTGCAGATTTGAGGCAAGCTCTACACACAGTGGCTATTCATCTCTAAGCTCCTCAGTCTGTTCATATAAAGATCATTCATTGTGCAACACCCAAGTAGTGATCTCCGAGGCAGAGGTGATACGCATCCTGAAGGGACTTAAGGTCAAAAAGGCACCTGGCCCTGATGGTGTATCTCCAATGTGTCTGAAAGTATGTGCTACCCAGCTTGCCCCTATACTGACAAATATATACAATGTGTCACTGAAAGAGTGCGTTGTACCTCAGTGTTGGAAAAATTCCACAATTATCCCTGTCCCCAAAAAAGTGGGATCCTCTGAGTTGAACGACTATAGACCAGTAGCACTCACATCTGTAGCTATGAAAGTCTTCGAAAGAATTATGATGTCCCACCTGATAAAATTCACGCAGAAGCTATGGGACCCGCTTCAGTTTGCCTATAAGGAGAATCGTTCGGTATACGACACTGTCAATCTGGCACTGAAGTACATTTTGGATCATACAGATGAACTGCACTCATATGTCTGGATTCTTTTCATGGACTTTAGCTCAGCGTTCAATACCATTGATCCGAATTTACTTCATAAGAAAATGGTAGCTCTTGGAGTCCCTCTCAACTTATGCTTGTGGATTTATAACTTCCTGACAGCCAGGATACAGAGTGTAAAAGTTGGACCATTCACTTCGGACACCTTGGTCACAAACATCGGGGCACCTCAGGGGTGCGTTTTGTCCCCGTTACTGTTTTCTCTCTATACGAATGATTGCATCTCTTCAGCAGACTCAGTAAAAATCTTGAAATTTGCCGATGATATGACACTGATTGGTCTCATCAGGGCAAATGCTGAAGACTTGTATCGGAGTGAGGTGGAAAGAATATGTGACTGGTGTAAAGCCAATAATCTTGTACTCAACACTAAAAAAACTGCTGAGATGGTTGTGGATTTTAGGAAAGATCAACATGAGATACTTCCAATCTACATCCATGACGAAGTGGTTCTTAGGGTCACAGAGACCAAATTCCTTGGTGTTATCATCTCTCATGATCTTAAATGGGGGAAAAACGTGGATGCTGTTATAAGAAAAGCACAACAGAGGATGTTCTTCCTGTGTCAGCTGAAAAGATATGGTTTGTCTAAGAATCTGCTGATCTTATTCTTTAATGCTGTCATCAGATCTGTGATTTGTTCCTCTCTGATAGTCTGGTATGGGGGAGCCACTGCGCATGACAAACTCCGCTTACAAAGGACTTTCAGAATAGCAGAGAGAATTATAGGTTCCCCCTGCCTAAAATCCAGGATCTTTATGATAAGAGTATTCGATCCCACGCATTGAAAATTTCATCTGATCCCTCTCACCCGGGACACTCCTCATTCCAACTACTCCCTTCAGGACGTCGCTTCAGAGTCCCCAAATGCAGCACCAACCGCCATATGAACAGCTTCTATCCACTCTCTGTTCAACAATTAAATCGTCATGTGTAGACTATATACTATATCTGTCTTGTTAGATGTTACTTGTTGTATCTGTTGTTATATATTATGTTGCCTCTTTGCCACAAAAAATTCCTTGTATATATGTAATATGTACTTGGCGATAATAAATTTGATTGATTGATTGATGTTATCCGTCATGGGATTTTCTTGTGTAAATACTGTTGAAAAAAGTCATTTAGCATATTGGCTTTTTCCTCATCCTCATCCACCATTTTACCCAGACTATTTTTAAGGGGGTCAACACTATCATTTTTTAGTTTCTTACTATTTATGTAGTTAAAGAATATTTTGGGATTATTTACATTCTCTGGCAATGAGTCTCTCTGTCTCAATCTTTGCTGCCTTGATTTGCTTTTTACAGAATTTATTTAATTTTCTGTATTTATTTAATGCCTCATCACTGCCTACTTGCTTTAATTCTCTAAATGCTTTATTTTTGTCCCTTATTGTGCCCCTTACAGCTATATTTAACCATAGTGGTTTCCTCCTACTGTATTTCTAGCATGTTTATTCCCATACGGTATATACTGTGCACAGGTCCTATTCAGGATGCTAATAAACGTCTCCCAAATTCTTTGTGTATTTTTATGTCTAAGGATATCGTCCCAGTTTATTGCACCAAGATCATCTGTCATCCTTTGGAAATTTGCTATCCTGAAGTTTAGTGTCCTTGTAACTTCTACTACACATCTTATTAAAGGATACATGAAAACTTATTATTTTGTGATCACTGTTACCCAAGTGACCCTCAACACTTATATTTTATATGCGGTCTGGCCTATTAGTTAATATCAGGTGTAACAGTGACCCTCCCTCTTGTTGGGTCCTGAACCAGTTGTGAAAGGAAATTGTCTCTCATAGCTGTCAAAAACCCATTACCTTTGCTGGAACTGCAGGTTTCGGTTCCCCAATGTATTTCAGGGTGGTTGAAGTCCCCCATAATAATGACTTCTCCTTTAGTCGCTGCTTCATATATTTGCTTTATGAGGATATTCTCTGTTGCCTCTATTATTTTTGGAGACTTATAACAAACCCCTATTAGTAATTTATTATTTTTTTCCCCTCCCCTTATCTCTACCCACAGGGACTCTACATTTTCATTAGATTCATACATATTATCACGCAGGATGGGTTTTAAAGATGATTTTACATATAAACACACGCCTCCCCCTCGCTTGTTTGTATGGTCATTTCTGAACAGACTATAGCCCTGTAAATTAACCGCCCATTCATGGTTCTCGTCCAGCCATGTCTCAGATATCCCCGCCATGTCATAATTATGTTCCAACAAAATTAATTCTAATTCCTCCATTTTGTTGGTGAGGCTTCTGGCATTAGTATACATGTACTTTATGCATCTCTCTGTATCTCTATTCTTTCTTAAATTATTAACTGTTCTAACCCCACCCCCCATGCCACGCCCACCGTGAATTTCATTATTTGTGCCCAGGTCTCTATCTGCACTGTCTTCCCTTCCTATAAAAGGAATACCCTCCCCCCAGTCCCTAGTTTAAACACTCCTCCAACCTTCTAGCTATTTTCTCCCCCAGCACAGCTGCACCCTCCCCATTGAGGTGCAGCCCATCACTAGCGTAGAACCTGTAGCCAACTGAGACTTCGGCCCAGTTCTCCAGGAACCCAAACCCCTCCTTCCTACACCAATTCCTGAGCCATTTATTAACCTCCCTAATCTCCCGTTGCCTCTCTGGCGATGCACGTGGTACAGGAAGTATTTCCGAAAATACCACCTTGGAGGTCCTTGCTTTAAGCTTGCAGCCTAATTCCTTGAAAGCATCTTTAAGGACCTTCCACCTACCTCTAACTTTGTCATTTGTGCCAATGTGCACCATTACCACTGGATCCTCATCTGCACCTCCCAGTAATCTGTCAACCCGATCAGCGATGTGTCGGACTCGAGCGCCAGGTAGGCAGAACACCGTTCGACGATCCCTGTCTTTGTGACAGATTGCCCTATCTGTTCCCATAATAATTGAGTCTCCCACTACCAGCACCTGTCTGGCCTGCCCTGCTCTCCTATTTCCCCCCTTACTGGAGCAGACACTCCTCCAGCTTTCAGAGGACATGCCTTGCTACAGCAGTGCTACCCCTGCACTGACACTCCCCTCATCTGCCAACTTAGCAAACTTATTGGGGTGTGCCAGATCAGGACTAGCCTCACTGGCACTCTTCCCTCTACCCCATCTTCTAACTGGCACCCAGCTAGCTGCTTCACTGTCCTGCAGCTCCAACCTAGCATCCCCCCGTCATCTATCCCATTGAGGATCTGCTCAGTGAGCAGAAGACTTCTTTCCATATTGTCATTGGATCTCAGTGTTGCCAGGTGCACATTTAGATCCAGTATCTGGGCTTCCAAATGCACAACGTGCTCACATCTCTCACAGCAGTATGCACCCTCGACTGGCTGGTCAAGGATTGCATACATCCGGCAAGACGTACACTGGATGGCATTGGCAATAGTGGAGCACATCCTAATGGGGATTGCATCAGACAGAAAAGATAAGTAAATATAAATAAAAAGTATTAATAAAATATAATAGCAATTCAGTAATTCCTCACTTGGAAACTCCCTGAATCCAAAGTCACTGAATCACAAGTCACACACTTACCACCGTTCACACTTATGCTACGCTCACACTCAGCTCATTTACACTCGCTCTGGCAGAAGATTTAAAGAGATTTTTTTTTCCTTTTAGCAGCAAACCATCCTGCTGCTCAATGCACTTCCAAAAGCATAGGCATAGGTGCTGGGTCTCTCTGACCTTTCCAGGCGCCTGTGCACTGCGGTATTTTGCTCTGCCCTCAACAGGGCAGAGAAGTACGCCTGCGCAGGAGCGCAATGCCGTGGACCATGAAGCAAGCAGGAGGGCGGCGTCACAAGAAGATGGGAGGTGCTGGACTTGTGACACCCATCAGACTGGACCACCCCCCTGGGTGAGTATAATAAAAATTATTTTTCTTATTTTTCAGGTCGGAACGGGGGCTTATTTACAGCATTATAAAATGCTGTAGATAAGCCCTGAAAGGCAATGGCCGCATCTTATAGTGGCCAAACAGCTGACAGGTTTGTTAAAAAGGAATTTTCCACTTTTAAAAAAAATGGACTCCAACACACATAACAAACAGAGCAGGTACCCACAGTCACCAGGTCCAGTACCAGCTCCCTTCTGCTATGGTCTCAGTATTTTGGCTGCAGCGGCGACATCATGTTGACGTGCACATCACAGTAGCAGCCAAGAGAACTTAGTCGCTCGTGTCATCTTCATTGGCAAGAGCTACTGAGCTGGTAGCATAAAAAATACATATAGAAAAACACTTGGAATCAGTATTAGAAAATTACAAAAGAAAAAGTCCAGCGTGGAGTGAAAAGGTAAAAAATGTACTTTATTACTAGTTACTAAAAGGTAAAAACATTTTCCAGACAAGCATGCAGGCAGTTTTTCCCTTTTAGTAACTAGTAATAAAGTACATTTTTTTACCTTTTCATTCCATGCTGGATTTTTTCTTTTTTATTGCACTCTCTGGTTGCTCTGCCTGATTCGTGCAAGGAATTGGATTGGAACTTACAGTATCTACAGACATTGGGGTAAGCTGACATTTTTTTGCCATATTAGAAAAATACAAACGCAAAATAATTTTACCCCTGGCAAAATGTGGTACAAAAATTCTGGTAATCAGTTGTTTTCTGGGCATAGTAGTAGAAGGAAGATGGAGAAATTGTTTTCTCCTTTCTGCACATGCAAAACATGCTATTATTTTATTGGAAAGGAAAGGAGTACTATGTGAGATCCATGCCTGAATTTACAAGGTGAAGTTCTAATATGAAGGTAAGCTAATGTTATCCCATTCATGAGCTTTGATTTTGATATCTCGGCTTTTTCTCCACAGCGACCATGTGAATAGACAGTCTGTAACCATGCATCAAATAAAATACAATGTACTACTAAAGGTCAGTCCTTTCCTATTCTGATTGATACATTGGCCTTAGAACTATTCCGTTAGGATCAAATATTACGTATTCCCACAGATCCTGTATTTATCATCAGTGCGATTGAAGCACCACTTTTCAGTAGTACCAATCGGTAGTGCCAACTCCAGGGCAATCCTTTTATCTGTAGGTTTTGCTGACGTTTTCCCAGTCTGCATGCCAGGCACGTTGTCTGTTGTCTGACATCAGCACAACTAATGAAATGAATGTGCTGTGCTGCATCTGACTCATAGGTTTCTATTATTTACTTCTGCCATTATTCTACAGTTAATCAGGTTGCTATAGCTACAGTAGAATTGCCGTCCTTACCCTGCATTCTTACACTCATGAATTTTAATGTTTCATCCAGGGAAGTCATAACAGTGATGCATGGAATGTATATCACAGCATCGATACAGTGATGGAGACGCGCTCGCCTGTTTGATGGAATTCTTCAAATGTAAGAGTGTGACATATTGGGGAATGTCCATAATAGATCACAATTATTTATTTCTTACATTAGTATAATATATATAAAGGTAAAAAGTAATATTTTTATACTTAATTTTAAGTATTGACGTAATTGTACTAACCTAGAGAATGATATTACTAGATCATTTTTAACTCCCACTGGGTCAGATTCATCAAGAATGGCGTTGTTCACGATGGTCTTGATGTGAGGTCATGCTGAAGTCAGCTCCTGATTCATGAAAAAGCCTACGCGTTGGATGAGTGGCGTACACCTCTCCACAAATCCTACTCTAGCCCTGCTCATAATGAATTTGACCAGCGGCATTCGCCACGCCCCTGTTCCACCCCAGCCCTGCCCATTTTTCCAGAGTCGAGAGAAACTGGTGTGAAAATGCCAAAAGTCACAAGGTTTTGGCTCAAGTTAAATTTTGCGACTTTGATGAGTCGGGCCGAAAGAACATAAAAGCAAAACAAAAATAAAATTGCAGAATTGTGAAGTTTTTCATGCTACTTGGAATTTCCTTTACCATTTTCCAGTACATTGCATGGTAAAATGGATGGTGTCATTGAAAAGTCCAACACATCCCCCTCCCCCCAAAAAAAAACCCAAGCCCTCCTATTGCTATGTGAGTGGAATTTGGTGATGAACAATGTTTTTTTCCAGCATGATGGAGACCACGTCACAAGGCAAACGTGATGATAACTAAGTGGCTCCGTGAACAAAACACTGACATTTTTGGTCCATGGCCAGAAAACTCCCCAGACCTCAATCCTATTGAGAACCTATGGTTGATCCTTAAAAAGTGGGTGGACAAACAAAATCCCAGAAATTGTGATACACTGCAAGAACTGATTAGGCAAGAACTGATTAGGCAAGAACTGATTGTTGTCAGAACTCAGGATTTGGCCCAGAAACTGATATTCATCATGCCGGGGCGAGCTGTGGAAGTCTTGTAAAATAATGCCTTTATTTACATGTGCTTAATTTAGTTTTCAATAAAAGTTTAAAATCTTACGAAATGCTTATAAATGTACTTCAGTAACTATAGAAAATAGGCTAAAAGATCTAAAAACACTGAAGGAGCACTTTGTGAAAAGCAAAGCTTTTGGGGATGACTGTATGTGTAACATGCAGTGTGTGTGTGTAACATGCAGTATGAGTGTGTAACATGCAGTGTGTGTGTAACATGCAGTATGAGTCTGTAACATGCAGTGTGTGTGTAACATGCAGTATGAGTGTAACATGCAGTATGAGTGTGTAACATGCAGTGTGTGTGTTTAACATGCATTATGAGTGTGTAACATGCAGTGTATGTGTAACATGCAGTATGAGTGTGTAACATGCAGTGTGTGTAACATGCAGTGTGTGTAACATGCAGTGTGTGTGTAACATGCATTATGAGTGTGTAACATGCAGTGTGTGTGTAACATGCAGTGTGTGTGTGTAACATGCAGTATGAGTGTGTAGCATGCAGTGTATGTGTAACATGCAGTATGAGTGTGTAACATGCAGTGTGTGTGTGTAACATGCAGTATGAGTGTGTAACATGCAGTGTATGTGTAACATGCAGTATGAGTGTGTAACATGCAGTGTGTGTAACATGCAGTATGAGTGTGTAACATGCAGTGTGTGTGTAACATGCAGTATGAGTGTAACATGCAGTATGAGTGTGTAACATGCAGTATGAGTGTGTAACATGCAGTGTATGTGTAACATGCAGTGTGTGTGTAACATGCAGTGTGTGTGTAACATGCATTATGAGTGTGTAACATGCAGTGTATGTGTAACATGCAGTATGAGTGTGTAACATGCAGTGTATGTGTAACATGCAGTATGAGTGTAACATGCAGTATGAGTGTGTAACATGCATTATGAGTGTGTAACATGCAGTGTATGTGTAACATGCAGTATGAGTGTGTAACATGCAGTGTGTGTGTAACATGCAGTGTGTGTGTAACATGCATTATGAGTGTGTAACATGCAGTGTGTGTGTAACATGCAGTGTGTGTGTAACATGCAGTATGAGTGTGTAACATGCAGTGTATGTGTAACATGCAGTATGAGTGTGTAACATGCAGTGTGTGTGTAACATGCAGTATGAGTGTGTAACATGCAGTGTATGTGTAACATGCAGTATGAGTGTGTAGCATGCAGTGTGTGTGTAACATGCAGTATGAGTGTGTAACATGCAGTATGAGTGTGTAACATGCAGTGTGTGTGTAACATGCATTATGAGTGTGTAACATGCAGTGTATGTGTAACATGCAGTATGAGTGTGTAACATGCAGTGTGTGTGTGTAACATACAGTGTGTGTGTAACATGCAGTGTGTGTGTAACATGCATTATGAGTGTGTAACATGCAGTGTGTGTAACATGCAGTGTGTGTAACATGCAGTGTGTGTGTGTGTAACATGCAGTGTATGTGTAACATGCAGTATGAGTGTGTAACATGCAGTGTGTGTGTAACATGCAGTATGAGTGTGTAACATGCAGTGTATGTGTAACATGCAGTATGAGTGTGTAACATGCAGTGTATGTGTAACATGCAGTATGAGTGTGTAACATGCAGTGTGTGTGTAACATGCAGTATAAGTGTGTAACATGCAGTGTGAGTGTGTAACATGCAGTATGAGTGTGTAACATGCAGTGTATGTGTAACATGCAGTATGAGTGTGTAACATGCAGTGTGTGTGTAACATGCAGTATGAGTGTGTAACATGCAGTGTATGTGTAACATGCAGTATGAGTCTGTAGCATGCAGTGTGTGTGTGTAACATGCAGTATGAGTGTAACATGCAGTATGAGTGTGTAACATGCAGTATGAGTGTGTAACATGCAGTGTGTGTGTAACATGCATTATGAGTGTGTAACATGCAGTGTATGTGTAACATGCAGTATGAGTGTGTAACATGCAGTGTGTGTGTGTAACATACAGTGTGTGTGTAACATGCAGTGTGTGTAACATGCATTATGAGTGTGTAACATGCAGTGTGTGTGTAACATGCAGTGTGTGTGTAACATGCAGTGTGTGTGTGTAACATGCAGTGTATGTGTAACATGCAGTATGAGTGTGTAACATGCAGTGTGTGTGTTTAACATGCAGTATGAGTGTGTAACATGCAGTGTGAGTGTGTAACATGCAGTATGAGTGTGTAACATGCAGTGTGTGTAACATGCATTATGAGTGTGTAACATGCAGTGTGTGTGTGTAACATGCAGTATGAGTGTGTAACATGCAGTATGAGTGTGTAACATGCAGTGTGTGTGTAACATGCATTATGAGTGTGTAACATGCAGTGTATGTGTAACATGCAGTATGAGTGTGTAACATGCAGTGTGTGTGTAACATGCAGTATGAGTGTGTAACATGCAGTGTGTGTGTGTAACATGCAGTATGAGTGTGTAACATGCAGTGTATGTGTAACATGCAGTATCAGTGTGTAACATGCAGTGTGTGTGTGTAACATACAGTGTGTGTGTAACATGCAGTGTGTGTAACATGCATTATGAGTGTGTAACATGCAGTGTGTGTGTAACATGCAGTGTATGTGTAACATGCAGTATGAGTGTGTAACATGCAGTGTGCGTGTAACATGCAGTATGAGTGTGTAACATGCAGTGTATGTGTAACATGCAGTATGAGTGTGTAACATGCAGTGTATGTGTAACATGCAGTATGAGTGTGTAACATGCAGTGTGTGTGTAACATGCATTATGAGTGTGTGTGTAACATGCAGTATGAGTGTGTAACATGCAGTATGAGTGTGTAACATGCAGTGTATGTGTAACATGCATTATGAGTGTGTAACATGCAGTGTATGTGTAACATGCAGTATGAGTGTGTAACATGCAGTGTGTGTGTAACATGCAGTATGAGTGTGTAACATGCAGTGTGTGTGTAACATGCAGTATGAGTGTGTAACATGCAGTGTGAGTGTGTAACATGCAGTATGAGTGTGTAACATGCAGTGTGTGTGTGTAACATGCATTATGAGTGTGTAACATGCAATGTGTGTGTAACATGCAGTGTGTGTAACATGCAGTATGAGTGTGTAACATGCAGAGTATGTGTAACATGCAGTATGAGTGTGTAACATGCAGTGTGTGTGTGTAACATGCAGTATGAGTGTGTAACATGCAGTGTATGTGTAACATGCAGTATGAGTGTGTAACATGCAGTGTGTGTGTATCATGCTGTATGAGTGTGTAACATGCAGTGTGAGTGTGTAACATGCAGTGTGAGTGTGTAACATGCAGTGTGTGTGTAACATGCATTATGAGTGTGTAACATGCAGTGTATGTGTAACATGCATTATGAGTGTGTAACATGCAGTGTATGTGTAACATGCAGTGTATGTGTAACATGCAGTATGAGTGTGTAACATGCAGTGTATGTGTAACATGCAGTATGAGTGTGTAACATGCAGTGTGTGTGTAACATGCAGTATGAGTTTGTAACATGCAGTGTATGTGTAACATGCAGTATGAGTGTGTAACATGCAGTGTGTGTGTGTAACATGCATTATGAGTGTGTAACATGCAGTGTATGTGTAACATGCAGTATGAGTGTGTAACATGCAGTGTGTGTGTGTGTAACATGCAGTATGAGTGTGTAACATGCAGTGTGTGTGTAACATGCATTATGAGTGTGTAACATGCAGTGTATGTGTAACATGCAGTATGAGTGTGTAACATGCAGTGTGTGTGTAACATGCAGTATGAGTGTGTAACATGCAGTGTGTGTGTGTAACATGCAGTATGAGTGTGTAACATGCAGTGTGAGTGTGTAACATGCAGTATGAGTGTGTAACATGCAGTGTGTGTGTAACATGCATTATGAGTGTGTAACATGCAGTGTGTGTGTAACATGCAGTGTGTGTGTAACATGCAGTGTATGTGTAACATGCAGTATGAGTGTGTAACATGCAGTGTGTGTGTGTAACATGCAGTATGAGTGTGTAACATGCAGTGTATGTGTAACATGCAGTATGAGTGTATAACATGCAGTGTGTGTGTAACATGCAGTATGAGTGTGTAACATGCAGTGTGAGTGTGTAACATGCAGTATGAGTGTGTAACATGCAGTGTGTGTGTAACATGCAGTATGAGTGTGTAACATGCAGTGTATGTGTAACATGCAGTATGAGTGTGTAACATGCAGTGTGTGTAACATGCAGTATGAGTGTGTAACATGCAGTGTGTGTGTAACATGCATTATGAGTGTGTAACATGCAGTGTATGTGTAACATGCAGTATGAGTGTGTAACATGCAGTGTGTGTGTGTAACATGCAGTATGAGTGTGTAACATGCAGTGTGTGTGTGTAACATGCATTATGAGTGTGTAACATGCAGTGTATGTGTAACATGCAGTATGAGTGTGTAACATGCAGTGTGTGTGTAACATGCAGTATGAGTGTGTAACATGCAGTGTGTGTGTGTGTAACATGCAGTATGAGTGTGTAACATGCAGTGTGAGTGTGTAACATGCAGTATGAGTGTGTAACATGCAGTGTGTGTGTAACATGCATTATGAGTGTGTAACATGCAGTGTGTGTAACATGCAGTGTGTGTGTAACATGCAGTATGAGTGTGTAACATGCAGTGTATGTGTAACATGCAGTATGAGTGTGTAACATGCAGTGTGTGTGTGTAACATGCAGTATGAGTGTGTAACATGCAGTGTATGTGTAACATGCAGTATGAGTGTATAACATGCAGTGTGTGTGTGTAACATGCAGTATGAGTGTGTAACATGCAGTGTGAGTGTGTAACATGCAGTATGAGTGTGTAACATGCAGTGTGTGTGTAACATGCATTATGAGTGTGTAACATGCAGTGTATGTGTAACATGCAGTATGAGTGTGTAACATGCAGTGTATGTGTAACATGCAGTATGAGTGTGTAGCATGCAGTGTGTGTGTAACATGCAGTATGAGTGTGTAACATGCAGTGTGTGTGTAACATGCATTATGAGTGTGTAACATGCAGTGTATGTGTAACATGCAGTATGAGTGTGTAACATGCAGTGTGTGTGTAACATGCAGTATGAGTGTGTAACATGCAGTGTATGTGTAACATGCAGTGTGTGTAACATGCAGTATGAGTGTGTAACATGCAGTGTATGTGTAACATGCAGTATGAGTGTGTGTGATTGTGTTATGCAGTGTGTATATAGCATGCATTGTGTGTGTGTTATGTAGTGTGTGTTATGCAGAGTGTGTGTGTATAACATAGAGTGTGTGTAACATGTAGTATGTGTGTTATAACACAAATGTTGTGTGTGTAACATGGTAACATGAAATTTATGTGAAATCCAGTAAGTGTTATGTAATTTGTTTTCACGTGTGTATATTATGCAGTGTGGGTAATTTGCAGTGTGCGTGTATTATGCAGTACGTGTAAAACATGCAGCGTGTGTATGTGTGTTTGTGTGTTATGCGGTGTGCATATAGCATGCATTGTGTGTATGTTATGTCATTGTGTAGTGTGTATGTAACATGCAGTGTGTGTATGTTATGTCGTTGTGTAGTGTGTATGTAACATGCAGTGTGTGTATGCTATGTAGTGTGTGTTATGTTTATGTAAGTAACATGTAGTGGGTGTAACAGTATGTGTGTGTGTGTGGCATGCAGTCTAGGTAACATCCAGTGAGTGTTATGTAATGTTTGCACGTGTGTGTATACTATGCACTGTGTGTATACCCTGCAGTGTCTGTGTATTATGCAGTATGTGTGTTCCCTGTAATGTGTTTGTATCTATGTGTGTATTTGTACACTTACCTGTCTTAAACTACCTGTATTATCTTAAACAATATACTTTTATTACAGTAAATGGTCACGTTAAGCACTAAAGTACGACATTACAATAATATTCCATGTTTACCTATAGCTGCAGTGTGTATAAATACCCCATCCTCAGTTGACCACCTTGAGATTAGTTATTACCCATTATTACTCCATCTTACCCAGGAGTATGAAATAAACACTATCGATAACCCCGGAATCAGCTGATGTTGAAGTATCTGATGTAATTTATGCATTTGGGAACCAATCAGCATCCAGATCTGTAAGTCAATGACATCAAAGCCCTTCGCTTGTACTTCATAAGCAAAACCATTCAGTGTCTTCCATGGGTGCAGCTCTTGTCTAGTAACTGGTTAAATGCGCAAGCTCCGGCAAATGTTGCAGTGTGCAGCTCTAAATACAGATGTCAAAATTGGACCATCAATCAATCATGGATCCCGCTTCAATTGCAGCTTCCATGAGCAGCTCGTTAGCGGACAGTGAATTATAGCTCTGACGTTTCCACTCATCATTGAAGCATAAGGTGAACAATTACTAATCAAGTTCCTAAAAATAACTGCAAATGGATATAAGAAATGTACATTTTGCAATAGCAATAGCTCTGATGCCCACTAGGTGGCAGCAATGATATTTTTTTATTTTTCCTTTATTATTCGAGGGTGGTATATTGTTGTTTCACTGTCACCAGGGGGCGTTTTAGGTCAGTCTACAATTATCACATTATGTCCTTTATGGAAGAAAGTACGGTATACAAATAAGACTAACTGCATACATGTTGGTCAAGTCATACAACTTGAAAAACTGCATTTTTTTCCTCTTTGAGATCCATATTAACGAGAATATGTCAGTACCATTTAGGTAAAAAAAAGAGAGAGAGAGAGAAAGAGAGAGAAAGAGAGAGAGAGAGAAAGAGAGAGAGAGAGAGAGAAAGAGAGAGAGAGAGAGAAAGAGAGAGAGAGAGAAAGAGAGAGAGAGAAAGAGAGAGAGAGAAAAATGTGTAATATCTACAAAGAATGGAATGATTTACAGGTGGAAAATCTCTATCCGGTAAATATTTCTATGCATTGCTGCACACATTTTCTTTAGTGATTGCTGATTAAATGCTGCAGTGTGCTAGATCTGATACAACTCAGGGAACAAATCGTTGGACTTATAGTCCTTTTTTTAAACATTCTAACATTATGGTAATCTATGCAAGATATCTTACTGAGAACGTGTGTGCGCCTAGTGTGAAACGCACTTCCAATTGTGAAAGCTCCTAACACTTATCTTTAAAGAAACATGCACTGCATTTTATTAACTCATTCTGTGCGCTGAAAAAACACGCAGCCTCATGTGTTCAAACCCCTAATAGTTTCTAAATTGATAGATAATGTTCTAAATGGGTAATCGACAAATAACTTAAAGGGGTTTTCTCAAGTTTGAAAACTATCTCCTATGGAAATGATAGTTGATAACTTTTCGATCACGGGGGGTTTGAACGCCGTGGCCCCCACCGATCTCGAGAAGCGGGGCTCTGGCTGAATGGAACGGAGGGAGACCATGTGCATTGCCTCTCCGTTCATTCTAGTAGGAGCACCGAAAATAAGCCAAGCACTGCTCTCTGCAATTTCCGGCATTCCCATTAAGAATGAATGGACCGGTAGTGTACATGATCGACCTGATTAATTTATCTTGGTATAGAGGATAACTTTTAAACTTGAGAAAACCTCTTTAAAAACTTTTGAAAAAAAATCTAATTAACCCTTAATGACTGAGCCATTTTCCATTTTTTGCTTATTTCTGTTATTCTTAATCTTCTTCCAAGTGCAATAATGTTTTTTTTTTATTTTTGACTTTTTTATGGGACGAGTTATAGTTTTGAGATGACACCCTTCATTTTCTGATACAATGTACTAAAAAAATTGGAAAAAAAAATTCAGAGTGCTGTGGTTATATATTTATTGTGCAGTGAAATGACCTGGCAATGTGATTATTCATTACATTAGTCACTATATATATATATATATATATATACACACACACACACACACACACACTATATATATAATATACATATATATACACACACACACATACGCATAGGGTAAAATGAGTATTTGATACACTGCCGATTTTGCAAGTTTTCCCACCTACAAAGAATGGAAAGATCTGTAATTTTTATCGTAGGTGCACTTCACTTGTGAGAGACAGAATCTAAAAATAAAAAACTGACAATCATATTGTATGACTTTTAAATAATTAAATTTAATTTTATTGCATGAAATATGTATTTGATCATATACCAACCAGCAAGAATTCTGGCACTCACAGACCTGTTTTTCTTTAAGAAGCCTTCTTCTCTGCACTCATTACCTGTATTAATTGCACCTATTTGAACTTGTTACCTGTATAAAAGACACCTGTCCCCACACTCAATCAATCACACTCCAACCCCCTCCACCATTGCCAAGACCAAAGAGCTGTCTAAGGACACAAGCTACAAAATTGTAGACCTGCACAAGACTGGGAAGACTGGAAGAAACACAAGATGACTTTCAATCTTCCTTGGTCTGGGGCTCCATGCAAGATCTTTCCTCATGGCTAAGGATGATTCTGAGGAGGGTCAGGAATCAGCACAGAACTACATGGAAGGACCTGGTCAATGAACTGAAGAGAGCTGGGACCACAGTCCCAAACTTTACTCTTAGTAACACACTACGCTGTCATGGATTAAAATCCTGCAGGGCACGCAAGGTCTCCTTGCTCACACCAGCTCATGTCCAGGCCCTTTTGAAGTTCACCAGTGACCATATGGATGATCCATAGGAGACATGGGAGAAGGTCATGTGGTCAGATGAGACCAAAATAGAACTTTTTGGTATCAACTCAACTCGCCATTTTTGGAGGAAAAGGACGGATGAGTACAACCCCATGAACATTGTCCCAATGGTGAAGCATTTTGGGAGAAACATTATACTTTGGGAGTGCTTTTCTACAAAGTGGACAGGACAGCTGCACTGTATTGAAGGGGGGATGGATGGGGTCATGTATCTTGAGATTTTGGCCAACAACCTCCCTCCCTCAGTAAGAGTATTGAAGCTGGGTTGTGGCTGGGTTTTCCATCATGACAATGACCTGAAACACGCAGCCAGGGTAACTAACGATTTGCTCCGTAAGAAGCATTTCAAGGTCCTGGAGTGGCCTAGCCAGTCCCCAGACATGAATCCAATAGAAATTCTTTGAAGAGAGGTGACACTCAATGTTGCCCAGGGACAGCCCTGATACCTGAAAGATCTGGAGAAGATTTCTATGGAGGAGTGGGCCAAAATCCCTACAGCATTGTATGCAAACCTGATCAAGAACTACAGGAAATATCTGACCTCTGTAATTGCAAACAAAGGTTTCTGGACCAAATATTAAGTTCTGTTTTTCTATTGTATCAAATACTTATTTCATGCAATAAAATGCAAATTAATTATGTAAAAATCATACAATGTGATTTTCTGTTTTTTTTTTAATTTAGATTCTGTTGTTCCCAGTTGAAGCGTACCTATGATAAGAATTACAGATCTCTCCATCCTTAGTGGGTGGGAAAACTTGCAAAATCGGCAGTGTATCCAATACTTATTTTCCCCACTGTATTCACATGTTTGATTTACATATACATTTTTTTTTATTATTAAAGTGGTTTAAAAAATTCAGAATTGTGAATTAAAGAAATGGTTTGTGTTACCATTTTCTGACACTCAGAACTACTTAATTTTCCTTTGATCGAACTGTGTGAGGGCTTGTTCTTTGAGTGATTACACAATGTTTTTATTTATACCTTTTTGGGTAGCAATAATGTTTTGATTCCTTTTTATTGCAATTTTTTTCCTGATGTGTTTTGATTTTTTTTTATTACTATGGCATTTACTGTTGGGTAAATTAATTTCTTGTTTGGATAGATTGGACTTTTTTTTTTAACGTGAAAACTACAAATTTGCTTTTTCGCTATTTTTAAAGAGGGTAAAAAGGTTTCCCGTTTCCTTTGGGTACTTGAACCTTCAATTGATTGCTTTTTCTATAAACTTTATTGAAATAGACAGTATGTAATCAAAATTACGTTCTCCTATGAAAACCAGCCACAAGCCGGCGTAGCAATCCACTGACCTCCACAATTGAGCTGAGACAGCCAATGAGAACCAGTGCTCGCATACAACGGTGATCCTATTATTGAGATGCCACTATCAGTGATTAATAGCAGTACATAAATGGTCGATGTTACTACAGCAAGAAGCCAGCGGGGTATCACAGCACACATCTCCTGGGTTTGGGACAGGCTCAATACACTGTCAGTATCTCCCTTCAGTCCATGTTGCTGTCTACTGGCTGACTCTGAAATGTATTTCAGGAAGTGGGGTGAGTCTTTGTCCCTCTGCTCCTGCTCTCCTGTCTGTCAAACTGTATACAGGCATAAAAGCACCAATGGTCTTCTATTTGGGGCAGGGAGCAATACATGCTCAGAAGGAAGAAAAGTAAGTTCCAGCAACTATAGTGCTGTCAGAATGCAGATGAACCACCCAGTCTAAAAAAAAGTGTTTCTGGACATATTAGAATAATATGTGCATCAAAAGCAGTATTTACTTTTTGTGAAGGGTGATATCAGAAAGACTGTCATTTTATATAGATTTTATAGAAAAGGTATGCTTTAATGATGCTAGAAAGCCACATTGCTTATATAATATTATTTTCATCAATCAAAAGTTCATGTAATTATATGAATTTTGTTCTTTAAGGGAATGTGTCATTCTAAAATACTGTATGCATTCTTTAAATCATTTATGTTAAACATGGTGATGTTTTTTAAATCATTATAATAAAGGGAATGTGTAAACAGGTTTTTCGAATCTGATCTGAGAGCAGCATGTTATAGGGGCTCAGACCCTGATTCCAGTGATGATTCTCTCACTGGACTGTGTGTTTTGCTGTTTCAATAATATCAGTGTTTTATCGGCAGGAGATGATCACTACAGGACTATGTCCTGTGTAACCCCACTCCACCAATGATTAGCAGCTTTCTGTGAATGTAAAGTGTACACAGAAAGCTGTCAGTCAGCGGTATAGGGGCGGGGTTACATTAGGCTCAGCATTCTGTGCACTGAGATCTGCAGCAGAGAAAACAGTGATTGTATCAAATTGACAACATGCAGACCAGCAAGTAACACATCGCTGGAATCAGGATCTCAGCTCCTACTTCATCCTGCTCTCAGATTACATAGCAAAAGCCTGCTGACAGATTCCTTTTAAGTAAACGATCTTAACTTACAGTTTTGGTCACAATGATGTTACTTTTTGCCAGTTAATTACATAATCATCATAGGCAGAAATACAGTAACCGGTATAATGTTTGTGCCGATAATACAGGCTCCACTATTAAAAACTGGGTGATGGTAAAGCTCAGTCCATCTCACCTCAGCCCCAGTCAGAGAGCATACCACAAACACTCTCCTATATACGTAACTCCGTGAACATCTCTATTGCTTCCTGTGTGCATATGACTGCTATGAATGCTGTTGATGTTAATCGTGTACAGAAAAACTATATATATTATATATACATCTCCAATAAGAAAGTAAAATCAGTCTAGAAAAAAAGAATATATCACTACCTCGTTTTATCTGTTACAAAACAACATAGGATGCGTTCCCTTTAAAGATGGGCTAATTTTTCAGCTAAGTTCACCTTTCACAGATTTCCCAGCAGTTCACAATTTGTGCGCCATTTGGATTGATTTGGTTAATTATTTAGTCATGTTTGAAAATAACTGTTGTGGCCATAATAGATAAATCAATGCTTTCATTATATTCTATGACCGATAAATCAGGCAAATATTTTATTTAATAGCCCTATGACCCATTAAGTATTTATATATATCAAGCCGCCTCCCTCCCTTTGGTGCGGGCTCCGGTGTTGAGCCCGCGCCTTTTCTGGCATATGCTGATCAGCTGTCATACGCACCAAACAGCCGCGGATGGAATCGCAATCTACCAGTGGCTGTTAACATGTTAAATGCCGCTGTCTATCTCTGACAGCAGCATTTAACTGGTGCCAACAGGATGCACATCATTAGCACCGCCCATTGACACCTGTGTCACATGATTGCGGGGTGCCGATGGGATAGCCTGACAACCTGGGGTCTGCAGCAGACCCCTGTGGTTGTCAATGCTGAACTGCTATAAGAGCCACCACACATAGCGGGGCTGCAGCAGAAGATCGCAGCTTTAAGTGTCCTAAGAAGACTGTTGAAGCATGTAAAAAGTAAAAAAAAAAGTTTTTAAAAATATAAAAAAAGTAATATAAAAGTTCAAATCACCTCCCTTTTGGCCCATTCAAAATAAAACAATAAAAAAAACCCCACAAAAATACACATATTTGGCATTGCCGCGTTTAGAATCACCTGAACTATCAAAATATACAAGAAAAAATATCAAAACGCCAGAAATACCTTTTTTCTTTTTTTTTTCTTTTACAAACTTTGAATTTGTTATAATATTTTTTTTTAAGAAAAGTACAATAAAATGTGAGAAGTAACATTTATTTTCTATGTCTGGCTTTTTCTATGAACCCTACCATTGACCAATATAATAAGTTGAACATATTTTTTTCTTACAGAAGTGTTCCACCCCATATGCCAAAATTAGAATTTCTTCATGCTATGAGCTCTTTGTGGTGAGGGTATGCACAATAACGCTTACAGCAGGTCTGTTTACTCAGATGGAGTGTCAAAAATACATCAAGCATATGATGTTATCAGCAAAATTTGGTTTACATCAAAAACTCTCAGCACATGAAAACCATGCTTCCATTTACTGGCTTAAAAGGAACCATATGGAAATCACTGATGTAAAAATAAAACCAGCCAGAGTTGGCACTAGAAAATGTTGGCCTGAGGGGCAAGAAAAGAAATGCATCCAAAATGCTGTATTGTGGGCAGCAATAACTGCAATGCTATTTTGCTACAGAAGAAATCTTAAATGGAATCTGTCAGCAGGATTTCACCTCCAAAAAATATGAAATATATAAACGTAGCTTTTTCAAAGACAAGTCCAGCAAAACCTTTACATGGCCAGTCCGTTCTGCTGTTACTGAGAAATCAGAGTTTGAATTGCTGTGCAAGTGAGGCTGTAGATCTGAAGCCTCTGTCACTCCAGCTCTATTCCCCACCCAATACCACCTGTATCCCAATATCACCTATGCTGTGTGACAATGTAAGGGGTGTACCGGGACCGTGTGATGTTCCGTGATGTTCCACCCATTTGATAGTTAAATGTATATGATGCTGTATGTATATTATGTGAAGATTCCTTATACTTGTATAAATATACATATACTTGTTCTGCTATACATTGTAGTATAGGCATAGGGAAAGTGCAGTACCCAAATTTAGCCACAAGATGGGGTAAATTGTAGTTTTATGCATAGTACTGTACATAGTATGGTAGGAAATTAGCATAGGAGTTTCACAGACTAAATAGTTAATGTAGGAGGGGTCAGCTTCAGCTAAGAGAAGGAGAACTTCCTCATCGGAGACAGACAGGCCCACGGTGCCCAAATCACCTAAACGGGCATAAGTGCCCAGGACTATAGCACGGACTTCAGAATCATAGCAGTGACCATGCAACATTATGATAAGTGAGTAGCCCAGCCATCTGCAGTAAAGGCCAGGAAAGCAGCAGGACAGAACTACAGAGGGCTACAGCAGTGTGGTGCAGAAGCAGAAGGAAAGGCCAGGAAAGTACAGGGATGCAGGAGGCTCCATGATATGGCAACTTATCGCATGGGCCGATGCCCTCAGATCCAGGGCAAAACAGCTGAGGCAATCCCCAACCACAGTGAGTGTAAGCAGAGAGGATGCTGCATTACCGTTATAGGTGGTAGGTCCCCGTAATGTACTGGAGGCCATAGGAAGTACCACAGGAGAAGCTATGACAGTACAGAAGGGCAGGTCACTCGCCATGTGGCAACTGATTTTGGGTACAGATAATCTGATGTTTGGGGCGAAACAGAGGAGTGTCTAACCGTGGCAGAGCAAAACAGGGAGGACACTGATAAACCATATGGTACGGGAACGTGCTGAATGACAGTGAGAGAAGTACAGGGAAAGAGGAAGAAATGTGTAATGTTGAATATGTGAATAATGCTGTGAAATACTTGGATGTGCTGAGAAATGAAAACAGTAAAGTTGTTCTGTTTCAAGTTGAAATGAACTGTGTCTCAATCCATGCAAAATCTTTTGCAGACAGTCTTCGGTGGTGCAGAAGAGGTCTTGATGATGCTGGACCTGAAGTCACAGGTATGCTGACTAATGGACATTATTTTAATGTAATGGGAGGCCAGGGCCTAGAAGCCCCGGTGTCCTCGGCTATGACTACAGCCCTGGCCCTCTCTCACAACTTCAGGTAAAGTAGTCTTCAGTCAAGCAGGCGAAGGTGGCGCTTGAATTAAAACTGATGTAACATGAATGAAGTACATTATACAAAGAACAAAAGAGAAAAGCAATATATCTACATATGGGAACTCCATAAAATGTACAAAAGGTAAATTTTATTTATACATCAATACCTGACAAATACACAAAACAGCAAAAAACATTAAAAACAGATTAAAAGATGCAAAAAATTGCAATCATCTCAAATCATGAAATAATGATATGATGATACTCCCACAGCAGAAAAACCCCACATTGCAATAGTAACATTGGGTAAATATCAAACAAGCCACCTCAACATATTGAATATCACAAACAATATATGTAAAATAGTGTAGTCATACATAGACCAAAAGGTCTGTGTATGTGAGGTGTAAAAAGCTGCTATTCACAGCACCCCCCACTCCTTAACCACACTAGCTGCTTCCAGCATTTTCTGGCATTATATATCTTTATGCTGAACATCATCTGGTCCCTATGCATCTACAGGGTCTATAAGCTTTCCTTTTTTGGGTCAGGCATTGAACAATTGTGTGGGTTTTTTTTTTTTTGCTGTTAACTCTTTTTTGGCTCATGTGGTGCTGTGAATAGCGGCTTTTACACCTCACATACACAGACCTTTTGGTCTATGTATGACTGCACTATTTTACATATATTGTTTGTGATATTCAATATGTTGAGGTGGCTTGTTTGATATTTACCCAATGTTACTATTGCAATGTGGAGTTTTTCTGCTGTGGGAGTATCATCATATCATTATTTCATGATTTGAGATGATTGCAAATTTTTGCATCTTTTAGGCTAATTTCACACTTGCTTTTTTTTGCAGCGCGTTTTTCCCGCAAAAAAATGCATTGAAAAAACGCATACAAAAGCATACAACTGCTGCGTTTTTTTCAAGCATTTTTATGAGCATGCATGAAAAAAACGCAGCGTTTTTATGCGTTTTTAGTGCGTTTTTACCGCGTTTGCGTTTTTTCCAAACATTAGGTGGCCCCTCACACTAACCCAAACCATGACTTTATTAACCCTAACCCTAACCCTGACCCTAACCCTGACCCTAACCCTAACCCTAACCCTGACCCTAACCCTAACCCTGACCCTAACCCTTAACCAAACCATACTTAACCCTAACCCAAACCCTAAACCCTAACTAACCCTAACCCTGACCCTAACCCTAACCCTAACCCTAACCCTGACCCTGACCCTAACCCTGACCCTAACCCTTAACCAAACCATACTTAACCCTAACCCAAACCCTAAACCCTAACTAACCCTAACTCTAACCCAAACCCCTAAATTCCATGGTTAACAAAAAAAAACGCATGTGCAAAAAAACGCATACATAAGCATGCCAATGCGCACATATGCGCACCCATAGACTTATAATGGGTGTCTTGCTGTAAAAAAACGCATTGCGCACGCATGCGTTTTTTTGAGGCAAGTCGGACGCCCAAAAAATGCAACAGGATGCATTTTGTGCGCCCGAGCGCATACCGCAAAAAACCGCATGCGCGCAAAAACGCATACAAACGCGTGTGTATGCGCACATAAGCGCATCCCATGCAAAGTATAGGGAAAAAAATCGCATGCGTTTTTTAGCGCTAAAATCCCGCGAAAAAAAAAACGCAAGTGTGAAACCAGCCTCAATCTGTTTTTAATGTTTTTTGCTGTTTTGTGTATGTGTCAGGTATTGATGTATAAATAAAATTTACCTTTTGTACATTTTGTGGAGTTCCCATATGTAGATATATATTGTTTTTCTCTTTTGTTCTTTGTATAATGTATTTTTGAATATATCTTTGGTGAACCCACTTTTGACTAATTTGGCTGTGCCCTCTGTCCATATATTATTGCATGAATGAAGTACATGTTTCAGGATATAAAGAACCTATATTCTTCTTGGCAGAACTTCATACACTCATTAGAAAACTACTAAGGCTACTTTCACACTTGCGTTTTTTTGCGCTGCGCTCCGTGCGCAGTGCAAACGCACATAAAAAACGCATCATGCGTTTTTGTGTATTTTTTTTGCGCTGACGTGCGCATTACCATGCGCACGTCAGCGCACCCATAGACTATGATGTGTTTTTGGGTGAATTTTGTGCGCATTGCGTGGGCATGCGTTTTTTTGAGACAGGTCGGCGCACAAAAAATGCAACAGGATGCATTTTGTGCGCCCGAGCGCACACTACAAAAAAAATGCATGCGCATACAAACGCGTACAAATGCATGTCTATGCGCACCAATGTTAAGTATAGGGAAACAAATGCATGTTTTTTTTGCGCAAAAACACAGCGCAAAAAAACGCAAGTGTGAAACCAGCCTAAGTCTTCTTTCCCAAAGCTTGTATCTAAAGGTATTAATGGGAACCTGTCATCTGATTCATGGTTTAGACACTGGCTGCTTTATATGTTTTACTCTGAAATGATGCAAAGCCAGTGGGGAACTTTAGCTCCAATTCATCAAGAGGAATGTTGTTCATGCCAGTCTCGATAAGAGGGAATGTTGGAGTCACAGACCTCAAATTCATTAAGAGAGTGGAGTAAGATTTGTGGCATAAAATATGTCACCACTCGTCATGAATGAGATGCGCATACATTGCCAATCCCCTCCTGCCTCTATCCCACCCCAGCTCCACTTATTTAAGTGAAGCTGTCCAAGCCTGAGGTGAAAACAGCAAAAGTCGCAAAATTTTTGCCTAGCTACGTGGTGCACAAAAAATTAGTTTCAAACTTTTTTAGGCTAGATTTCTGTCATAATTGCTTTGCTGTATCAGGGCATATGTGTATCTGCTAACTAGTACAACGCATATATGTCCAGGGGCTTCTCCCCGTCCAGCCCCCCAAGACAGACAGGTCTCTCCCTTTGAGTGTCCAGAGGTATTGACCCATTAGTCAAAAGGACCAGGGTGTAGACTGGCCTCAGACTAGTCATTCAAGACAGCTATCTCATGTCCGGCCTTTCAAAGTATGTTTTCTTTAAAATGCCGCAGCTAGATTTTGAGTCATACTGTTGGGGTTCGAGCACCATGAATTAGATGACAGGTTCACTTTAAACTAAAAAATCTGGGAGTGACAATATTTTTGTCAGGTTACATTACAGGTTTTACAGGGTTAAAAACAAGCAGACAAGTAAGTTGACCTAACAACAAATTGAGAAAAGTAGATTCAACTTACATCATAAATATGCCTTAGAAAAATGGAAAATAAGTTTCAAAATGTAAATTAAATGCAAATAAATGCAGTACCTTGTACAGTACTGTTAATTTAGTAATGCATTTAATCAATATCTAATATATTGAAAAACTAAACTTTTAGGGTACCCGTGTGGCTAGCATAAGTGTGCTGCACAGTGCCTTGTGATGCTTCCTACCCAGAACTCAGTACCGCTAGGTTACAGCACTATCAGTCTATCAGTCTTCTGAAAATTATTTTTTAAAATTCACAGATAACAGTATAAAATGGAAGTAAGGAAACTATACTTACAGCATGATGATATTGGCACACTAATAGCCAAGAATATCCAAGCGATATCCATTTTGCTTAGACAAATGGTCTCTCTGTGTTGGGGTTGACTGCCATCCTCTGTTACATGGGAAATATTGCCAGGAACCCCAGGTCTCCATGTTCCTGCAGGAACTAGCCTATTTAGAAAATTTCCAGTTGCTGTGGATCCAGCTGTAGACATAATAATGGGACTCATTGTAGTTGCATCCGTAGACAGAAACACTGGTACTATGGTAGCATTTTTTGGTACCATTTGCTGTTTTGGAACAGTACTCTCTGTGGTTCCTTGTACCAGTGCCGTGGTCTTTAAAATTGAAGGGGTTGGCGTAAATGTGGTCATTCTCATAGTAGTGTGTGAAGTTCCATTTACTTGTCTTACAGAGAACAAGGAGCCATTTCTGTTTAGTACTTCCCATAGTTTATAATGATGGGGCTTAAAAGGCACTGACACTGACACTGATTCAGCATTCTGTAACACACCAGTGGTGGGATCTGGTGAGCCCACCATCTGTTCCTCTTGAGAAAGGCTCCGCAAGGTGCTATCACGATGAAAAGTGTCTGTAAGGAATCCATAAATCGTGCTAATATCATCAGTGGTGGTTGTAGTCCTCAGTGGTAAGCTTGGATGGAGATCATGGTTGAGGTAAGTTTCAATAGACTCAGTCAACTCCTTTTTCACATTTTGAGCCGTTTTCCTTTTATTGTGTGCATTTCCTGAATTTGCAACACCCTGAATATTGACAAATGGTGTTGCCATAAGCCTGTCATTGTAATCAACACCTTCACTGTGAAAAGGCGGCACGACGTCTGCAGGTTTTACAGACAGCCTGGTTCCCGGCCTTGCAGACTTCCTAACAAGTCCGGAGCTGAGACTTGGCATTACCATTGCTGCATTTGTACTTGTTTCCTTCAGTAAGTTATAAGATGGTAAAGTTGGATATTGTTCCTCAACTGAAAATACTTTTCTCTCTGCCTGTGCCAAAACGAGTAGAATACCTATGGGAAACAGCAAAACGTGTTGATCAGAAAAACGAACCCAAAATGTTTGTAAAATGCAGTTTACATGTATTGTAATGATCCATTGGATTGCGAGGACATGCTATCACTTTATTATCATGGGGGTCTGACATCAATGTCAGCAAGCAGTTAATCCTGAATGCTATATATGTGTTTTCAGCTATGCAAGCTTATATCTGGTAACCAGCTCTTTCAATCTCTGCTCTGAATCAACTCCTGTGTTTCTCCACTCCATTCAATGTCAGCAAGCAGTTAATCCTGAATGCTATATATGTGTTTTCAACTATGCAAGCTTATATCTGGTATATAGCTATTTCAACTTACTCTGCTTGTCCCCTTATGTTGTGAGGTCAAGAAACTTTTCAAAGTGCTTTATGATCCATGTAGTGCTGGACATCTGTTTATCTGACCACAACATTTTATTGGGTCCTGCTGTCTCAATTTAGTTTGATTGATTAATTAGAAGAGAGAGAGCACAAAACAAAACAAAACAAAAAAAAACTAAGCCTTAGCCTCCTATATATTCAGACATAGCTTGGGGGAGCATTTATGCAGGGGGCATTTATGCACATGTAATCGAAGTACATGTATCAAAGTACTGGCAGTTATAACATGGCAGTTAGACAGGGCAGGAGACAGGTAAGACATTTATATATATCTACTCCCTGTACATTTGGAGTACAACAAATATATACCATATGCATTTGTGTAATTTATATCCTGGCCACTGCATTCACACACATCCACCGCCCTGGCATTAACTCTCTACACTCCATCCATATCGGCCCCTTGCTCCTTTCCTCTCCTATGTATAGCACTCACGCTCTTTTCACATTGTTAAATTGCACAGATCCAGTCAGTCCCACCATTCAACATAAGAGACGCTCTCACAAATCACTTAACCATCTGCTCACTCTTTCTATCCTCCTTCTCCTAGTCGCAGGAGACATTGCTCCCAACCCTGGTCCCCCATGTTATAGAACGTCAAACCCCCATCTGCTACACTCAGAAACCCCTGTAATCTTATTAATATTCCCTGCATGCCATCTGTCTCTCTTAATTGTGCACTTTGGAATTCTCGCTCAGTGTGTAACAAACTCTCCTTCACTCATGACTTTTTCCTTTCTAATTCTCTTAACCTCCTGGCTCTTACTGAAACCTGGATCCAGCAGTCAGACACTACCGCTGCTGCTGCTCTTTCATATGGGGATCTACACTTCTCTCATACCCCAAGATCAGACAATAGAGCAGGTGGAGGCGTTGGTCTGCTCCTATCACCAAAATTTACCTTTTAGGTTATCCCTCAGCTACCCTCACTAGTCTTCCCTTCTTTTGAGGTCCATGCCGTCAGACTCTACACCCCCTTCTCCATGCGAGTGGCGGTGGTGTATCGTCCTCCCAGCCCCTCCCATCAGTTCCTGGATCATTTTGCCACTTGGCTTCCACATTTTCTCTCCTGTGACATCCCTACCCTCATCATGGGAGATTTCAACATCCCCATTGCTCTTCCCCTCTCCCCATCTGCTACTCACCTTTTATCTCTAACCTCCTCATTTGGCCTTTCGCAGCTTACTAATTCTCCAATGCATGAAGACAGAAACTCCCTCGACTTGGTCTTCTCTCGGCTTTGTGCAGTGGATGATTTTGCAAACTCCCCTCTCCCGCTCTCTGACCACAATCTTCTTTCATTCTCTATCAAGAACTGCCAGGCTGCTCAGGTCACCCCCACTGTCCATACTTATAGAAACATACAGGCCATTAACACCCAGAAACTTATGAAGAACTTGCAATCTTCATTGGCCCCTATCTCCTCACTCTCATGTCCTGATTCTGCATTGAAGCATTACAATGAAACACTTCAAAGTGCCCTGGATGAATTTGCACCCCCTGTAAATAGAACACCACAACACAGACGGCGACAACCCTGGCACACCCTGCAAACATGTTTCCTGCAGCGGTGTTCCAGGTGCGACGAACGTCTGTGGAGAAAATCCAATCTACACAAAGATTTCATCCATTATAAGTTTATGCTTAGAACATACAACACTGCCCTTCACCTCTCCAAGCAAACCTATTTCAACACCCTCATCACTTCACTGTCCAGTAACCCGAAACGTCTCTTTGACACTTTTCATTCTCTACTCAACCCAAGAGTACAGGTCCCAACCACGGAGCTCCGAGCTGATGATCTGGCCAATTATGTCAAAGAAAAAATTGACCAGATTTGACAGGAAATTTTCTCCCAATCACCTCATACCATGCACTGTCCTCCCTCCCCCACTGCATCCAGCTCACTCTCTGATTTTCAACCAGTCACAGAAGAAGAAGTAAGCAGGCTCCTTGCATCTTCTCGCCCAACCACTTGCACCAGTGACCCATTTCTGTCACATCTCCTCCAGTCCCTTTCCTCTGCTGTCACCCCTCACCTAACTAAAATATTTAACCTCTCTCTTCTGGTATCTTTCCCTCCTCATTTAAAAATGCCATCATACATCCACTACTTAAAAACCATCCCTCGACCGAACCTGGGCCGCTAACTATAGACCTGTCTCTAATCTTCCCTTCATCTCTAAACTCCTGGAACGCCTTGTCCACTCCCGTCTTATCCGCTATCTCTTTGATAACTCACTTCTCGACCCTCTCCAATCTGGTTTCCGCTCTTTACACTCTACTGAAACTGCCCTCACTAAAGTCTCTAATGATCTACTAACAGCTAAATCAAATGGTCATTACTCCATGCTAATTCTCTTGGATCTCTCTGCAGCATTCGACACTGTGGATCATCAGCTCCTCCTCACTATGCTCTGTTCCATTGGCCTCAAGGACACCGTTCTCTCCTGGTTCTCCTCCTATCTCTCTGACCGCTCCTTTACTGTATCTTTTGCCTGCTCTCACCTTTCCCTTACTGATGGGGTTCCTCAAGGATCGGTTCTAGGCCCCCTCCTCTTCTCCTTATACACTGCCCCTATTGGTCAAACAATCAGTAGATTTGGTTTCCAGTACCATCTCTATGCTGCTGACACCCAATTATACGCTTCTTCTCCTGACATCACGCCAGCCTTTCTACAAAACACCAGCGATTGTCTAAATGCTGTGTCTAACATCATGTCCTCACTATATCTGAAACTGAACCTGTCAAAGACTGAACTCCTTGTGTTTCCTCCCTCTACTAATGTACCTATACCCGACATTGCCATTTCTGTGTGTGGTTCCACTATTTCTCTCCAGCAACATGCCCGCTGTCTTGGGGTCATACTTGACTCCGAGCTTTCCTTTGCCCCCCACATTCGATCACTGGCTCGCTCTTGTCATCTGCACCTCAAAAACATTTCTAGAATCCGACCTTTTCTTACTTTTGACTCTGCAAAAACTCTTACTGTTTCTCTTATTCATTCTCGCCTCGACTATTGTAACTCTCTTCTAATCGGTCTCCCTCTTACCAAACTCTCCCCTCTCCAATCTGTCTTGAATGCTGCAGCCAGGATCATATTCCTCACCAATCGTTACACCGATGCCTCTACATTGTGCCAGTCGTTACAGTGGCTACCCATCCACTCCAGAATTCAGTATAAACTTATTACCCTCACCCACAAAGCCCTCCATGGCTCAGCACCACCCTACATCTCCTCCCTTGTTTCAGTATACCACCCTACCCGCGCCCTCCGTTCTGCTGATGACCTGAGGTTAGCATCCTCAGTAATCAGAACCTCCCACTCCCGTCTCCAAGACTTTACACGTGATGCGCCAATTATTTCGAATGCACTTCCCAGGTCAATACGATTAGTCCCCAATCCCCACAATTTTAAGCGTGCCCTGAAAACGCATTTATTCAGACTGGCCTATCGCCTCAACACATTAACCTAATCTATCCCTGTGTGGCACAGCCAAAAGTTTTGCCATAACCAGGTTCCCCGCATCATGTTCCTACATGCTTTATGCATCCATTAGCCCTCTGTGTCTGTACTGTTACACACTTAACATTATAGCTGGTCCATACAATCAGGGCAACTGTTACCACCCACCTTTCGTGTCTACCTCTTTCCTCATAGACTGTAAGCTTGCGAGCAGGGCCCTCATTCCTCTTGGTATTTGTTATAATCTATGTGATTTTTGTTATGCTGTAATGTCTATTGTCTGTACAAATCTCCTCTGAAATGTAAAGTGCTGCGGAATATGTCGGCGCTATAGGAATAAAATTTATTATTATTATTATCTGGAACCCCACCAATGCTTCGATTTAATAGGCTGCAATGCTGATTTAGCGCTAAATTTTCAGTGGATAGCGACCCTCTCGCCACTTGGCTTTGCAAGGAACTGCAACAAGCCCCTTTCACTTGGTAGGGTTTGTGCAGATAATCCGGCAATGGCAGCGCTTTGGATGAAGTGTATGTTTACTGAGTCCAAAGCGCTGCGGTCTATTGAACATAGGTGAATCCACATGTGATCACTGAACCGTGCGGATTCACCTTGTCCAATACATTCTATTGAGAAAGTGACATGTTGTGGTCTGGAAAGATGCGCCGCATGTCCATCTCCGCGGGTGAGCCACGGGTGTCTGTGGACGCATAGTGGGCATGGAATTTCTTGCGGTAACATCTACGCAGCATCCAACCCACAGTGCTTACTGATCCCCTGCACAAACCCTTAGGGGTACCTTGCAGGTCCCTGCAAAACCGCATGTTCGGACTCTGCTATACAGGTTAAAAAGAGTTGAAGAAAATGCGGTCTCTTCATTCTCAACCCTCATGATAATGAAATAATGGCATATCCTATTTTAAAAATTACTGAGTTATTTAGTTTGCAAATAGGAAAAATAGGGGCAACCTAATTACAACAGAAAAAAAATACCAAAATCAATGTAGTGTTTTTATCTGATGATCATTTCACACTCAATCCTGTACCACAACCAGGAGGCAGCTGCTACATCCACAGGAAATAAGCTATCTACATCAGCTTAGAAGTCTCCACAGAATATGCCATAAATGTCAGATAGACGTCCTGGCGGAGAGTGGATAGAGAGCTGGCCATGCATGTGCAGCTCTATTCACTCACTTTTTTGGGATGTATAGACATCCCAAGCCAATGAAGGATTAAAAAATAGAGTTGTAGTGTACAGTATGTCAAGTCAATTTTAAAAGAACTAATTGTATAAATCTTGCATATTTTACCTTTAAATCATACCTGTGGTTACATTTCGTAAAATATGTTATTATGGGACATTGTAATTTTATTCTGGCTATATACAATTTTCTACGAGTAGTACATATTAGACAGAGAATAGGAGGAGGAAGAGGATGGCGATGCAGCTGCAGTATTTTTGCCTTAGTTTCTCCTGTATGAGGGTCGCCTTGCTGTATGAGAGGGGAGGCAGCTAATCGGCAGAGTACACAGCAACCTGACATCACACCAAGAAGTGCTTACCCACTCAGCACAGCATTGTTTTTCCTTGCTGTCAGCTCTTGGCATGTCTGCGCTCTACTTTTTGGCCAAATTTTGTGCTAAGTATTTCATGTGTTTTCCCTAAATTTCAAAAGCCATTACGCTATTCACACTTGTATTTCACATTGACATGCCTTAGTGCAATTGAGTGCAACCATTTCCTCATTTTGATATGTAAGCTGTTTTTTGGTATGCACTTGTTCTGACTAGTTCTAGATGTGCCGTCAGTTTTCTGTAATTTGCGCTCTACTTAAACTACTGAGAAACAGTTTCCATTGACCGCTACTCAGGTTATCTTCAGTCTGTTTGCTTCTGTTCTGCCTGAATTTACCTTGTTGTGGCCTTGGCCCAGTTTCTGATGATTCTCCTGCTTCTGAATATGACCCTTTGGTACTGACCTCATGTGACAACCCTTCTTGCTGCTAGCTTGCTCAGCTGTCCAGCAGCCTGACCTGTGGCCACAACCCCGGGTTAACTGTTTAAGGCAAGGTTCCTCTACAGGTGTTAAAGCCCTATTAAGAGCTACCAGGCTACCATGAACAGTGCCCTCATAACAGATATGCCCTTCTCACCCTTGCAGAGCGTTACAAAATAGTTCATGAAATTTATCCATTCTGAGACTTCAAACTAAGCAACATACTTTCCTGACAATGACCCTGTTAACGGAGGCAAGAAGAGGCCTTGTGTGGTGTACTAAATCACAGATTAATGCTTAGCCATCAATGGTGATCTGTCTGAGACTCTATAATTCAGTCTTTTGATGAACTTTTGGCCAAGTTTTTATCCCAGGATTTTAGGAATGCTGCTTTCTTCTCAATCTAGAATCTCAGGATTTTAGAAAAAAAAGGGCTTAATGAGAAAAAGCATGGACATTTGGTATCTTGCAGAAAGAGGGAAACTATTTCACTTGTGCCACTGTAACAAGGTGGCACAGGGTGGTAACTGCAGGCGATTCCATTTCAAGCAACAGTCCACAAACACCCCGGCCCCTTGCACAGAAAACAGACAGGACAGATGCAACCCCAGGTAATTTACCTCTTCTCCACAGTCACTGCAGCACGGGCAATCACGATCCAGGAACACAGTTGTGATTCAACAGGGAAACAATTTATTGTAGAATACAAGAATTAGAGAAAGTGGATGCAGTAAATCAGGTGTAACTTTCTGCTCTTTGCCTAGTGCCCTTCACTGCCGTGTCAGTGGCAGCAACAGTAATAGTGGCAGTCCATAAGCCGATGTCTGAACGCTTATAACTTATAGTCCTCGGTGGGGCACTTACATAGTCCAGGTGCCCACTTCACTGCCCGTGGGTCCGAGGCAGCAGTCCTTGTCCCCTCCGAGGAGTCTGAAAAGCTCCCAGCCGCTGCTGAGCGCCTGCCAGGGGCACTGACTAGAACAGGAACTTCCTGTTCCTTTTTGGGGCTATTAACACAACCCCCTGGGTTAATCCCTTCTGTCCCTGTCTCTAACATGTGCATAGCAAACATATCAGGTACAGCACATTTTCTAAATACTTTTTTTTTTTTTTTAGTAAAAAAGGTACTCTTTATCGACTGCAATCTGTCAGGATTTTAAACATAGCAACTGCCAAGACATGGAATAGAACGGACTGTGTGGAGCACGAGACAGATGCAGTAAAACTGCCAGGCTGACTGAAATGGATGCTTATTTTTAGTCAGCTAAAGGAAAATGTGTATCTTCTCCTTTAGTCCAGCTCCACTCAGTGTCTTGTCAGGTTGACTGAACAGAGGAATGTGTGTTCATGATGAATGACCGATGAGGGGCAAAACTCCGTAATACTGTGTCTGCAAATTGAGATTCTGGATTGGATTTTATTCTAAGTCATGTGTGGCAAGGCTCGTTAAAGGGTCGTTATTGACTTTTAGGATTGTTACTTCCTATAGCTGGCACTAGAGATCTAGTCCTCTTCCTCTCTGAAGAAACAGCTTTCATATTTAATTTCACAGAGGAGAACTACAAAGCTTTATAAGCCTCCAAGCATTAGCATGCCAGGCTAGGCTTGCCACTGTCCACAAGGAAAAACATTACCCCTTGGATCCATCCAAACCAGATATCATACTTTGCACTGATGAGGGACAACACCTCAAAAGAATGTCCGCAAATTGAGATTCTGATTTGGTTTTTATCCTAAGTCATATTGCAAAGCTCATTGTAGGGTGGATAGTGACTTTTAGGATTGCTACTCCCAATAGGTGGCAATAGAGTAGTCCTTTTCCTCTCTGAAGAGGCAATTTGCATAGATGATGGCTGACAGGACACTACTCTGACGTGATCTCTGCCTCTTGCTTCACGCAGCCTGTCCTCCTACTGTGTGTGCCCTGAAATCTAGGACTGGTTGTGATTGATGGTAGCTTCTACAAGAGCATTCATCTGATACCATATTTTATTGATAATGTGTTGTGTTCATGTAATGTACTCTGAAGCACTAGTAATAAGCATAGCTGGGATTTTTTAAAATCATTATTGTTGGATCCAAAAAGAAGGGGTTAATTCTGCTGGATCACACGGTCACTCCTAGGAAATCTCTGCTGGTTGCCATGCAACCATATCGGTAATGCCGCATGTGGTGCACAGATTGAACTGTACCTGTCTCTTGAGCATTTTAATTTCCCAGAGAAAAAAAACAAAATCAGAGGAGAATTGAGGATTGAATAAATTATTTTTTATCATTTCCAGTTGAATGAAAAACAATAAAGTAGCATAGAGGCTAATGTGAATCACAAGGGGTAGACTGTCAGCAAAATAGACTGCTTTGGCATGTACTGCATGTCATTATGGGATTAAGGAGTTCATGTAAGTCAGAATATGTCTTCCATTATCATTAATAGTTGTAGCCAAGGAAATGCACATAGTAGAAGCAAAGCATGCAGCTGCTGTGGAGCCGAGGAAACCAGGGGGCCTCATCAGACTAACAAGTGAGGCGGTAACAGCAATATTTGACTTTCTCCAACAGGTAATTGGAAGGGGATCACAAGCTCTGGACCTTGGTGTATAAAACCATTGCAGTGTGATGGCATTACGCACCCTAGATACACACGTGGTCAAAATTGTTGGTACCCCTCATTTAATGATAGAAAAACCCACAATGGTGACAGAGATAAATTGAATTTGACAAAAGTACAGTAATAATAAATAAAAAATTTATGAAAATGAACAAATGAAAGTCAGACATTACATTTCAACCATGCTTCCACAGAATGCTTTAAAAAATAAAACTCATGAAATAGGCCTGGACAGAAATGATGGTATCCTTAACTTAATATTTTGTTGCACAACCTTTTGAGGCAATCACTGCAATCAAAATCCTGTAACTGTCAATGAGACTTCTGCACCTCTCAACAGGTATTTTGGCCCACTCCTCAAGACCAAACTGTTCCAGTTGTCTCGTGTTTGAAGGTTGCCTTTTCCAGATGACATGTTTCAGCTCTTTCCAAAGATGCTCAATAGGATTTAGGTCAGGGCTCATAGAAGGCCCTTCCGAATAGTCCAATGTTTCTTGGGTATTTTTAGCTGTATGTTTTAGGTCATTATGCTGATGCAAGACCCATGACCTGCGACTGAGACCAAGCTTTTTGACACTGGGCGTACATTTCTCTCTAGAATCCCTTGATAGTCTTGAGATTTCATTGTACCCTGCACAGATTCTAGACGCCCTGTGCCAGATGCAGTAGAGCAGCCCCAGAACATAACAGACTATATACCTACAGTATATGGAAAAGTAATACCAAACATATACTAAGAGAATATCTCAAAAAAGCTATGAATATCTATTATACCATATATCCCAAACAAAAGACATTCAAAGTACTGATGATAAAATTAGGTTTAGTGTATCACAGAAAAAAGAAAATATAACATACAATAGGTAATTAATAAAAAGACAAGATGTTTACAAAAGAAATTTATTCATAAAAAATTATATTAAAAATGCCAAGGTGTGCAGAGGGCATGGGATAAGCCACAATGGTTGTGGTAATAAAGATATGCATGTACAAGCCAGAAAAAAATCATTTTATATTAATTTTTTAAAAATGTGTCTCCTTGTGTATTGTAGTGCACATCAGTTAGTATGTATAGCCAATAAAGTGATCATAAAAATAAATAGTGTATATTCATGGCAAATATTATATAAATAGATGTGCAAAAAATATATATGCGTATATACTCGTGTGTAAGCCGACCCGTGTATAAGCTGACCCCCCTAATTTTGCCACAAAAAACTGGGAAAACTTATTGACTCACGATAAACGAGGAGGAGGTGTCGCATTGTATGTTAGAAACGCGTATATCTGCACAGAGATTGAAGCTTCAGAGACTGGGAGTTCTGTGGAAACTGTTTGGGTAAGAATACAAGGACAGAACAATGGAAAGGACACCATTGTAGGCATTTACTACAGGCCGCCTGTGCAAGCTGAAGATATGGATGAACTCTTTATGCATCAAATGGCCAAGTTCTCCAAAAAATATGACATAGTTGTCATGGGAGATTTCAACTATCCAGACATTTGTTGGGAATCTCTCTCAGGCAAAACTAACAGGTCAAGGAAATTCTTATCCTCTCTCGCTGACAACTTTATCTTCCAAAAGGTAGGGGAGAAAACAAGGGGAACTGCTACCTTGGATCTAATCCTTATAAACAGGGAGGAAATGGTTGAGGAGGTAAAAGTGGCTGGGACCCTAGGAGGTAGCGACCATGCTATTTTAGAATTTTGGATAACTAGAGGAGGAAGACCTGTGAAGACTCAGACGTCAAGGTTAGATTTCAGAAAGGCAGATTTTAAGGGATTCAGAAAGAGAATTGGAGGGATCCAATGGCTGGATATCCTTAAAGACAAAAATGTCCAGGAAGGATGGGAAATCTTGAAAAGTGAAATTCTCAAAGCACAATTGTTAACAATTCCGAAAAGAGGGAAGAATAGGAAGCATTTAAGGAAACCAGGATGGATGAACACAGAACTTAAGCACATGCTAAAAAGGAGGAAAAAAATGTTTATAAAATGGAAAGAGGGAGGCATATCTAAAGAAGAATATAATGCTGTCTGCAGAACCTGCAGGGCACAAATCAGATTAGCTAAAGCTGAAAATGAAATGAGGCTTGCAAGAGATGTCAAAAGCAATAATAAAGGATTTTGGGGATTTGTCAAAAGTAAAAGAAAAGTCAAAGATGCTATAGGATTTTTACAGGATGAAAATGATGAAATGGTAAGACAGGATGTTGAGAAGGCCGAACTTTTAAATTCCTATTTTGCATCTGTTTTCTCTCAGAAAGGAAATGTAACATCCACTGTTCTTCACTGTCCTATTAAGGGAATAGAAGAATCCAGGATATCTATAAACAGAAAGATAGTGAGGAAACACTTAGCTAACCTAAATGAATTCAAGTCTCCAGGTCCAGATGAATTACACCCCAGAGTACTGAAGGAGATAGCAGAAGAAATTTTTGAACCCCTCTCCATAATCTTTGAAAATTCTTGGAGAACAGGAGAAGTCCCAGAAGACTGGAGAAGAGCAAATGTTGTTCCTATCTTCAAAAAGGGGAAGAAGGTGGACCCAGGCAACTATTGGCCGGTGAGTCTGACTTCTATACCAGGAAAGATATTTGAACAGATTATTAAACAACATGTATGTCAGTACCTGGATAAGAATGAAGTGATTAAACAGAGTCAGCATGGGTTTGTAACTAATAAGTCATGTCAAACTAACTTAATTTCCTTCTATGAAGGAATCACTGATTGGGTGGATCAAGGAAATGCTGTAGATATAGTATATCTTGACTTCAGCAAAGCATTTGACAAAGTATCTCATACAATCCTTATTGAAAAAATGACTAGGTATGGAATGGACAAGGCAACTGTTAGGTGGATTCATAACTGGCTTAGTGATTGGACCCAAAGAGTTGTCGTAAACGGCTGCACATCCAGTTGGAAGAATGTGTCAAGTGGGGTACCACAGGGCTCTGTCCTGGGCCCTGTATTGTTCAACATCTTTATCAATGATTTAGATGAAGGAATTGAGGGTAAACTGATTAAATTTGCTGATGACACAAAGCTAGGAGGGATAGCTAATACTAGAGAAGAGAGAGAGAGGATTCAAAAAGATATAAATAAACTGGAGAAGTGGGCAGCAACTAACACAATGGTTTTTAACAGGGAAAAATGCAAAGTACTACATCTGGGCAATAAAAATGAAAAAAGCATATACAGAATGGGAGGAATAGGGCTAAGCAACAGCACATGTGAAAAAGACTTGGGTATACTAATAGATCACAGACTGAATATGAGTCAACAGTGTGATGCAGCAGCAAAAAAGGCAAATGCAATTCTAGGATGTATTAACAGAAGCATACAGTCTAGATCACGTGAAGTCATTATTTCCCTCTACTCCTCGTTGGTCAGACCTCATCTGGAATATTGTGTCCAGTTTTGGGCACCACATTTTAAAAAAGACATCAACAAACTGGAGCAAGTTCAGAAAAGAGCGACCAGAATGGTGACCGGTCTGCAAACCCTGTCTTATGAGGAAAGGTTGCAGGATTTGGGAATGTTTAGTTTGAAAAAGAGAAGACTGAGAGGAGACTTAATAGCTGTCTACAAATATCTAAAGGGCTGTCACATTGTAGAAGGATCAACTTTATTCTCATTTGCACAAGGAAAGACTAGAAGCAATGGGATGAAACTGAATGGGAGGAGACACAGATTAGATATTAGAAAAAACTTTTTGACAGTTAGAGTGATCAATGAGTGGAACAAGCTGCCATGAGAAGTGGTGAGTTCTCCTTCAATGGAAGTCTTCAAACAGAGGCTGGACAGACATCTGACTGGGATGATTTAGTGAATCCTGCTTTTAGCAGGGAGTTGGTCCAGATGGCCCAGGAGGTCCTTTCCAACTCTACGATTCTATGATTCTATGATTCTATGATTCTATGATTCTGAGCCTAGGGTGAAAAAAGCAGCAGCTACTGGTAAATTTCAAAAATAAAAACAGATACCAGTAAAAGTTAAATTAATTGAGACAGCAGTAGGTTAAATGTTTTTGAATATCCATATTGAATCAGGAGCCCCATATAATGCTCCATACAGTTCATGATGGCCCCATAAGATGCTCCATACAAAATACACCCCATATAATGCTCTTTAAAGGTTAATAATGGCCCCATAAGATGCTCCATAGAATAATATGCCCTATATGCTGCTCTATAAAGGTTATGGCCCCAAAAGAAGCTCCATAGAATATGCCCCATATGCTGCTCCATAAAGGTTATGGCCCCATAAGATGCTCCATAGAATATGCCCCATAAGATGCCCCATAAAATAGGCCCCCTGTTGTGAATTCTCTCTCTGGCTTCCCTCTGGTGGTTACTGGAGGTAGTGGAGCTGATCTAATTGACAGAGGTTTGCCACCTGATAATGAGGAAGACGATTGGAGATCTGGGGTTTCTGATTGGGATTTAAGACAGCTGACTCCCTCTATCCCTGCTGGTGATTTTCTTCCTGTGCCCTCTGAGGTCTGATGTCTCCTGCTCTTTCCCTGCAGTGTTCAGCTAAGTGGATCATTTGTTTTTCTGTTTGCATTTGATCTGGTTTTGTTTATCTCTGCTTTGTGTGGGTCAGCCAGCTCCAGCTGGGGCTGTGCTGAATCACCGCCCATATGTTACTGCACGTGCCATTTTGTTTTGTCTCCTGTTATATTAGTCTCTTTTTGCTTTGCTTTCAGAATATACCAGAGTGCTGATATAGTGGGGGCAAAGTCGTGCGACTTCAGTGTTTTTGTGCATCAGACGTATTGGACTTTTTGCAGGGTTTTTTGCGCGATTGCAGACAGTGTCTTTCCTTTCCTGTCCTGTCTAGTCAGTGTGGGCCCCATCGTTTGCTCAGTCTATTTTTCTGCCTGCGTTTGTGTTTTCATCTTGTCTCACCGACAATATATGTTTGGGGGCTATCTATTCCTTTGGGGTCTGCTCTGGGGCAGTTTAGATTTCCCTTTTCTTGCTTTTGGCTTAGCTCTCCGGCTGTGCTGAGGCGTCTAGGATCATCGTAGGCACGCTCCACGGCTACTGCTAGTTGTGTGGACAGGATCGGGGTCTGCATCCGCTTAGTTACCAACCTCTCTGGTCTTCTGTGGCTTAGCTTGGACCTGCTATCCTCCTCAGTGCCCATTCATAACAGAATCACCAGCCTAACTGTAGACTCTAGGGTACTCTAAAGAAGAAAAGAATTAAAAAAAGAAAAGTGTCAGAATTTTTTTATATATATTTTTTCCTCTCATATTTTCTGGGGCTGTAGGAGGATATTTTATGTCTAAATGGAGACTAAGCAATTGTCTGATCATGTTGAGCAGCTCGCTGCTGAAGTGCAGGGAATTTCTGCCTATCTTGCTCAGTCATCTGCTGTTGAACCAAAAATCCCTACTCCTGATGTGTTTTCTGGGGATTGGTCTAAATTTTTGAATGTTAAGAATAATTGTAAACTATTTTTTGCTTTAAAACCTAACTCATCGGGGAGCCCTGTGCAGCAGGTTAAAATTATCATCTCCCTGCTATGCGGCGATCCCCAGGATTGGGCCTTTTCTTTGACACCTGGAGATCCTATTCTGGCTAATGTGGACGCGTTTTTTCAAGCCTTGGGGTTGTTGTATGATGAACCTAATGCTATTGATCAAGCTGAGAAAACTTTATTGGCATTGAACCAGGGTCAGGATTCTGCAGAGTTATATTGTCAAAAATTCTGAAAGTGGGCGGTCCTTACTAAATGGAATGACGATGCCCTAGCAGCTCTCTTTCGGAAGGGTTTGGCAGAAACCGTAAAAGATGTTATGGTGGGATTTCCTGTTCCCTCTGGTCTTGACGACTCTATGTCATTGGCCTTTCAAATTGATCGGCGTTTATGTGAATGTAAAACTATACCAGAGGCATTTCCACCTTTCGAACGAACTTCTGAACCCATGCAATGTGATAGGGTTTTGTCTAGGGCCCAACTTCAGGAGTTTAGAAGGCATAATAAGTTGTGTTTTTTCTGCGGGGACGCCTCTCATACTATTGCTGTCTGCCCTAAGCGAGAAAAGCATTGTGCTCACACATTTGCGGTGGGCAGTGTACAGCCAAGTTCCTTTTGGCGATTACCGTGATCTGCTCCTTGTCTACATTTTCTGCTAAGGCTTTTGTTGATTCAGGAGCAGCTTTGAATCTGATGGATTTGGACTTTGCTAAAAGTTGTGGTTTTCCCATGATACCCCTGCAGACTCCTATCCCTTTGAGAGGTATTGATGCTACTCCTTTGGCGGAGAATAAACCCCAGTTTTAGACCCAGGTGATAATGCGGGTCGCCCCAGACCACCAAGAAAATTGTAAATTTTTGGTGTTGCACAATTTGCATGATACTATTCTTCTGGGTTTCCCTTGGTTGCAAACTCATAATCCTGTTTTAGATTGGAAATCTGTGTCTGTGGTGAGTTGGGGTTGTCAATGTGTTCTTAGTGACACTCCTGTTTTCTCCACCTCTCCCCAGTCTCATGATATTCCTGGCTATTTGGCTGATCTTTCTGATGTATTCAGTGAAAGTAAGCCTGCGTCTTTGCCTCCTCATAGGAGTTGTGATTGTGCAATTGAGTTAATGCCCAGGTGTAAATTTCCCAAGGGTCGGCTTTTCAACTTATCGGTACCTGAACATGATGTTATGCGATATTATATCAAAGAGTCATTGGAGAAGGGTCATATTAGACCATCCTCTTCACCTTTAGGTGCTGGGTTTTTTTGTGGCCAAGAAAGATGGTTCATTAAGGCCATGTATTGACTATTGTTCCCTTAACGAAATCACTGTTAAATATCAGTAGCCGTTACCCCTTATTTCTGATTTATTTTCCACAGTTAAAAGTGCCTGTTGGTTTACCAAGCTTGACCTCAGGGGGGGTGTATATTCTTATTCGCATCAAGCACGGGGATGAATGGAAGACGGTGTTTAATACTCCGGAGGGACATTTTGAGTACCTGGTGATGCCTTTTGGGCTCACTAATGCCCCTTCTGTCTTCCAGTCTTTTATGAACGATATTTTCCGGGACTTTGTGGATAAGTTTTTGATCGTTTATCTGGATGATATTTTGATCTTTTCCAGTGATTGGGATTCTCATGTGGAACATGTCCAGACTGTGTTCCGGATTTTGAGGGAAAGTTCTCTGTATGTTAAGGGATCGAAGTGCCTCTTTGGTGTACAGAGGATTTCATTTTTGGGATTCATTTTGTCCCCGTCTGCTATTGAAATGGACCCGGCCAAGATACAGGCCATTTATGATTGGGTTCAGCCCACTTCTTTGAAGGCTCTCCAGAAGCTTTTGGGTTTTGCTAATTTCTACCACAAATTTATAAGTAATTTTTCTGGTATTGTTAAACCACTGACTGATTTGACCAAAAAGAGCGCTGATGTGGTGAATTGGTCTCCAGAGGCAGTTTCGGCATTTCAGGAGCTTAAGCGGAGACTCACTTCTGCTCCGGTTCTACGGCAGCCTGATGCCTCACTCCCATTTCATGTGGAGGTAGATGCTTCTGAGATTGGTGCAGGAGCCGTTTTGTCCCAAAGAGATCTTGTGACTTCTAAGATGAATCCCTGTGCCTTCTTTTCTCGAAAATTCTCCCCATCTGAACGTAACTATGACGTGGGGAATCGGGAATTGTTGGCCATGAAATGGGCATTTGACGAATGGAGACATTGGTTGGAGGGAGCTACACATCAAGTTGTGGTCCTCATTGACCACAAGAATTTGCTTTAACTTGAATCAGCCAAACGCTTGAATCCTAGACAGGCTAGGTGGGCCTTGTTTTTCACGCGTTTTAACTTTGTGGTCTCTTTTCTTCCGGGCACTAATAATGTTAAGGCGGACGCCCTTTCTAGGAGTTTCTTTGCGGATTCTCTTGATGTGACTGAGCCTACTATCTTTCTAAATGAGGGTGTAGTTCTTTCCGCCATCTCACCCGATTTGAGACGTGCCCTGGAGGAATTTCAGGAGGACAAACCTGAACGTTGCCCTATGGGAAAATTGTATGTCCCTGACCAGTGGAGGAAAAGAGTAATGTCTGAAATTCATTGCTCCGCGTTGGCTGGTCATTCAGGTATTTTTTGTACCAGAGATTGGTGAGTCGGTCTTTTTGGTGGCCTGCCTTATCTCATGACGTCAGGAATTTTGTCCAGTCCTGTGGGACTTGTTCTCGGTCCAAGCCCTGTTCTCGTTCTAGTATGTTGCTGATGCCCCTGCTGGTGCCCAGGAGGCCATGGACTCATATCTCAATGGATTTTATTTCTGATCTTCCTGTCTCTCAGAGAATGACTGTTAGTTGGTGCCCTTGTTTTTACAACAGGTGGTTCGGTTGCACGGGATTCCTGAGAACATTGTGTCGGACAGAGGAGTCCAGTTTGTTTCTAGATTTTGGAGAGCTTTTTGTTCCAAACTGGGAATTCAGTTATCTTTCTCCTCTGCATTTCATCCTCAGACCAATGGGCAGACTGAGAGAACAAACCAGACTTTGGAATCTTATTTGAGATGTTTCATATCTACTGATCAGGATGACTGGGTCTCATTTTTGCCCTTGGCTGAATTTACGCTAAACAATAGGGCTAGTTCTGCCACTTTGATGTCGCCCTTTTTCTGTAACTTTGGATTTCATCCTCGATTTTCTTCAGGGCAGGTGGAATCTTCAGCCTGCCCAAGTGTGGATTCTGTGGTAGAGAGAATGCAGGAGATTTGGGACCAAGTGGTGGATAAGTTGTCCCACTCTCAGGAAAAAGCCCAATGGTTTTCCAACCGGCATAGGACCATTGGTCCCCGGTTTAAAGTGGGTGATATGGTTTGGTTGTCTTCAAAGAATATTCCTATGAAGATTGTGTCTCCAAAATTCAAGCCAAGATTCATTGGACCTTATAAGATTTTGGAAATCTTTAATCCCATTTCTTTCCGCTTGGCACTTCCAGTTACCTTTAAGATTCATAACGTGTTCCATAAATCCTTGTCGAAGAGGTTTGTAGAGCCAGTAGTTCCCATGGTGGCGCCTCCTGACCCTGTATTGGTTAAAGGTAATTTGGAATATGAGGTAGAGAAAATATTGGATTCTCGTTTGGCTAGACGGAGACTCCAGTATTTGGTCAAATGGAAGGGTTATGGCCAGGAGGATATTTCTTGGGTCTCTGCTTCTGACATTCATGACGAAAGATTGTATCGTGCTTTTCACCGGGCCCATCCTGACTGGCCTGGTGGCGTGGATGAGGGTTCGGTGACCCCTCCTCAAGGGGGAGTACTGTTGTGAATTCTCTCTCTGGCTTCCCTCTGGTGATTACTGAAGGTACTGGAGCTGGTCAGATTGACAGAGGGGTTGCGAGTTCTCTTTCTGGACTCCCTCTGGTGGTTACTGGAGGTAGTGGAGCTGATCTGATTGACAGAGGCTTGCCACCTGATAATGAGGAAGACGACTGGAGATCTGGGGTTTCTGATTGGGATTTAAGACAGCTGACTCCCTCTATCCCTGCTGGTGATATTCTTCCTGTGCCCTCTGAGGTCTGATGTCTCCTGCTCTTTCCCTGCAGTGTTCAGCTAAGAGGATCATTTGTTATTCTGTTTGCATTTGATCTGGTTTTGTTTATCTCTGCTTTGTGTGGGTCAGTCAGCTCCGGCTGGGGCTGTGCTGAATGACTGCCCATATGTACTGCATGTGCCAGTTTGTTTTGTCCCATCATATTGGTCTCTTTTTGCTTTGCTTTCAGAATATACCAGAGTGCTGATATAGTGAGGGCAAAGTCGTGCGACTTCAGTGTTTTTGTGCATCAGACATGTTGGACTTTTTGCAGGGGTTTTTGCGTGATTACAGACAGTGTCTTTCCTTTCCTGTCCTGTCTAATCAGCATGGGCCCCATCGTTTACTCAGTCTATTTTTCTGCCTGCGTTTGTGTTTTCATCTTGTCTCACCGACAATATATGTTTGGGGGCAATTATTTCCTTTGGGTTCTGCTCTGGGGCAGTTTAGATTTCCCTTTTCTTGCTTTAGGCTTAGTTAGCTCTCCGGCTGTGCCGAGGCGTCTAGGATCATCGTAGGCATGCTCCACGGCTACTGCTAGTTGTGTGGACAGGATCAGGGGTCTGCATCCACTTAGTTACCAACCTCTCTGGTTTTCTGTGGCTTAGCTTGGGCCTGCTATCCTCCTCGGTGCCCATTCATAACAGCCCCATAAGATGCTCCATAGAATAGGCCCTCATAAGATGCCCCATAGAATAGGCCACCATAAGATGCTCCATAGAATAGGCCCCATATGCTGCTCCATAAAGGCTATGGCCCATAAGATGCTCCATAGAATATGCCCCATAAGATGCCCCATAGAATAGGCCCCATATGCTGCCCCATAAGATGATCCATAGATTATGCCCCTATAAGATGCTCCATAGAATATGCCCCCATAAGATGCTCCATAGATTATGCCCCCATAAGATGCTCCATAACATTCCCCATAGAATATACCCCCATAAGATGCCCCATAGAATATCCCCCATAAGATGCTCCATAGAATATGCTCCATAAGATGCTCCATAGAATAGGCCCCCATAAGATGCCCCATAGACTATGCCCCCATAAGATGCCCCATAGAATATGCCCCCATAAGATGCTCCATAGAATAGGCCCCCATAAGATGCCCCATAAGATGCTCCATAGAATATGCCCTCATAAGATGCCTCATAGAACATGCCCCCATATGCTGCCCCAATAAGGTGCTCCATACAATCCCCATATGCCGCTGCTGTTGCTGCAAATAAAAAAATGACATACTCACCTCTCCATCGCTGGGGGCCAGGTGCCGCTGTCGCTGTTGGCTCTGAACCCCGGCACTGGAGATATTCACCTGTCCCCGTTCCCACACTGCTCGCCACTGTCTGCCACATCATCTGTCAGTGACGTTCAGACTGCAGAGGGCGCGACGCGCACTAACAGCGTCACCGCGCCCTCTGACTTGAACATCACTGACAGAGGACACAACAGGCAGCGCGAGCAGTGTGGGAATGGGGACAGGTGAATATCGCATATACTCACCCCCCGGCGCGGTCTCTGCAGCCGCGTTCTCCCATGGTAGTAAAAAAAGTCTCATATAGTAAAGCTTACATAAAAATATCAAATACATTCCTAACAATGAATTAATTAGCACATTAATTGCTTGGTTACCTGAATAAGTGTGTTGCAAAATTGCTACTGTGTATGAGTTATTGTATTTGTGTATGTGCATATTTTATATATGATTGTGTGCATGTTTGTACTATGTATATGCATGTGCAATGTATGTGTAATGTATTAGCATTTGCTTATTTTACAGTTGTGGCCAAAAGTATTTACACCCCTGCAATTCTGTCAGATAATGCTCAGTTTCTTCCTGAAAATGACTGCAATCACAAATTCTTTGGTATTATTATCTTCATTTAATTTGTCTTAAATGAAAAAGCACAAAAGAGAATGAAGCAAAAAGCAAAACATTGATCATTTCACATAAAACTCCAAAAATGGGCCAGACAAAAGTATTGGCACTCTCAGCCTAATACTTGGTTGCACAACCTTTAGCCAAAATAACTGCGACCAACCGCTTCCGGTAGCCATCAATGAGTTTCCTTAAATACTCTGCTGGAATTTTAGACCATTCTTCTTTGGAAAACTGCTCCAGGTCCCTGATATTTGAAGGATGCCTTCTCCAAACTGCCATTTTTAGATCTCTCCACAGGTGTTCTATGGGATTCAGGTCTGGACTCATTGCTGGCCACCTTAGAAGTCTCCAGTGCTTTCTCTCAAACCATTTTCTAGTGCTTTTTGAAGTGTGTTTTGGGTCATTGTCGTGCTGGAAGACCCATGACCTCTGAGGGAGACCCAGCTTTCTCACACTGGGCCCTACATTATGCTGCAAAATTTGTTGGTAGTCTTCTGACTTCATAAGGCCATGCACACGGTCAAGCAGTCCAGTGCCAGAGGCAACAAAGCAACCCCAAAACATCAGGGAACCTCCGCCATGTTTGACTGTAGGGAACGTGTTCTTTTCTTTGAATGCCTCTTTTTTTCTCCTGTAAACTCTATGTTGATGCCTTTGCCCAAAAAGCTCTACTTTTGTCTCTTCTGACCAGAGAACATTCTTCCAAAATGTTTTAGGCTTTTTCAGGTAAGTTTTGGCAAACTCCAGCCTGGCTTTTTTATGTCTCGGGGTAAGAAGTGGGGTCTTCCTGGGTCTCCTACCATACAGTCCCTTTTCATTCAGACGCCGACTGCAGGGAAGCTTGAACTTGTTTGGAGGTTAGTCGAGGTCTTTATCCAACATCCGCACAGCCTTATTCCCAGGATGTTGAGCCAACACCATATCATGATGTTCACTAAGGACCCTAAGAAAGAGATTGACTGGAATGTGTTCGTAGTAAACTGTGCCAAGATTTAATCATACAAGTAATAAAAAGTGTGATTAGCCTTCCCCATTAGCTCCTCTAGAAAACAGCCCTTATTATGAATTATCATTCATGCAGTGAATCAGTGGTAATTATAAAATGATACAACACAAAACAAGAATCTTGTGCTTTTTTGCCTTTTATACCTTTAGGCCACATACACATGTTCAAAAGTTAGTCAGTATTATACATCGGTAATTTTAGGCAAAAACCAGGAGTGGAACGGCAAGAGGAAAAGTATAATAAAAACACATTACCACTTTTGTATTTCTCCCCCATCTCCTGGTTTTGGTTAACAAATACTGAGGTTAAATACTGACCAATTACTGAACATGTGAACGGGGCCTTAATCTTTTACTTTAGCAATACTATTGTAAGTATTTTAGTCTAAGGATCCTGTCACACCAAACGATGCACCAGCGATCCCGACAACGATACGACCTGTCAGGATCGCTGGTGCATCGCTACATGATCGCTGGTGAGCTGCCAAACAGGCAGACACACCAGCGATCAGGACCAGCGAGGACGCTGGTATCCAAGGTAAATATCGGGTAACTAAGCACGCGCGTCAGCACACTGGATACATATAATTTAGACAGCAGCCACATATTTTATTTTACACTTAGTTTATACATTACACAATCCTGACAGACTTTGGCAAGTCTGGACAAGAAGACAGATGAAGTGCATAACTACAGTTTATAGTGCCATGGTATTTGCAACACATATCACAGGTTGTACCAGCCTACAAGTAATTCCATTTGCGGCATGAGACAAGAACAAGTACTTACATGTTTATTAAAAAAAAAAATACATGCAAAGAGCAGTTTATTTTTTAGGACAAAGTTCTGTTCCTCATGTGAAAGCATTGCAGGACCTTAGGTGTTCATGGTTACTACCATTGATTTAGTGACAGTTCGTTAGTTAGTTGTTAGCGGTCATAAACATGGATACTTAAAGGGAATCTGTCACCCCTTTTTAGAGATATCCTATAATGATATCATTCAATTGTGTGTCACATAAGGATTCTTTTAGTACTTTTGCTTCCCCCTGACCCCGCACCTTTCATGCATAAATACCTTTTTTATATCGGTTCAGATGTATGTAAACTGCCACGGTCCGGTCTGATGGGCGGGTCTTATTCAACTGCTCCCCCCCTCCCTGTCTTGCTCTACATAAGAAGAAATGCGTAGAGAAAGACAGGAAGGGGGGATCAGTTGAATAAGCCCCGCCCAGCGGACCGGACAGCGGCAGTTTACATACATCTGAACCGATATAAAAAAGGTATTTATGGATGAAAGGTGCGGGGTCAGGGGGAAGCAAAAGTACAAAGAGAATCCTTATGTGACACACAATTGAATGATAACATTACATGATATCTCTAAAAAGGGGTGACAGATTCCCTTTAAGGTCCTGCAATGCCAGCACATGAGGAAAGAGAATCAGAAAAACTATACTACATTTCTAATTGGAGGTATCTGCTATTAATACAGTGTGTCCGTAAAATCATGGTGCACATTTGATCAGTCACTGGAAAGCAACAAAAGATGACAGAAATGTGAAATCTGCTCCAAATAAAAGAAAAACTCTCCCAATTTCATACCTATTCAGTGCAGTTCGATGTGGGCTCCATTTGTTGCCCTACACACATCCAAATGGTAGTGAAGTTCTTGCCACACACGGGTAAGGACGTCTGGTGTAACACAGTGAATAACGTCTGTGATTCTCTGTTTTAAGTGATTAATATCGTTGATACGTTCAATGTACACATGTTGCTTCACATAACCCCAAAAGTAAAAGTCTAAGGGTGTCAGATCTGGGGATTTATTGTATACTGTATACTTTCCTGTGACTGGTCAAAAGTGCACCATGACTTTACGGACACACTATATTATTATTACACCTACTACATTTTGGGATAGGATCTTGGAGATGGGAATACCTCTTTAATTCCTCCTAATAGGCTCGCTCTCTGTCATAGGGGTAGCACTTGCATAGTTTCAGTCACTGTTCTATGCATAGAGAGCGGTGATTGTAATGGCACCTTCAGCCAGCTGTCAGTCAGTGCCGGGGGCACAATTACAGCCATCACTTTGTATGCAATGACCGGTAACTGAAACCTTGCCGCCGGCGCCACCCCTGTGACTGAAAGAGTGAACCTACCGAGAGAAGTAAAATACATTTCATCCTGGCAGCGGAGCTCTCAGTGTGGGCATCGCACAATGTCAGAATACTATTGACCTGCAGATTAACCTCATATCTGCTGGGTAATATTGTTATTTTACATGACCGGTTCTCTTTACTTTTTTCACCTTTCTAAATACCTTGTATTACTTATTTTGTAATAATCCTGAATTACTGTCTTTATTCTAGTCCAGAACTGCATTAGATTTCTGCAAAAATGAAAACTTAAATTTTTACACCAAGAACCAATATCTATATGGTATATTAATAGCAATATGGTAATGTCTTTTCATTATATTCCTTAAGTTATTTGTCCTTAAATTTGCTGCCATCTTCACTAACAATCAACAGAAGTATGAATGCACCTCTGGCTAACACACAGGTTATAACTCAGGATCAATACCTCATAATGTACAATGTATTTACAACAATCCCAAACTCCCTTTAACAGCAAATCACACGCATGTACATCCTGATGACACGGAAATTACTGCAGTATATGTACGTGATTGGCATGACCTGCATCTGTGATCGGGAGGATTTACACCTGTGCCATCTACCGCTGGAGCGACCTTTACAGTTGAGCTCCCACTGCATGTATTAGTTTTGGTGTCGTCATTACTGTATCAAATTTCAGAATAAATGTACATGTCAATTATAATGAATGGTGAACGATATCAAATAATAACAAATAATACAGAATTGCTGTTTGTTTTTTCTTCATTTCAGCTTCCAAAAAATGTAATAAAACGTGATCAATAAGTTGTAACACAAAGTAGTATCACTGAAAACGCCTATAGCAATGTAGATGAATAAAAAAAAAAAAAAACATTATTGCTCTTGGCATGCGTCAATAAAAAAATGAAAATGGAAAAAGATGTTTGGTCATTAAGGCTTAATTAGGCCTAGTCTTTAAGAGGTTAATTAGCTCTAAAGTGGACATTGCCTTTAAGATAATTAAGAATGAATATATTAAATTATTATTATTTCTTTTAGCAATGAAATAACAATTACATTGTACAACATCTATAGGAGAAAAAGAACGTGTTAATATATTTATCTAGCCAAAGCATTTTGGATGTCGCTTAAATAAAATGCCTGCCATAACGATATTTTAATCTTCTTTTAAGCAAAATAGTCACTCATCAAATTCTGCAGACAGTATTACGCACTAAGCAGACACTTCCACAAATATGATATGACAACTTAATGAAGGCAGCTGTGCATTACAATCACTTTCTACTGATGGAGGAGACACTTTACAAGTTTAGAAGGCTAATTAAAAATAAAAAGTCCCGAATCAGTGCTCCAGGGACTGCTGTACTCGACATTTCCCTTTAGGGATTACAGACAAATGCAGATTTTGGATTATTGAACATGTGACATGAATTATTCCGCATATTGAAATGAGAATATTTTTTAAATGCAATGCAACATATAATTATGTTATTCCACATGCAATTTAGGAAAATGATAAGGGCTATTAGAAAGTAATATACATTTTAATAAACACAGCATGAGCTTTTTGTACAATTGCCTTCTTCAGTCTTGATTTAGAATCTCTTACATTCTTGTTAACGTCTAGGCAAGGTTCACACTGGCCCTAGGCTATATTCACACTAGCATAATGACTTTTTGTTTGTACCAATATCATGGCAGCTAACTGTGGCAGTTGTACTATTCTTGTAGTTGAAAATACTGGAAACCCAAATCAAGTAGTGTTGGCAGCGGATTATTCAGGATACTCTCCAAGCGTGTGACAACAGAGCTTCTTTATTCAGGAACAAACAGGAACAATATATGATAAGCTTAGTAGATCAGGAATAAATCATTTGTGTCTCTATCTGTGCATCATCTGCAGCAGGCTGCTTCTCTCATACACAGACACAGGAAAAACAGGAAATAACAGTCACATGCTCTCCCTGTGTGCGCCTCTGGGAGTCTTTTTTTAACTTTATTAACAGCATACAAATCTAGCAACTAAACACTCAGAGACAGGAATAGAGTTGTTGCACCAAACATATTCCAACAAATAGGTACCAAGAAAACATCAGGGCTGGTTCATCAGTGTTTTCTGTAATAAAATATTTTTAAAAGAGTCAACATTTTTGCGCATTGCAAAGTCATGCAAAAATTTTTGACATTTTCACTCTAGTCCTGTACTGGGTGGACCATGAGTTTAGTGGAGGTGTGGCAATGCCCATTCATGTTCAGCTGGTGTGTACCTTATACCAGAAATCTTATTCTTATTCCAGCACTGACTGGAGAAAGTTATCTGGCAGACACTAGTTTTAAAATGTGCCCGATTCATTAATTGTGCCTCTTACTCCACCACGTCCAAGGTCTTAAAGCGGTTAAAAAACAAAAGAAGTTTTGGAATGACCAAATCAAAGTCCTGATCGTAATCCTATCACAATGTTGTGAAAGGACCTGAAGCGAGAAGTTTATCAGAGAAATCCCACCAATATGAGTTGAAGCTCTTTTGCAGAGAGGAATGGGCTCAAATACTTCTATGCCGAAGAATGCAGAATTAGTAAAAAATCATGGGAAATGCTTGAATGCAGTTATTGCTGCCCAAGGGGGTCAGACCAGATACTGAAAGCACAGGTTCACATATGTTTGGCAAATTCACACATACAGCTCTGGCAAAAATTAAGAGACCACCTCATCAAAACCCTGTCATGGGCAGCCCATTCTCCAGACCTGAACCCCATTGAAAACCTCTGGAATGTAATCATGAGGATGATAGATAGTTACAAGCCATCAAACAAAGAAGAACTGCTTAAATTTTTGCACCAGTAGCAGTGTGAAAGACTGGTGGAAAGCATGCCAAGATGCATGAAAGCTGTGATTAAAAATCATGGTTATTCTACCAAATATTGATTTCTGAACTTTTCCTGAGTTAAAACATTAGTATTGTTGTTTGTAAATGATTATGAACTTGTTTTCTTAGCATTATTTGAAGTCCGAAAACACTGTTTTATTTTTTAATTTTGACCATTTCTCCTTTGCAGAAAAAAAAAATTATTGCTTGGAAATTCAGAAACATGTTGAGTGAAGTTTGTAGACTAAAAGAACAATTTACATTTTACTCAAAAATATACCTATAAAGAGAAAAATCAGACAAACTGAACATTTGGAAGTGGACTTTTAATTTTTGCCAGAGCTGTATGTAATATTGGGTGATTTTCATCATTAAAACAATCAAAATGTAATATTTTATTACTCATTGGTTGATTTGGTTCTTTTTATCTACTTTTTTGATTTGTGTGAAAATTTGATGTAGCTTTAGGTCAAATTTATTAAAAAATATGGAACATTCTGAAGAGTTAACAAAGTTTCAAGCACCACTGTTCTTAGTTTCTAAGCAGAGCTACTTTCACGTAGAATATTATTTTCTAGTCCTCATATTGTGTAGTTCCTATAGTATGAAGTCATATCAGTGACTACACATCATTGATTTTCACTTCTAATACATACCGTAACTGTTTTGATATTAAGTATCTACATTGAATCCTTCTTAAGGTGCATCGAAATGTAACCTTCTTGACTGCCTGAAGGTAGCTAGTATTCAAAATATATAGCAACAAAATGGAAAAATCCCGCATCCACAGGAAATGAGGTAAGAATATTAAAACATTATTTTATTAGCAACATAGTTAAAAAAGGGAAAAATTAAAAATCAAAACATACAAAAAGAATAAAAGGACACGGGACTACGTTTTTCGAGCATGACCGCTCTTAGTCCTGATGGGTAAAATAATGTATTAATGGTAGATTATGTAACAGTATTTGTTATATTATGCAGTAATGCCACCCAAAAATGTTTTTTTTTAACTTTTATGGTGGAAAGATAATTTAATATTAGCAACATTGTAAACTCGATCTCTTGTGATAGCTCAGTATCAATCACTATTAAATAAAAAACAGATTGTGTAAGGCATACATTATAGCTGAAACATGATAAATAGTACACTGAGGTACGGGGCTCCATGGAATAGGCAGATGTTCTAACTTGCCTCATAAACATTTAATGCAATTTAAAAGAGGCATGACCCTAATTTCATAAGTAATTACTCACACAGCACCATGGACCTCCACATGCTCTACCAGTCATCGGTCATTTACAGCTTCTATCACTATTAAATAAAGGTCTTCACTTTATGCATTTAAAATGCAAACTAAGCCAAAATGGATATTAGGAGTGTAAGGAATGTGAATATACAATGATGCAGGGAAATATTAATAGTACTAGATACTCGTGTATATGTTATTGAGCATTACGATTGCATATAAATTTAATGAAAATTATTTCATATAATATGATTGATGCTAAAGACAATTAAGGCTAGTTTAACATTTGCATTTCTGTGCGCAGCATACTGTGCGCAAGTAGAAACGCATGCAAAAATGCATCATGCGTTTTTGAATGCGTTTGCGTTTTATATGCGCATTCGTTCTCTAGGTGTTAAACCAGTGTCTACACATGTTTACTCGTAAAACGCATGCGTACGCAAACGCAGGCGTACGCATGTCCATGCGTACGCCTGCATTCCCATAGACTGTAATGCGCTGCTTTGACGCATTCTGTGCGCAAGCAAATGCATGCTTTTTTTTACGCCTTTGGATGGACCCAAATATGCAACATGTTGCGTTGGGCGCGTCTAGACGCACACCTTGAAAAAACGCATGAGTACGAAAATGCAGACGAACACATGCAAACGCAAGACCATGCGTATGCCATGTTAAACATAGGTATGCATGACGCATGCGCACGGATGCGCTCGACGCGCTGCGCACAAAAACGCTAATGTGAAACCAGCCTTTGTTATCTCAGTTTTGTTTTTCAAGGGTAAAGCACTGGATTGTTTGCATAACCTTCATACTGAAGTGTTAGTATTAATAAGCTCCTGTAAGGCAGCGGCGTTTCTGCCAGTGAATTTAGTGAGACAGTGACCCAGGCAAGTTAAATAAATGTCCTTTATTGTCCAAATAGTGCACACATGCAAACTTTCAGTTCAGGATCACAGGCGGGAATACGCAAATAAAGTCCTGTGGTGCCGAAACTTGCACCCCCTTAAGGTTCTCTGGCTGTACCATGTACATCCACGTCGCTTGCTCTGGCCTGTGTTAGCTTCACAAAGCCAGACATATAATCATGTGCTACATGTGAAACCAAACCCAAAACTGACACACCTAAATGTTAACTGCATGTTTAAATGAAAACCGTGCCCATGGGCCACTTGTAAGACCCAAACTGGAGGAAGAGATTTGTCCCACTACCATCCTATAGATCTCTCCAAAATAAAAGCCCAAGACAGGTTTTTCTGAACTGTCTTGGTCAAATAACTTGACCCAGTCCACATTTAATTTTATTTTGCATGTTAATGCCAGCCATGGCTGTGATTACAATGCTCTCCAGCGGATCAATATGCTTCTAAGCACATTCTGAGTGATATATAACGGCCCTCTCATATGATTCCTCTCATTGGCTATACTTCCTAAAATCCCTTTTACACTTCAGATAGCTATTGGCAGATCAGTGGTTAGGCCGATCGTTCTTATGACTTATTTCAATGACTTTCATATACAAAGAATCACACAGCTGGCCAAGTGCTCCTGGGTTCTCTAAGGAAGAGCTGCTACAAGACATCTCTGATGGCTGCTTATCAGGTAGAGAGCAAAAGGATGGCAGTGTGAAACTGAACATACCGGATCTTTCCTTCATTATACAGTACTGTGCAAACATTTTATGTACAGTGGGTACGGAAAGTATTTAGACCCCTTTACATTTTTCACTCTTTGTTTCATTGCAGCCATTTGGTAAATTCGAAAAAGTTCATTTTTTTGTCATTAACGTACATTCTGAACCCCATGTTAACTGAAATAAACTGAAATGTAGAAATTTTTGCAAATTTATTAAAAAAATAAAAACTGAAATATCACATGGTCATAAGTATTCAGACCTTTTGCTCAGACACTCATATTTAAGTCATATACTGTCCATTTCCTTGTGATCCTCCTTGAGATGGTTCTACTCCTTCATTGGAGTTCAGCTGTGTTTAATTAAACTGATAGGACATGATTTGTAAAGGCACACACCTGTCTATATAAGATGTGGTGCAGTGACCACTGTGTCCGCTAGGGGGCGCTGTGTGGCTATCCCAGGACAGGCATACAGGCATGTCCATTGTGGCAATGGGAATAGGATGGTAAATGACCGTTATGTATCCCAAGGTGGGTGGCCTTGGGAGGAAGGCTTGATCGTGTGTTCATCAGCAGAGGTACTGCTAAGGTTTTGTTACAGAGTGTCAGGGAAGCCTTCAGGTGGCTGGTGAGGTGGGTGGGACCAGTCACCTACAAACCCACCCAGGGGCGTGTGTCTAAAAACGCCCATAGTACGCTGTATGTGTGTGAATGCTTGTGAATCTGATATAGGACCTGCAATGAGGTCATAGCCATGTGATCTGGTGGGCGTGGCTACGGACCATATAAGGTGACCAGGGTAGGTCACATGAGAGAATGCCTGGATCTGATTGCTCCATATAGAAGGTCTTGGCAGGCTTCCTGAAGAGCATGTGTAGAGGCTGTGTATAATGGCTGCGTGTGTCTGACAGTTCCCAGGAGGGAACGGACATCTGCAGTGTGAAGCAGCTAAGAGGTAACCCGGACAGGGGAGATAGCTGAGAGACTGTGTAGCCTGTTGGCTGGATAAAGCACAGTCTGTGTGATCACAGGGCTAAGGGGAGCAGAGCTCCACTATGAAGATTCCCTGTTGTCTGCTGTAAGACTGTTGCATGCTGCTATGGTTTATGCTGTACAATAAACCGTATGGACTATGTTTATGTTGAAAAGCCTGTGCCGGACCTGGTTTTCTGCAGCCAAGCGAGTATCCCCAAACCTGAGTAAAAATCGCTACCTTATAAAGACCTCACAGCTCACAGTGCAAGTAAGAGAAGATGAGAATCGTGAAGTCAAAGGAACTGACCAAGGAGCTCAGAGACAGAATTGTGGCAGGGCACAGATCTGCCCAAGGTTACAAAAGAATTTCTGCAGTACCCAAGGGTCCTAAGAGCACAGTGGCCTCCATAATCCTTAAATGGAAGAAGTTTGGGACCACCAGAAGTCTTCCTAGACCTGGCCATGTAGCCAAACTAAGCAAACGTGGGAGAAGAGCCTTGGTGAGAGAGGTAAAGAAGAACCCCAAGATCACTGTGGCTGAGCTCCATAAATGCAGTAGGGAGATGGGAGAAAGTGCCACAAAGTCAACTATCACTGCAGCCCTCCACCAGTGAGGCCTTTATGGCAGAGTGGCCCGACAGAAGTCTCTCCTTAGTGCCAGATATATGAAAGCCCGCATAGAGTTTGCTAAAAAACATATGAAAGACTCTCAGACTATGAGAAATAAGATTCTCTGGTCTGATGAGACAAAGATAGACCTTTTTGGTGATAATTCTCAGCGGTATTTGTGGAGAAAACCAGGCACTGCTCAACACCTGCCCAATACAATCTCAACAGTGAAACATGGTGGTGGCAGCATCATGCTATGGGGTGTTTTTCAGCTGCAAGGACAGGACGACTGGTTGCAATTAAAAGAAGCATGAATGTGGCCAAGTACAGAGATATCCTGGATGAAAACCTCTTCCAGAGTGCTCTAACCTCAGACTTGGCTAAAGCTTCACCTTCCAAAAAGACAATGACCCTAAGCACACAACTAAAATAACAAAGGAGTGGCTTCAGAACAACTCTGTGACCATTCTTGATTAGCCCTGCCAGAGCCCTGACCTAAACCCAATTGAGCATCTCTGGTTAGACCTGAAAATGGCTGTCCACCAACGTTCACCATCCAACCTGATGGAACTGGAGAGGATCCGCAATGAAGAATTGCAGAAGATCCCCAAATCCAGAAGTGAAAAACTTGTTGCATCATTCCCAAGAAGATTCATGGCTGTACTAGCTCAAAAGGGTGCTTCTACTCAATACTGAGCAAAGGGTCTGAATACTTATGACCATGTGATATTTCAGTTTTTCTTTTTTAATATTTACAAAAATTTCTACTTTTCTGCTTTTTTTTTTAGTCAAGATGGGGTGCAGAGTGTACATTAATGAGAAAAAAAATGAACTTTTTTGAATTTGCCAAATAGCTGCAATGAAACAAAGAGTGAAAATTTTAAAGGGTTTGAATAGTTTCCGTACCCACTGAAGGTGTGGGAAAATGCAGCATTTTTCAAAAATAGAAGTGTTACAAATAAATTATCAATAGACAAAATGCAAAGTGAATGAACAAATGAGAAATCTAAATCAAACCAATATTTGGCGTGACCTTCGTTTGCCTTCACAATAGCATGAAAATATTAATTCTTGTAGGTACACTTACACACAGCTTTTGAAACTTGATGGGGTGGTTGTTCTAAACATCTTGGAAAACTAATCACAGATCTTCTATGGATCTAGATGGATCTATATTTGTGCAAATCTTTTTGTCTCTACATGTAATCCAGACAGACTTGATGATGTTGAGATCAGGGCTATGTGGGGGCCATATCATCAGTTCAAGAACTCCTTGTTCTTCTTTACATTGAAGATAGTTCTTAATGACAATGTCTCTATGGTTGGAGTCATTGTGCTGCAACAGAACAAAGCCAGGTGACTAAAGCATGCTAAAAAAATAGGAATAATGGCAGCAGATGTCTGGACTGATTAAGTCAAAATTTAAAATATTTGGCTGTATCTGAAGGCAGTTTGTTCACCAAAATGAGTTTCTGTGGGCAACAGTAAAGAATGGTGGAGATGCCTTGCAAGTTTTGGTCTGGAATTCAACAAATGGATTTAGTGATTTGGTCAGGACTAATGGTGTCCTCATTGCTGAGAAATACAATCAAAAACTTAGCCATCGTGTAATACACCATCAGAGAGGAGTCTGATTGGCTCCAAATTTATTCTGCAGCAAGGCAATGACCCTAAACATACAGTTAATATCATTAAGAACTATCCTCAGTGTAAAGAAAAATAAGCAGTCCTGGAAGTGGTGATATGGCACTTCTCAACATCATTGAGCCTACATCCACAGGAAATTCTTGGTTAGTTCTCCAAGATGTTTAGAACAACCTCCCTGCCGAGTTCCTTCAAAAACTGTGTGCAAGTGTACCTAGAAGTATTGATGCTGTTTTGAAGGCAAAAGGAGGTTACCCTAAATATTGATTTGACTTTGATTTCTCTTTTGTTCAATCTTTTTGCATTTTGTTGATAAAAATTAATTCTCCTTTTTTTAAAATGTTGTTACTTTCCAACTTTTTTTTTTACACACCAGCCTAAAACTCCTGCACAGTCCAGTATGTTGAGGGACAGTCGAGAGACTCAATACACATTAGACACTCAACCAAACTTGTCCATATTGACGGTTCTGGCCTATGTTAGTCTACTGTGTATGGAGGCCTTAAGCCCCCGTTACACATAGCGATATCGCTAGCAATATCGCTATAACGTCACTGATTTTTGTGACGTAGCAGCGATATTGCTAGCGATATCGCTATGTCTGATACTTACCTCCGACCGCTCCCCCCGCTGATTATCGCTGATCACATGAGAACGTCCTGGGCCGTTTCTCGTCGGGCGCTTCCTGCTGGGCTTCCTGTGGCGCCGACGAGCGACGCGTGGATGCGGGCGGGAGGACGTCAGGATCGCCGCGTCTGACAGGTAAGTAGCGACTCCCGACCCCTGCTATGTCGCTGGTGAGATCTGCCTGTGTGGCAGCTCACTAGCGACCACTTAGCGATGCACCAGCGATCCATATCGTTGTCGGGATCGCTGGTGCATCGCTAAGTGTAACGGTACCCTTAGATCGGCTGCAAACGAGCGTATGAATAGTTGTGTTAATTACCACCACCTGTGCTATCTGATCAAAAATCGGATAACAGAAGTTCGATTTATATACTTGTCTGCACGAGCCCTTTAGCCAAGAAGTTGGAATTGCTTTGCACAAACCTGTCTTAAGGGGGTTTTACACTAAGCGATATCGCTAGCAATATCGCTATAACGTCACTGGTTTTGTGACGTTATAGCGATATTGCTAGCGATATCGCTATGTGTGATACTTACCAGCGACCGGCTCCCCCGCTGCTCATCGCTGATCGCGTGAGAATGTCCGGCTCCATTTCTCGTCGTCTGCTTCCTGCTGGGCTTCCTGCTGTGACGTCCAGCGACGCGTGGAGGCGGGCAGGAGGACGCAGGATCGCTGTGTGTGAATGGTAAGTATCGTGCGCTGCGTCGCTGCTGCATCGCTGTGAGATCTTTCTGTATGAAAGCTCACTAGCGATCATTTAGCGATGCACCAGCGATCCTGACCGGGTCGGATCTCTGATTGGATCGCTGGTGCATCGCTAAATGTAAAAGGGCCTTTACACTACAAATGACAACCTTGGCCCCAATTCATTATTGCCTTTGTACCGTTTTTCTGCAATAAAAATGGTTTTAATATGGATTTTTATATGAACTCCTTATCCATTATTTTATTTTCGCGGGTTTTGGAACATTTTGTCATAAACTATTGAGCAGCTTACAATCGGAAGCCACCAGGAGTATGGACAGGTCACTGTTTGATTTCAAAGCCTTGTATTTTCTTACCCTTATGTAAAGTCTCCTGTAATATCTAACCAAAACCTTTTGAGTTACAGATAAATTCCTACACCTTAATTACATCTGTTTTGTTTCAAATCCATCGTACAATGGCCAAAGTGCAGATGATAAATTTTCCTAATCCTTTTTTTTCTGCAACATGTAGATACCAGAGATCTAAATAAAATACAAGAACAAGACATGGACCATCTGCAGTGTTATCCAAAGAACTAGAGAAGACATCTAGTGTGATCTTAGTTATTAGGCCGGAGTCACACTAGAGAGAAATACGAACGAGTGCTATGCGAGAAAAGATCGCATAGCACTCAGGCCAATGTTAATCTATGTGGCAGCTCCCATCATGAGTTTTTTTCTTGCCCTTATTATACGTGCGAGAGAAATTGCAGCATGCTGCGAATTGCACCATATTACGGCCGAGACTCGCCAATGCAAGTCTATGGGGGTGAGAAAAAAACAGATTGCACACATTTTTTCCATCTTTATTTCACTCCTATTCCAATCGAAACCATCATTCTCCTGTAAACCACGGAGGAATGACTGAGAAGCTGCCTGCGCAGCCTCCCCGCCTGACCAGAGATGAACTGATTAGCGTGGGAAAGTTTCAGAACTTTTTCCGACGCTGTCAGTTCACCGCAGATCAGGTGGGGAGTCAGCGCAGCCTAATTGACATCAGCGATAGTGACATCAGCGGTAGTCACTGAGGCTGCGCAGACTCCCCACCCAACCCGCGGAGGACTGACAGCATGGGAAAATGTTCAGAAACTTTCCCACACTAATCGGTTCATCTCTGGTTAGGCGGGGAGGCTGCGCAGGTAGCTTTTCATTCATTCCTCCATGGTTTATAGCCGGGCCAGTCGCATTAGCGCCGCTTCCAGTTGTAAACTATTTAACCCCTTCAGATGGATTGCAGCGTGGGACTTGACTGTACGGCGGACAGGTATGGGATATTGTTGCTTTTTTATTTTGGATTTTTTACAGGAGAACGATGGCTTCGATTGGATTGGGAGTGAAATAGAGATGGAAAAAATGTGTGTTTATTTATTTCATTAAAACTCTTTATTCTTAATGTGTGTGTTTTTCAATCCTTTCAGACTAGTGGATTAATAATGGAGAGGTGTCTTATTGACACCTCTCCATTATTAACCAGGCTTAATGTCACCTTACAAAACTTACAATAGCAAGGTAACATTAACCCCTTATTACCCCATATGCCACCCGCTACAGGGCAATGGGAAGAGAGAGGGTAAGTGCCAGAATTGGCGCATCTTACAGATGCGCCTTTTCTGGGGTGGCTGGGGGCAGATTTTTTTTTAGCCAGGAAGGGGGCCAAAAACAATGGTCCTCCCTAGGCTAATAATTTCTGCCCTCAGTCACTGGCTTGCCCTCTCTGGCGGAGAAAATTGCACAGGAGCCCACACAAGTTTTTTCCGTGAATTAATCCTTTAATTCAACACCTACAGCTCCAAAATTTTAGACACACACACACACTACTAACATTTTTTAGTGAGGGACATATATAAATCTAATGGATAAGCAATGGTTTACTGTATGTAAACCATGTCTCATATCCTATCTGGTTCTGTAATGATTTTACAGATGCCGACAATTGAATTATCGGCTATTCTGCTTTCTACCTCTGTATGAAATATAAATATATATATATATATAAATATATATATATGGGTGTGTGTCTCACTGACATATATATATAGTATACAGAGAGAGAGATAGAGAGAGAGACTGTATATACAGTATGTTTTCATGAATATTTGAGGCCATGGACCCATTACATGTCCATTTTACAAGCCGGCGAGAAAATCTCGCCGTACGGATGCTAAATGGATGTCACACAGATGCTTATGGCTCGCCCTCCCAGGGCTGTGGGGTACTCGGTACCGGGCCGGTCCTTCAGAGGGGAATTTCACAGCAGCGGTGACCTGGTCCGTGGCCCTGGGTGCCCATGTAAAAGGGGATTGAGTGATGGAAATAAAGTTTATGAGTGATTTGTGACGCCACCTGTGATGTTTAGCAAGGGAGGTGTTAAGCCGACGCTGCAGACAGATCCTCTGGGACAGATGGTGGGGTGCAGTAGTGATGTTATAGCCCTCCACAGGCAGGGCCGTTGGTCCCAGGGCAGAGTAGATAGGTGTTGGGGACGAGGGTGCAGTGTATGGCACAAGGATGTAGCAGTGCCGGAGAGGTTGTAGGAAGAAGGCAAGGACACGACAGGGTGCAGTATCTTTACCTTTACTTGGCAAATGCAGTCCAGGGTCCCGATTACAGATGGTACAGGAGCAGGCTAGCCTGGAAGCAACTCAGGAATCTCTCTATGCAGATAGGTTGTGTAGTCTCCTTCCTATCGCTTAGTTGAGGTACATGCAGTACTGTGTAACACTAAAGTTCCTCCTTCTTATCTTCTCTTAGAACTACCTCGAACGGCAGACAGCTGTAGCCCTCTATCTCTCTCGGCTCACCCGTCTGTGGTGCCTCCGAGTCATAGGTGGGAATAGAGCATTTACAGCTTCCTACTCCTCTGGTTTCTGTTGCAGGACCTTCAGTATCCATACAACCGTGGAGACCAGGCTCCAGATCATGCGCTATCACTGGGAGGGAGCTCTCTATCCTCAGCTCAACATCCAGCTTCTCTTCATGCGTCTACACTCGTTGCCCTCCTCACACTAACTGCTCACTACCTTCCTGGCCCTCAGAGACCACTCCTCCCCCAATCCTGGTTCAGAGCTCCCTCTGCTGACCTGGAGTGAGAACTGTGTTGCATGACATGGTTAACTGCTAGAGAGAGCTTTCATTGCTTCCAAGCTTGACATCACCCTCCCTGGAGGAAGGCAATGCCACTGTGGCGACCATACTCCAGGGGGCGCGACATTCCCCCCTAGTGCAATTCAGCACTCCTGGGCTGATGAAAAACATACACAACATATAAACAAATATAAATGTACAAGATTTAGAAAAATGAAAAATTACAAAAAACCAAAGGCTCCAAAAATAGTTCTGTGATGATAAGTCCATGCATCAACGCCCATGGTCCATTCCTGGGCAAATGGTGAACTATGTACAAAGTTAGTGACCACACCTAGTCCAGTGGCCAAAATGTCCATAAAACAAAAGGGAAAACTCAAAAAGGAAACTTCTTACAGAATATCTGTAGGCACAAAACTTGAACAGTTACCTATATACACCCAATTTCAACATTTACATTACTTTAACTTAGTTATATGCGGAATCTGATGGGTGGTATACCTTGGGTGGTACGGGTAGATCTACGTAACACTGGTGTGATTATGGATCCCACTGGTTGTCTGGTGCTAACTACTGGTGTAGTGTGTGATGTACTGAATACACTACTGGTGGTTCTGCGTAACACAGGGATACTAGACTTCCTAGGACCACTTCTATTCATTGTAGGTAAACTGGGTAGTAGCTGTCTGCGAACTCTTAGACTCACCATGGGTATGACAGATTCACCACTGGCAGGGTGAGGGTTCTCTGGCTGCACTGCTGGTGTGGCATCTGCTGCCTGAACTTCCTGATTTTCAGAGTTCTCATGAGTCACTTCTTCTTTTACTACCAATTGGGTAAATGTCAACACTGGCACCACTATGGCATCATTTACTTTAGTCCAATTTGCAGGGAATTCTCCAAGTATAGTGCTGACCTTTGCTTCTTCTATGGGTTGGATGTTATCTTGTTCTTCCATTCTTTCCTTTAGCTGATCAGGGCATAATTTCAAATGATCCCTCGATATTGCTGCTGAGGTTTCTCCTCCATCTTTACTAATAAAGCACACCTTGGTATTGTCAAGGTTTGAGGGTAGAATGGTGTAGGGTTCAGCTTCCCATTGGTCATCCAATTTATGCATCCTTCTTTTCCTCTTTAGGACTTGTTCTCCTGGTGACAAGGGAACTGCGGGTGCATGTTGATTGTAGTGCCTCTCTTGTTTTTGTCTTGCCTGAGCTAGACTCTTTTCCACACACTCTTGTACTCTTCTGTACTGTTGCTGCCGCTCTGTATCCCAGTCTGTATCTGGTGATGTCACCTCAGGTGTAAGGACTCCTATATCCAAATCATTAGGCAACTTGCCAGGCCTCGCTCTCATTAGGTAGGCTGGAGTGCAGTTGGTGGAATTCACAGGAATGTGATTGTAGAGGTCAACCAGATCTGGCAACTTTTCTGGCCACAGATTCCTCTCTTCCAAAGGCAAGGTCTTCAGTAGGTCGATTACCACCTGATTCATCTTTTCACACATGCCATTGGTCTGTGGATGGTACGGTGTTGTCCTGATCTTCTTGCAACCGTACAAGTTACAGAATTCCTGGAACACTTCTGCCTCAAAGGCTGGACCTTGATCTGTAAGCACTCGCTCGGGATATCCGTGTGGTCTACAAAAGTGCTGTTGGAATGCTCTGGCTGCTGTCCTGGCTGTTTGATCCTTGACAGGCACGACTACCAGGAATCTCGAGTAGTGGTCAACGATGGTAAGAGCATAAACATAGCCTGAACGGCTTGGGACCAGCTTCACATGGTCCAGGGCAACCAACTCAAGTGGTTGTTTGGTTATTATTGGCTGCAAAGGAGCTCGCTGGCTGTTACGGTCCTTTCTATGCAGGTTGCATTGTCCACACTCCCGGCACCAATTTTCAATGGCTTTCCTCATACCAGCCCAGTAGAATCTCTCCCGGAGCAAGGCTTCCATCTTCTTCCATCCGAAGTGTCCAGCTCCATTGTGATATGCTTCCAAGACCATTGATGCCTCCCTCTTTGGGACTGCCACTTGCCAGACCAACTCATGAGTGCGGGCATTGATACTCCTCCGACACAGCTTTCCTTCATAGATGAACAGCCTGCCTCTTTCCTTCCACAACTGCTGGGTTTCTTCAGGAGCATCTGTCTCTGGGTCTGAGTCAGCTTGTGACAGTAGCTCCTTCACCAGGCGGACTGCGGGGTCACTATCCTGCGTTTCTGCCCAGTCATGATGAGGCAAGGGATTTAGGGTAGCCTCTTTCAAGACAGACCGTCTGTTTCTCACTCCTTGGGCACGTTGGGCCGCAATTGGCCGGTAGCTCAATTTCTTCTAGGGCCTCAGGGTCCTCTCCTGAATCTGGAAGATTAGGCATCCTGGACAGCGCATCATTATTGGTATTCTTGTGCCCTGCTTGGTACTTGATGGTAAATTCATAATTAGACAGCCGAGCCATCCATCGCTGCTCCAGTGCACCTAGTTTGGCAGTTTCCAAGTGAGTCAACGGGTTGTTATCCGTGAAGATGGTAAACTTGGCTGAAGCTAGGTAATGCTTCAATCTTTCAGTCACAGCCCAGACTATGGTGAGGAACTCCAGCTTGAAGGAACTGTAGTTGTCAGAGTTCCTTTCAGTGGGACGACGCTTCCTGCTGGCATAGGAGATCACTCTTTCTTTGCCATTCTGTACCTGTGACAGTACTGCTCCCAGTCCCACGTTGCTGGCATCAGTATACAACACAAAGGGCTGGTCATAATCTGGGTAGGCCAGAACTTCATCTCCTGTGAGAGCCATCTTCAGTCGAGTGAAGGACCTCTCCAGTTCCTCATTCCATTCAAAGGTGGAACTTTTCTGTTTGGCTTTCTTGGACTGCCCCACCAGAAGATTTTGCATAGGGGTGGCTATTTCAGGGAAGCCTTTGATGAACCTTCGGTAGTAGCCTACCAAACCGAGAAATTGGCGTACTTCATGGAGGTTGCTGGGCTTCGGCCAGTCCTGGATGACTGTGACTTTGTCAGGATCCGGTGCCACACCATCTGCACTCACTACATGACCGAGGTACTGTACCTTGGGCTTCAGGAGGTGGCATTTGGAAGGCTTCACTTTCAGGCCAAAGTTGGACAAGGCTTCAAACACCTCAGCCAGGTGCTTCAGATGGTCTTCATAAGTTTTGGAGAAAACAATGACATCATCCAGGTACAACAGGACTGTCTCGAAGTTCTTGTGTCCCAGACAGCATTCCATTAGCCGTTGAAATGTCCCGGGAGCGGTGCAGAGCCCGAATGGCATGTAGTTGAACTTGCAGAGTCCCATTGGTGTAGTAAATGCTGTTTTCTCCTTGTCTGCCTCTGCCACGGGAACCTGCCAATACCCACTAGTGAGATCCAGGGTGGAAAAGTAGTTAGCAGTTTTAAGTGCGGCTAATGACTCCTCAATTCTAGTTAATGGGTAGGCATCATTATGTGTAATGCTGTTAATTTTTCTGTAATCAACACACATTGTCATGGTACCATCCTTTTTCTTTACAAAAACTATGGGAGCTGCCCAGGGGCTACAACTGTATCTGATCACCCCAGCTTCCTGGTGTGATCAGAGACACAGGGTGTTTACTGAATACCCGCTCATACTCCTGGGTCACCCGGTAAACCCCATTCTTTTGGTATGAAGGGGTGGAGTCAGTCCCCACCTGCAGTTGCTGGCACCACTCCTCCAGCTGCTTTACAGAGCCATTGTCCTCCACCTGGTCAGATGAGACCAAGGGCTCTGCTGCTTGCATTGCATTATTACTGACAGTGAGCAGCTTAGCAACTGTGGCATACCGAGGTATTGTGGCCTCCTCCTCCCCACAATTCAAAAGGCGTACAGGTACTATCCCTTTACGTACATCAACTACCCCTCTGGCTGTCAGGACAGTGGGCCTACTATCAGAGTATACTGGCTCTACCAATGCCTGGTAATCTTTTCCTCTGAGGCTTATGGCTGCCCGACACCAAATCAACATTTCACACCTGGGGGGTATTGCAATGGGGAAAGCATCACTCACTCTGATGCTGCCAATTTCTCCGCCAGTGAGTTCTACCTGCTGTCTTTGCATCAGGGCCTTGATCTCCTTCTGCAGGACTCGTTGTTGACTGGAACCAGCAGTCTCAGCCACCTGTTGCAACAAGACAATAACCTCGGAAAGACAATTTTCAATTACATTTGTACCAAGAGTCATCATGGGATTACATTCTCGTCGATCAATATCCACAACTATCAGACCTTGAGATTTTAACTCTACTCGACCCAATTTAACAGTAATTTCTTTACATCCTACTTGTGGTAAAGACTGACCATTACTGGCAACCACTGTGAGTTTATCACTTGGGCCACGGGTGAGTTCAGAGTCAGCCCAATACCGCTTGTAGAGGATATAGGGCTTAGTGGTCACCTGGGAGCCAGTGTCCAGCAAAGCATTCATGGGGATGCCGTCAATCACCGCTAGAAGGATCGGTCTCCCTCCAACATACTTGGCTCGCCAGTTTTTTGGACCTTGTGGTCCTACTCCTGGGGGGTTGGCACTCTGCCCCGGGGTTGCTTGTTTAAATAACAGAATCTTGCAAGGTGGCCTGCCTTGTGGCAGTGACGACAGATGGGACGTCCGTCCTGGTCATAGCGATCGTTGTCCCTCCCTCGGAGTGGCGGGGTTCTCCTCTTCCGGAGATAAGGGACATCCTCTGGACTGGAAGCAAGCTGGATCTTCTCCTTGGAGGACGCCTGCAGGGACTGCACAGTTTTAGTAAGTTCAGTCATACCTTTGTTCAACTCCTGGACCCGAAGACGCAGCTCTTCCGTTGGATCTTTATCCAGAGTCTGTGCATCAGCCTCCACAGGGATGGAAGGGAAAGATGTTGCTTCCTGGTGGTAGCTGATCGCTGGGCGCCTAGGGGGCGCTGGACGGCTGACAGTTGGTTCCTGCAGCACCCGGATAGCCCTGTCTTTGAAATCAGCAAAGGCTAGGTCAGGGTTTTGCAGGGCTATGATGCACAGCTGTGCTCTGTGGGTACTGGATAGGAGTCCTTCAATAAATTGCTCCTTTAGCAGTCCGTCTCCATCTTTCACACTGTCAGGGTCAATCTGCTTGGCGGCTCGCAGCGCCTCCTGCAGGTTAAGAACATAGTCCCTTATATTGTACTGCGCTTTCTGTTTACATCCAAAGAACCTCATCTTGATTTCAGCTGCAGGGCGGGTGTCAAAGGTGCTTCTTAGCTTGGCCAAAATCTTTTTAACAGTCTCTTTGTCATTGTTCTGTCAGGCTTTTACTTCTCTCTGTGCTGCACCTGTTAGCTGCCCAATAAGGATATTCACCTTCTGGCTTTCAAATAGAGGATACACCTCAAACAAACTGCACAGTCTCTCTTTAAATTCACTCAGGGTATGTGAATCCCCTGAATACTGATGTAGCCAGGCTGCTCCCGGTATGTAAGGCATAGACAGCGGCATTATAGGGACCGCTGCGGTGGGCGCTGTTTCTTGCGGTGCCCTAGATGCAGCACTGGCTGCAGGGTTCAGCTGGGGTGTCCGCCGCTGCATCGGCGCGTGCCTCGGACATTCAGCTTCCCCCCTAGTTAACGGTTGCCAGGCCCCTGGGTTGAGCGGCTTACCGTCTGTAGGCCTCAGCTCCTCCCTTCTCACGCGCTGTCCTCTCTTCCCGCACGGCACTTCACTTCCTCGCGCTCTACGGCAGGCTCCGCCCATGATGGCCCGCCTCTTTGGTTTCCCGCGCGCCAAGCAGCAGGATAATAGCGGCAATGGTGCCAACAGTCCACAGTACACAAAACAGTCTCTGGCACACAGGACCCGGGGATACCGGGCTCTGTAATCCTGTTCGTGATGCCAAAATGGCTCACCCTCCCAGGGCTGTGGGGTACTCAGTACCGGGCTGGTCCTTCAGAGGGGAATGTCACAGTGGTGGTGACCCGGTCCGTGGCCCTGGGCGCCCATGTAAAAGGGGATTGAGTGATGGAAATAAAGTTTATGAGTGATTCGTGACGCCACCTGTGGTGTTCATTGCTTCCAAGCTTGACAGCACCCTCCCTGGAGGAAGGCAATGCCACTGTGGCAACCATACTCCTGGGGGCGCCACACTTACATGCGAGAAAATCGCATCCTCGCATTGCAAACGGATGACATATGGATCACTGTTCAGGGAACATTTCTGCAATTCTCATCCATAGAAAACAGACCATATTTTTATACATTGTGTTTCACTCCAGCCTTAGGTGTAGTACACCTAATACCTAAGATCACAGTAGATGTCTTCTTTAGTTCTCTGGATGACACTGCAGATGTTCCATGTCTTGTTCTTGTATTTTACCGCTGAAAGTCATAAACACTATTTTCTTGAAAACAGAAATGGGTAATCTTCTCCATACTCTTTGGGCAATGCTATTACAGCCTCGCACCATTAGTCAGCTCTTGGATTAACCTATACGTGCCTTTGTCAACTCAACCATGAAATCAATCTCAAGAGGCACAAAAAATACATGAGTCTCAGTAGGTAGTAATGTTTCCTGAGCAAAATCCAGACAGGCATACAAGTCTCACATGTAACTGGTTCTGTGCCAAATTTTTTTTTATTCGCAATCCTATTCTAATTCATAAAAGCTATCAGTCTATCACCGATATCATCTCCTCCCAAGTAATTAGCAGGTCTAATTCATCCAGAATTTTTAAACAAAGGAAAGCAAAACCAGTGTCTGGCACTTCAGGCTTTATAGAATGGGTTTGTGTATGCTTACGGAGACCTTCTAAATGCACATTACTAAGGTGGGAGGGGCAGTTCTGATACTTACAATTAACTCTCATTTCCTGCAATGAATATTTTTTGTTTTTTATGTTGCCGATTTGTGACAGCATTTCTGCACCAATTAGTTAAACATGGTTACTTAAATTTTCTTAATGCATTTTTTAGTGCCCTTTTTTTTTTATTATTTTTAAGATGTTGCAGTTTTTGTCTCTTTTTGGTATGTCGTGTTTTCAATAAACCTCCTGGCATTTAGCGTTGAGTAAACGTTATTGATAAAGTCCTCTCTGCATTATATGCGTTTTTTTACCTGTGGATTTTCTGCAGCTCATGTAATTCTATGGGCAAAGTCTGCACATAAAATTCAGCGTACCAGCAAAAGAAATTTACATGTTGCGGATTTCGAAAACTCACCGTCATTAAATAGTATACGGCACTGTGCTGTTCTGACTCCATGCACTGTTTACGTGGACTTTAGAAGTGAACAGCTGATGGTTGGTGGAAACCTCACACTTATACTGATGACCTATAAATCAAAACACACACTGTTCCTATAAAAACACTGTGCTGTAGTTAATATAATTTACTGAGATGCTGACAAAATAAAAATTAGTAATTATTAGTTAGCATTCATTGTCTCACTACTTATTATGTTATTCCACAATCTCTTTAGAATAAAGAGTCAAAGACTATGGCCTTAATTCATTAAGACTGGCGTTTCGTATACTAGTCTGAATGAGGAGCGTACAGTAATAATATGCACCTAATTCATGCACCCTTCAAAACATATGACATACATTTCCATGTTATGTCGTGTCCCTGCCTTGGATGCGGGCTCACACCCCAAGCCTACATTTTTCCCAGCAGATGATGGCTGATTTAATAATTTAAAAATATACGTATTTGGTATCGCTGTGTTCGTGAAAGTCGTCCGATCTATGAAAATATAAAATAAATTAATCTGATCAATAACGGCGTAACGAGAAATAAAATGCAATAAGAGACAATCTAAACATTGTATCTACCTCAGAATGGTATTAGTAAAAAATTTCAGTTTATAGCGCAAAAAATAATCCCTCACACAGCCCAAAATCCCCAAAATTGAAAGCGTTATTGGTCTTGTAAAATGGCGACACAAGCATGTGATGCTAGTAGTGGGTAGTCAAGAGGTCTGGGGTCAGATACCAAGAGGGCTAATCATTAACAAAGGGGTAAGGCAAAGGTGTAGTCAGTTCACAGTCCGAAGTCAGAATTTCAGTAAGGTAATGGATCACCACAAAGGGACAAGGCAAAACAGATAGTCAAAAGCAAGGTCCAATGTCGGTCAACAAAGTTCAAAACAAAGGAACAGAGACAGGGCCGGATTGGCAATCTGGCATTTCTGGCAAATGCCAGAATGACCTGTCTGGTCATACTGTTACGAGCTGTTTAAGGTTGTCAGGTGTCTTTTATACTGATAACAAGTTCAAACAGGTGCCATTACTAAAGTTAATGAGTGGAGGACAGAGGAGCTGTCATGATCCCAATGCAGGTTTTTGAGCTGCACACCGGGGGTTAATGTCTGGAGCTCTGTGCAGGTTTTGACCTGCACACTTGGGGTTAATGATTGTGGCCTCTTTCTGGTTCTGGGAGAGCTTCATAAACCTCTGGGTAGCTTCAATCCCTGCCAGTTATACTTTTGCCTTTGGTCTAGTGTGCTGACCCCCGTGTGCCTGTTTATTGCTATAGCTTGTTTATATGGTTCTGACCCGATTCTGTTTCCCGTTGTGAGTTTGCCTGTTGATTTTGTACTGCGTTATTATCTGTGTATGACCCATTGCCTGTGACCTGATTACTCTCTGCTCGCCCCTCTTGTACCTTGCAGCTATCTGTGTATGACTCATTGCCTGAGACCTGACCACTCTCTGCTCACCCCTCTGATACCTTGCAGCTATCTCTGTGTGTGACTCATTGGCTACGTCCTGACTATTCTCCCTGTCTATGCCCCGTGGTAACTTTGTCTCACAGTTACTCTGCTAGGAATTGTCTTGCAGCTCCTAGCTCTGTGGAGTTTAAGCCACGCCTCTAGCAGTCACATGCTTCAGGCCCTGCAGCTCTGAAGTACGCATCTATTCGGTTGCTGCCCACTCCACAGGTAGCTTTGAGCACGCTTTCACTTACTCGGGGCACGCGCACTGGCTCAGTGAGCAAGTTCAGTGCGGTGTCTCTGACATTATAACTGGCCTACAATTTTTTTTTCTCTCCTCACTTCTGCAGCATGGACCCAATGCGTGCTTTATCTGAGCAGGTGAGAAGCTTGACTCAGTCACTGCAGAAGCTTAGTTTGGAACACCAAGCTCTGGCCCAGTCCCAACGGCGGGTTGAGGACTCAGTTCAGGGGGTACTTTCCGCTGGCTTCCAGCAGGTGGGGAATAGAGATGTCATTTTAGTCCCACCTGAATCCCCGGTTAAATTGCCAGATATATTTTCTGGTAACAAGGATGATTTCAGGGCATTTAAGGAGGGCTGTAAGCTTTTTTTTTCTTTGAGACCCCGCTCCTCTGGGGATGAGAAACAGAGGGTGGGGGTGGTGATGTCCCTGCTTAGGGGGTCCCCACAAGCCTGGGCATTCTCGCTTTCCTCTTCTGCCCCTGAGAGAATGTCTGTGGATGCATTTTTTGAAGCCTTAGGGCTTATTTATGATGAGCCTGATAGAGTGCGGTTGGCTGAGGACAAAGTGATGAGTGTTTGTCAGGGGGAGCACTCGGCCGAATAGTTCTGTACTGAATTCAGACGTTGGGCAGCGGAAATTTCCTGGAGTGACACCGCCCTGCGGGGGCTGTTCCACAGAGGCCTGTGTGAACGTCTGAAGGATGCTTTGGCACTTCATCCTCCGCCTGACTCCCTGGAGGATGCCATGGTCCAAGCGGTTCGCATGGATCGCAGGCTGCGGGCTAGAGGCATTATGCAACGGGAAACACCCTTATTCTTCAGTGGAGATGAGGCCCAGACTCTTCCTATGGCTATGGAGGTGAACGCTGTCACCTGTGAGGGAAAGGAAAGAAGACGCCGCTGGGAAAAGCAGTTGTGCTTCTATTGTGGGAAATCTGGACATTGGAAGAAGGACTGCCCCTCCTGTCCGTCATCCTCCAAGAAGGCGGGAAACGACTAGGTCTGGGTAGTAATCGAGGAGGCTACCCAGACCTTCAGGTACAATTTTCCTCATGTGCAAAAATGGTGCTGCAGGTGGAACTGGAACTTGGTTATGGTCCCGTTCAGACTACTGCTTTTATTGACTGCGGTTCGGCTGTGAACCTGATTGATACCAAGGTTATGACTCTTTATAAGATAGGGACAGTCAGGCTTCACGATCCTGTTAAACTTGTGGCAATTGACTCATCTCCTCTTACCCAAGACGGTATCTGTTGCAGGTCTGAACTTTTTTCTCTAAAAGTGGGTTCCACTCATGTGGAGAAACTAAGTTGTCTGGTGGTAGATAACTTGCCTGCAGGACTGGTACTGGGGATGCCTTGGCTTCAGCGCCATAATCCTACCATTGATTGGGTTACAGGGGAAATCACTCAATGGGGATGCAATAGTAAATGTGGTAACCGGGGACATCTTGTTAACGCTGTTAAATCAGTGTCTGTGTCGTCTGTCGATCTGGAAGGTATTCCGGAGTACCTGAAAGATTTCGAAGACGTTTTTTCCGAAAGTGAGGCTGAGGCGCTGCCACCACATAGACCCTATGATTGTGCCATTGATTTAGTACCCGGAGCCAAGTTACCTAAGGCTCGATGGTTCAATTTGTCTGGGCCTGAGCGCCAAGCCATGAAGGAGTACATAGCTGAGAGTCTCCGCAAAGGGCATATCAGGCCTTCTGTGTCACCTGTGGCAGCAGGGTTCTTCTTTGTGAAGAAAAAAGATGGTGGTTTGCGGCCGTGCCTCGACTTTCGGGAACTGAACAAGATAACGGTTAGGAACTCTTACCCACTTCCCCTCATCCCAGACTTATGTAACCAGTTAGCTGGGGCCCAATGGTTCTCCAAGTTGGATCTGCGGGGGGCCTACAATCTGATAAGGGTTCGGGAAGGGGACGAGTGGAAAACGGCATTCCTCACATCAGAGGGACTCTTCGAGAACCTGGTAATGCCATTTGGGTTAACTAATGCACCCGCTATTTTCCAAAATTTCATCAATGTTGTGTTTTCTGATCTGATAGGCCGTTTTGTTATTATTTATTTGGATGATATTTTGGTGTATTCCCCGGACAGTCAATCTCACTTGCAACATCTAAAGACTGTTCTCCAGAGACTCAGGGAGAACCAATTGTTCGCCAAACTGGAAAAATGTTCGTTTTTTGTACAGGAGTTGTCTTTTTGGGGTTGATTGTGTCCTGTGAGGGGTTTCGTATGGATCCTAAGAAGGTGCTGGCGATCGCTGACTGGGTTCAGCCTCGAGATCTCAAGGGGCTCCAGCGCTTCTTAGGATTTGCGAACTATTACCGGAGATTCATTAAAGGTTTCTCACAAGTGGTTAAACCACTCACGGATCTTACCCAGAAGGGAGCTGATGTAAAAAATTGGTCTGTACTCGCTAAGGAATCCTTCTCAGCAATTAAGAAATGTTTTATGTCTGCCCGGGTGTTGGTGCAACCTGACCCGTCCAAACCATTCATTGTGGAGGTGGATGCTTCTGAAGTGGGGGTGGGGGCTGTGCTGTCCCAGGGTCCGGCCACCCTTACCAATCTCAAACCCTGTGCCTTCTTCTCCAAGAAGTTCTCTTCAGCTGAGAAAAACTATGATGTAGGCAATAGAGAACTTCTTGCGGTCAAGCTGGCATTTGAGGAATGGAGGCACTTTTTGGAAGGGGCGGCTCACCCTATCACGGTTGTCACGGATCACAAAAATTTGGCATACCTTGAATCTGCTAAGAGGCTTACTCCTAGACAGACCCGTTGGTCACTTTTTTTTCACGATTTCAGTTCTCAATTACTTTTCGACCAGGATCCAAAAATGTTAAAGCGGATGCCCTGTCCAGAAGTTTTGATCCAGTGTCTCCCCCTGAGCCGCCGTCCTCCATTCTTCCTCCAGGGGTGGTAGTGGCGGGTCTCAACTGAGTTGGAACAAGAAATCCTAAGGGCTCAGGCCCTAGCTCCGGCAACCAGGCCAAGCGATAAACTGTTTGTTCCAGATTCATTGCGGCCTAGACTTCTGCAGGAGTTTCATGATTCTAGGCTGAGTGCTCATCCAGGTATCACGGCCACTAGAGAGGCAGTAACCAGGGGTTTTTGGTGGCCTTCATTAAGGGCCGATGTCAAGGAATTTGTTTCTGCTTGTGGCATGTGTGCCCGTTCCAAAAGCTCGCATAACCGACCGGCTGGGGAACTCATACCTTTACCGGTTCCTGATAGGCCATGGACTCATCTTTCCATGGATTTTATTACCAGTCTTCCACCTTCCAGGGGCAATACCGTGATCTGGGTGGTGGTGGACAGGTTTTCTAAACAGGCCCATTTCATTCCCTTGGCAGCATTACCTTCAGCAGAAACATTGTCAAGGTTGTTTGTGCAGCATGTGGTCCGATTGCATGGGGTACCCCTGAATGTTGTGTCTGACAGAGGTGTGCAGTTTGTGGCCAAATTTTGGAGGGCGTTCTGTATGAAATTGGGCATCTCACTCTCCTTCTCTTCGGCATATCACCCGGAGAGCAATGGTCAGACGGAACGCACCAATCAATCCCTGGAACAAATTCTCAGGTGTCTGACCTCCGCCAGACAGGAGGATTGGTGTGATGCGTTACCGTTGGCTGAATTTGCTTTTAACAACCGGGTGAGTCAGTCCACCAACATGTCCCCATTCCTGATTAACTATGGCTTTAATCCGCATTTTGGGGAGTTTTCTCGGGTGGATTCCGGTTGTCCAGGAGCAGAGGGGTCTGTTCAACGGTTAAAAAACCTCTGGGCTGAAGTCCGGCGTAATATCTCTCGGGCCCAGGGGAGATACAAATATTTTGCGGACAAAAAGAGAGCCTCGGGAGACATGTTTCAGGTGGGAGAGAAGGTTTGGCTCTCCACGCGTAACATCAACTTGAAGGTACCATCAGTTAAGTTGGGACCAAAGTTCATTGGTCCGTACGAGATTATGGAGATAGTCAACCCTGTGGCATATAGGTTGCGTCTCCCCGCCTCCTTAAAAATATCTAATGTGTTCCATAAGTCTCTGTTGAAACCAGCAGGATCTGTCAAAGAGAACTCTGAGACTGTTGTTCCTCCAGTGCTGGTGGAGGGTCAATTGGAGTATGAGGTCGGACATATTGTGGACTCTCGGCGGGTGCGCCGCTCTTTGCAGTACCTGGTCCACTGGAAGGGATATGGACCAGAAGAGCGCTCATGGGTCCCTGCTCATTCGGTACATGCGGATCGCCTGGTTCGGGCGTTCCATGCCAAGTACCCGGGGAAGCCTGGGGGTCCAGAGGCCCCCCGTTGAGAGGGGGGTACTGTCATGATCCCAATGCAGGTTTTTGAGCTGCACACCGGGGGTTAATGTCTGGAGCTCTGTGCAGGTTTTGACCTGCACACTTGGGGTTAATGATTGTGGCCTCTTTCTGGTTCTGGGAGAGCTTCATAAACCTCTGGGTAGCTTCAATCCCTGCCAGTTATACTTTTGCCTTTGGTCTAGTGTGCTGACCCCCGTGTGCCTGTTTATTGCTATAGCTTGTTTATATGGTTCTGACCCGATTCTGTTTCCCGTTGTGAGTTTGCCTGTTGATTTTGTACTGCGTTATTATCTGTGTATGACTCATTGCCTGTGACCTGATTACTCTCTGCTCGCCCCTCTTGTACCTTGCAGCTATCTGTGTATGACTCATTGCCTGTGACCTGACTACTCTTTGCTCGCCCCTCTGGTACCTTGCAGCTATCTCTGTGTGTGACTCATTGGCTACGTCCTGACTATTCTCCCTGTCTATGCCCCTTGGTAACTTTGTCTCACAGTTACTCTGCTAGGAATTGTCTTGCAGCTCCTAGCTCTGTGGAGTTTAAGCCACGCCTCTAGCAGTCACGTGCTTCAGGCCCTGCAGCTCTGAAGTACGCATCTATTCGGTTGCTGCCCGCTCCACAGGTAGCTTTGAGCACGCTTTCGCTTACTCGGGGCACGCGCACTGGCTCAGTGAGCAAGTTCAGTGCGGTGTCTCTGACAGGAGCCTCTTGAAGAAGAAGTTACAGGTCTGTGAGAGCCAGAAATCTTGCATGTTTTTAGGTGACCAAATACCTATTTTCCACCATAATTTGCAAAATAAATCTTGCCAAATCAGACTAGATGATTTTCTGGATTTGTTTTCTCATTTTAGTTGTGGTCTATCTATGATGTCAATTACAGGCCTCTCTCATCTTTTTAAGTGGGAGAACTTGCACAATTGGTGGTTGACTAAATACTTTTTTTCCCCACTATACATATTTGGTATCTGCGTAATCATACTATCATGGAGAATCATATTGCCAGGTCAGTTTTACTGTATAGTGAATGTGGTAAGTAAAAAAAAAACCCAGCAACTATTAAATTGCACTTTTTTGCAATTTCAACACACTTTGAATTTTCTTCCCGATTTCCAGTGCATCATATGATAAAATAAAATACATAATTCAAAAGTACAGTTCGTCCCACAAAAAATAAGCTCTCATAAGGTTATGTGGATAAAAAAATAAAAAAGTTATGTCTCTCGGAAGAAGGGAAGGAAAGATCAAAAACGGGAAATGGTTGTGGGGTGAAGGGTTTAAAAGGCACATGCCACTTGTGCCTCCATGTTCCTAACCAGAAATGTTACTCCAATATGGGACTAGAGTAACATTTCTGTCGTAAAGAAAGCAGCAACTTTTAATGAATTTGTCACTCGGGTTCTGCCCATCTAGGAGAATCTGGCTGAAACTAGCATGAAAACACCAAAAGTCACAAACAATGTGTAACCTTTGAAGCTGTTCTATGCCAAAATTCTGGCATAAACGCTTAGATGGATTGGCCCCTATGTTTCTAAAGAGATAAAAAAAAGAAACAAGATCTTTTGAGTACTGTTGATAAAAATGGCTTAAAAACAAACCACTAAATATTACCACTAGAGTTGAGCGATACCGTCCGATACTTCAAAGTATCGTATCGGATGGTATCGGCCGATCTTTAAAAAAAGTATCGGTATCGCCGATTCCGATACCGGAAGTCCCATTCAAGTCTATGGGACTTCCGGTATCGGAATAAGAAAAACCCTTTCCTGCCCTTGTACAGCCTCTCTGGGGTCTGTACGGGCCTTTCGGGGGGCTGTGCCGGCCTGCCAGGGGGTCTGTGCAGGCTCCGGTGGTCTGTGCCGGCCTGCCGGGGGGCTGTGCCGGCCTGCCGGTGGTCTGTGCAGGCTCCGGTGGGCTGTGCCGGCCTGCCGGGGGGCTGTGCCGGCCTGCCGGGGGGCTGTGCCGGCCTGCCGGGGGGCTGTGCAGGCTCCGGGGGGCTGTGCCGGCCTGCCGGGGGGCTGTGCCGGCCTGCCGGGGGGCTGTGCAGGCTCCGGGGGGCTGTGCCGGCCTGCCGGGGGGCTGTGCAGGCTTCGGGGGTCTGTGCAGGCATCGTCCGATGGGACTACAAGTCCCATCGGGTGATGCCTGCTACCATGACAGTGATTGACACATTAGCCAATGATGGGACAGTAGTAGTCCCATCATCCGGCTAATGTGTTAAATGTAAAAAAAAAAAAAAAAAAAAAAAAAAAATTACATGCTACATACATACAACATGCATACTACATACATGCTACATTCATACTACATACTACATACATGCTACATTCATACTACATAAATACTACATATATACTACATACATACTACATATATACTACATGCATGCTACATACATACTGCATGCTACATACATACTACATGCTACATACATACCACATATATACTACATACATACTACATACATGCTACATGCTACATACATAACACATATATACTACATGCATGCTACATACATACTACATGCTACATACATACCACATACATACTACATGCATGCTACATACATACTACATGCATGCTACATACATACTACATGCTACATATATACTACATGCATGCTACATACATACTACATGATACATACTACATATATACTACATGCATGCTACATACATACTACATGCTACATACATACTACATATATACTACATGCATGCTACATACATACTACATACATACTACATGCTACATACATACTACATACATACTACATGCATGCTACATACATACTGCATGCTACATACATACTACATACATACTACATGCTACATACATACCACATATATACTACATACATACTACATACAATACATTCATACAATACATACATAGACATACAGTACATATAACATAGAGTAACATACTTACCAATACTTGTCACATTGTTCCCCGAAGCCATTGTCTTTTCCGGAATAAATATTAACATAACAAACCACAAAAATACTCACCCACGATCCGAAGCAGTCCACGAGTGTGTCCCACGACGATCTTGCTGCCGTTCTCTACGGGCTGCAGGAATCCAATGACGGAAGGTAAGTATCCTTCCGCACTGTATTCCTCCGCCACTTAAAAAAAAAAAAAGTCCCTAGTCTCACTTTATGCCATTGCTGTGTGGGAATTTCCCACGCAGCAATGGCATAAAGTGAGACTAGGGACTTTTTTTTTTTTTAAGTGGCGGAGGAATACAGTGCGGAAGGATACCTACCTTCCGTCATTGGATTCCTGCAGTCCGTAGAGAACGGCAGCATCATCTGATGCTGCCGTTCTCTACCCAAGATCGTCGTGGGACACACTCGTGGACTGCTTCGGATCGTGGGTGAGTATTTTTGTGGTTTGTTATGTTAATATTTATTCTGGAAAAGACAATGGCTTCGGGGAACAATGTGACAAGTATTGGTAAGTATGTTACTCTATGTTATATGTACTGTATGTCTATGTATGTATTGTATGAATGTATTGTATGTATGTAGTATATATGTGGTATGTATGTAACATGTAGTATGTATGTAGTATGTATGTAGCATGCATGTAGCATGCAGTATGTATGTAGCATGCATGTAGTATATATCCTGAACTAAAAGTAAAAAATATACTGCAAATAATGCATAAGGGTAATAATAATAATAATAATAATAATAATAAGGGTATTTAGTAAACATAATTTTGCTTTTTGTTTTCTCTGGTTAATGGTCATGTGTTAATATGCACTTACATTGTGCATACACATTAACTTACTTTTCTCAGTTCAGATTTGTTTTTTATTCATTTCATTGTGCATTCAGTGCATATATGGGTGTGACCGCCCTCTTTCTGAGCTGGGAAAGCCATCCAGTCTGGCCTAAGCTGTTACAAGTGGTTCAGCCGCTCGACCCTTATTCACATTCACGCCACTTGGCAAGTGATAAGGTTTTAAATACTAGAGTAGGGACTGTCCCACAAGGGTTGCCGTGACGTGGCTGGATGGCTTGTACATTATTTTGATCAAAATTATGTTTACTAAATACCCTTATTATTATTATTATTATTATTATTATTATTATTATTATTACCCTTATGCATTATTTGCAGTATATTTTTTACTTTTAGTTCAGGATATTTGTGTTTTTTGCTTTTTGTTTTCTCTGGTTAATGGTCATGTGTTAATATGCACTTACATTGTGCATACACATTAACTTACTTTTCTCAGTTCAGATTTGTTTTTTATTCATTTCATTGTGCATATATGGGTGTGACCGCCCTCTTTCTGAGCTGGGAAAGCCATCCAGTCTGGCCTAAGCTGTTACAAGTGGTTCAGCCGCTCGACCCTTATTCACATTCACGCCACTTGGCAAGTGATAAGGTTTTAAATACTAGAGTAGGGACTGTCCCACAAGGGTTGCCGTGACGTGGCGGGATGGCTTGTACATTATTTTGATCAAAATTATGTTTACTAAATACCCTTATTATTATTATTATTATTATTATTATTATTACCCTTATGCATTATTTGCAGTATATTTTTTACTTTTAGTTCAGGATATTTGTGTTTTTTGCTTTTTGTTTTCTCTGGTTAATGGTCATGTGTTAATATGCACTTACATTGTGCATACACATTAACTTACTTTTCTCAGTTCAGATTTGTTTTTTATTCATTTCATTGTGCATTCAGTGCATATATGGGTGTGACCGCCCTCTTTCTGAGCTGGGAAAGCCATCCAGTCTGGCCTAAGCTGTTACAAGTGGTTCAGCCGCTCGACCCTTATTCACATTCACGCCACTTGGCAAGTGATAAGGTTTTAAATACTAGAGTAGGGACTGTCCCACAAGGGTTGCCGTGACGTGGCGGGATGGCTTGTACATTATTTTGATCAAAATTATGTTTACTAAATACCCTTATTATTATTATTATTATTATTATTACCCTTATGCATTATTTGCAGTATATTTTTTACTTTTAGTTCAGGATATTTGTGTTTTTTGCTTTTTGTTTTCTCTGGTTAATGGTCATGTGTTAATATGCACTTACATTGTGCATACACATTAACTTACTTTTCTCAGTTCAGATTTGTTTTTTATTCATTTCATTGTGCATATATGGGTGTGACCGCCCTCTTTCTGAGCTGGGAAAGCCATCCAGTCTGGCCTAAGCTGTTACTAGTGGTTCAGTCGCTCGACCCTTATTCACATTCACGCCACTTGGCAAGTGAAAAGGTTTTAAATACTAGAGTAGGGACTGTCCCACAAGGGTTGCCGTGACGTGGCGGGATGGCTTGTACATTATTTTGATCAAAATTATGTTTACTAAATACCCTTATTATTATTATTATTACCCTTATGCATTATTTGCAGTATATTTTTTACTTTTAGTTCAGGATATTTGTGTTTTTTGCTTTTTGTTTTCTCTGGTTAATGGTCATGTGTTAATATGCACTTACATTGTGCATACACATTAACTTACTTTTCTCAGTTCAGATTTGTTTTTTATTTTTTTTTTTTTTTTTTTTTTATGTAGTATGTATGTAGCATGCATGTAGTATATATGTAGTATGTATGTAGCATGCATGTAGTATATATGTAGTATGTATGTAGCATGCATGTAGTATATATGTAGTATGTATGTAGCATGCATGTAGTATATATGTAGCATGCATGTAGTATGTATGTAGCATGCATGTAGTATGTATGTAGCATGCATGTAGCATGCATGTAGTATGTATGTAGCATGCATGTAGTATATATGTAGTATGTATGTAGCATGCATGTAGTATATATGTAGTATGTAGCATGCATGTAGTATATATGTAGTATGTATGTAGCATGCATGTAGTATATATGTAGTATGTATGTAGCATGCATGTAGTATGTATGTAGCATGCATGTAGTATGTATGTAGCATGCATGTGGTATGTATGTAGCATGCATGTGGTATGTATGTAGCATGCATGTGGTATGTATGTAGTATGTATGTAGTATATATGTAGTATGTATGTAGTATATATGTAGTATGTATGTAGCATGTAGTATGTATGTAGCATGTAGTATGTATGTAGCATGCATGTAGTATGTATGTAGCATGCATGTAGCATGCATGTAGTATGTATGTAGTATATATGTAGTATGTATGTAGCATGCATGTAGTATGTATGTAGTATTTTTTTTTTTTTTTTTTTTTTTTTTAACATTTAACACATTAGCCGGATGATGGGACTACTACTGTCCCATCATTGGCTAATGTGTCAATCACTGTCGTGGTAGCAGGCATCGCCCGATGGGACTTGTAGTCCCATCGGACGATGCTTGCACAGACCCCCGGACATCAGCACAGCCCCCCGGCAGGCCGGCACAGCCCCCCGGCAGGCCGGTACAGACCCCCACAGGGTGCACAGCCCCCCGGCAGGCCGGTACAGACCCCCACAGGGTGCACAGCCCCCCGGCAGGCCGGTACAGACCCCCACAGGGTGCACAGACCACCGGCAGGCCGGCACAGCCCCCCGGCAGGCCGGTACAGACCCCGGGCAGTCCACACAGCCCCCCGGCAGGCCGGCAGAGACCCCCGGAAGGCCCGAAATGACGGCGCATCATGATGCGCACACACTGCGCATCATGATGACGTCAGTCTGTCAATCAACTTTGAACTTCCGATTCCGATGCCGAATTCCGATATTGAAAAAATATCGGAAGTCGGTATCGGAATTCCGATACAGCAAGTATCGGCCGATACCCGATACTTGCGGTATCGGAATGCTCAACACTAATTACCACTAGTCAAAAGTGGACACAAGGCTCATGCATGGTCATATTCTTCAACGTTTAACATTCCTTTATTTAGAGCAGTGTTTCCCAATCTCCAGTCCTTACGGCCCCCAACACATCATGATATCAGGACTTTCTTAGTATGACACTGGTGAGATTACCTGTGGCATTTTCTGATACCTTGATGATAATTTTACCACCTACATACAAGGGAAATCCTAAAAACATTAACTGTCGTGGGGCTTTGTGGACTGGAGATTGGGAAACGCTGATTTAGAGGGACACTAGAGTGAAGATGTGGACACATGCAGCAAAGGCCTACAAGAACAATATGTGAGCTCCTGGCTGTCAAAAACTACATGCAAAGTATTGTTTGTCTTTATACAAATCCACTGACAATTGTGAGGGATACATCCTTTACTGAACCCAGGAGCTACCATATATGAAAGCCAGGCAAGTATAGACCAATAGATAAGCTGTGAACAGAAATGTATAGCCTGGATTAGATATATACCCAACGTGTTAGATGCTGAATAAATTGATTCATTTGATATTTTTAATTGTGCCGCCAGACAATTATCTGCTGTGTAGATATGGCAGATAAGAACAGATGGTGCGTACGACCCAAAGGGCCAACAGAATATGTGAATAATCCTGTGGTTAATTAGTGTTGATGGCATTAGGAAATCATTGTTGTATTACACTGGCAAAATTAGTTGACATTAAATACTGGTTATGTTGCCAAATATGCTTGAAGGGAAATGTTTTGATGGTATATATTTTTGTACTTGCCATCTGCAGCAAAATTCACCATTGTATTTATCAGCGGTGATGCCAGCATGAAGTGTGTTAAGTGTGTTATTTGGACAGGGTCCCATATTAATAATCAGCAATAATGTTTTTGTATTTTATCATTTCTACATTAATCAAAATCTTGCCTAGTTTGATTTGGCAGGAAAATAGCAATTTGTCATATTCAAGATTGCAGCATGCTGTCAGTAAATGGAAATATTACTTGTGCAATAATTGCCCTTAAATTGGGTACCATTCTATTAACACCCTATCCAGTAGCATAGCTACTGGGGGGCAGAGGGGGCCATTGCCCTGGGCCCCATAACATGGAGGGGCCCACTGGGAGACAGGGCCACTTGTGATGAGGCCATGTCTGAGGTGCAGGGAGAGAGCAGCACAATGCTGGCTCCCCTGTCTGACAGACTGCACCATTTAGTTTGGGCATGTCATGTGGGTTGAATGGGGGGTATGGGGGTATTGTGGGAGGGCTAGGGCACTGGGGGTGAATGTGAGAGGCTGGGGGTAATATGGGGAGAGGAGACAGGGCAATGAGGGTAAATGTGAGAGCATGGGGGTATTATGGGGAGAGGAAACAGGGCACTGGGGGTGAATGTGAGAAGATGGGGGTATTATGGGGAGCAGAAGCAGGTCACTGGGCGTGAATGTGAGAGGATGGGTAATTATGGGGGCTGAAGTGGGGGACAGAGCATTGGGGGGTTGATGTGAGAGGATGGGGGTATTATGGGGAGAGGAAACAGGGCACTGGGGGTAAATGTGAGAGGATGGGGTATTATGGGGGCTGAAGTGGGGGACAGGGCACTGCGGGGTTAATTTAAGAGGATGGGGGTATTGTGGGGACTAGGGCACTGGAGGGGTTAATGTGAGAGAATGGGGTATTGAAGGGGCTAGGGCACTGGGGGTGAATTTGAGAAGATGGGGAGAGGAGACATGTTGCTGTAGTGTAAATGTGAGTGGATGGGAGTATTTTGGGTGTTGGGGTTGTGGAGATGAGATAGGGCACTGGGGGTGAATGTGAGAGAATGAGGGTATTGTGGGGGAGAAGGACAGGGCACTGGGGGCTGATTATTATACTGTTTTGATATGAAATTATATGCAGTCCCATCACGTGTCATAGTTGCTGTCTTGGGGGCTGGAGATAGGGAGGTAGGGGGCTTTTTATACTTCTGAGCTGGGTCTTAGTATTAGTATGATAAGCAAAACAATACAGGCTAATAGCAATAATATGTTAATAAGGGGTTAATATCTAAGTATTAGTGTAACCAGGATAAGTATAAGGCCGGGTTCAGACTTGCGCGAATCTCTCGCATCAACACCCAGCACTGCCGACGGCACGCATAGAAATACATGCAGCCGCACACTCCGGTCCCGAGTGCCGGTGGCAGTACCGGGTATTGAGGTGCGAGACTCATGCGAGTTTCTCGCAAGTGTGACCCCGGCCTTAGCATAAGGGTGCAGTTAGATGGCCATATAACTCATGCGAGGATCGCTTCGCAATCCTCGGACTGGCTGCTGCCGCTCCTGACATGAGTGTGACAGTGTGATGGATTACTATGCAGCTGTTACACTCAGGTAAGGAGAGCCAACTGTCAGACCAATGATTGCAATATGATCCTCGCACAAGAAATACGTCCGTCTGTCTGCCCCCTAACAAGTATAACAATACAGTAACCACGAGCTGTGTTCTATTTAATAATTTCATAATTTATTATTGTAAAGTTATTAAAGGCACAGGATAAATGTCTCCAGTCACTCTGAGACTACAGACGGCCAAATCATGATATTGTGTACCTGCTGTCATGAGACCCCAATGCCACTGGTGCGATCAGGCGGTCATGCGACCACGTTTGCTATGTGCCTGTGTCGATTAGATAAGTTTGACTTTTCTCAGTAGAAGATAATTGGAAGAAGCCGAGTGAGTCATCACAAGACCCCCTGCTCACATCAGTAATGCTGGGGCCATGTAATGTACATGAGTAGACTCGGATAAATATTAAGTGGGCGCTTAAGAAGCATTATTATTTATAGGGGCACCTGTATGGTAGTTACTGGGTGGCAGACGGTGCTGAGCCGGCTGTCAGTCACTGCCGTGGTGCTGTTACAGTCGCCACTTTCTATGCACAGAAGAGTGACTGAAACCGTGCCAGCGCAACCACTATGACTGGAAGAGCAAGGCTTCCGAGAGGAATAAAGTTAATTTCCTCCCTGTAGAGGGGCTCTCAGTGCAGGCATCGCACTGTGTCAGAACACTATTAACAATTATTCTGTGTATTGGAGGAGCAGTGGGGACATCATTCTATATATAGGGGAACTCTGGGGGACATTATTATTATTATAATACATTTATATAACGCCATTTATTCCATTACATATGAAAAGGGGAAATATAGACAAGTACAATAAACGTGTACGACAAGGGACACACATATACAGAAGGAGAAAGGACCCTGCCTGCGATGGCTCACAGTCTACAGGGATGGGTGAGGATACATTAGGAGAGGGTAGAGCTGGTTGTGCTGTGGTTCAGTTGACTGAGGATCATTGCAGGCTGTAGGCTTGTCGGAACAGGTGGGTCTTCAGGTTCTTCTTGAAGGTTTCTGTTGTTGGTGAGAGTCTGATGTGTTGCGGCAGAGAGTTCCAGAGTATGGGGGAAGCACGGGAGAAGTCTTGTATGTGGTTGTGGGAAGAAGATATGAGGGGGGAGTAGAGAAGGAGATCTTGAGAGGATCGGAGATTGCGTGCGGGTAGGAACTAGGAGACCATGTCACAGATGTATGGAGGAGACAGGTTGTGAATGGCTTTGTATGTCATGGTTATGGTTTTGAACTGGAGCCTCTGGGCAATAGGAAGCCAGTGAAGGGCCTGGCATAGGGGCATTATACTGTATGTACAGGAGCTGTGGGATCATCATATGGTGTATAGGGAAGCTGTGGGCCCAGCATACTGTATATAGGGGAGTTGTACATGCTGAACTTAGGGGACATAATTAAATGTTAAGTGGGCACTTAAACATTATTGTTATAGGGGCACTCAGTATTGTGACCATCAAAGTTGCACATGGAGTATTTTTGCTTTCTAGGGACAAAATGTGGAGGGCACATGCACATGAAATTAATATTTTCTTGGAGGCAATTTTATCATCTAGAGATCACAAAGGAGGCATTATTACGATGTAAGGGGCACAGTGTTGGCATTACTATATGGGGCAGTAAAAGGAGCTCTGTATTTGTACCACACAGTAGGTGCAGTAATAGGGAATCATATGGCAGTAGCGGCTCAGTATTGGGGGGGGGGGATCAGCAGGATGAGGAGTTTGTGCAGGTTGGGAATACATTACAGATTAGATATTAGAAAAAACTTTTTGACAGAATGATCAATGAGTGGAACAGGCTGCCACGAGAAGTGGTGAGTTCTCCCTCATTGGAGGTGTTCAAACAGAGGCTGGACAGACATCTGTCTTAGATTGTTTACTGAATCCAGCATTGAGCAGGGGATTGGACACAAGGATTATGATTCTACATGTGAATGGTGCAGAAAATGTGAGAAGTCAAATGTATTGTAATTTTTGCAGATGAGTCCAGGCTGGAGAAGTAGACATGGCTGTCTGGGCCACAAGGAATAAACTGGAAAATTAAATGACTCCACCTGAAAGAATGTCAGCTGTAATTCACCATCTATAACTGTACTGTAATCTCTTATATGTTCTGTAGGACTAGTATCTACCACTATGTGTCACCATATGGCGGTAATATCAGTGCTGGTCTTTGTATAGAGATTTATTTTCAATAACATTGTGGTCATCTCCTGAGGTTCCCTTATACCAACACAGCTATAATCATTATTACCTGGTTAGGGGCCACAAGGAGACACAGACAGAAAGGACCACTGTGCAAGAACAATATATGGGCCCTTTGCAGCCCAAGAGCACCTTCTTTAGAGGTAGATATGGGCCCCCTTACCTCTTGCACCCATGTGCAGTTGCGCAGGTTGCACCAATGACATGTCCTCCTGTTATGGGCCCACTCAGATGTTTTGCCCCCCCCCCCCCCCTGAGCTGAACCCCTAGCTACACCTCTGACCCTGTGACTGGATATGAGTATAAACCTTTAACAAAAAAAGACCTTGGGATTGCCGACTAGACATTAAAAATAGAAGAAAACTTGCACTATAAGGTCAATAGAAATTCTTCACATAGGGATTAGTGATGAGCGCGTATACTCGTTACTCGGGTTTCCCCGAGCATGCTCAGGTGGTCTCCGAGTATTTTGGCGTGCTTGGAGATTTCGTTTTTGTCGACACAGCTGCATGATTTGCAACTGCTAGACAACCTGAATACATGAGGGGATTGCCTAACAAACAGGCAACCCCTACATGTATTCAGGCTGCAGCTGTGTCGACAAAAACTAAATCTCCGAGCACGCCAAAATACTCGGAGACCACCCGAGCATACTCGGGGAAACCCAAGTAACGAGTATACGCTCTCATCACTAATAGTGACTCCCACTATCCACAAGAACACAAACTAATTTAACCATACAAAGGAGAATGTAACAATCAAGGCAAAAGGAAATACAGAAGGATTTCAGCTGAACCTTTGTTAAAAAAGCTGCAAAATAAAAAATGGCATCAAAATGGCAATGAGAATGGAGAAGCAAGATAGATCAAATATCATATGTGATGGTGAATCATCAAATGAAGCCCAACTGCATACTGAGACGGATACTTCAACATATAAAGACATTTACAATAAAACACATATAAAGAAACTAATCAGCCATTTAGTAAGTGTATGTCTTAACATAAGAGCACTAACTCTACTGACTACATAAAAAAGTGCATTTTTAAGACATGTTTAAAAGTGTTGGCATTGGGAAATAATTGAATTGTCTTGGGTAGTGCATTCCAAAGAATTGGCGCAGCATGCGAGACTGTAGTGGGAGATTAAGATTATTGAAGATGTTAGCAATAGGTCATTAGCAGATTGAAAAGTCAGTCCAGCCGCTCTCATCTTCCACATCCCACCAAGCTCTCGCGCTCGTGCATTGTACCCAGTCACTGACAGCACCTGCATGCGATCTCAGCGAGGGGTAGATGTCAGTGGATGGACTAATCTGTCAATTGAATGCAGGATCCAGGCATTTGCATTTAGTAAGTAAATGAAGAAAAAAAATTCTGTAGGAAAATGTACTTAGCCTTTAATGTAAAATTAGCTGTAATAAAGGCACAGTACATTTGTCAGAGCCCATTTTGAGTTTTGCAATGTGGCTGACATATCAGCTGCGATATTACAGTAGCTCTACGATGTGTATCAATTGCTGTTATCCACCAAGAGAGTTGTCCTTTTAGATTCCGCAGAAAACAATTGAGAAATCATCAGTGCTCACAAACAGTATCACTGCTCAGCTCTATATCAGTGCGCGCTCCAAGACCAACTCCATGTAAAGCCCCTGTCTGACATTAGAAAGACCTGGATTAATACATGGAAAACAGATCTGCGTTTGTATTGTGCCCTGGATGTATTGAAGATCACATCAAGAAAAGGAACAAATGGCAAAATGTCTCCTACTGCTAATGCCGGATTATTTGCTAAACTAATCAAACGACTTGGAGTAGAATTCAGTAAAAGGGTTTGCTCTTCTTTTTGTGATCTTCTTTTACCATTGTTACTATGGCTGCAAAATGGAAAGGGTGGTCAAATATCATGTTCCCCGAGACATCGCGTCCAGTAACCATGGCGATCTGAGCAGCAGGAAAGGAAAAGCTTCAGAAAGCTGTGCACGCTGAAAAAATATAGTGCAGTGAATCATAATAGATCAATGAATGGCTGGTGTATGGAACGTGCCCAAGAGAAGAAATTACTACATACTTTATGATTCTCTTCCATTGATTCAGTCATTTTAGATAAGTGGATAATTAAAAATCATCCTCCGCACTGATTCTCCTTGACCTTGCAAGTAGACTTTACCCTAAAGGGGCCACACTCATATTACAACTTCCTACATTGAAATATCATTGTTCTCTATGGCTCCTTTATATCTGTATAAACGTCATAATCTAAAAAGCAAGGAAAACATATTGATAGATGGAAAACCCAAGAAGGTTGTCCATCGAAAAGAAGTTACCTCCTATATAGGGGATAGGTGTTATTTTGTAGATTGGTGTGGGTCCAACCACTGGGGACTGTGTTGATTGGCAGGACAGGGAACTTTTATCCCAGTTAGAATGGTGCAGTGGTCATAATCGACATCTATTTTCTAAGTGGCTACCCCCAGAAGCAGAGCCCAGCTCTTAGTCTTTCCAAAGAGAATGATTGATACTCCATCATTGTAATGGGAACATAAATGCCCCATTTTGCCAAGTTTTTGATGGTCCTAGTTGTAGTACCACTACCTATTTAGAAGTTATTATCACCTAACCTGTGGACAGGTGATAATTTCTCTTCTCCGGATAGCCCCTTTTTATTTTGGAAATATATGTAATTTTCTGTATTACGTTACATCAAATATTTGTAAAAAGAACGGTCCACTGTATTCAGGTGGAGAATTACTGGTAGTTTCTGTAGCTCCAAGAGAAGTAAATGAAGAGAGTTGTGCATATGGGTTATGGCCTGGGTGCAGCAACCAGTGGCCAACTCGTCAAGCTGGTTGAGAGCTACCCCTTTAAGAACAGGTGTTTGGGTCCCAGAATTAGGCTTTGCATCTGCATCAGACATTAAAGGGAGAACCTGTGGACATAATAATGAGCCCACAACAGGGCCCCAATTCCTCCGTAGTGGGACAACCCCTATTTGGTGCTTATTTTATAGTCAATTCTATTTCTTATGGGTTGATCTACAATTAACCTATTACTTATTAATATGTCCTTTGTGTGCAATAGTACCAATAAGGTTAAAAATGGATGTGCACGTGTTTTTCATAGACGGAGATAAACCCTCAGACACCTTTTCCTTAGATGAGCCAAATAATCCCAAGTATGACATTGATTAGGGGAATTAATCATGTATTTCTTAAATGCAATAAAAGATTATTCTTTATGGTTGAGGTTATATCCACTTATCAAGCACAGAATGACGTATATGGTATTACAAAAGATATTGCGCTTTATCGCTTTTATTGTGGTTTCCATGGCGATCTAAAATCATGCTGGTAGCTTAGTTACACTGACCACAAAGCATCAGTTTGAGGAACTTACTGATAATATAGTAGATGAAAACGGTTTTATTCTGCAGAAGCTCAGTAGTATTAACCCATTCTTATCTGGTTTGTAACCGCGTGGTAACAAGAAAGCTTTGGAGATTTCATTAGGCATGTTGAATTATCTACTTGATTTCCAACTGGATTCATAATAAGCAATAATTATGGCATCTAGAATTCTTAAAGCATAACAAAACCTTTTTTTTCCTTTTTTAATTTAAATATCCTTTAGGCATTGCTAAGTTATTACATTGTGTTATATTCTTCATCACTTTATTTTATTTCCTTCCCTCTCAAACACTATGCTGCAGTGCTATGTCAAGCTGGTGAATCATGGACCCACTGCACCACCCTGGAGTGGCGTGACTAAGCGTCTACCTGGATTTCACTAGAGCCCTAATGTTGGAGTTAGGCTTGAGCTGCAGATAGCCGCCAGGAACCACTCCAGGGCAGTCCCCGGTACTGCGGCTGCTGACCCAAAAGGTCAGGATAGCAGCCACGGACACAGATTCAGAGTCACTAGAATGAAATGATTTGGATAACTGATAGAACAGAAATCAGAGCCGGTTCAGACAGAACAGGATTAGGCACGACAGAACAGCCGGGATGAACTCAGGGTTTAGGTGAGACAAGTTCTGCATAACTGGTAGATAACGCAGGTTCAGAGAGGATGGGTTCAGGATACAGGATCAGGTTCAGGCAAGACAGGTTCAGGGATAGGTTCAGATACCGACAGTAGGGTCTCAGGAACAGGGACCTGACAACTGACTAGTTGAACAACTACTAACTAGAAAACTAACATTTCTCAGGTATCTCCCTACAGGGGAGGGTGCCTTAAGTGTTTAATGCCTCCCATCTATTGGCTGGCTGAAAGCATTTCCAGGAGTGAGTGCGCTGCCACTTTAAGAAGTGGGGTGCGTGGGTTGCCAGGAGACCAGTGCGATCTGTGCAGGCCCTGGAAGTAGGAAACTGCGGCAGGTGAAAGAAACGCTGCCGAACAGCCGTGGTGGTGAGTATGTTGGCATCTCTGATGGGAGGGAAGAGAGGGACCACGCAGGTACGCCGGTGCTGGTGTTACATGCTATTTCAAAGCCCAGTTTATGCTCCCTTTGAAGCTATTTTAAACTTCCTGCTCAGCAAAATCCATACTCTGCTTTCAAAGAGTCTGTGATACAGGAACTGTCTGAGTTCTGGGGTTAGGAGCAGAGAGGCTCAGACAGGGAAAGTCCTGCTCACAAGCTGTTTGGATATAGTGGATGGATCTTGCCAGGCAGCAGTTGAAAGAAGCTTATAAAGAAGTAGGAACTGGGCATTGAAACAGCTGCAGCATAGTGTGTGGAGAAAAAGGCAAAATAAGGTATTGAAGTATATTACAACAATTCATAACATTAATTAAATGAAAATGTGTTTAGTTAATCTTTACTCATTTCCACACGAGGTAGACTTCTGCCTATTATGGATATAATGATGGTAACAATGAAACTTACAAGGGGCGCCCCATGATAGTCTCACAATGGTAGGGTAATTCAGCATGAAACTAACATTGTTATTGACAAAAATTGATTCCAGCACTGACCATAAGACTAGGATCACATGACCATATTTTCTCTCATCCAAGAAAATGAGTCCAATTATGCTAATCACAATGATCAGCGTTTGATCACAGTGTCATCAGTATGATCCGATGAGGAGAAGATAAAAAAAAATTCTCCATCTTCTCCATTCTGTCAGTCCGTGAAAATTGGACCACATTTGGATGTCATGCGAGTCCGATTTAATTCCACAGTTTCATTGACTTGCATAGTCAATTATCGGTTGCAAAGTTTTTTCTTGAACAGACTCTGTCTGAGGAAACAATTGGACATGTTCATGACCCCATAGAATAACATTGTTCTGAGTGCAATCTGATATTTTATCGGATCGCACTTGGACCGAAAATAGGAGCCCTTAAATATATGCATCCACCTCCCCATTAAGATGCATGTTCTTGTATCCATTCTGCTGCAAGTTCTCCTGAAAGGACTCTTGCTTTGTTAGGTTACTTACAATAATAACAACACTGTTCTGCAGGTAAACCTTAGTTTTACCTACACACCCTGCAACCAAGTGCTAATCTGGAAAATAGTGCGTCCATTTACTGTCAGTGTGATTTTTGCCATTGTGATAACTTTGTGTGCTCACATCCTTATTGTTGTGGGCAATCATTTTGTCTGGAGATTTAAACCTCTAGATCTTTAACAGTACAGAAGGTATATATTCAGAACTGTACCCGGTCCGAGCCAGACATGCCCGAGCCATCTAATGGACATCTGTGTCCTCCTGATTCCATATGCAGGTTTTTTTGTGTTGAATTCTTTAAGAATCCGATATACAAAATTGTAGCATGTTGCACTGGATGTAACATGCATTGAGTATTGTTCCCTAGAAGCTCTACAAATCTTGGCACGCATATGTAAGTTGATAGATCCTGGACAGCAGCAGAGGGAGACTGCGTGGCTCATACTAACGAGCTGTATGCAATGTCATTCAACCTCTTACATATGACTTTGCCATGTGGATAAACTAAGAGCACATTGAGGTCCATTTTAGGCCATTAATGTGCGCTGATCGACTACATTCAAGTCGTTTGGCTCTGATTTATTGGCCAGTGTTCATAAACTGATATGCAATTTTGGGGTCATAACAATCTCCAATATGATTGTTCTGTCTCCAAAATACAGTACGTTATCGGCCGCACATACCCTGTCTGATGGAGCGATGTACTACCAATGCTGATGATATTTATGCATGCTTTTTCCTCGTTTGCTAGGTTCCTCGGGATATATCCACATCTATAGATAATCCGGTGTGAAATCAGATGAAATTGTGGGCTCGTGATTGACACCTTAAAAAATTAATAGAAAACCATCTACCCTTGGGAAGGAATGATGTACAAGTCCAATGTTTAAAAATATAATCTTTATTATATCAAAAAATATTCATTAAAAAATTGACACAAATAGACTATTGGAAGGGGAAGAAATAATACATCTACACCAGAATTCAGCATATATGCCACAGAAAAAAGGGGCACACCCACTCCATAAGGACACCAACCAGGAATAATAAGTAGTAAACAATTAATTCGCTTATATATAATTCATTAATACATCACATATTGTGGTCTGCGCTATAAATACAATGCTGCACAACATTAGCCCCATGTGATAAATGTAAAGCTCATGGTAAATCCATAATATACCACAGAAATGAACAATGGTGGCTAGTATATTAATTGCCCATAGATAAAGTGCAGAGTGTGCAGCTCCCGTAATGAAGGTAGTACCGAAACGTACGTTGGGGCGGGCACACACATCCCTCTGGAGCTCTTCCAGGAACTGCACACTCTGCATTTGATCAAAAGGTAATTATGCTGTTGACCACTATGATGATTGTTTAGGGTATATTATGAATTGCCATAAGCTCTACACTGAATATAGGGGAGCTGCGGTATTGTTGGCTGAATATTGTGTACTTAAGAAACTAATGTAAGTGAAGAACAACCATAGGAGATACTTCACCACAAAATTAAGTACACAAAAACACTAACAACAAATACTAATAGGAATTGTGATGTTACAAAATGCTTGGTTGTTGTAATTAATATGAAGAATATCAGGCCATGTTCACACTATGTTCACATTTGGTTTTTTTTGTTTTTTTTTGCTGTGTTTTTTGGAATGCAGATTAAAAGTAGTTTTTTACAGAACCAACAAATGCTGAGATTTCAGAAACCTCATCTACACTCTTGTTTTCCTCTTTCTGACTGAATTTGAGAACTGCAGCATTTTCAAAATCTGCAGCATGTCAATTCTTTGCAGCATTTTTGATGAATAAAACTGACTTTATTAAAAATTTACTGTAGACAAAGCATGCATGAATTCCATACCCAAAAACGCTACAATAACGCATCAAAAACTGTGCGAAAAACGCCAGGAAAATGTGAAAAAGGGCAGTTTCAGCACAGCATTTTTTACTGCCAAGAGATCAGGTTCTGTCTACATAAAAAAAATCTTTTAATGCTTGTGTACATAGTTTTATGAGGAATTCTCTTTTTGATTTATCATGGTATTTGGAGCTAACGGTTCACTTTTGGTTTTCTAATATTTTATTATTCAGATTTTATGGTATGATAACATGGCACTTGTGGACTGACAGGCTAGCTTTGATAACTCCTGATAATAAGTCAGAGATAACTGAGCTTAATCATCTTCATATGTGGATTTCATTGCTTGCCTATGCGGTACAGTCTCCTTCTCGGGCACAGTCTGCCTCCCGATGTGATGTCTCCACAGGCATGTAACTTCTTCAGGCAGAAAATTGACAAGCTATCCCTTTATATTATATACATCAAAATGCTGATAAATTTAATATAAAAATTCTGAAGAGTATGCTAGATTTAATCTCGACAATATGTAAAACAAGCAGATTTCATATCAAATATGTCAAGACTAGAGGCTTAGAGTTTAACTTGCTGATGTAAAATTGTGATTTGAAACAATGGCAGAAACTTCACAGCAAGTGTTCTTCTGGAGCTCCATCTAAGCAGAGACTCCCTGCAGCACGTGACATGAGACACATCTGTCTGATTCTACAATTCTGTTCAAAACGTATCATAAAATACATGGCTCATTATACAATCGAGACTAACTTCTACTACTGTGCAAACTAAGGGCACCTCCCGGCACTAAGCAATGCACATCCTTCAATGGTCACTATCCTAGAACCAGTCATGATTTTTGCATCTAAAGGTCCCGTTACATGTATCAATGTCCCAGCGATCCCACCAACGATCCGATGTGGATGGGATCGCTGGGACATAGTTAGCTGATCGCTGGTGAGCTTTCACATTGACAGACCCACCAGCGATCAGGACCAGCGAGCAAGCTGGTTTCTAATGTAAACAGCGGGTATCTAAGAGCCATGCGGCTCTTAGATACCCGCTGTTTACATAGGAAACCAGCTCCCAGGGTCGCTGATCGATCTCGCTGCCACACGCAGTGATGCGTGCTGGCCAGCGGGAGACCAACGATCAAAAAACGGCCCAGGACTTTCCAGCGCAATCAGCGATACCCGGCAGGGGGGCCGGTCGCTGATTCATGTCACACACAGTGATATTGCTGGCGAGATCGCTGTGGCGTCACAAAACCGGCGATCTCGCTGTGTGTGATGGGGCCTGACACTTAGTCCTACCTATCAATTCTTTGATCAGTGAGGTGTGTGAGATCTTGTTTTTTGCATTTCTATGTGTATCATTTTTTAGCACATAAAAAAACATCTATTTTTCTTGGTGAATGGGCAGAAAATTGATTTCTATTTTTTTTTTCAATTTTTAATATAATTTTCTGAAACATTCTAAATTAAGATTCCAATGTATGTTCCAATTTGTAAAGAATGTTAGATACTTATTAAGGGGTTCACCGGTCTTAAACTACAAGTCTTCAGTTACTCACATCACACGCACTGCGAAGATCCTCCAGTGCCAACGACAGGATCAGGCAGTCATGTGACTGCCAGTATGCGATTTACATAATTCCGGCCCCATTCCAACTAGACTATGAATGTGGACACATGTATGCAAATCACATACTTGTTTTTCATGCACCGACATCTTCGACACTGGCATCAAAGAATCCTCACAGAGCGGAGTGCCCGTGATGTGAGGATTAAAAAGGCTTCAGTCACACTTTAATATGTTTTCAGGGTTTAAAAAATATTTTTGTTACAAGAATATTCTCTTCAATTTTAAATTGGTATAGTTGTAAAGAGCTTGTAAAAACAAGGAACTTTGATATGTTATTAAAAATTCTCTCTTTTCTCATGAATGGAAGAATCTGTAGTTTTATTGTTCATTGCCTAGATTATTGGCGCCTGAACATACAGCAGGGCTTATAAGCTTTTTCCAACAGAGCTTGTAAGCGCTGCTCTAAATCTAGCCACAATTCTAGAAAACTCTATTAGCTCCTGATCCAGCCTGCCTCAGTACCAGATGCTTTACCTCTGCTTACACCATTGGAGAGTTCACAGTCTGAGCTACCATCGAAATAATGGCGTTGGTCCGAATTTGTCAATCAAGCAGGAACGCACAATCGGCAGCAAGCAAGAATACGGGAGGCAGGGGAGACATGCTTTCTAGCTTCAGAATATGCGAAAACCCCTTAAAAATAATAACATTTTTTAATTATTTTTTTACTGATATTATTAAACTTTTTTTTATTTTTCTTATATCTTTTTGTAAACTAGTGCATTGGTATATGCATGTATGACATTACTGCCAGTGCTTGGAGTCACAAGGGGCAGCCCTGTGTGCCCCTCCCTTATGATTGCTTTTGATCACAGTATTAAAGAGAAAACTCTGATCTGCCGCTGTTGAGGTTGCAGTTGTCGAGAAGTCAATTCAGGACATAATTCACTGTTTCAATAAATGACATGGAAGAATCCCATTCAATGATGATGGTGAATGCATCTTTTCTTTAGACGCTGTGGCAATAAATGGGATATTCCATGACAGAGCGGTGAAATGCCTATCACAGGTGGTTCAGTAAGATATTTGGGTAAAATCTGAAACAAGAGATCGTACACCCATCTAGATCATAAGTAGAATATTACATCTGCTGTAAATGGCGGAAAGTAAATATCAGCACAACGTCACTACTTTCCAATCATGCCATCCTCTTGTCGTTATTCGAAAGAACCGACAGAACGGCCCGTTTTAACCAGGAATACTGAAAAAAATATGGGCTCTCTGAGACCGAAGCCTCATTGTGTTATCTGCAGAAAACGTCTGCTCGTATTTTTAGTCTCACTCATTATCACAAATCGCTCCTTATAGGAAGCCATGTTAAAAGGCCATATGTGTATCCGCAAGAGTCTTTTAAAGTGGCTGGTAAGGCGACATTGACTGTAAAGTGACGGCTTATGTGGGAAAACGTGGAGGGCTGTCCTGGCAGATTATAAGCCAAACGCTCTGACATGACAGCATTTTAAGCGACATAGAAAATTGCAGATCCATGCTCCCCTGCTGTGTCACTGTTCTGTGCCAGGGTCCTCAGATCTCCTCTCAAGGCTTCCTCGCCTGTCACTACAGCGCTTCCTGAGTGCCTCGCCTGCGCACTTACTGTACAGTCTTCACATTCTTCACTTTCCAGGCTTTGTAAAATGGAGCTTTCTTTTTATGTAAATGAGGCCGGGGTCACAGAGTTCTTAACGCTCAATCTTTTATCATTATAATTCCCTCAAGTTTCACACGTCAGATAATAACCATGTCTCAGTGCTTGTTTTACCAGGAGGATTCACTGAAACACGGCACGGACCATTTGTATATAGCACGCTCTATTATTGGCCCATGTATCCAACTTTTCGCGTCTATCTACAGTTTATATCTATTCTACATTTTAAGATGGCTAACTTCCAAAGCATTATTATTCACCCATTAATGATGCAGCCAATTTTCATTGTTTTTGCTTTTTATTCTTTTTTTTTGCCTGGAATTTGTCATCAGTTTAGTCACCTAATCTGAGAGCAGCATAATGCAGAGAAAGTGACCCTGAATCCAGCAATGTGTCATTTTACTGGGCTGCTTGCTGTAGTTTTCATAAAATCACTGTTGTATCAGCAGGAGATTATAACTAGAGGACTAGTAATCCTGCTGCTATGTAGTCCTCCGTACACAGGGCCTCTGTAACACCCCACCCCCACCACTGATTAGCAGCTTTCTGGCTATGCACAGTGTAATAATAATTTTTAAAGAGCCAACACATTCCACAACACCTTACTTTTAGAGGGGCATTTTACAGACAATAAAGACATTACAAAATAACACATAAAACAGATATCTAAAGGAGTGAGTGATGCGCTAGCAAGCTTGCAATCTATGAGTGTACATAGAAAACTGCCAATCAGTAATGTGGGTGGGTCTATATAGGGCTCAGCATTCATAGAACAGCTAGATCTGCAGCAGATATAATACTGATTTTAGCAAAATAACATCAAACAGCCCTGTAAGTTGTACATCACTGGAATCAGAGTTTCTGTTCCTTCATCATGCTGCTCTCATATGGATTATCAAAATCCTTTAGAAAAATTTCCTGGCCATATGAGGGTTTGTTTTTAGCAGGATGTAGTTTTCAATGGCACTATTAACTTACCATATAATGTGCTGAAAAAAGGTGTAGATTCCAAATGATGTGAAATGGAAAAAATAAGTTATGGCATTTATTGTACAATAAAAATACCTGGGAACATGATTCACAATGTCAGTACGATTACTGTGATATCAAACATGTATACTTTTTTGTTCCTATTTAGGTCAAACTGTATCAGCTCACAGCCATATTTTAATTGAGTCTCTGTGCTGATATTAGGCAAATAAATTCACCTACAGTATATCTCTTAAAGAGGAGCTGTAAAGAGGAGCTGTGATCAATTCAAAAATTTTGTGCTTATTTTATTCCTGCTGCTCCCTTGAGTATTCATTTTTTTGGCTTTGGAGATATGTTTTTTTTTTTATTAAGTGCCAATTTTTATTGTCTTTTTCAAAGGGGTGTTGCTCACAAGATTCCCTAGCGGCGTATTCATAGGCTGTTCTTCATTATTATCCTGTGAGCAGTGGCCCTTGGTAAAGATTATAAAAATTCAGCATTGAATAAAAGCCCCCACATCTCTAAAACTGCATGGCGGATTTAAAAAAAAAAAAAAAGAATGAAATACCGTAGTTTGGGAAGGAATGGGAATAGAATAACAACAAAACTTATCACCTTAAACACAGAGCCAAAAAAAGAGACCATCCCGATTTGGGTACAGCTTGTCGTGGTTGGATGGCCTTTATGCCTTTTTTTAATCTAAAGCAGTGTTTAATCAAAAGCAGTGTTTCCTAAGTACCCTATGTTATTTATATGCACTATTACTATTCTCTTACAGCAGGGCTTTTGGTCTTTTTTTTCTATCTTAGGTTTTGTCTCCTTAAATACAGTACCAGAGGGAGTAGCAGACTAACAGCACCCATGCCCTCAGACCAGCCCCCTTGGCTTTGGGTCTTACCACCCTTCTCCAACTCATTCAGCACCTTACCGTACAATATCCCACTGTGTAACGTGTAAGATTACCAGCTAATGGAATATCACAGATTCATCTATGTTAGGAAATTGCCATAATAACTTTTAGGGCCTTGCTAAAGATGTTCTCTTATGGAAACCAATCCAGATTTCCAACTATAAGATTGCATCATCCAAAATCGCATACTTTTATCATCTTATGTACTCACAAACACAACATTCTGCATTTCTTTAGCGTTCCTAATGTAAAATCCATTTGTAACAGATGACTAACTCTTACCAACAAGAAGCCAAGCTAATGCCCGCTTTGTTTCACTGTGTGGCTAAAATGTCTACGGTAATTTGACAACTGCATAAAACTAAATTGTAAATCTACAGAAAGTGAATCAGGGCACGGCTGCTGTTATTACAGGTTTATTCTGCTAGAAAAATACAGAATGATTTCTATTACAATGGCAGACCGTGCATTTATCAGTACGCTGCTTAAGTTGCGGTTATCCTTTGATATTTACACCATGGTGGCTTTGAAAGCCACTGTATGAACTTCAGTAACTTCCTTACTGCATACAGAAGAATGGCTTTTTCACAAGGACTGTGAGATGGTATAACTAAATGAAGATATTGTAACACAATATATAAACCAGGGTATGAGAACAAAACTGATAAAAGAAGACAAATGATGTTGCGGAAGCGTATAAGATTCCAGCTTGGAGGCTAAAGCACATCTGTCACAAGATTTCAATTAATAAACTGCAAATATTGGTAAATGGCATTTTCAATGGATCTGATGAGACAAGTGTGCTTTAAAAATTCATGTCAGAATGGCTATATAATTCTGATGTTAAAAAATATGTCCAGGTTAAAGTTGAAAATCTGCAGTTACTCTGCATGACTGCACACTTCTGAACCTTCATGGTACGTGCACCTAAAGCTGTCAGGATTTTCCAGTTTCGGTTGGCGAGAGCGAACAGTCATGTGACCGCAATGATGCCATTTTCATACTTCCAGCCACATTATGACTAGACTTTATCTGGCCTCACTAAATACAGGTGACTTGAGCAAGGCCAAGCACATGTAGTCAACACATGCCATCATGTATGTAAATCATATTCTTGTGCTCTTGTGACCATCTGCTCATGCCTCTGGCTCCAGGGAATCCTGACAGTGTGTGGTGCACACCTTGTGAGAATTCAGAAGTCTGAAGTTACATAGAGTGACTGCAGACTTTTATCCCAAACCTGGACAACCTCTTTAAGATGTGTCCAATTTTGGGCACCACATTTTAAAAAAGACATCAACAAACTGGAGCAAGTTCAGAAAAGAGCGACCAGAATGGTGACCGGTCTGCAAACCCTGTCTTATGAGGAAAGGTTGCAGGATTTGGGAATGTTTAGTTTGCAAAAGAGAAGACTGAGAGGAGACTTAATAGCTGTCTACAAATATCTAAAGGGCTGTCACATTGTAGAAGGATCAACTTTATTCTCATTTGCACAAGGAAAGACTAGAAGCAATGGGATGAAGCTGAATGGGAGGAGACACAGATTAGATATTAGAAAAAACTTTTTGACAGTTAGAGTGATCAATGAGTGGAACAGGCTGCCACGAGAAGTGGTGAGTTCTCCTTCAATGGAAGTCTTCAAACAGAGGCTGGACAGACATCTAACTGGGATGATTTAGCGAATCCTGCTTTGAGCAGGGGGTTGGACCAGATGGCCCAGGAGGTCCCTTCCAACTCTACGATTCTATGATTCTATGATTCTATGATCATTTTAGGAGTCCAACATATTCTAATGCTTCGCTCATACTGGCGAGTAGCATCCTATGACTCTCTCATGCGAGAGAATCAGATCCTATATGCAGATGACCCTTGGTTCAAACTCTGCCTCGAGAGAATCAGATGCTATATGTGATCGTGAGCTGGGTGTCATTTTACTGTGATCCAATTCTTCTCCAATGTGAGAATTGAATCACAGGTGTGGAGAAGATCGAAAACTTAATTTCTCCATGCTGTCCATTGCATGAGTTGGCGTATATTGGACTTTAAAATTTCAATTCAATATCTTGCACGCATCCATAGACTTGTATGGGTGAGGGCAGTCTGATATACACTGCCAATCACAGCAAACACCGTTTTTTTCCCATGCTGACTTGGCTTCAGAAAAAAACCGTTAGTCAGCACTGCTCCATAGTATAACATTGGAGCACGTGCAATCCGATGGAACATCACATAGCACTGGTCCGAGTTATACGGCAATGTGAGTGAATCCTAAAAGCATATAAACATTTTGCAAACGTATAATTATTCTTTAAAAGGAACCTGTCATGTTGAACATGGAATCTGATTAGTAAGACAGCATGTTAAAAGACAGGAAAAGCTGAGCTAATTGATATATAGATTTTTGGAAGATAATTTATTTATGGGCTCCTACTGAATGGTATTACATCAATTGCTGTGCTTTTACCTACAGAAAAAATAGACCCTAATAAAAAATGATAAGCAGCATTTATACTATGCGTTCCAGGTATATATGGTAGGCGTAAACTGCCAATAACTGCTCACCTATGGCTATGGATCATACCTCACCTTGGTCATACAAAGTGGATGTTTCCACTGCCAAAGTACTAATTTCTTATCTTAAAATATTACATTTTTCTTTCCTTGATATGCAACAATACATTAATACCAAACGCCACCATCAAATTTTAATAAATCCAGTTGACTTCCAAAGTTCTTCTACATTCATTTACAAGATAGCATTACATGAGGACTAACATTGCTTAAAAATGCAGATCTACAAAGGTGGAAATTGACATGTCTCCGGGGAAGTGCTATTTTTGCCGGAGCGAATATGAGCATCTTTAATTCAAATCGTAGAGCAGACAGGGCGTGTTATTATTGCCTGCTGTGCGCTGTCTGGAAGACTGTCTGCCACACTGCTGTGTATAGAGATAACTGTTCTCGGGGCAGACTGCTCGCCAGTCATCTCCTACACAAAATATTTCAGCTCATACATGATGCAAAATGACTTTTATTCAGTAATTCAAGATGATAATTTACTTGCTGACTACACTGGGATTTCCTAAGTTGAGATTAATCATTGGTGCCATCACATGATTTTTCCCACTATATAGTTTTTACTGATCATTTTGTCTAACAGAAGAGTGATAGGATTGCTATTGGAGAGGATATATTATTAAAGCAAAAAAAAAAGAGATTCCAGCTCCTAAAATTCCAAGTTTATTCAAAGCATTCAAAATAATGAATCCAAAAGTGATCGAGGAAACGCAATTCATTGTTTGCCTTTGTTGTATCATGGAGCAAAACATTACAATGAACACATTTTATTCAATTATTTAAAAGCATGCCCAAATAAAAAATACTACTAAGGGCGCAGTCAGATGAATGTATTACTCACATGAAGATCACATCGTAATCCTCGGACTGGCCGGCGGGTTTCCTGACCTGAATGTGACAGTTGCATAGGAATATATGCTGTCACGCTCATGTCAGGAGAACAGACAGCCAGTCCGAGGATTGCGATGTGATCCTCGGGTGAGTATTACAGCCGTCTGACTGTGCCATAGTATGTATAATCATAAGAATTAGGCTTGGATAAATGCCCAAGTAGGAGGAAAGACTAACATTAGACCATAGAAAATGCTAATACAACATGACCATAGAAGATGAGATCTATTAGGGGAACCAAATCCAATTAAGACAGTATAGGGAAAAAAAGGTTTAGGTGTTTTGTGTAGTAAATGACCCTGATAAAGCACAAACAATTCAATCAATCAATCAACTTTATTATCGCCAAGTACATATTACATATATACAAGGAATTCTTTGTGGCAAAGAGGCAACATAATATATAACAACAGATACAACAAGTAACATCTAACAAGACAGATACAGTATATAGTCTACACATGACGATTTAATTGTTGAACAGAGAGTAGATAGAAGCTGTTCATATGGCGGTTGGTACTGCATTTGGGGACTCTGAAGCGACGTCCTGAAGGGAGTAGTTGGAATGAGGAGTGTCCCGGGTGAGAGGGATCGGATGAAATTTTCAATGCGTGGGATCGAATACTCTTATCATAAAGATCCTGGATTTTAGGCAGGGGGAACCTATAATTCTCTCTGCTGTTCTGAAAGTCCTTTGCAAGCGGAGTTTGTCATGCGCAGTGGCTCCCCCATACCAGACTATCAGAGAGGAACAAATCACAGATCTGATGACAGCATTAAAGAATAAGATCAGCAGATTCTTAGACAATCCATATCTTTTCAGCTGACGCAGGAAGAACATCCTCTGTTGTGCTTTTCTTATAACAGCATCCACGTTTTTCCCCCATTTAAGATCATGAGAGATGATAACACCAAGGAATTTGGTCTCTGTGACCCTAAGAACCACTTCGTCATGGATGTAGATTGGAAGTATCTCATGTTGATCTTTCCTAAAATCCACAACCATCTCAGCAGTTTTTTAGTGTTGAGTACAAGATTATTGGCTTTACACCAGTCACATATTCTTTCCACCTCACTCCGATACAAGTCTTCAGCATTTCCCCTGATGAGACCAATCAGTGTCATATCATCGGCAAATTTCAAGATTTTTACTGAGTCTGCTGAAGAGATGCAATCATTCGTATAGAGAGAAAACAGTAACGGGGACAAAACACACCCCTGAGGTGCCCCGATGTTTGTGACCAAGGTGTCCGAAGTGAATGGTCCAACTTTTACACTCTGTATCCTGGCTGTCAGGAAGTTATAAATCCACAAGCATAAGTTAAGAGGGACTCCAAGAGCTACCATTTTCTTATGAAGTAAATTCGGATCAATGATATTGAACACTGAACTAAAGTCCATGAAAAGAATCCGGACATATGAGTGCAGTTCATCTGTATGCTCCAAAATGTACTTCAGTGCCAGATTGACAGTGTCGTTTGCCGAACGATTCTCCTTATAGGCAAACTGAAGCGGGTCCCATAGCTTCTGCGTGAATTTTATCAGGTGGGACATCATAATTCTTTCGAAGACTTTCATAGCTACAGATGTGAGTGCTACTGGTCTATAGTCGTTCAACTCAGAGGATCCCACTTTCTTGGGGACAGGGATAATTGTGGAATTTTTCCAACACTGAGGTACAACGCACTCTTTCAGTGACACATTGTATATATTTGTCAGTATAGGGGCAAGCTGGGTAGGTATCACATACTTTCAAACATTGGAGATACACCATCAGGGCCAGGTGCTTTTTTGACCTTAAGTCCCTTCAGGATGCGTATCACCTCTGCCTTGGAGATCACTACTTGGGTGTTGCACAATGAATGATCTTTATATGAACAGACTGAGGAGCTTAGAGATGAATAGCCACTGTGTGTAGAGCTTGCCTCAAATCTGCAGTAGAATTCATTTAACTCTGCTGCCAGACTTCTGCTGGGGTTCACTATAGTGGGGTGGCTTTTATAATTGGTGACCTCTCTTAATCCTCTCCATGCAGATCTAGTATCTTTTGATGAGAACCTTTCCTCCAGAATCTTTGCATACTCGTGTTTGGCTAACTTGATCTCTTTAGATAGCGAGTTCCTAAGTTTCTTGAATTCAGTAATATCGCCTGCTTTATAAGCCTCCTCTTTTCTCTTACGGATCAACCTGACTTTATTTGAAAACCACGGCTTGTTGTTTCCCCGAAAGTGGACAGATTTGGATGGAATAAACGTGTCTTCACAAAAACGGATATATGGAGGAGGAGGAGCGCCGAGGAGATGGCTGCTCTGGCATGAGGCTCAATTCTGACTGTGGTGGTTGGCACCCTAATATGGTAAGTGACAATAAATGTGCTGCCACTCTCCGAAGGCTGTCCCTAAAATTATCCCTATAGTATTAGCCATAATAACTAATTCATAATTAAGGAAACAAGGAAGAAAATAATAATATATTTATCTTTGTTAAGTATATCTCCCTAAGTCTCGAAGTCTCAATGATTTTCCCCCCAGAGATGAGCAGGGTTCATCAAGAGTAGTGATGAGTGAGTATACTCGTTGCTCGGGTTTTCCCGAGCATGCTCGGGTGTCCTCCGAGTATTTTAGCGTGCTCAGAGATTTAGTTTTTGTCGAAGTAGCTGCATGATTTATGGCTGCTAGACAACCTGAACATGTGGGAATTCCCTAACAAACAGGCATTCCTCACATGCATTCAGCCTGTCTAGCAGCCGCAAATCATGCAGCTGAGACAACGAAAACTAAATCTCCGAGCACGCCAAAATACTTTGAGGACACCCGAGCATGCTCAGGAAAACTCGAGCAACGAGTAAACTCACTCATCACTAATCAAGAGACAAAGTTTCAACTTAGGTCCAATCACCCATGGAGGAAAACCGTGAAAGTGCACATTTACCTCACCACTATGGGACCCTGTGGTTTTTGTGCTACACACCTGTCCCAGGTCCAGGCTTTGCTCCCCTCACCTCAGTCCACTGCCCTGTGATGTGCTCCACATCGGGATTTGCAGGTTTCTGTCATATCCTTAGGCCTTTTTAAGGCCCATCAGGATACACAGGTGTATGTCCTGATGGACCTTAAAAACCTAAGGAGATGATGTCACACGCCAGGCCAAACTGCAAAAGCGCAACAGAGTGCCAGTGGACTGAGGGGGTGGGACCAAAGCATGGACCAGAGACAGGTGTGTAACAGTCTGTTTACAATCCGCAATATGTCAATTTCACTTGTGAGTGCACTGAGTTATGTGCAGATTTGGCTCATAGAATTGCATTAGATGCCAAAATACCAAAATTCATGTAAAAACGCACTCAAAAACATAATGAAAATGCAAGTACCCAAATTTACATAATGTGTTTAGAAATGCTGCAGACGATCTGAAACATCAAAAACTCACCCAACACTTACCGTGGGAACATAGCCTTAGTCTTTCTGCAGTCGCTTACTTGCAGTAATCGGGGCAGTGTAGATGGCTGTTACAGTTACCGCTCACTATACAGCGAGCACAATGTAATCATGCCCTGGCACACTGAGTGACATCCAGCTTTGCAGCATTTGTGTCAATCAACGTGTTGATGAGTAATTTTCGAACGCTCCCTATATAGTTATGAAGTGATCAGCTGCAGGGAGACTATACATTCATTTTCTCCCGGTAGCCGTTGCTCCAGTAATGCTATTGTTCACATGCAGCATTTATGCAATGTTTTTTGCTACATTTTTTAATGATGGAATTTGAGAACTTCAGCGCTTTTTTAAATCTGCAGCATGTCAATTCTTTCAGCGTTTTTGCAACATTTTTCCACCTGTGATGAAGAAGTTAACTGCTCCTACCCCCCCCCCAGGGCCTGTAAGCATATTGAAGAAAGCAGGATTTAGTGCTCCAATGTTGAATAGCAAGGCCTTTTAGTATGATAATGAGATAAGGCCCAAAACAGAACTCCAAAGCTTTAGTAGGAGCCACATCAGCATGGGGCAGGAAGGTGCCTGGGGGCCTCAATTAGAATATACCTGTCAGCTAGACACAGAAATACACATCCATTGTCTCTCCCAGCCTCTCCGGCTCCATCCTAGGATCATGGATTATGAGCGCACCTTTCGAGTTAAAGACTCATAAAAATATCTGCGTGACCCTGAGGGAATCGCGCATCTGGCAGTGCGACTCCTCAGTCTGTGAGGTCTCTGGGACCTGAGATATAGAGATTGGCCCTCCACAGCGACCCAGTGGGGCCATGTTTGCTCTCCACACAACAGGCAAAACAATCCGCATTCACTGGTACCTCTCGTGTCCTGATCCGATCATGCTGTAGAAAGTTACACCCTTTCTTAGATATTGGGAATACATTCTGCAGGGAGCTAAAGGGTGGAGATTATTAGCCCACCCTCTAACACAGGGGGAAGGACCCAGCATGCTTAAGAACAACAGCACATGGCAGAGACACTGACTCTCTCACAGAAGAACCAGACGACGATGATCTAATAAGGAACTGGGGACAGATCTGCCAAGGGGAGCAGCGGCCCGTGCTTTGGGGTCTGTCCGGCAACTAAGATTCTTGTACCTGTGGACTGCAGAGCTCCCGGCATCCGCATGCAACCTACAACCTGGTAAATTGACCTCCAGTTTAATATCTCTAAGTCTTGTACCCTTATTGTTATATTTTACTCTGACTGCAAATCCACTGTCATTCCATTGTATAGCTTACTGTATATTTCTGTAATTATCTAGTGCGCCCTTAAGGCAATTAAGCCATAAAATTAATCTTGGGCTGATGCTTTTACTCTGATTACAAATCTTAGAATACCCTGCGGGTAACAAGACATCCTCCCCGGCGACCATTTGCTCCAGGTGCAGTTCCCTTACTGACCTGAGAGACAAAGGGGGCACCGGAGAGCTGTGCCTGTGTAGTTACGTCACATTGGTGACATGAGAGGAACTGGTCTTGTCCTTCACATTGGTGGCAGCGGTGGGATCAGAGTAACAGTGTGCGTGGGACCCCTGCTCCCAGACACTAGAGACTACCAGCGGTAACTTTCACTGCTGGGGTCTTAAGGCCAGCCCAGCACTAGACAGTCAGAGTGCAAATATAATAAGTTGTGTGCGAGGTCAGGGTTGCAGCGGTGTCAGTAACCAGAGGTTCCCAAGATGGCGGAAGGCACCAGGAGTAAGGCAAAGGGGTAGGCCAATGCTATGGTCTATGAGGAGGTGGTGGAGGACAATACCATTGAAGGCGAGGGGGAGCTCAGCCAGGGCTCCCCAAGGAGCCAGACCCCCGTACTCAGTCCCGCAGTGGACTGTCCACCACCTGCCCGCCCCAGCCTGTTCAGATCGGAGGCCCTTTTCCAAGCGGCTATGGCACAGCTCGAAGCTGGTAACGTCGCGGCCCATGACAGACTCCTGGTGGCGGCAGAGAAAGCAGCAGAGCGTGAGCAAGTGGCGGCAGAGAAAGCAGCGGAGCGTGAGCATGCCGAACGTGTGCTGCAGGCTGCAGAACGCCGTGAAGCTGCAGAGCGCTGGCACTGACTGGAGATGGCTCAGCACGGGCTCCCGCTGGACGCTCCAGCCCCACCTGGGACCAAGGCTTCCAAGGACCGGGCGGAGGACTTCACCCTGCTTGAAAAGGATGGAGTCCTGGATTCCTTTCTGCTGGCCTTTGAGAGAACCTGCCTCCAACACCATCTGGCCCTGGATCAGTGGGCAAGGTACTTGACCCCCTGTTTGAGGGTTAAGTCCCTGGAAGTTTTGGGGGCAAGGTACCTGACCCCCCATTTGAGGGTTAAGTCCCTGGAAGTTTTGGGGGACTTACAGTACCTGCTGGGGAGGAGCAGGACTACAACAGCATCAAGCGGGCCATGATCAAGCACTACAACCTCACCCCAGAAAGTTCCGGAGCCTGCAGCGGGGCTCAAAGGACACCTGGACCGACCACATGCGGGCACTGCTGAGAGCTGCGGAGCACTGGACCTCGGGTCTAGAGCTCACCACCTGCCAGGAGGTCTAGGAATTGTTCGTCACAGAGCAGTCCTTGTGGAACTGCTCAGAGGACCTCCAGCAGTTCCTCCGTGACCGGAAACCAAAGGGGGCTTCTGCAACAGCCGCCCTGGCAGACGAGTATGCCAACAACAGGGCGTCTGAGCCAAAGAAGCCTGCCAGCAGCACCTGGAGTGGGGGTAAGCCCAGTCCTGCCCCTTCCCCCCAGCCCCCAGAGTGCAAGGGTGTACCCCCCTGCTGCCCTCTCCAGGCCAGGAGCAGAACCCAGACGTTGTCATCATTGCAACCAGCCAGGACACTTTAAGGCTGCGTGTCCCCAGAGCCATAAGGCCCCATCCCTGTCCCAGAAACCGTCCACAGTTTTGTGTGTGGGAAGGGGTGGTGGGAGGTCCCTGGACAATTAACAACCCGCCATCATCGGCCGCTCAGTGGTCATAGGACTGCGGGACACAGGAGCTAAACGAACCCTGGTATGTCCTGAGGTGGTGTCGCCTCAAGACTTGGTGCCTGGGAAAACCCTTTCCGTCTCCGAAATTGGAGGTGTTGAACCGGCGCTGCCCGGCGCCAAGGTGTTTTTGGACTGGGGTGCCGGGAGGGGAATGCAGGAGGTGGGAGTAACGCCAAATATTCCTGCTAATGTGTTGCTTGGGACCGATTTGGGACGGCTAGTGTCTCAGTGTGTGGCCACTGAACTCCCAAGTCCGGCTCCCCAAGAATGTCATGACTCTACTGTGAATGTTAATGTGTTGAATGTGCCTCCAACAGTGGAGGAGGGAGTGAAACCTGATGGGAAGCCATGCACTGACACTACACACACAGGGCTCACAGTGAGGACAGGTGAGAAGACTTCAGGGCAGAGCTCAGAGGTGGAGGGAGGGGCTGCTATGGGCAGTGTAGGGCCCCTAAGTGAATCCAGCCTGCTGAGTCTACGGCCTCTGCAGAGAGAGGAACAGGCCATGGGGGAGGGGGTGTCCCGGGAGAGGAGCCACCAGGTAAGACCCCAGTGCAGGAGTTCCCTGCATCCGGGATGTCAGGAGGCCAGGGAAGTCTGCCTGACCCGGCGACTGGGTCAGGGGCCGAGGGGAAGCAGGCGCTACCTGTGGTCTCAGCAGTCGTGGCCACTGTTACCAGGAGTAGGAGCGCCAGAGCTCAAGGGGCCTCGCGGAGGTCCAACGGTTTCCCCCCCTCCGACCAAGTGGCTGCCGAGTCAGACAGCAGCCAGGAGACAGATCCCGGGGAGCTGACAGAGGATGTGGCAGTTTCATCAATTCTTGCCACATTGAGTCAGAGATTTCAGGCAGCGTTGGAAGCTGATGCTAGCCTGAAAGCTCTCAAGGAGCAGGCGGCACGGCCTCCCCTGGAGTCCGACCGCGAGCGAGTGGTTTGGGACCAGGGACGGCTGTACCGGGTAACGGTCCAGCAGGGTTCACTGGAGGCGTGGCCCAGGGACCGACAGTTAGTGGTACCCTATCCGTTCAGGGAAGAATTGTTGCGGATCGCACATGAGATTCCCATGGCCGGACACCTAGGGATCACTAAAACCAGGGCCAGGCTAGCTCAGCATTTCTACTGGCCAGGAATGAGGACCGAGGTGATTGCCTACTGCTGTTCGTGTGACACCTGTCAGAGGGTGGGGAAGGCGGGGTGGCGCCCCAAAGCCCCACTGGTAACTCTGCCCATCATCGAAGAGCCTTTCTCGAGGGTGGCTGTGGATCTCATTGGACCTCTGTCCACTCCCAGCCGCTCCAGGAAATGCTTCATACTAACGGTAGTGGACTATGCCACCCGGTACCCGGAGGCGGTAGCTTTGTCGTCCATTCGGGCCGACAAAGTGGCCACTGCCTTACTGGAGATTTTCTCCAGAGTGGGGTTCCCCCAGGAAGTGCTCACCGACCGAGGGACCCAGTTCGTCGCAGCTGATGGAGTCTCTCTGTAAGCAGATACAGGTGCAACATTTGGTAGCCAGCCCGTACCACCCACAGACCAATGGCCTGTGTGAGCGGTTCAATGGCACCTTAAAGCAGATGCTGAAGATGTTGGTTGACACCCATGGGAGAGACTGGGAGCGGTATCTCCCACACCTGCTATTTGCCTACCGGGAGGTCCTACAGGCCTCAACGGGGTCTCCCCCTTTGAGCTCTTGTACGGGCGACACTTACAGGGGCCCCTTGCTCTGGTGAAGGAAACATGGGAAGGAGATTTGGCCACCCCTGGAGTGTAGGTCATTGAGTGTGTCGTGCGCTTCCGGGACAGAATGATGGCCTTGACATGGCTGGTGCATGACAATATGGCCCAAGCCCAGGCTGACCAGAAGCGGTGGTACGACCAAAATGCTTGTGAGCGGACCTACCAGGTGGGTCAAAAGGTGTGGGTACTGGTTCCCGTATCTCCAAACAAGCTTTAGGCGGCCTGGGAGGGTGCATACCTCGTACACCAGTGGCTCAACGCTGTCACCTATCTAGTCACCCTGGAGCACGCTCGTGGAAGGAGGAAGGCCTTCCACGTGAACATGATGAAGGCCCATCATGAGTGGGAGGTTTGTGCCCACCCAGTGTGCAACCTTCCCGAGGAAGGAGAGGTAGAAACCCTCCTGGATCTGCTCACCCAAGCCAAGGCGACTGGATCCATCGAGGATGTGGGGGTTGGCCACCAGCTCTCGGAGGACCAACGTTCCCAGCTGGGGGAGTCACCCTACACCCCTTTTGGGAGCTGTTCAGCAGCCTGCCTGGAAGGACTGAGATAGCCATCCATGACATGGACAACGACAATCACCCCCGATCCGGCGTTCAGGGTATTTGGTCTCTCTTGAGGTGCAGCAGCACATGCGCCAAGAGATAGACGAGATGCTGAAGCTGGGGGTGATCCAAGTGTCCAATAGTGCGTGGGCTTCGCCTGTAGTCCTCATCCCTAAAAAGGAGCAAACTACGTGTTTCTGCGTGGACTACCGGGGGCTCAACGCTGTGACGGTCACCGATGCGTACCCAATGCCGCGCATCGATGACCTGCTCGATCAGCTGGCCGGGGCCAATTACCTGACCATCATGGATTTGAGCAGGGGGTATTGACAGATTCCCCTGACCGCTGGGGGCACGGGAACGCTCTGCCTTTATCACCTCATTCGGACTGTACGAGTCCACGGTGATGCCATTCGGCATGAAGACTGCCTCTGCCACTATTCAGAGGATGGTCAACACACTGCTCGAGGGACTGGAAGGGTATGTGACCGCGTACCTAGATGATATTGCCATCTTCAGTCCCACCTGGGAGGATCACCTAGAGCACCTGGCGCAGGTGCTCGGGTGGATCCAGTAAGCAGGCTTGACCATTAAGCCGGAAAAATGCCAGCTGGGTATGAGTGAGGTCCACTACCTGGGACACCGTGTAGGTGGGGAAGCTCTGAAGCCAGAGCCCAGGAAGGTGGATGCCATCGCATCCTGGCCGCCCACCCCCAGGACCAAGAAGCAGGTGATGTCCTTCTTGGGGACTTCCGGGTACTAAAGGAGGTTTGTTCCACACTATAGTACCCTGGCCAAGCCCATGACAGACCTCACCAAGAAGAGGCTGCCCATCGCAGTTGACTGGACAGTCGCCTGCAAGACAGCTTTCCAGGTGCTCAAGACCGCCCTTTCTAGCTCTCCTGTATTACAGGTGGCCAACTTCACGGGGCCGTTCGTAGTGCAGACCGATGCCAGCGACTTCGGCTTCAGTGCTGTGCTCAGCCAGGTCGATACTACGGGCCATGAACACCCCGTTCTGTACCTGAGCCGGAAGCTCCTGCCGAGGGAAGTGGCCAATTCCACAATGGAGAAGGAATGTCTGGCAATTGTGTGGGCCCTGCAGCATCTGCAGCCATACTTGTAAGGTTGCCAATTCACCGTGGAAACAGACCACAACCCCTTCAGCTGGTTACACACAGTCTCTGGGACAAATGGGAGGTTACTACGCTGAAGCCTCGCTCTCCAGCAGTATCACTTCACCATTCACCACAAAAGAGGCAGGGACCATGCTAACGCTGATGGGTTGTCCCGGCAAGGAGAGGGTGCGGAAGGGCGCATGGGGGAACACAGGAATGTGACACCCCCTAGCACCCTCTAAAGCAGGGAGGTGTGATGAAGGAGTTAACTGTTCCTACCACCCCAGGGCCTGTAAGCATATTGAAGAAAGCTGGATTTAGTGCTCCAATGTTGAATAGCAAGGCCTTTTAGTATGATAATGAGATAAGGCCCAAAACACAACTTCAAACCTTGAGTAGGAGCCACGTCAGCATGGGGCAGGAAGGTGCCTGGGGGCCTCAATTAGAATATACCTGTCAGTTAGACACAGAAATACACATCCATTGTCTCTCCCAGCCTCTCCGGCTCCATCCTATGATCATGGATTATGAGCGCACCTTTCGAGTTATAGACTCATAAAAATATCCGCGTGACCCTGAGGAAATCGCGCATCTGGCAGTTCGACTCCTGAGTCGGTGAGGGCTCTGGGACCTGAAATATAGAGATTGGCCCTCCACAGCGACCCAGTGGGGCCATGTTTGCTCTCCACACGACAGGCAAAACAATCCGCATTCACTGGTACCTCTCGTGTCCTGATCCGATCATGCTGTAGAAAGTTACACCCTTCCTTAGATATTGGGAATACATTCTGCAGGGAGCTAAAGGGTGGAGATTATTAGCCCACCCTCTGACACAGGGGGAGGGACCCAGCATGCTGAAGAACAGCAGCACATGGCAGAGACACTGACTCTTTCACAGAAGAACCAGACGATGATGATCTAAGAAGGAACTGGGGACAGATCTGCAAAGGGGAGCAGCGGCCCGTGCTTTGGGGTCTGTCTGGCAACTAAGATTCTTGTACCTGTGGATTGCAGAGCTCCCAGCATCCGCATGCAACCTACAACCCGGTAAATTGACCTCCAGCTTAATATCTCTAAGTCTTGTACCCTTATTGTTATATTTTACTCCGACTGCAAATCCACTGTAATTCCATTGTATAGCTTACTGTATATTTCTGTAATCATCTAGTGTGCCCTTAAGGCAATTAAACCATAAAATTAATCATGGGCTGATACTTTTACTCTGATTACGAATCTTAGAATACCCAGCGGGTAACAGGACATCCTCCCCGGCGGCCATTTGCTCCAGGTGCAGTTCCCTTACTGACCTGAGAGACAAAGGGGGCGCCGGAGAGCTGTGCCTGTGTAGTTACGTCACATTGGTGACGTTGGAGGAACTGGTCTTGTCCTCCACAGCACCAATAGAAAGCAATGGGAAAGTAAAAAAATGCTGCAAAAAATGCAATAGTGGTTTTGCAGCATTTTCTTGGCTTTTTTGGTGAATAAATCTAATTTTTATTAAACATGTACTGTAGAAGCATGCATGTAATCCACACACAAAAAAAGCATAAAATGTGCTGTGAAAACACCTCAAAAATGCTGACTGTTAGGTGTGCTTTTTTAATACAACTTTTTATTAAATAATTTTCGTTGACATTGACAGCCAGTTTCTCAATATACATCGTTTCGAGATCATTAGAATGCTATGAAAAAGAGTCGGTATATAAAATTTCAAATTACCCTTATTATCCGCCTTTAATATCCACAGCATAGGGTCTGACTGAATTTTCTTTTACAGATATTTGTTATAAGTATTTGAGTCCTTGTCCAAAGTTCTTGTATCTTACTGCTTTGCCACAACCCATGATACATATATGTTTTGCACTCTTTACATTTGGAGTAGTGTAAAACTCTGAGGGTTGATTATTGTATTTTACGTTAAAACCATAAATAACATGTGTAAATGACAAATTTGAGGCTAAAACAACATTTTACTTACAAAAACATTTTTTTTTAATTTTAAGTGCCAATGTAATAAAGTTCTGTGAAGAACCGGTGAGTTAACAACGCTCAACCTACCCCTAGGTGAATTCCTTAAGGATTCTAGTTTCAAAATTGGGGTCACTTGTGAGGAGTATCTATTGTTTTGACACCACAGGAACTCTGCAAATGCAACAAGATGAATGCAATATATTCCAAATTTGCATTCCAAACATGAAATAACTCTTCTTCCCTTCTGGGCCGTGTCATGTGCCCAAACTGCAGATTTTGACCACCTATGGGGTTATGCTATGTGCGGGAGAATTTGTATAACAAATTGTAGGACGCATTTTCTCCTACTATCCCTTGTGAAAAAGAAAAATTTGTGGCTCAAGCAATTCTTTTGTGGAAAATGTGATTTTTAATTTTTTCATTCCACTTTGCTAAACTTTGGAGATTAACAAACTTTCTAACAGCAGTTTTGCACACATTGAAAGGTGAGGATTTCAAAATATTATAACATTCAGTGATTTTCCAATCAATACATGCCTCAAAATCACATCAATGCTGTATACTCGTAGGGCTGCAAAAAACTTGGAATTTTAAATTTCTTTGAAAAATAAATAATAAAAATTGCTGCTAAACTTTCAACGTAAATACAAAATAAAAAGCCACTTGACAAATGATGCTGACATTAAGTACATGTATGGTAAATTTTAATTAATAACTTTGTTTTGTGCAGAATGACTATCTACTGTAGTTTAATGGTATAAACATTCAAAATTCGAAAATTGATAACTTTTTGACATGTTCTTCAAACTTCAGATCTTTTCATAAAAATTTGTGAAACATTCCAGAGTTAACACAACATAAAGCCACACATGTCAGATTTGAAAAATAGGTTTGGGTTATTAAAGCAGTTGCCCAGACTTGTGACAAAAGTCTGCAGTCATTCCATGTGACAGCAGGTAGCTGAGTTTTGACAGCATTAAGATTCCGCAGTATTCCCTGTACTGGTTGGTGGTCATGTGACCACATTTTTGCGATTTACAAGTGCCAACTAGCACGTGACAGCATGTATGAAAAATCACATGTATGTGTAACAGGACCGCTGACTAGCATGGAAATTCCAGAAAATCTTGACAGCATGAGCAAGGCTAGTGACTGCAGACTTTTGTCCAAAGGGTGGACAACCCTTTAATTGGCTTGGTCACCAAGTGGTTAAAAATACAACTCATACTTCAAAACAAAAAAGATACTATATGGCTACATTAACAGAAAAAAATTAAGAAGCTAAAGCTATGGTGATCAGAATATAGTCAGAGTAAAAATTTCTGCCTCATCAAAGGCAAAATAAGCCATATGTTTGAAAGGTTAAAATGGCAAAAAAACATAAATCTTTTTAATAGAACAGATGAACTAATAGCAAAGAATTTAATGTCGTAATTAAAGTACATTTATCTGTCATCAGTTTAAGAAATATTATGAATATTATGACAGATGAGCAAGTGTTACTAAGGCAATGCGTTAAGTGTGTTACACCTGGAACATATTAAAGGGAGTCTGTCAACCCAAATTAATCACCAAGCCTTACAGGGATATTGTCCTAAAAAATCATATATTTAATGTTCTATTTGCTGCCTTCGTAGAAACTGAAGTTTAATCAAACATGCTAATTACGGTGCTCAGTGCACCGCTGGCGTGGCCAGGATCCTTAGCGCACTGTTTTGCCTACTGGTTTTGTATAACCCACCTCCCTCACTGGTTGTTGACAGTTCTGGCTTGCCTGGAGCAAGCAATGTCTGCAGAGAAAGCTCTGTCAAGTCACTGCTGTCAGTCGCAAGTATGGGATGGGAGGATGCAAAACAAATAGGTGAAGCACTCTAATTAGCATGTTTGATTAAACATCAATTTCTTCAAAATGGTTAGAACTCCAAAGCTGTTATTTTTATTGTGGCGACTTACTACCCTACGTGACGGTTACTCATTGTAGTTTATACTATCAGTTTGTAACGACATACTCATTTTAAGGACTAGCTTTAACCAGAATGTTTACTTAAGAATCCTTATATGTAATAACTTAAGTAACTATCAGACTTTATTAGATTCTAGGAAGAAGTAGCTCTCTTACCATTAAAACTAGAAGTTATTTTAGCTTGGCTCTTATGGGGTTTAAATTTTGTTTTCAGGTCACCCTGAATGTAAGACATAGGGACATGCTTGATTTAAAGAGAAATATTACCAGAAAATGGCCTATTCCTTAATCCAGGTTTTTGTGTTAAATGTATCTCTTAAAAAATAAAAAAATGTTGACAATTTTTTTTGCATATCACAATCTGTATTAAAAATAAAAAATAGAAATCTTGTAATTTTCCCATTGGCCACTGGGGCATCTTTAGACTCCAACTTCCTGTTGTTTCAGGAAATAACACATGTACTGTATATAGTCAAAATAATATAGTTATAATGGTCATACCTCGACCCATTTTTAAAAAAAATACATGTAACACAAACATCTTATTAGCAAAATGGGTCATTTTCTGATGACAGCTTTCTTTTAATCTATGCCGGTTTAGTGTTCAACTTGATTTGATATCAGTGATCCAATGTATAATTGTTCATTATTCACTATTTTTAAGCATTGTTATATTTTAAAGATACCTATTGTTATTTTTCTAATATAATCAGTACATGTAAATATTTGCCATGTTGTCATTTATCTTTTCCAGATTGTGGGTTGCTATATCTATATTCTATCACCCCAAAAAATTAGTCTATGAATGGAAGACAAAGTAGGGAAAAAGGTGATGCAGCAGTTTCAGTGAAACATGAGGTAGTATGTAAAAGAGACACAACCATGGGAGACATTGGACATGGTACACATCACAGTTCACACCACAATTAATAAAATACCCCTACATGTAGCATTCAGCTTATAGTTATGATTTATGGCCTTGAAGATCATCAGCCCTCTAGAGTGGTTGTGATTTTTTTGTAATGATATTTTTGCATTAAAGAGGAAATATCTGTAATACTGTTTTAGTAAAGTATTATAATCACCATAAATTATCACTTCTAGAGGATATTTTCTTTGAACGCTCAATGTGTGTGAATGAGGAGTGGAGTGCGATTATCCCCTTTTCAACTGGACGCGTCCCTACAGTCTGTTCAATCATTGCTAACCATTTCAGACTGTATAGTGTAAGACAGTTTTCAAAAGGACAGTAGTAATGACCAGATGTCTATTCATTCTTTCATTTCCAAGTGGTATAACGGATGAATGGCACAAGCATATAAGTATTTGCAACCTCAATGACAAAAAGTTGAAAAGCTGTATAAAACACAAAGAAAACAAGAATGCAATGATCTGGGAATCTCTTATAACTATATTTTAGTTACAACAGAATATAGAACAAATGTCAAAATTTGAAAGTGAAACATTTGTTCATTTCAATCGAAAAAAAATATTTAATTTAGAAATTGAAGGAAGTAACACAACTCCAAAAGTTGGGTCATGTTTGCCATTGTGTAGAATCCCCCCTTCCTTTTACAATAGTCTATTAAACTTGGGAAGTAAGGAGACCAATCCCTGAAGCTTGGGGAGAGGATTGTAGTCACATTCTTGTCTGATGTAGGATTCTAGATACTCAACAGTCCTTGATCTTCTTTGCTGGATCTTTCTTTTCATAATGCGCTGAATGTTTTCTATTGGTGAAAGTGCTTAACTGCAGGTGGCCAGGTCATTTCCCAAGCTATTCTTTTGTAAAGCCATGCAATTGTGATGGTTGATGTATGTGGTTTAGCATTGTCTTGCTGAAGCATGTCATGTGTGTGATAGCATGTTTTTTTCTAAATTCTCTATACAATCCTCAGCAAAATGTGTATGCTGTCTTGCCACAGGCACTAATGCAAACCCATACCATCAGAGATACAGGATTTTTAACTGTGCAATAATATCAAGGTGGATGGTTCCTCTCCTCTTGAGACAACAAGACATGACATTTGTGAATTCTAAAGGACATTAAATGTTAATTCATCCAACCAACTACAGAGCAGTTTTGCATTTTGCCTTAGACCATTTTAAATCAGCTTTGCCCCAGAGAGCAAGGCTATGTTTCTGGATTGTGTTATTATTATTGAATTTACAGCAAACTGTATTCACAGACAATAATTTTTAGAAGTATTCGTGAGCTCAGGCAGTGATCTGCACGACCAAAATATACCTGTTTTTAATGCAGTGCCAACTGAGCACCCATCATGTACACATGGATTTCTCCAAAATCTCTGTATGTTTTATGTATTATAGATGGTGAGATATTCAAAGTCTTTGCAATTTTACGTTGAGGAACAATTTTCTCAAATTGTTTCACAATTTTCAGACACAATTTATTTATGTAATTATTTTATTTATTATACTCATTTATATAATGCTATTAATTCCCCAGCGCTTTACAGACCTTATTGGCATTGTCCCCGATGGGACTCACAATCTAAATTCCCTATCAGTATGTCTTTGGAATTGTTCACAGATTGGTGAACCTCTGACCACCTTTGCTTATTAGAGACTCTGCCTCTCTTACATGATCGTTTTATACACTGTTTTGTCCCTCCAGCTGTTTTTCATTTATACTACATTCTTATCTAGCCTTGTCCTAACTTTTTTCCCAATCTTGTCTTTTGTTGAGAAGTCTTTCTGCCATCAATTTCTAAATTCTAAATGAGCTAATTTAAAAGAAAATAATAGACAAATGTCTAACTTTCAACCTTTGATGTGTTTTATGTTCTGTTGTGAATAAAATGTAGCTGTAGAAGATTTCCAAATCTTGCACTTTTGTTTTCTTTCTATTTTATACAGTGCCTGAACTTTTTTTTTGAATTGGGGTTGTACTAAAACAGACAATAAAAACACTTTTGAAATTTATAGCCACTAGTCAGTAGCTTTTAATGAGCATAAATCACTTTGTATTCATTAAAGAAGAAGCTGGGCGAAACGTGCGCGTCGGGGCAGAGGGACGGGACTCATCTAAATCTTTGCATCCTACTTGGATCCAGGTAAAAACTTTGTGCCTAACCTATACTGCCTGTCTCAAATTATAGTCATATGTTTTATAACTTGTACACTATTGGGAATCTTTGGCATCTTTTTAGCTCAAACCTTTTATGCGTAATACGCTATATGAGACTTATACCAAGCCTGGCTTTGGATTCACTTGCATAGGCTGCTTAGCATTTGTATCCATTCTGTTATGCTATTATAGCAAGGTGATATTATGTACCACATAATGCATCCCAGCCTCTGCAACTGATCACACCAGCCTCAAATTTCAGTCTATTCTTCTTTAATCATGACTTTTGGACTTTTATCTTTATATACATAAAAAATCACATGAATAATTTAATCCTTTCTTGTTATGATTGAACCCACCTAAATTCAACAGTTTTGGTAATATATGCTTTTACACTAGGTACTTTAATATTCTGTGTAGCGCTGATATTATATGATTTCATGTAATGTGTATAGTTTACAGAATTCTTGTCTCATTTTTTGTATCCTCTTTGATTGAGCTTTACACTATTAAGGAAATGATGATTTTTTTTATCATGTAGCAATTATTATTGATTGAGTCCCATGTCCCTCCCTTTTTTTCTTGCACCCTTCTTAAATTTTAACTTTATGTTTTACGATGTCATTAATTAAATTTATTTTAATGTTATTTGTATTTTATTTGAGCCTCTCCGCTCTCCTATGATTAATATGCACCTTGGGATATTGACAATAGCCACTATTCAGTAGCTTATAACGAGCACAAATCACTTAACTGAAGGAACAGAAGTGGTCATATAAGTTAAAGGGAACCTGTCACCCCCCCAGGGCATTTTTAAGTAAAAGAGCTACCTTCAGCAGCACTAAGGCTGCATTCTGTGAAGGTGGCTCTTCTGTCCAGGAACGCCAAAATATTAACTTTTATAAATATGTCCCCATACCTGTAATGTGTCCCATAGGTATGGGGCATCCACCTGTAGCAGCCGCCTCCCCGCCGTCAATCATGCTCGCCCTGCGCCGCCTCCTCCTGCCTTGCTGTCGTCGTTACATGGCACAGCGCAGGCGCCTGCCGGCAACAGTCCTCGGGCATGCGCAGTGCGCGCTGCCCGGGAACTGACATCAGGCTATCGCGCCTGCGTGTTTTGCAGGCTCCAGATTCCCAGCCCCGCAGTGTGAATACATCATAACACACTATGGTGGCTATAACATATCTTTTTTTTACATTGAGATCTTCTTTATATGAAAATCATAGTGCTCATGTGCAGCACAAAGTATTCCTTCTCTTGATAACTTTACGTGGATGTTTTAAGTCAAGCGGGTGAGATTACAGCTGTGAAGCACTTCTGTTCTACAGGATCTATGAAAAGATTAATGAAAGTAAACATGCTGTCCATGAGTTAATCTTTACTTACTTAACAGATGGCAACAGAGGGCCTGTGACCTTCTCTTCATGGTATCATCTGCTCCTTCGTGTCCTCTAGTTTACTCTTCATACTGTCTAGAAGACATGAAAATTGATCATTAGTTTATTTTCAACTGGTGGTAATTATGATTTAAAAGTCACTTTATCCTAGGAAAATACTAGAAATACAGTCTTGGCACTGTATAAAATCATATACCCAAAATCTAGACACTGTAATTTTTACCACCACTCTTTAAAGAGGACCTGTCACAGGTGGCAAGAAACCAGTTTCTCCTCTTATTTCATTACTGCTGTTCCCAAGTAAGCCAGTTGTGGGTTTTTTTTACATTTGTTTTTTAAATCCACCATACTTTCCAGAGATATTAGGCTTTTTTTATTTAGTTCTAATTTTGATGGTCTTTACCAAGGGGCGTTGCTCATAAGATTCTCTTAAAGACTCTTCTCTTTGACTTTCGTTGTAAAAAATTATATTGAATCATATCTCTTTGACAAATTGAAATTCTGCACTGCAAAAATAAAAGTAAATGCTTACCTTTGAAATATTTGCCAAAACTATAGTTCTACATAGATTTTAAATTTTGACAGAGAAATCTATAGGGCAAATTTAGTAAAGATTTGAATAGTTGTCTTTTCCTTTCTCTGTGACATAGATAATAAAGCTTCCCTAAAATGGACTTGGAGCAATCTCCCTCACATGGATGACAGAATATGCGCATGTTAGTGTATGCATGAGTGAATATTGCAATGATCAGGTGTTTTTGTTCTAGTCTTACAAGTAATTGCTATTTGTATCTTCACCTCAGTACACATACCGCACAAATAAAATTATACTGTCTGGAACCTTAAAAACATTGAATTACAGTGTTAACTACTTAGTTCCAAAGATAAATGACAACTGTTTATTGAACCTAATATAAGAAAAATGCTAAATATTGTTAGAGCTTCACGTTCCATTAGTTTTAGAACCCTGCGATAGTCCACATTGATTTCACTTAGTAATACAGTCATATTATAAAAGTGACAAAACACTTCACTCATGGTGCCCATATACAGGAAGGTTAACAAAGCCATTTGCAGTATTTATTATGGTTACTTATATAACCCCATCATATTCTGTAGTGCTTTACAGACGTCAATATCACTGTCCCCAATGGGGCTCACAATCTAAATTCCCTATCAGAATGTCTTTGGAGTAAACAGGAGTACCCAGAGGAGACAAACTCAAACATGGGGAGAACATATAAACTCCTAACAAGTAGTACCTTTGGTGGGTTGTGATCCCAGGACCCCAGAGCTGCAGTGCTAACCGCCAATCCTCCATGTTCCCCATTGACTTCATTTAGGGGCCACCAGTTTCTATCATCAAATGGATCTGGCCAAGCATTGTGGTTTCCATTTATAACAGAAACACATCTCACAAGGGGGGAGGTTTTTGTAGAGGTGAGATGACCCTGGTGATTTGCATTAAATATTATATGTGCATATAGATTCTGCTGCTGGAGGTAGAGAGACATTTCTCTCAACTGTACGATATGTCTAAACACAGCATTAATATTGTTATTTCTGTTCCTCTCTTCTGTTTTGTGAACTACTTCCTAAGATGATGACAGTACTAGTAAAGGGTGTAGATTTTGAAAACTGTGACCTCTAAAAAAAATAATAATCAGATCTATGACAGTGAGCTGGAACATTTAACCAGTAACCTAATTTATCTGTGTTCAGGACAGATCATTTACTTATAGTACGTTTTATCTCTTTGTAGTACGACAGGCGTTTTACTAAGGTGAGCGTCCGGAGATCTCCTACAAGATTCAGGTTACAATGATTTATGTGACTTACCATATTTAAATTTATTGAGTTGGTTTTACATGGTTTTCTTCTTCATAGACAGTAATCTCTGAGACTACCTACCATAGTGTCAGGCAACAGAAGCTAATTAGATTATTGAACATGATCATGCTTAAAGAATCACTTTACTCACAAGGGCAGCCATAGATCAACAAACCAAATGGCTAAATGGTTACTTGATTGATCCCACAATAGCTTTTTATTACAAAGTGGCATGTCATTGTAGTGATGTGATTGGAAATTTAATTAATTTACTGCCCATCAGTCTCAATATTTGTCATTGCTAGGTGGTGTAACATTGATGTACAGCATAAAACAAGTATCAAGAAAACAAATATCTATATAATTGGAAAAATTAACACCTGCATGGTTAGTGAACCTGACTGCTTAGAGATTTCTCAACTACTATGCAAAGCTTCAAGTAAATTAGAAAACCTAATTCTTTTTATGTTTAAGCCACACTATGATCATAAACTTAGACCTTCTGCCTATGACCTTCTTATATATTATGCTTTGTTTATATAGCGCTATCTTATTCCGCAGCACTTTACATACATTATCATTGCTGTCCCCAATGAGACTTATAATCTAATTCCCTATCAGTATGTCTTCAGAGTGTGGGAGGAAACCAGAGGACACCCACACAAACACGGGAAGAACATACAAAACTCCTTGCAGATGTTGTCCTCGGTGGGATTTGAACCCAGGTTCCCAGCATTGCAAGGCTGCAGTGCTTACCACTGAGCCACTGCGCTGCCTCATTACAGATTTATGGTCCACAGATCTTTAATATGGTGCTAAGAAACTAGTATAAGCCTGTGCTGCACCTAAATGTGCCTCTGATATTAAAGAGAAGAATATTGAAGATTTGGTGAATTGGTGAAATTAAATTGTACCATGCTTTATTGTATGATGGATTACACAAGTATTCTCCCCTTCAGGTATTATTCATAATACAGAACAGTAGAGCATCTATGTCCATTCAATAATGCCTTTCAGCTGTCACAGATCCCGAGGAACACACCCAGATTTGGTGAGCTGTTCCCCTGACCCAGGATGTCATCAGCATATCCTGCTTTCCCCGGTATTGTGACTATTAGTTCCATATGCAATTGAATATAATGGTGAAGAGGGAAGTCATATGTGCCATCTAAGGTTTGACACAGAAGTAATGATGTCATTATTAAATCATGCCTGCTGCACCCGGTGAGACACAGTACAGACAGGAGATTTGTTTTCCCAGTTTGTTGGCGGGGCACCATACTGTGTGGGGGGCATTATGGGTCATCATACCATGTGTGGTGAATAGTGTGGGGACATAATGTCTAGCCAATATACTTTTTGCGGCATACTGTATGAGAGGCTTCATAATGCGTGGGGGAACTGTGAGGAATCGTATTGTGTAGGGGGAACTGGGAGTATCACAACTTGTTTGGGGGCACTATAATGAGTGGGGGACTTTGTGAGCATAATATTGTGGGGCAAGACACGGTGGGGGCATGATTGTCTCACTTTCAATTGTTTTTCTGTCTTTAGTATGCATTTATAATTTAATATCATGGGGGCACTGGGGAGATATGATTGTGTGGAAGCTACTTTGCTGACATCATATGTTTTGGGAGAATCTGTTAGGGCATCAGAATGTCTATGGTAGACATTTAAATTTCTGCTGGCCCAGAGCTGCTACGAATCCCTTAATGTTTTGTGACAGTACTAACCTTTCTATGAGGGGCCTCTGGACCCTTAAGACCAGACTTGACCGGAAATGACGTACGGCAAGGACACATCAACCCACTAGTATACACCTCCGTAGTCACATGGTCCACAAGGTTATAGCAATCATAATCTGATTGTGATGGTGATAACGTAGGCTCCAGAGGTGCATCAAATCTCCTGAGAGACAACCTGTAGAACAAGTTATGTACATGCACAGTGTCGGACTGGGGTGCCAAGAGCCCACCGGTAACATTGACTTTAAGGGGGCCCACTTTTCACCTGCATACAAATTTTACACCACCCTCATTCACAAATTTACCTATATTTTTTTATTAATGAATGAGATGCTGTTTTTTTCTGTACAGAGTGAATAATGCCAAATACTTCCCTTACAGTGTGGTTGGGGACCAGATCTGCACAAGGGCCCACCGAGTAATTCCCCTGTTCCCCTATGAGCCAGTCCGAGCCTGTACATGCATCACTGAGGGTAACTCCACCTGGAAGGTCCCAGGGCAGAGAACGGCCACCACCTTATACTGCCCAATCACCCTAGAACTCCAAGTCTCAAATGTGTACTTCCACTTCATGTTTTTAGTGGACACCCACATGTACTCATTCACATACAGGTCCGGACCTGAACTTTTATTACCATTTTTACGTTTGGTAATCACCTTAAAGGACAGACAGCATAGGCGTCCCTCGTGTCAAAAAACTGTTATCCTCAGGATATTCAGAGGGAACCACAACCCTCCCCTGACCAATCTTCAATGGAGAACACCGGGATTCAGAGTTTACCTGAGGAATAGGTAGAGTCTTGCCCCTATTCTCTGGTAGCACCTTAGCTACCTTCACCGGAGAATAAGGGGTAGATTTAACAAAGACGGCAGAGATCGTAGCACCCAGGCAACAGTTTTTACAAAACTTGCCCCAACTGACTACCTCTTCGGACCACCATGCAATGACTAGATTGTGTTTTTTTTAGCCAGGGAAGACCTAAGACAATAGGAGTAGACATATCCTCCAAGATGTAGTACAACAGGAACACTTCATGAAGAGACCCTATGTGTAAGTTCACATTATGTATGACTTGGGTCAAACTCTTCTGGCTGAGAGGAACGGAATCAATAGCACAAGTAGGAATGGATCTCGCTATCTTCCTACTGATTAGACCATGGGTCTGAGCAAAGTGAGAATGTACCAAACTGACTCCAGCTCAACTATCCACAAGAAACGGAACAGTCTCAGTTTTCCCACCAATCACAATTTCAGCTGAAATGGTAAACTGAGATGTAAAAGTGGATGAAATGTACACACCCTGGTTGTCTTCCTCCAAAAGACCAGGGGAACGCTTTTGTGATGGAGTACTTATTTTGGCGTAAGATGGACAGACTTTAATATAATGATCCACAGTAAAAACATGCTCCCATCTCACAGTGAACTGCAGGCAACCTAGTATGAGATAAGACACCCCCCAACTGCATGGGTTTGTCTGACACCACCTGTGCGACCTCCTCCGTAGGAAGAACAGCAGAGGGCATAGTCAGTGTATGTCTCTCCCTGAGATGTCTATCCACTCTATCAAAACCAGGGGAAGAGTACTGAGGAGAGAATTTGCATATTCCCAATGCCCTCTGGGATAAGTGAAGAGTCTCCGCGAGCTCAACGATCACTGGATTTTGGCCGTTGCAGCTGAAAAGAGGAAATCGGTAAACCAAGAGAAGAGTCCTGAGGAGAGAATTTGCATATTCCTAGTGCCTTCTGGGATAAGTGGAGAGTCTCCGCGAGCTCAACGATCACTGGATTTTGGCCGTTGCAGCTGAAAAGAGGAAATAGGTAAACCGCGCGCCGAATTTTGGATCATTTTTTCATCGCTTTGAAATCTCTAACAATAACAATATGGAAGAGGCCAGGAGCCATTTGGTGAGCTGCATTTCTTGCTACATGTTCACAGACTTACCAGTGGAAAAGCCTAACTTCACATGCCACAAATGCAAGCTTGTGTCCCTGTTGGAGGAAAAGTTGCAAAATCTCGAAGAGAGGTTAACTACATTGAAGATCATTAAGGAAGGTGAAGAGTTCTTAGACAGAGCAAAATTATCTCTTCATGTTACAGAAAGAGAAGAAATTCGAAGTGCACCTGAAGATTCAGAGGAATGGAAACATGTGACCCAGAGAAACAGGAGGATAGGGAGGCAGTCAGCGCCCATACTGCTAAGGAACCAGTACCAGGCTCTTACACAGGAGAACGATGAAGAAATACATCAAGATAACACTTTACCCACAAAGAACAACTTTGTATGCCCTCAGAGTCCTCCTGGATGGAGAAAGAAAAATGTTGTGAAGAAGAAACAGAGAGTGGTGGTCATGGGGGATTCCCTGTTGAGAGGAACAGAGGCAGCTATCTGCAGACCGGATATAACCTCAAGAGAAATGTGCTGTCTTCCAGGTGCAAAAATTAAAGTTGTGTCTGACAGGATATCAGGGCTCTTCACACCTACAGATGACTACCCATTCCTGCTAATACATGTGGGGACAAATGACACAGCAAGAAATGAGGTGGAAACCATCTGCAGAGACTTTGAAGACTTAGGTAAGAAAGTGAAAGAACTGGGAGCGCAGGTGGTCTTCTCTTCCATCCTCCCAGTGGATGGCCATGGAACAAGGAGGTGGAGTAAGATTCTTCAGGTGAACAACTGGCTACGTCGATGGTGCTGTCAGAAAGAATTTGGATTTCTGGATCACGGAGTGAATTTACCTATATGATGGACTACTTGCTAGAGATGGTTGGAATACGAGGCTAGAAGGATACAACTTATTTTCTAGAAACAGACTTGACAAACGAGGAGGAGGTGTCGCATTGTATGTTAGAAACGCGTATATCTGCACAGAGATTGAAGCTTCAGAGACTGGGAGTTCTGTGGAAACTGTGTGGGTAAGAATACAAGGACAGAACAATGGAAAGGACACCATTGTAGGCATTTACTACAGGCCGCCTGTGCAAGCTGAAGATATGGATGAACTCTTTATGCATCAAATGGCCAAGTTCTCCAAAAACTATGACATAGTTGTCATCGGAGATTTCAACTATCCTGACATTTGTTGGGAATCTCTCAGGAAAAACTAACAGGTCAAGGAAATTCTTATCCTCTCTTGCTGGCAACTTTATCTTCCAAAAGGTAGGGGAGAAAAAAAGGGGAACTGCTACCTTGGATCTAATCCTTATAAACAGGGAGGAAATGGTTGAGGAGGTAAAAGTGGCTGGGATCCACTCCTCCTTGTTTAAAGCAATACTGCTATTTTAGAATTTTGGATAACTAGAGGAGGAAGACCTGTGAAGACTCAGACGTCAAGGTTAGATTTCAGAAAGGCAGATTTTAAGGGATTCAGAAAGAGAATTGGAGGAATCCAATGGCTGGATATCCTGAAGGACAAAAATGTCCAGGAAGGATGGGAAACCTTGAAAAATGAAATTCTCAAAGCACAATTGTTAACAATTCTGAAAAAAGGGAAGACTAGGAAGCATTTAAGGAAACCAGGATGGATGAAAACAGAACTTAAGCACATGCTAAAAAGGAAGAAAGAAATGTTTATGAAATGGAAAGAGGGAGGCACATCTAAAGAAGAATATAATGCTGTCTGCAGAACTTGCAGGTCACAAATCAGATTATCTAAAGCTGACAATGAATTGAGACTTGCAAGAGACGTCAAAAGCAATAATAAAGGATTTTGGGGATATGTCAAAAGTAAAAGAAAAGTCAAAGATGCTATAGGATTTTTGCAGGATGAAAATGATGAAATGGTAAGACAGGGTGTTGAGAAGGCCAAACTTTTAAATTCCTATTTTGCATCTGTTTTCTCTCAGAAAGGAAATGTAACATCAACTGTTCTTCACTGTCCTGTTAAGGGAATAGAAGAATCCAGGATATCTATAAACAGAAATATAGTGAGGAAACACTTAGCTAACCTAAATTAATTCAAGTCTCCAGGTCCAGATGAATTACACCCCAGAGTACTCAAGGAGATGGCAGAAGAAATTTTTGAAGCCCTCTCCATAATCTTTGAAAATTCTTGGAGAACAGGAGAAGTCCCAGAAGACTGGAGAAGAGCAAATGTTGTTCCTATCTTCAAAAAGGGGAAGAAGGTGGATCCTGGCAACTATAGCCCAGTGAGTCTGACTTCTATACCAGGAAAGATCTTTGAACAAATTATTAAACAACATGTATGTAAGTACCTGGATAAGAATGAAGTGATTAAACAGAATCAGCATGGGTTTGTAACTAATATAATAAGTCATGTCAGACTAACTTAATTTCCTCCTATGACAGAATCACTGATTGGGTGGATCAACGAAATGCTGTAGATATAGTATATCTTGACTTCAGCAAAGCATTTGACAAAGTATCTCACACCATCCTTATTGAAAAAATGACTAAGTATGGAATGGACAAGGTAACTGTTAGGCGGATTCATAACTGGCTTAGTGATTGGACCCAAAGAGTGATCGTAAATGGCTGCACATCCAGTTGGAAGAATGTCTCAAGTGGGGTATGTGGCAGGGCTAAGGGTCGTGTAATCGATGGGAGATATGTGCCTTATAAATGGCTTGCCTCTATAATGTAAGGCATAAGTAAAGCATACCAGATATTATTGTTGTTGTTTGAAGGACCTGTGGTGAGGTCACAGTCAGGTGACCAGTCATCTGCTGGGTTCGTGGGTGTGGCTACAGCCTTATAATGTGGCCTGCTCCTGAACCAGGGAGTTCTGTGTGGGGAGGACTAAGCCTCCCATGTGTGCTGAGACTCCTGGTCTGAGTCTACAACCACGGACATTTGTGTTCTTTTGCCTGAGCTAAAGGTTCCTTTTGGTGTTATGCTGCCTTGTGCGTTTATGACGTGACTAAACCACAAGAACTTTGGAAGAACCTGTCTCATATTGGTCTCCCGCTGCACCTAAGCGAGTCACATCCCTACAGGTACCACAGGGCTCTGTCCTGGGCCCTGTATTGTTCAACATCTTTATCAACGATTTAGATGAAGGAATTGAGGGTAAACTGATTAAATTTGCTGATGACACAAAGCTAGGTGGGATAGCTAATACTAGAGAAGAGAGAGAGGATTCAAAAAGATATAAATAAACTGGAGCAGTGGGCAGCAACTAACAGAATGGTTTTTAACAGGGAAAAATGCAAAGTACTACATCTAGGCATTAAAAATGAAACAAGCATATACAGAATGGGAGTGTCATGATCCCAGTGCAGGTTTTTGAGCTGCACACCGGAGGTTAATGTCTGGAGCTGTGCAGGTTTTGACCTGCACACTTGGGGTTAATGATTGCGGCCTCTTTCTGGTTCTGGGAGAGCTTCTTAAACCCCTGGGAAGCTTCCATCCCTGCCAGTTATACTTTTGCCTTTGGCCTAGTGTGCTGACCCCCGTGTGCCTGTGTGTTGCTATAGCTTGTTTATATGGTTCTGACCCGGCTCTGTTTCCCATTGTGAGTTTGCCTGTTGATTTTGTACTGCGTTATTATCTGTGTATGACTCATTGCCTGTGACCTGACTACTCTCTGCTCGCCCCTTTGGTACCTTGCAGCTATCTCTGTGTGTGACTCATTGGCTACGTCCCGACTATTCTCCCTGTCTATGCCCCTTGGTAACTTTGTCTCGCAGTTACTCTGCTAGGAATTCTCTTGCAGCTCCTAGCTCTGTGGAGTTTAGGCCACGCCTCTAGCAGTCACGTGCTTCAGGTCCTGCGGCTCTGAAGTACGCATCTACTCGGTTGCTGCCCGCTCCACAGGTATCTTTGAGCACTGTTTCGCTTTACTCAGGACACGCGCACTGGCTCAGTGAGCAAGTTCAGTGCGGTGTTCCTGACATTATAACTGGCCTACGATTTTTTTTTCTCTCCTCACTTCTGCAGCATGGACCCAATGTGTGCTTTATCTGAGCAGGTGAAATGCTTGACTCAGTCACTGCAGAAGCTTAGTTTGGAACGCTAAGCTCCGGCCCAGTCCCAATGGCGGGTAGAGGACTCAGTTCAGGGGGTACTTTCCACAGGCTTCCAGCAGGTGGGGAATAGAGATGTCATTTTAGTCCCACCTGAATCCCCGGTTAAATTGCCAGATATATTTTCTGGTAACAAGGATGATTTCAAATTTATGTATGAGATAGCCAAGATGTTTATAAAATTATGGTAGTCTCATGTTTGAAGCAGTAGTGGATGGTGAGTTATGGAGTCTGAAAGTTAAAAGTTCAAAACATTATTACCCTTTTGCTTGTCAGTGTATTAAGAAGCACGTGGCTCGGTGAGAGCCATGATTAAGAGAACTGCTCTATGTTGTGGACTGATGACTTTACAATATTTATAACAACAGCTTGTCAGGAGCTGATAGGGAGGTGAGCAAATAACTGCCTTGTGGAAATTAATGGGTTGGACAGAGGTGGTTGTGATATTAGGAGTTAACTCCTCTCCTGGAATGTGAGTACTGTGCACAATAAACCAGGCACTAGTGACAAAGCTGCATGAAAAACAGCTGTGCACTATGAAAGATAAAAGCTTTGATTTTAGGAGAATGAAAGCAGAGAGAAAAAGCAAGTCAATAGAAAACATGCTTGTTTTCGCTATAGCAATTTAATAACAAGAGAATATATCTTTTAGGTGCATTTTTTTGCCGTGTTTAGTGAAATCGTGACAAAAGTGCATTGTTTTTGCTGTAAAACTGCATTGTTTTGTGTTGTTCGGCAATTCCAGTCAAATTGTTTTACCTGCTATTTAAAGATTTCAGCAAAACTGCTTTTTTGTAATTTTGAAAAATTGCAACTAAAACATTTTTTCATGATGTTGCATTAAGGATAGGCAGTTTGACTATGAGCATAGAGCAGGACAGAAACTAGTGTTGCGCACAACAGCAGATACTCAATGGCCCTCTATTGAATGGTAAAAAATTTATGTTGTTGGCATGAGATCAGAAAGAGCTGCTAATGGGGAACCTTGCCGTCTCATGGAAAATGTTCCTGTTATTATATATAGCCAGGGTTTGCATCCCTCAGCTCAGCCACATTCTGATAAAGAAATGAAGAATAGAAAGGAAAATTGTTTCCTTGGCAATTAATAAGAATTCATGGAATGTAAAATGTTCCCAGAGGAGCATCGAGCTCTTCCACATAGTATCATAATTTAGTGCCCAGCGATTAGGGAACTGTTTTAAATAGAACAAGGATTTGTCTATAAATACACATATTTCTGATTCAAAGCACAATCATACTAGCAGGCAATTATTGTCATTATGTATACAGTAACTGATGTCACCATGCACATATATCACACATGACTGGTTTATTGCAAGAAAAAATAGAATACAAATGGGTGTTATGATTGGTCATAGTCACATATGCACTTTAATACTGTAAAATATATAAGATCATTGTAGACATGTACTGTGTGGACAAAAGTATTAAGACACCTACATATTACACCTATAGGTCACCTCCTTGCTATTAAAACTGCTTATACTTTTCTGAGAAGATGTTTTTTGGGAAGGTCTGGGAATTTTTTATCTATCCATCCAAAAGAGCATTTATGAAGTCAGACACTGATGTTGGACAAGAGGGTGTGACTCACAATCTCTGTTTTGGTGTTCAATTGGATAGAGGCTGAAGCTGTGTGCTGGCAAGTCTAGTTATACACCAAACTCCTCCAACCATGCTTTTATAGACCTTGCTATAAAATAATGGGTGTTATGACATATATTTGGCACATGATTGGTTTGATTGCAAGTAAAAGTAGAATCTGAAAGGGTGTTATGAATGGCCATAATTATGTATGTGTTTTAATACTGTAAAATGTATAATACCATTATAGACACACACTATATGGACAAAAGTATTGGGACACCTACACATTAAAGCTACAGTAGTTTTCAATACATCCCATTCTAAATCCTTAATCATTAATATAAATTTAGTTATCTCTTTGTAGCAAAAACAACTTCCACTCTTCTTGGAAGATTTTCTATAAGACTTTGGAGAGCGTGTTCAGGAGAATTTTTGCTAATTCATCAAGAATATTTCTGAGGTTAAAAACTGATGTTGGATGAGAGGGCCTGGTTCGTAATCTCTATTCTAGTTCATCTCAAAGATGTTTGTGCTAATCAAACACTTGTCCATACCAAACTCACCCAACCATACTTTCATAGACCTTGTTTTATGCACAGTTGTTCAGTCACGCTGGAACAGTAATGGGCCTTCCTAAAACTGTTCCAACAAAGTTTGGGCCACCCCTTGAAAAACAATTACATAGCATTAACTCTCCTCTGCCAAATTTTACAGTTGGCACAATGCAGTCAGGCAGGTAAGATTCTATGGAAATTCAACAAACGTTGTCCTACTTTTAGTGCAGCTGTTCTGCATTGTTGATCCTGGGGAAGGCAAAAAACCCACAGAGTAGAAGCCAATTTTCTCCATAGGGAAAAAAATTCCTTCCCCTAAGCAGGGTCAACCATCTACCTATAATATTGTTATTCGTAACCTTCTATACTGTTACTCACAAGAAAAGTATCCATTCCTTTCTTAAATTCATTCAGTGAGTTGGCCATCACCACTTCCTCAGGAAGAGAATTCCAGAGACTCACTGCTCTTACCGTGAAGAACCCTCTTCTATGCTGGTGCAGAAATTGTCTTTCCTCCAAACAAAGAGAATGCCCCCTTGTTCTTGTCACAGTCCTTGTTACAAACAGTTCATTGGAGAGATCTCTGTATTGCCCTCTGATATACTTGTACATATATATTAAGTCAATACATGTGTGGGGGCTATCTATTCCTTTGAGGCCTGCTCTGGGGCAGTAGTTTTCCCTTTTCTTGCTTTAGGCTTATTTAGTCCTCCGGCCGTGACGAGGCATCTAGGAACATCGTAGGCATGCTCCACAGCTACTGCTATTTGTGTGGTAAGATCAGGGATCTGCAATCTGCATAGTTACCAACCTCTCTGGTTTTCTGTGACTTAGCTTGTTTTGCTTTTTTCTCCTCGGTGACCCATTCATAACAGAGAATTATGTTTTCATCTCGTGTCCCCAGACCTCTTCTAATGCATCCCAAGACCCTATTTGCTTTGGTGGCAGCTGCCTGACACTGGGCACTCCAATTTAGCTTCTTATTGACTAAGATGCCTAAATCTTTTTCCATGTCTGATTTCCCCAGCAGTTTCCCTTTTAATAAGTAATTGTAGCATCTGTTTCTCCTTCCCATGTGCATAACCTTACACTTATCTGTGTTAAACCTCATTTGCCATTTTTCAGCCCAATTCTCCAATTTACTCAAATCTGTCTGTAGTTGCAAACTGTCCTCCTTTGTGTTAACTACCTTACATAGTTTTGTATCATCTGCAAATACTGATATTTTACTGTGTAAGCCATCCACTAGATCATTAATAAATATATTAAATAGTAGGGGGCCCAATACAGAACCCTGTGGTACCCCACTAGTAACCCTGGCCCAATCTGAGTATGCACCATTAATAACCACTCTTTGTTTTCTATCACTAAGCCAGCTACCTACCCATCTACACACATTTTCCCCTAGCCCAAGCTTTCTCATCTTACTTACCAATCTTTTATGTGGGACAGTGTCAAATGCTTTAGAGAAATCGAGATAAATGACATCCAATGATTCTCCTTGGTCCATTTGAGCGCTTACATCCTCATAGAAGCTGATCAGGTTAGTTTGACAGGAGCGATCCTTCATAAATCCATGTTGATATGGAGTTAAACATTTATTAACATTGAGATATTCCATAATGGTATCCCTTAGAAACCCTTCAAAAATTTTACCCACAACAGATGTTAAGCTTACCGGCCTATAGTTTCCAGGTTCCCCTTTTACACCCCTTTTTGAATATTGGTACCACATTTGCTTGCCGCCAATCAAAAGGAACATACCCTATTTCTATAGAGTCTTTAAATATAAGGAATAGAGGCCTGTCTATCACATTACTTAACTCCCTTAATACCCGAGGGTGAATACCATCAGGGCCTGGTGATTTGTCAATTTTAATCTTACTTAGGCAGTTATGCACTTCTTCCTGGGTTAGGCAGGTAATACTTAATGGGGAGTTTACATTATCACTCTGCATTTCCCCTGGCAAGTCCTTTTCCTGTGTGAACACTGTTGAGAAAAAAATATTTAAAACATTTGCTTTTTCCCCATCGCTCTCCATGATTTCACCCTCATTGTTCTTTAAAGGGCCGAAACCATCAATTTTAATCATTTTACTGTTTAAATAATTAAAGAATAGTTTGGGGTTTGTTTTACTTTCCATAGCAATGAGTTATTTTTTTCTCTATAACTTTTTAATGCTTCTTCATTGCCTTCTTGTTTTAGCTTCTTAAATGCATTGTTCTTGTTATTTATTGCCCTTTTTACATCCTTATTTAGCCACATTGGTGTTCTCCTGTTCCTAGGCTGTATTTGTTATTGGATTGTATTGGATAGGCTGTATTGGTTATTTTTATGCACAAAAAAAAATAAAAAATATTAAAATTGGCAACCCTTTTTTAAATTATACCCTGCATGTTTCTTTGTAAAGTTCTTATAAGGCCCCTTTAACAAGTCCTGATATCTCCGGGACCGGGAAATGCTACAGGGCAAGTGGGAAGAGCTGGGCAAAGCTCTAGAATTGGCGCATCTAATAGATGCGCCTTTTCTGGGCAGCTGCGGGCTGCTGTTTTTAGGCTGGGGGGGCCATATCCATGGCCCTGTACCAGCCTGAGAATAGCAGCCCGCACCTGTGAGTTTTGCCAGGTTGGTTCAAAAACATAGGGGAACCCACGTTGGGTTTTTCATTCATTCATTCATTCTCCTCTGCTCTCGCCGACCACCAGCAGAGCAGGGGAGAATAAGAGTCGCGTTCAGCACCTCCCACAGGGAAACAGCGCTTTACAGTAGCGCTTCTTCCGCAGCGGCTGTCCGTGCACACGGAGGACATCAATGTGTGTTCTTTGTGTGCACGTGTGCGGTACGTTTTGCTGTCCGTGGTGACGGCAAAAAATGGACATGTCAGCGTGTTTTGCCCACGGACACACGGTCTGTGGAAACACACTGACATGTGCAGACCTATTCATTTGAATGGGTCTACGTGAGTACGTGTCTCCGGTGCATGTGAAAACTGCCACCACACGTACCGGAGACACGGACATGTGAAAGAGGCCTAAGATAAATATTTGATATTATATTAAACAGGTACGTAAATATTGTAAGTAGGACAGTTAAAGGAGTTTTCCAGCCTATCCACATTTGTTCCTGGTACCGTCCCTTCACTTCATTAATAGGAATGAAGCCACAAGGCTCTATATCTATATGTATATCTCACACTGATCCTTATCATAAAATGATGGCTTAAGGCTCTTTTACATTTAGCGATGCACCAGCGATCCAACCAGCGATCCGACCCGGTCAGGATCGCTGGTGCATCGCTAAATGATCGCTAGTGAGCTTTCATACAGAAAGATCTCACAGCGATGCAGCAGCGACGCAGCGCACGATACTTACCATTCACACACAGCGATCCTGCGTCCTCCCGCCCGCCTCCACGCGTCGCTGGACGTCACAGCAGGAAGTCTCAGCAGGAAGCAGATGACGAGAAATGGAGCCGGACATTCTCGCGCGATCAGCGATGGACAGCGGGGGAGCCGGTCGTTGGTAAGTATCACACATAGCGATATCACTAGCGATATCGCTATAACGTCACAAAACCAGTGACGTTTTAGCGATATTGCTAGCGATATCGCTTAGTGTAAAACCCCCTTTAGCCCAAATGGAATTTTAAATAAATAATTTGGAACCTACTGTTGCAGGAGGTTCGCAGTTTTAAAACCATCTGTAGGTGCTAGCTAAAAATTTGACACTGTTTTTTTGCAAATGTGAAAAAAACCCTTTACCTTATATTACATACAAACTCTTATTTTGTAGCGCCACATCAATGCAACATCAGATGAATATAGTAAAGTTCAGGAATATGTGAATATTTGCATGGCTAACGAACTGCTTCTGATTGCAAAATATGCAAATGTACTTAATTTTAAATATGGCAAAACTGTTTTCAAACCTTTCATCCCACCACATGAAAAGAAAAAGGCCCAATTCTAAGAAGCTGATACTCATTCCCCATTCTCTTTCAGAAGGACATTTTCGTGGATAATTGCTGGAGAAGGCAGAAAATTGCAAAACAGTTTTTGAACATTCAGAGACGCTAAACTGGCAGAATTAATTTACTGTACTAAACATCCCATGTGTTTTAAAAATTAGCATAGCAAGTCTCAAGTAATCAATTAAAAAAACAGATTTGTTATGAATTGAATTTTGTACATATTAAAACACATTACTCTTAACTGGCATACATGCATATATTTATCATTTATTCTAATGACCAATTTAACATATTCCAACTCGCTTTGCTGGTGGATCTGTTTAAGGGAACAGGAAAGCTACAAAATGAGTTATATTGCATTATTTTTAAATTATTTGGTTTACCAAACACTAATGGACACTTAAAGGCTATAAAGAATAACAGCAGAATTAAAAGTCTACATTTGTCAAAGACAGCAACATAATTTATCAATATAGTATGCACATGCAAACCTCCAGGAAAAAATCTTCAGCTGCACTCTTTTTCCTTAAATGTGTTAAACTGTACACCATGGCATTAAAGGGGGTATCTGGGACTTTACAAAAAATGTATCTAAGCACTAACAGGCAGGTAATTGAAACTTACTGGCCTGTTGTGCACAACTCTGTTCTTCCCTGGCACAGAGCGGTCTCAGACCATTCCTGCCGGGGATTCAGTAGCCTCTGTTGACGTCTACAGAGCAGAGGCTTCTTTTGCGCTCCACTCTGCTGACAGAGCGGTACTTTCGAGGTCATTCTGTTTGACAGCCGGATCCCCTCTGCCTAACTGGGGGAGCCATCTGTCAATCAGAATGACCTCGTAAGTCCCACACCGTGGTGTCAGCACAGGCAGCTGAATTCCTGGCAGGAGTAGTATGTGACTGCTCTGTGCTGGGGAAAAAGGTACCCTGCAAAACCGGCAGATAAGTTGTAATTACCTGCCTGTTAGTTCTTAGATACATTTTTTGATTTTTGCAAAGTCCCAGATACCCCCTTTAAGGGTGATAGGCATCAAATTGGGACCTTCAAATTTGCAGCAGAAATGTAACATTTCTTCTCTGAATTTCCACCTAATTATCTGATGCCTTCTGACTTATAGATAATATATATATATATACAGTTCTGATGACATTTTAATCAGTTGTGGAAAAAATGCTGCAAAGTAGAATTCTTTCAAAATTTGAAGTGTTAATAGTTTATTTGTGTTAATTAACAAAATGCAAAGTGAATAGACAAGAGAGAAATTCAAGTCAAAAAAATATTTGGTGTGACCTCCTTTTGGCTTTTGACCAGCATTAATTCTTCTAGGTATACTTACACACAGTTTTTGACAGAATCTGCCGCAGTGGTTGTGCCAAACATCTTGAAGAATTAATCACAGATCTTCAGTGGATGTAGGTTTGTGCAAGCCATTCTGTCTCTTCATGTAATCTCATACAGAGTCAATGATATTGACATGAGGTCTCTGCAGGAGTCATCACTTCCAGGACCTTATTCTTTTTTTATGCTGAAGAGAGTTCATTGCCTATATGTTTGGGGTCATCCTGCTGCAGAATAAATTTGTACCCAATCAGATACCTCATGGGTGGATAAGTAAATGCTGTATAATGATATATAAATGATAAGTAAATGCTGTATTTCTCAGCATTGAGGGCAACATTAATCCAGATCAATTCTCCAGCTTCATTTGCTGAAATGCAGTCTTGAACTTTCAAAGAACCTCCAGCATGCTTCACTGCCGTCTGCAGACATTCATTACATAACCTCTCTCCAGCCCTTGTCTTCTTTTACAGCCAAATATTTTAAATGTTGATTCATTCTAGAACACTTGCTGACATTTTTCCTGTCCTCAAATTCCTATGTTTTCATGCAAAGTTGACTTTGCTGTTTTCATGTCGAATGCATGTTCTTTTGGCCTTAATTTTTCCCATAAACACCACTTATGGCCAGACTTTTCTGAAAGTAGATGGTGTAGCTGGGTATAAGAGAAGTAAAGTCCAGCTCACTGAGATTTTCATCCTGGGGTTCTTCGTAGCATGGAAATGCCGCATCAAAGCGTGTGCAATGTGAAATTAAGGAAATTCAGATCCATGAACAGTGAATGTTTTATTCACGCAAAATGCTTCAAGGACATATAGGGTCAGCAGTAAAGCTTACCAGACACGTGGTACTACTACTAGGATAACCCCTTCTTAAACTAAATGTTGTGTCACCACTAAATAAGAGAACCTATACTCACCTCCCGTGCCAGCGCCGTTCCCTAGGTGTCGGCACTCGCTCTCCCTGGGGTTGTGATGTGGTGTTGTGACACGTGACGCCGGCACTCAGACAGTGCTGGCGTCACTGTCTCCGCCTTCGGTCAAACTGAATATGAAGAGGAAGTCTGGGCTCCAGCTGATCCCTGAATTCCTCTTCATGTTTATTTTGTCCGAAGGAGGAGACAGTGACGCCAGCGGTGATTGGGTGCTGGGCATCACTCGTTATTCCACCACATCACAGCCCTGGGATTGCAAATCTTGCCATTCTGAATGACATGAAATTATTTTTTCACAACCTCACCTTTTTAACAGTTTGGTTGTTCTTTATCCAGTTTAAAGCCAAAAAATACAGGTGTTTCTGATGTAAACACTTTAATGAATCTGTCCCTTCTAGTTCTGAAATCATTCTTACTTTGGTGCTGTTAGAGATTATTTCAATTATCTATATTTCAGCTTACTTTCTGTTGCTTAATACTATGTGGCCAAACCCTCGATGACGTAAAATTGAACACCAGTCAATAAAAAAAAAAGTCACAACTAATTCCTCTATGAAACACGTTGAAAACTTCAGGTTTTTACCATTTCCCTTTAAGAATGGCACAAATAACAGTATAAAAAGTGGCGGCTGTATTTTCAGAAATATAATACTGATGAAAGGATTGCTAAGAATTGACGAGAACTTTGCATCTAAATGACTGGCAAGAAATGATAGTTCAAGTCATATTGTCCCACATGACTGTGTAGACACTATGTAGACACTTTAGAGCCACTGGCAAAGATAGCATGTTCAATCTATTTTTAGATCGTTTGCATAGTAGACTACTGATACTGGAAAATGGTCTGTTGACTCTGGTGCTTTTATTTGATGAAACAAACATTAATTAAGTGTCATGAACCCATGGACTCATCTGGTATGTCAACCTGTTATTAGGTTGTCCAAGCTTTTCACAAAAGTCTGCAGTAACTTCATTTGACTGCAGACTTGTGAATCATCCCATTGAGTGCAGCAAGCTCTGTGAGGGTTCAATATGCATATTCCTGGCGACATTCCGACTAGACGTGCGCAGCTTTGCTCAATTCATTTGTATTGAGCAAAACCGTGCAAGTCTAGTCAGAATGTGGTCTGGATATTGCATACTTGCCATCACATAAATGCTCGATCTCGCCGCCAACACCAGAGAAACCTTACCACCTGCAATGCGCATGATGTGAGGATTCCCAAGTCTGTGACTGCAGAATTTTGTGAAAAGTCTGGACAACCCCTTTAAGCTGTTGATGTTTATATTGCTATGTGGGAAATGGTTCCGTACGCCTACACAAACTGTTCCAGGAAATTTATAACCGCTTTTTAATTTACTTAAGTGGCCTAGAAATCTAATTATACAATTTTGGCATGAGGAATAATACAATATTATCTTATGTGCTGTTCTCACATTACATGACACATAGCAGCGATCAGGCCCCTGCTGTGATGTCGCTGATCATGCTCGAATGTCCTGGGCCATTTTTTGATCGCTGGTGTCCCGCTGGCCAGCATGCATCGCTGTGTTTGACAGGGACAACGACGAACAACCTCAATACTACAGGTCTGAGAGACAGAGTCCCAATGACCGTCGTATTGTTCCATATCGTTGCTGCGTCGCTGTTGAGATCTGACTATTTGACATCTCACCAGCAACCTCGTAGCGACGCACCAGCGATCCCTACCAGGTCGCATCATTGTCGGGATCGCCAAGTGTAACAGTACCCTAAGAGTAATCTCACAGATTACAGTATCTCTCTGGGTGGATGCTTTTGTTTACACACATAGTCACACTGTCTGATCTGTCATGATGCACCATGGAGCTGCTGACAACAGTAGATGCTACTTTACCAACTATTCTCCTCTATTTTTCTGGCAAATTATGGCAGTGTTTCCATCATGTGTGTACTGTTTTGGCTCTTAGAATACAAAGCATGTCAATCTCTGGGTATTATGTGGACACTTTTAAAGTCTTTGTGTGCACATAAGACAATGATACAATATGGGTACAATATGGGATTGTTGACTTTGTGGGAACATTCATGACCACAGACACATCAACTGAGCAAACCAGTGGAAAACTTACATCTGATTAGTGAAGAGTCTTTTTATATGTCTCATAAGCAGAGTTGAGCGAAACGGGTCGGTCAAATTCAAAAGTCGGCGACTTTCACTGAAGTCGGGTTTCATGAAACAAAACCCGACCATAGCGTGAGATCGGCCACGAGGTCGGCGACCCGAGCGCCAAAGTCGCGTTTCAAATGATGCTTCCAGCGCCCTTTTTCAGCCAATGATGGAGGACGCACACTGTGGGTAACGCGATGACATAGGCATCGGTCACCACCATCTTTGAGAAGGGCATACAAGTGATTGGCTGACTTTGTGTGGCATCACAGGGGCTATAAAAGGGCGTGCACGCCGACCGCCATCTTACTTCTGCCGATCTTAGCATTATGGAGAGGTTGCTGCTGCTGATTCAGAATAAGGGAGAGCGTTAGGCAGGGAAGAAGAACCCAAAAACTGCTTCTGCTGTTAGCGATTTCCACTGTACAACACAACAGTTTGTGTGCAGTGACAGGGGAGGCTATATTTTTGTGCATCAGCTCTGTTGGTTATTAGGCTGCCTTATAAGGCTCCCTGATAGCTGCATTGCTGTTTGCACACTGCTGTGCATACTGCTTTTTTAAAAGCAAAAATACTTTTCTTCCTCTTTTCTGCACAGTTACCAAGCGTTCATTTTTCCACCCTTTTGTGTGCAGCAGTCCTGCTTATTAGGCTTGGACTGAGAGCATCATTGTCAGCCTCCTAAAGTCTAGTGAGATCCAAATTCAGTTCAGCGTCCTCAAATCTCTAGTTAGATTCAAATTCTCACCAATCCTATAGACACCCTCCACCTTGTCATTCACCATCCAATTTCAGCCTGTTACATTGAGGTGTAATCTCTACTGGGCCTGAGACAATAGTTCAGCGTCCTCAAATCTCTAGTGAGATTCAAATTCTCACCAATACTATATACACCCTCCACCTTGTCATACACCATCCAATTTCAGCCTGTTACATTGAGGTGTAATCTCTACTGGGCCTGAGACAATAGTTCAGCGTCTTCAAATCTCTAGTGAGATTCAAATTCTCACCAATACTACATACACCCTCCACTTTGTCAAACACCATCCAATTTCATGTATACATATTAGTCCTTAAAATCCAAAACCAACCATGGGTACATTCCGTAATGACTGATTAACACTAGATGCCAAATAATATAATAAGTGGCACAAGGAATGTGAAATACAAAGTATAAATATTTTTATTCTTACTGAAATTCATATTACATACAGTGACACATAGTAGCCTCAAAATATCAAAAAATCGCTGGCAGCTTTAGGACAAAAAACACTTCCGTATCCACTACATAAAACATTAACCAGTGCATAGATGGCATAAAATACCCATTCATTCAGGGAATGATACCGCTAAAAAATCCATATTGTATAAAGTGCCCAAATGACAATTCACATCTTAAACATAGTGCCTGGATTTCTACAAAGCGGACAAAATCCTATCCATGTGGTGGGTAATAAACCATATAAGCGCTACTGAAATATAGATCTGTGATACCTGAATGTATGTCCGAACTGTCACCGCGACCTACCCCGACGCGCATTTCACCTGTTCTTCTTCCGCCCCCGGAAGAAGAACAGCAAAGCTTTCCACGAGCTCATGGCCTACGCAGTACCACGCTATGACCTACCCAGTCAGCACTTCTTTTCGCGAAAAGCCATCCCAGCCCTCCACGTGCATGTGAAAGACCGCATTGTCCATGCACTCAAGCAATCAGTGAGTGGAAAGGTGCACCTCACAACAGATGCATGGTCCAGTAGGCATTGCCAGGGCCGTTACGTGTCCATCACTGCGCACTGGGTTAATGTGGTGGATGCAGGGTCCACAGGGGACAGCGGCGGTGGGACAGTGCTGCCTAGCCCACGGTATAGGAAACAGTTGGCTGTAGGCGTTCGACCCTCCTCCTCCTCCAGAAGCGAAAGCTTGTCCACAGAGCGCAGTCGCACGAGCACTCCATCCGCAGCTGCCAGTGTTGCACTCGAGGTGTCCCACTATCGAACAGTTAGTGGTAAGCGTCAGCAGGCTGTGTTGAAGATGATGTGTTTGGGCGGCAACAGACTCACCGCGGAGGTACTGGCCTATGTGCCTGTTTGTTGCTATAGCTTGTTTATATGGTTCTGACCCGGTTCTGTTTCCCGTTGTGAGTTTGCCTGTTGATTTTGTACTGCGTTATTATCTCTGTGTATGACTCATTGCCTGTGACCTGACTACTCTCTGCTCGCCCCTCTTGTACCTTTGCAGCTATCTCTGTGTGTGACTCATTGGCTACGTCTTGACTATTCTCCCTGTCTATGCCCCCTGGTAACTATGTCTCGCAGTAAAGCCCCGTTACACACTGCGATATCGCTAGCAATATCGCTGTAAAGTCACCGATTTTGTGACATTACAGCGATATTGCTAGCGATATCGCTGTGTCTGATACTTACCTCCGACCGGCTCCCCCGCTGGTTATCGCTGATCGCGCGAGAAGCTGCTGGATCATTCCTCGTCGGTCACTTCCTGCGGCGCTTCCTGCTGTGACGATGAGCGACGTGTGGAGCCGGGCGGGAGGATGCAGGATCGCCACGTCTGACAGGTAAGTAGCGATCCCCGTCCCCAGCGATGTCGCTATTGAGATCTGCCTGAGTGGCAGCTCACTAGCGACCACCTAGCGATTCACCAGTGATCCTGACCGCGTCATATCGCTGGTCGGGATCGCTGGTGAGTCGCTAGGTGTAACGGTACCCTTACACTGCTAGGAGTTATCTTGCAGCTCCTATCTCTGTGGAGTTTAGGCCACGCCCCTAGCAGTCACGTGCTTCAGGTCCTGCGGCACTGAAATACGCATCTACTCGGCTGCTGCCTGCTCCACGGGTATCTTTGAGCACTGTTCGCTTTACTCAGGACACGCGCACTGGCTTAGTGAGCAAGTTCAGTGTGGTGTTCCTGACACCGACTACATGCAGCGACAAACTGAGTCATGGCTGGGCAGTCTACATCTTGAGGCAGGTAAGGTAGTTAGTGAAAACGGACGGAATTTTGTGGCAGCCATAGCCCTTTCAAAACTTAGACACTTACCTTGCCTGGCTCACACCTTGAACCTGGTAGTGCAGTGCTTCCTCAATAATTATCCGGAGTTAACAGCCCTGCTGTCACGGTCCATTTTTGGAGCCGTGGCAGAATGTGGATTCTTATAGAAACCTTTTTCCTTTTTCTCCTGGTGACCGCTGGGGTTTACTACAACTGTAGTTGTTTTGGTGCTGGTTTTGCCCCAGGTGGCTGCTGGGGTTACTACACGTTTGAATTAACCAACAGGTGATGACTACTACCCCCTCCTTCCTATAAAAGGTCGTCATGTGCAGTAAATCACTGTTGGTAATTTTGTTCATTTTCTAACCAACCTTGGTGAAGACTGGACCTGCCTGGTGGAGAGGGGGTTCAGCTTGTCTGGAGCAGTGGAGTTGCTGCTGGATGCTGTTCGGATCCTTTTTCTGTTGCTTGGAGCTTTTGCAGCAGAGCAAAGCTAAGTTTTGGGTTTTAGTTGCTTTAACCCAGTGGTGTCAGTTTTATTTTCCTTTGTGTGTTATTGGGTGCAGTTCACTTTATTCCCTGTCTCACCTCCTAGGGAGGGGGTTGGTGGTTTAGCTCAGGGCTAAACAGGAGATAAGGACAGGTCGGGAACTTGGGCCTCACTACCTTCAAGTGTACCCCCAAGTTAAGGAGAGTCAGGGCACCTCCTTAGCCTGAGGGGCAATTCAGGGGCCCAGGTTCCACCTCTCCTGCTTTGTCCCAACTGCCCCATGATATTATTACCAACCACCCATTTTTTCCTGGTGAGCCATGGCCCTAATGCAGACCTCTCTCTAATTGCTGCAGACCCCCACTGAGGAGCATGGGGTGCTGCGTGGTGTGGTGGAGCAGCAGCTGCAGCAGTGGGAGGGGTACGGGGCCTCAGCTCAGATGCAGGCTCAACCAGAGCCCAAGTTATCTCTCCCAGACAGGTTTTCTGGAGGGAGAGAGAATTTTTTGTTTTTTCAGGAGACCTGCAAGCTATGTTTCAGGCTCCGCCCTCATTCATTAGGGAGTGAGGTACAGCAGGTGGGATTCATTATAGCTCTTCTTGAAGGTGATCTCCTATCCTGGGCCTTCTCCCTGCCAGCAGATTCACCATCTCTACGGTTGGTGGACGAGTTTTTTGCGGCTTTGGTGAATTTGCCCCCTAGGGTCCTGGCTGAGGAGGACTCACAGGTGCAAGTGGATGAGCCCAGGCAGGTGGGAGGAGTTGGTTCCCCAGCGGTGTTGCCTGGGCATTGTCGTGATGTGGGGGCATGTTTTAGCTGTGGGCAGACAGGTCATGTTTTCAGGGTCTGCCCAGCGCCAAATCTTCTGTACCATCTAAGGAGCCGCGCCCCCCTGGTCGTGTGGAGGGAGGCGACCAGGGAGTGTATATTTCCTCCATTTTGCCCTCTCGGTGTACTATGTCAGCAGAGGTGGTGGTTGGCGGGGTACCTGAGGGCATACCGGTGTTTGTGGACAGTGGAGTGGGGGTCAATCTGGTGGATGCTCACTTTGTCCAGACACATGGCCTGAAGTGTAGGACACTGGCCAAACCTCTAAGCGTCCAGGCCATTGACTCTGTCCTACTGAGCCAGAGGAGGTTGACCCAAGTCGTAGAGAATATACATCTGCGCATAGGGACTCAGCATGAAGAGTCCCTGTCATGCTACGTCTTGGGGGCATGACATCACCTATTGTTTTAGGACTCCCTTGGTTAGAAAAACACAACCCGGTCATAGATTGGTGGTCTAGGGAAGCAGTCAGCTGGGATCAGTCATGTGAGGGATGCTGCCCAGGGGCTACTGGCTCTGCCGTCTTTCTACAACCATCCCCTTCTTCTCCAGTGGGGCAGCAGAGGTGCTGCCAGGGAGTAGGGGCAAGTCTCTACCCTCACCACATGCTAACCCTGGGTGTCGGAGTCCTCGTAGGAGGATGGGCCAGAGGAGATTGGTGACTCCTGAGCATTGTGGCGGTGTGAGTATGACGACACAGGGGGACACCTCTGTTGTCAGTCCTTTGAAGAGTTCACCATTTTGTGGCAAACGCATGAATAGTAATAAACGTTCAGGTCCGGACCTGTGTGTGAACGAGTATGTATGGGTGGCCACCAAAAACATCCAGTGGAAGTGTGTTACTGGGGTCTGGAGTTCTCGTGTGATCGGGCCGTATCGGGTGTCGGCCATCCTCGGCCCAGAGACTTACCAGCTGGAGTTACCCCCAATTATGCCCATACACAACTCGTTCCCCAGGTCGGCGCTCTGGAGATTTGTGGTGCCTCCGGAGCACACATTGCCATTTCCATCTGCCCACGTTTTCTATAGGCCTGCGAGTCAGGTGGTCGCTGAGGTGAACTCTGGTGGACCTAGGCGTCCGCGCCGTAGCTGTTTTTCGGGTGAGGTGCAGTGTTGAGGGTCCAGAGGCCCCTCATTGAAGGAGGGGTACTGTCACGTTCCATTTTTGGAGCCGTGGCAGAATGTGGATTCTTATAGAAACCTTTTTCCTTTTTCCCCCGGTGGCCGCTGGGGTTTACTACAACTGTAGTTGTTTTGGTGCTGGTTTTGCCCTCGGTGACCTCTGGGGTTACTACACATTTGAATTAACCAACAGGTGATGACTACTCCCCCCTCCTTCCTATAAAAGGTTGTCATGTGCAGTAAATCACTGTTGGTAATTTTGTTCATTTTCTAACCAACCTTGGTGAAGACTGGACCTGCCTGGTGGAGAGGGGGTTCAGCTTGTCTGGAGCAGTGGAGTTGCTGCTGGATGCTGTTCGGATCCTTTTTCTGTTGCTTGGAGCTTTTGCAGCAGAGCAAAGCTAAGTTTTGGGTTTTAGTTGCTTTAACTCAGTGGTGTCAGTTTTATTTTCCTTTGTGTGTTATTGGGTGCAGTTCACTTTATTCCCTGTCTCACCTTCTGGGGAGGGGGTTGGTGGTTTAGCTCAGGACTAAACAGGAGATAGGGACAGATCGGGGACTTGGGCCTCACTACCTTCAAGTGTACCCCCAAGTTAAGGAGAGTCAGGGCACCCCTTAGCCTGAGGGGCAGTTCAGGGGCCCAGGTTCCACGTCTCCTGCTTTGTCCCAACTGCCCCGTGACACCTGCTCCATAAGGTGCGAAGACTGTGCTCGCACATCCGCCGGTCGCCCGTACACTCCAGTCGTATGCAGAAGCTGCAGCGATTGCTCCACCTTCCCAAGCACCGCCTAATTATCGACGTTGCAACAAGGTGGAACTCCACCCTGCACATGGTTCAGAGGCTGTGCGAACAGAGGCAGGCTGTAATTCATTTGTGGGAGGATACACGGTCAGGCGGTTTGCGGGCAGACATGGAGTTGTCTGGTGTGCAGTCTTCGAAGCTGAAAGACCTCTGTAAAGTCCTTCAGTGTTTTGAGGAATGCACACGGCTGGTAAGCGCAGACGACGACACCATAAGCATGAGCATCCCACTTATGCGTCTGCTCATGCAAACTTTGACGCACATTAAGGAGCAGGCGTCTGCAGCCGAGGAGGAAGAGGAGGAGGGAAGCCATGATGACAGTCAGCCATTGTCTGCTCAGGGAAGTCTCGTGTATGAGGTGGAGGAAGAAAAGGAAGAGGAGGAGGATGTTGGGGATGATTATTTAGGGGAGGAGGATGCTTCTCAGGGGGCAAGACAAAATGTTGGCGTGGCAAGGTCAGGTACAGGGTTTGTGCGTGACTGGAGGGATGTTGATTTGCCAGAAAGTGCTCCTCCACCCAGTACTCGCAGTGCATCATTGACACCTGGAACATTGGCCCACATGTCTGATTATGCCTTGCAGATCCAAAAAAGGGACCCCCGCATTGCCAAAATGAAGAACGATGATGACTACTGGTTGGCTAGCACCCTGGATCCACGCTATAAAGGCAAATTCCAAAACATCATGCCACAGGAGAACCCAGAGCTAAAATTGGCTAACAAACAAGCAACTCTGGTAAACCGTTTGTTTGAGGCATTCCCAGCACACAACATTGGTGATGTTTCTCCTACAAGCCTTAGGGGGCAACATGGAGAGGTGTTCGTGGTGCACACAGCTGAAGTGGCGTTGGACACAGGGGTTTCATGACCATGTTGTGGACTGATTTTTCAAGTACCGCTCAATACTGCATCGATTGAAAGAGACAGGAGACAGCAGTTGTCAACTATGGTAACAACTACTTCTCCTCCCATATCGATGTTCTCCCTCACCGGTCATTCCCCTTTGACTATTGGGCCAGTAAACTTGACACCTGGCCTGAATTGGCACAATATGCCTTACAGGAGCTCGCTTGCCCTGCTGCTAGTGTGTTATCTGAAAGAGTCTTCAGTGCTGCTGGATCAATCCTGACAGAAAAAAGGACCAGTCTGTCGACCCAAAATGTTGATGATCTAACCTTCATTAAAATGAACCATGCATGGGTTTCAAAGGATTTTGTCCCACCCTCCCCTGCTGACACGTAGGTTGCCAGAAAAATGACTCGCTTTTGTCCTCTTCTGCGGACTTCTCCAATTACTCCATTTGCAGCTGCTGAATGTCCAACATCAACATATCCCATTTTTTCCACCTCCCTAACTGGGCTGCCTCCCCTCACAAGGCCGGGGTCACCACCTGACACATGCACCCATGCGAGTGCCATTGCCCTGGACAGGTGGGTGGGCCCACTCTTGGGCAACGGCACTGGCACAGGGTCCGTCATAGTACAATCAAGTGTCTCTGAGGGTGGGGGTGCACACCTGCCGTCAGACACACCGGCGTACTATGAGGGGCCCTGTGCCAGTACCGCCGGCCACGAGTGGGCCCCCCTACTTGCTCAGAGCACCAGCACTTGCAATACTTACCTCTCCCTGCTCCACCACTGTGTAGTCTGGCCTGTTAAATACTTCACTGGGACTGCCAATACAAATTTGGTGAAATTATAGATGATGGTTAAGACGTAGCTATGCCCTGTCCTGCTGGGCTCTATCTTCAGATGATCAATGGCTTCCATTTGTTATGGACGTCAACTCACAATGAGATGCAGTGGTGGTTTATCATCAACTTTCACGGTTTTCCGACTCACAGACGTGTGACATTCCTGCACATATTTTTAAATGTGTCCTCTCATGCCAATCCAATAGAATCGACTAAAGCCTGTGGCTTCTGTCTTTTGCACTCCAAAGTTACCTGACAGATCATGATAGTCAGTGAGGACAATGTCTACATCTTTCCCTGTGATCACAATTTGATGGAGATGAGTAACGGTGATGGGTTCCACGGTACTGCGATACAGCAACCATTTCTTCACATGAACTGTTTTCGCTGTCTCCACAGACAAAGTAATTGAGGGTCAGCATCGCCTCTGAGAATTCTCCCGGGAGTTTTTCCCGTGATTAGTAATTCCAAAATTTCTGCAATCACTCGACTTTCCGTCTGTACTTGTATCGATCTCGTTTCCTCTGGCGGAGAGTCTAGACTGTCTTACTGAGACTGAAATATATATGAAGATTGAAAAATACCCCAACAGTGTATACTGGTGTACACTTCGAATACATAACCCTTTTTCTACTTTTTAGATTCTTGTCTAATCCATACTGAGGCTGTGAGTGTCTTTGTCAGACTCACAAAATATACACACAGATTTTTAAAGTTTAAACTATGCTATATATACCTGCTATCCAGTGATACTGTACCCTTTCTCAACTTTCTACAATCACGTCGAATCCATACTGGGCCTGAGACCGTCTGAGTCTGCCTCCTGATATATAGGCATAGATTTTTAATGTGTAAACTATGCTATATATACCTGTTATCCGGTGATACTGTATCCTTTCTCAATTTTCTACAATCTTGTCAAATCCATACTGGGCCTGAGAACGTCTGAGTCTGCCTCCTGATTAGAGATGAGTGGTGTTCGAGTCGACCTGTTCGCCAAGTTAAAATTCCAGCTGTTTTGGGCGGTGTTCAAGCCGTTTGTCGAACTCGAACACTTTGCTTAAAATTCGGCTTTTCGAGGTTCCGTTCGAGAACGGTTCGTTCACCAAAAGCGTAACTTCATTTTCACATCAATAATGGTTTTCAATGTTAATAGACTGTTTCATGGCATAGTAGCGGTGTGTGGTAGCAAGCAGTGTAGTGCACCTGTCAAGGAGCTACACCGTGTGTGTTTCTAATAATTTGTCTGCTACTCAGCATTGGAGCCCACCAGTGAACCTAGCTATGCCGCCTGTTTATGAAAGAACCAGTTTTTGACTGCATTTAGCACAGTTAATACTTTGGGCCTAGTAACTGTGTCTGCTACTCATCAGAGGAGCCCACCCGTGAACCAAGCTGTGCCGCCTGTTTATGTAAGAACCATTTTTTAACTCCATTTGGCCCAGTGAATACTTTGGGACTAGTACCAGTGTCTACTGCTCAGCAGAGGAGCCTTACCTGTGAACCTAGCTATGCCGTCTGTTTATGTAAGCACTGTCTGCTACTCAGCAGAGTTGCCCACCTGTGAACCAAGCTATGCCGCCTGTTTATGTAAGAACTGCATGCTACTCAGGAGAGGAGCCCAGCTGTTAAGCAAGCTACAGCACCTGTGGTTTGGACACTTAATTTTGTCATTCTTTCTGGAATGCTGGTTAGGCCTAATTCCGGAATTCCGGTTGACCTGCACTTACTGGGAAATCCTCGTTTGCGGGGAAGAATTGGAATCCCAGACCCCCATCACTAACGGTGTTCAGCGGGTTATCTGCACCTGTAAGCGACACACGCTGGTCCTTTCAGTGTAGCACGCATGCAACCCTGGACATGTAAGGGCATGACAGACCTGTTATTGCTCGATCTCACATGCCAGAGCCTCACGTGTCCCTCTAGTAAGCTTGACGCGTACCGCGGGGGCATGCCGGAGTCTCGTTCGTTAACAGAATTAAACTGACAAATCGCTAGCACAACTAAAAACAGACATCCACCACCACCCACTGAATCGACAAAGCTTGCAAGCTGTCGATCTTTTCTGTAGCTGGCATGGTTGAGGTTTCCCCGGTGGAGTCAAATTAAGCCGCAGGCTCCACTCCTGGTGGGGCCCTTCTGGACATTCCTTTAAGGTTCAGCTTTGCAACCATACTGCTCCCGGAAGCCAAACACTTTGCCTTCATGGACGCTGTTCGGAGGTTCGTGGGAATAACGCCGCCCGATTGGCAGTTGGCATAATTTATGGTGGGAAGTCCGACGGTATATGATTGTCTTCGATTTCAGATTTTTATTTTTTTTTGTATTTTACATTTTTATTCCAGCCTTTCTTGACTTCATAAGGGCATGACATGCCTATATCTGTGTCTCCTCCTCCTTTTACGCCTCCACCTCTTTTCTATATGTAGTTGCCCTTTTCCATATGTTATTTTTGTATTCTGAGCATTTTGCCTGCTTTGGGACATCTTTTATGGTGTTTTGTAATTGTTTTCTATGTGTTAGTATGTGTTTTTGTTTGCCTGCCATTGTTTTCAATGACGTTCGACAGTGTTCGTCGAATGTTCGACGAACATTCGACAAACTTGCCTCCTGTTCGATGAACCAAAACGAACTCGAACACTAGCGGGGTGGCACAACACTACTTCTGATATATAGACGTACATTTTTAATGTTTAAAATATGTTATATATACCTGGTATCTGGTGATACTGTACCCTTTCTGCCAGAAAGTCGTCCTCCACCCACCACTCTAAGTGTATCATTGACACCTGGAACATTGCCCCACATGTGTGATTATTTCTTGCGGATCTTCTTGTTATATTGTGGTGTGATCCATCCTGAGCGTGTGACAGTCTGTGGGTTACTCCTGCAATTTAGATGTACATTTAAAAATTACCCCAACACTAGTGTATACAGCTCTACGCTTGTGATACATTACCCATTTCCTGTTTTTTATATTCTGGTCTAATCCAAACTGACCAAGTGAGAGTTATTTTCTGACTGTGGAAATAAATACTGAGATTGACAACAATGACCCCTACACTGTGTACAGCTGTACTCTTCAGATCCATTACCGTTTTACGGCTTTTTATATTGTGTTGTAATCCATACTGAGCCTGAGAGCTTCTGTGCCTGCCTCCTGAAATATCTACGGAGATTTACAATGTTTAAACTATACTGCATATACCTGCTATCTGATGATACTGTACACTTTTTCTACTTTTTATATTCTTGTCTAATCCATACTGAGCCTGTGAGCGTCTGTGTGACTGATGGAATATATAGGGAGATTGACAATTATCCTTTGACTGTATAGAGTTGTACGCTTCTGATACAGTACCATATATCTGATGTTATTTTGGGTTTATTTTCTGCAAAATTTTGAAGTTTGGTGGAAGAGGCCACGAACGTGGGCGTTGGGGGGCCAGCTGGTGCTGATGGTGGTGGTACATCTTCTGGTAGTGGCAAAAGCACAATAGCAGCTAAGGCAGGAGGTGTTGAGCCTGCGTCATGGTCTGGCTCCGGAACGCCTGGAAGGCTACCTTTTCTGGGAGTAGGTTAACTGCTTTCAAAGCCGGAGCATCAGGAACTGGTTTTGGCTTACATTGCCGAAACAGACTCCCACAAATATGCCCTCTTCTTCTGAAGTTTCAAAAAATGCAAGCACTGAGTCGTCAAGTGCTGACTCCTGGTCAGAAAGAACCCCTTTCTTTGTGTCCTTCACCCCCACCAAAAGTGAATGATGCAGGAGGCCACACTTCACATTAGTCCATGTAGCTCTTTCTATCATACCATGCCTGGGTTATCAAGTCAAATCGTGAATTCCCCAGTCCAAGCTGAATTTGGCAAGGAGTGTGGGTGGCCAGCCAGGGCAGTGGGGTTAATCGGTACCGGGTCGGTGTCTCACAGGGATGTGTCACGTTGGTGGTGATGACCTGTTCTGTGGCCCTGGGCATCCATGCAAAGGGGTGAATAACGTTTATAGGTGAATGATACGTGACGCCACCTGTGGTTTCTGATCAGATTGACCCGCGCTGCAGTGTCGCTTCTCTAGGACAGATTTTGTGGTGCAGCTAAGATGTAGAAGCCCTGCACAGGTAGAGCCATAGTCGCAGGGCAAATGAAGGAGTTGCTAGATGGTGTGCAGTGCAGGATGTAGCAGAGCCGTGCGCCAGGTGCAGGAGAAAGATGACAGACACAGTCGTGCAGTTCCTTTACCTGTACTTGGTAAGTGCCATCCAGGACCCAGAGTACAGATGGAGAAGGAGTTGGTCAGCCTGGAAGCAAATTTGGAATTCTCTCTCTGCAGATAGGTAGTGTGGCCTCCGTTCTAGCGCTTATCTGAGGTACTCTCAGTACTGAGTTCACTGAAGTTCCCCCTGTTCACTCTCTTTTGAAACTTTCTCTTATGGCAGGCAGCCGTAGCCTTTTCCTTCCGGCTCACACATGTCGCTGCTGGGGTCTCTGAGCCTTAGTTGGGAACAAAGCATTTACAGCTGCTACTTCCTCCGGTTTCTGCTGCAGGACCGTCAGTGTCCCTAAAAACTTGGAGACCGGAATCCCGGTCATGCGCTCCAGCTAGGAGTGAGCCTTAACTCTGCTCATCCTCCAGCTTCCCTTCTCACGTCCACACACTTCCCCTTCCCTTCACAGACTGCCCTAACTTACCTCCTCCCGACCACAGAAAGCAGCTTCTCAGCAGTCAGGTTCAGAGGTCTCCCTGCTGGCCTGGAGTGGGAACTGTGTTGTGTGTTGGTTTAACTGCTAGAGAGAACCTTCGTTGCTCCCAAGCATGACATCACACTCACTAGGAGGAAGGTAATGCCACTGTGGCGACCGTACTCCTGGGGGCGCCACAAGTGCACTGATGCCCAGCCACTGCTGGATGATTCTGCTGGTACATTGACCCAGACCACTACATTCCCCTCGCACTCTACACAGCCAGAATCTGACCCTGATCAAACTCAGGTTCCCCTTCATGCATACTATAACACCTTACACGGTGACAAAGAGGAAGGTGCAGATGAAAGTGCAGGTTCCTTGAGCAGGTGGGGGGGCATACTCATGGGCGACGGCACTGGCACAGGGCCCCTCAGTACGCAAAAGTGTCTCTGCCGGTGGGAGGGTCCACCCGCCATCAGACACACCGCCGTACTGTGAGGGGCCATGTGCCAGTGCCGTCGCCAACGAGTGGGCCCCCCTGCTTGCTCAGGATCACACCACTTGCAAAATTGAAATACTTACCTCTCCCTGCTCCACCGCCGTGACGTCTTCCGCGTTTCCTGACAGTGACATTCTGGTCAGAGAGCGCAATGACATCACGTCTGTACACCCTCTGTCTAAACAGTCCAAGTGCAGTGAGGTGGAAGATGGGGACGACGAGGAGTTCAGACTAGTACAGGGATTCCCTAGCGAGGAGACTTATTTAATTGTTTTCAATGTTGGGACCGCAATTTTTGGGGAGCACTATACTCTGGAGAATGATATATGAGGCTCACCATACACTGGAGCAGCATTTACAGGGCCCATTATACACTGGAGCATTAGAAATGGGGCCCATTATATATGGAGCATTATTTGGGCCCATAAGACAGTGGAGCTTCATCCATGGGGACCAACATATACTGTAGCATTATGTGGACCTCATCATATACTGCATGGAACATTATATGGGACCAATGATTCTGTATGGAGAAATATATGGGCCTCATTACTCTGTATAGCTCACTATGCGGTGGCCATAATATTGTATGGAGTAATATACTGTCCGTTTTTGGAGCTATTGGAGAATTTAAAATGGATATCAGTCATGAGATGTAAGAAGTGAAGTATTTTCATTGTACTATACCGCTATTTCTCTGCCGTATCAGAGGATCATGAATTGTGGCATGTGTTAAAAGAGCCCAGTGACACTCTTTGGCCCAGGGCCCATGAAAATCTGGTGCCAGCCCTACCCCCCACTACTTTAGCCAATTACCCCCCAGTTTTTAAAACCTAACTATTATTATAAAGTAAATTAAGGTTGACAAGCTTAAGTAATAAGAATTGATGTTTTTGGCATTAAAATGGGCACTGTAGGTGTGTTTGCTGTCCTCCACTCACTGCCGACCTTGGTTCCCCATTGACTTGCATTGGGTTTCGTGTTTCAGTCGGCCTTCGACTTTTCACGATAATCGGCCGATTGCGTTTGACCCGACTTTTGAGAAAGTCGGGTTTCATGAAACCCGACTCGACCCGAAAAAAGGCAAAGTCGCTCATCTCTACTCATAAGATGACTTGTGCACACTTAACAACTTGGTTTAAGTCTATAGAGATGGCAGCATAGCTATTGTTAAGTTTATTTCCATTTATGAAGATTTAAGTAGTAAAGTCAAAACATAAGGGGCATAATTGCTTTGGAAAATCTTTGCTAAAAAGTGAAATTTTCATTCCCTTTCATGTGAATGCCTCAAAGGGTATTGATATTTTTTATAAAGGGTGTTGATGTTTTTATAATTAAGCTTTTATGGTTTGGCGTTGGAATGCTCCAGGTGAACCATCAGGTTGCTATTCCTTATACTGTGTTGAAGAAACATTTTGAAGGCCAGTTTTCTGAAACAGGAACAGCTGTCTGCTTTAATGACTAGATTTCACTTTTGACCTTTCGTTTCTGGCTAGCAGTCCCAGATGAAAAGAAAGGAATTTTTTTTTGGGGGGGTCGTCTTAATTAGAGGCCATTAAAAAATCTCTTTGAAGAATGGCAAATATCAGGGGGATAAAAATCTAAAGCTATACAGCTGAATAACATTTAGGTTGGTATTTCTCCTTTCTAAGATTTAGCTAAGCTTAACTAAATAACTATGTCTACAGTCTCCATCTCTCTCATTGTTTAATTTCCTCCAGGGATTCATTTAGTCTGTATTAAATAAATTAACTTGGTACTTAATCCATCTGGACTGAACAAAAAACTTATAAAAACTTATTAAGCATGCATTAAAATTAAGATGGGCACAACTTAACATAATACAAAGAAGCAGACTTGGACTACATTGACACATTCATCAGTTTTAAGAATGGAGCCTTGCCTCCAGTCCGTGAGACTCAGAGCAAGTCCTGTTCTCATCTGTTTTCCATATCAGATAAGGCAATTAATGTCTTTGGAGAATCATATAAAATGTATGAAACTTGGAAGACATACTTTGAATACTTTCAATTGGTCTTTCATTCATCACGGATCCATTGTTAAGACTTGATGAATAAATAAAAGTACAGACAATTTACCTCCTTTAGGTTTTAAAAACAGATGGGAAAAAAACACGGAGACAATACAAATGACAAGTAAGAAAAATCTTAAAGTTTCACACTAAAAATAGACACATGTGTGAATGTAGTCTTAGCATCGTGAGCATGCCTGTATTTTAAATCTGTACCAGAGCCATAGAAGCCCGTAAGGCTGGTTTTACACTTGCCTTGGTTTTGCTGGCAGTTTTTGTGGCCCCAATGCATTTCTATGGGGTCGCAAAAAGGGGCCGCAAAAATTGTTAGGAGGGCCGTGCTCCGTATGGCCCTGAGGGCCGTATTTGCGGCCGTGAAAACATATTGAGATTGCGCAATATTTTTCACGGCTTACAGACACGGCCACAATGCATTTCAATGGTACCGCATAAACAATGTTAGCTTGCTTTTGCGGTACACCGTATTTGCGGATCGCCGTTTTTTCCCTGCTATTTGTTATAACAGGGAAAAAAGGCAATCCGAGCAGGTTTTTTGGGGCCCGTTTTTGCGGAAGAACGTGGAAATTACAGCCATACGGCCTGCAAAAAATGACCGCAAAAACGGACCGCAAAAAACACGGCAAGTGTAAAACCAGCCTAAGACTAATGATGTATTCCTATATGCAGTGGCGTAGTGTGGGGGGGGCGGGGGGGCGGTCCGCCCCAGGCGGCACGTGTGTGGGGGCGGCGCGGCAGCAGCAATTCAATTCCTCTCCTCTGACTGGGAGAACAGCGCGGACTCCGCGGAGGCACAGTGCAGGTGCTTTCTACCTTCTACGCCACTGCCTTGCTGGACTCGGACTCGGAGCCCCGGCTGCTTTCCGCTCCTGAGCCGGTGCTGGGCGGAGGTGTTGGCCGCTCGGGGCTGGTTGTTCGGTCGGAGCTGCCAGAAGAACACGTGGCGTGTGGCTGAGGTGACGCAGGAGGAGCGGATCCCGGGACACAGGAGCCGGTGAGTGAGGGGGACGGCGGGAAGCGCTGCCCAGCCTGCCCATGATGTCTGTGAGGGGAGGGAGACACCGCGGTATGTGATTGCCCCTTGAATTTCATTCCATCATGTAATGTTATGCTACAGGGGGCGGCATCTAGGTAATTACTCCCTCTCCCCCATTTACTAATTCTAAAGTTGAGGCTCCCTAATCCTTGGAGTTGGATTGCCTACATCTTCATATAGCTGATATTATGCAAAAGAGTTGGGCTCTGTAGGGAGAGGACATGGGGGCTGTGCAGAGGAGGACATGGGGGGGCTCTGTAGGGAGAGGACATGGGGGCTGTGCAGAGGAGGACATGGGGGGGCTCTGTAGGGAGAGGACATGGGGGGCTGTGCAGAGGAGGACATGGGGGGGCTCTGTAGGGAGAGGACATGGGGGGCTGTGCAGAGGAGGACATGGGGGGGCTCTGTAGGGAGAGGACATGGGGGGCTGTGCAGAGGAGGACATGGGGGGGCTCTGTAGGGAGAGGACATGAGGGGGCTCTGTAGGGGGAGGACATGGGGGGCTCTGTAGGGAGAGGACATGAGGGGGCTCTGTAGGGGGAGGACATGGGGGGGCTCTGTAGGGAGAGGACATGAGGGGGCTCTGTAGGGGGAGGACATGGGGGGGCTGTGCAGGGGAGGACATGGAGGGGCTGTGCAGGGGGGTACACGGGGGAGGGGGGCTGTGCAAGGGGAGAACATGAGGGCTCTGTAGGGGGTGTACTGTGGGTCTGTGCAGGGGGAAGACACGTGGGTCCCCTTACACTGTTTTATGGTGCAGCTCTCGGCAGGGCAGTGGTGGAGGTTCAGTAGGGTCATCACGCTAATACATACACATATATATATAGAGAGAGAGAACTGCAAGAAGATGAAAGTCTAGAAATTTAGAAATAATAACAGCAGAGTTAGTAGTAGACTAAAAATTAGAATCTTTGAGTGTAGTGTGGGCTCTTCGGATTCTTCCGGATTATCAGCGACCAAAGGGGCGGCAAATTTTTCGACCGCCCCGGGCGCCACAAACAGTTGCTACGCCACTGCCCATATGCTTCCAATTTCATGCCAGAAAAACAAAATCAAATTTTCATTAGATTTTCTTCCTGAATTAGAAATTCTTATGAAAATGTATATTAAATCCAAACCCTGGTGCACAATTACTCCAGAGAAAATGAAGAGATCCATTATAATAACATGTATACTTTTACTAATTAGAATTAAAACCAAATGTACAAGACAAATCAATAAAAAAGCAGAGTGCCTCACAGGGAAGACGCCACAAACTCATGACAGTAAAGAAAATAAGGAGGTATACTCCAAAAATAGTAGTGCACTATGAGGTAGTGATGTAATAAGCAGGCAGTAGAACAGGCTAAGAAGATCATAACTTCGTAATAAAGACCACATAGATTAGTGATCTAACAAAAAAAGGGTCTATCTTCAATCACAAGAATAATATAAGTTCCTGCCATTTACCACCCTTCCAAATGTAGCATCTAAACCAGATATAGTAATATGTAGACCAGAGTTACTGTTGTATACTCTTTCTCTGAAATGCAGTTATTGCAAAAAAAGGGGGAGACAAAAAAGCGCAATAGGGTCTTATCCACGTTACAAAAGACAGTATATCATGAAATATGCTCACCTGGTTAGGATGAGATAAGAGCGTGTAGGTAGCGGCTGCTGCAGATCCACAGGTCTTCAGTGACCAAAGAAATGATGAATCCAAAGGGAGTTTGTAGCTATATTCCGCGCTGCCGCTTTAGACAAATTCCAGGAGAATGCTGTATGATTGCAGTGGTTTTATTCTACGCGTTTCAGGGGTCTCATGCCCCCTTCATCAGGAAATACCACAAATACATACAGGTATCACAGACATAAATAGGTTTGTAAGGATGCATCCTTACAAACCTATTTATGTCTGTGATACCTGTATGTATTTGTGGTATTTCCTGATGAAGGGGGCATGAGACCCCTGAAACGCGTAGAATAAAACCACTGCAATCATACAGCATTCTCCTGGAATTTGTCTAAAGCGGCAGCGCGGAATATAGCTACAAACTCCCTTTGGATTCATCATTTCTGAAATGCAGTTAACACATGAGCATGGGTACATATATCTCAGCAGCTCCTGTGCTGACACCTAACCGTGAGGAGAGAGTACCTATAATAACCATGAAACACATATAAATTGTAGGGAATTCACCTCAAGTGTACCGGAGTGGCGCCTCCTCACCCCAACGCGCGTTTTGATGCTGGCTTCTTCCATTGTGCAACTTTATTCTCATTTGCACAAGGAAAGACTAGAAGCAATGGGATGAAACTGAATGGGAGGAGATACAGATTAGATATTAGAAAAAACTTTTTGACAGTTAGAGTGATCAATGAGTAGAACAAGCTGCCACGAGAAGTGGTGAGTTCTCCTTCAATGGAAGTCTTCAAACAGAGGCTGGACAGACATCTGACTGGAATGATTTAGCGAATCCTGCTTTGAGCAGGGGGTTGGACCAGATGGCCCAGGAGGTCCCTTCCAACTTTACAATTCTATGATTCTATGATTCATTTAGGTGTCAGCCCAAACTTCAAATGTTGATTAAAGTAGAACAACAAAGTGGATTACTTCACTGAAGGCATCAATTTAATCCATTGCAGCAACATTACGGCCCTGTCTTTACTTAAAACTACAAAATTGTATTGAGAGATTCTCTTTAATGATCAATATTCACAAGTGACCCACACCTATATTGAGCCCTGTCATGTGCTGGTCAAAATGGTGCATTGGCTGAACATGCATTGCTATCACCATTCTCTTCTATGGGAGTTCTGAAAATTGCCAAACCAACAAGCTATATGTGGAGATGTGCAAGTTACAGAAGTTGGGCCCACACCTACCATACCTTTAGCTAATTCCTGTAGATAAGTCATAACTTAAGCAGATGGCAACACCCTTTAACCCCTTCATGACCCAGCCTATTTTGACCTTAATGACTTGGCCATTTTTTGCAATTCTGACCAGTGTCCCTTTATGAGGTTATAACTCAGGAACGCTTCAACTTATCTTAGCGATTCTGAGACTGTTTTTTTGTGACATATTGGGTTTCATGTTAGTGGTAAATTTAGGTCAATCATTTTTGCATTTATTTGTGAAAAAAAAACGGAAATTTGGCAAAAATTTTGAAAATTTCGCAATTTTAAAATTTTGAATTTTTATTCTGTTAAACCAGAGAACCAGAGAGTTATGTGACACAAAATAGTTAATAAATAACATTTCCCACATGTCTACTTTAAATCAGCACAATTTTGGAAACAAAAATTTTTTTTGTTAGGAAGTTACAAGGGTTAAAAGTTGACCAGCGATTTCTCATTTTTACAACAAAGTTTACAAAACCATTTTTTTAGGGACCACCTCACATTTGAAGTCACTTTGAGGGGTCTATATGGCAGAAAATACCCAAAAGTGACACCATTCTAAAAACTGCACACCCCTCAAGCTACTCAAAACTACATTCAAGAAGATTATTAACCCTTCAGGTGCTTCACAGGAACTAAAGCAACGTGGAAGGAAAAAAATGGACATTTTAATTTTTCCAACAAAAATTTTCTTTTAGCATCAATTTTTTCATTTTCACATGGGTACACCAATACCTCATATGTGGTCATAAACCACTGTTTGGGCGCACGGCAGGGCTCAGAAGGGAAGGAGCGCCATTTGACTTTTTGAATGGAAAATATGCTGGAATATTTAGCGGTTGCCATGTTTCGTTTGGAGAGCCCCTGTGTGCCTAAGCATTGGAGCTCCCACACAAGTGACCACATTTTGGAAACTAGACCCCTGAAGGAACTTATCTAGATGTGTGGTGAACACTTTGAACCCCCAAGTGCTTCACAGAAGTTTATAACGCAGAGCAGTTAAAATAAAGAAATATATTTTTTCCTCAAAAATGATTTTTTATTTATTTTTTATTTTCACAAGGCTAAAAGGAGAAATTGGCCCACAAAAGTTGTTGTGCAATTTGTCCTGAGTACACCGATACCCCATATGTGGGGGTGAACCACTGTTTGGGTGCATGGGAGAGCTCAGAAGGGAGGGAGCGCCATTTTGGAATGCAGACTTTGATGGAATGTTTTGTGGGCGTCATGTTGAGTTTGCAGAGCCCCTGATGTGACTAAACAGTAGAAACCCCTCACAAGTGACCCCATTTTGGAAACTATAAACTCTAGATGTGTAGTGAGCATTTTGAACCCCTTAATGCTTCACAGAAGTTTATAAATGCATTAAAATAAAAAATCATTTTTTTTCCCCTCAAAAATGATTTTTTAGCCCGCAATTTTTTATTTTCCCAAGGGTAACAGGATAAATTGGACCCCAAAAGTTGTTGTCCAGCTTGTCCTGAGTATGCTGGTACCCCATATGTGGGGGGAACCACTGTTTGTGTGCACGGCAGGGTTCAGAAGGGAAGGAGCGTCATTTGACTTTTTGAATGGAAAATTAGCTCCAATCGTTGTCGGACACCATATCGTGTTTGGAGAGCCCCTGTGTGCCTAAACTTTGGAGCTCCCACACAAATGACCCCATTTTGGAAACTAGACCCCCTAAGGAACTTATCTAGATGCATAGTGAGCACTTTTAACCCCCAGGTGCTTCACAGAAGTTTATAACGCAGAGCCGTGAAAATAAATTTTTTTTTTTTCCTCAAAAAATTATTTTAATCCGCTATTTTTTATTTTTACAATGGTAACAGGAGAAATTGGACCCCTGAAGTTGTTGTCCAGTTTGTCCTGAGTACGCTGGTACCCCATATGTGGGGGAACCACTGTTTGGCCACACGTCGGGGCTCGGAAGGGAAGAAGTGATGTTTTGAAATGCCGTCTTTGATGGAATGGTCTGCGGGCGTCATGTACGTTTGCAGAGCCCCTGATGTACCTAAACAGTAGAAACTCCCCACAATTGACCCCACTTTGGAAACTAGACCCCCCAAGGAACTTATCTAGATGTGTGGTGAGCACTTTGAACCCCCAAGTGCTTCACAGAAGTTTATAACGCAGAGCCGTGAAAATAAAAAATCATTTTTTTTCCACAAAAATAATTGTTTTAGTCCCCAATTTTTTATTTTTTACAAGGGTAACAGAATAAATTGGACCCCAAAAGTTGTTGTCGAGTTTGTCCTGAGTACGCTGGTACCCAATATGTGGGGGGACCACTGTTTGGGCACACATCGAGGCTTGGAAGGGAAGTAGTGACATTCTGAAATGCCGACTTGATGGAATGGTCTGCAGGTGCCATGTTATGTTTGCAGAGCCCCTGATGTGCCTAAACAGTGGAAATCCCCCCGCAAGTGACCCCATTTTGGAAACTAGACCTCGCAAGGAACTTATCTAAATGTGTGGTGAGCACTTTGAACCCCCAAGTGCTTCACAGAAGTTCATAACGCAGAGCCATGAAAATAAAAAATCATTTTTTTTCCACAAAAATAATTGTTTTAGCCCCCAATTTTTTATTTTCACAAGGGTAACAGGATAAATTGGACCCCAAAAGTTGTTGTCCAGCTTGTCTTGAGTACGCTTATACCCCATATGTGGGGGGACCACTGTTTGGGCACACGTCGGGGCTTGGAAGGGAAGTAGTGACGTTTTGAAATGCCGATTTGATGGAATGGTCTGCGGGTGTCATGTTATGTTTGCAGAGCCCCTGATGTGCCTAAACAGTGGAAACCCCCCACAAGTGACCCTATTTTGGAAACTAGACCTGCCAAGGAATGTATCTAGATGTGTGGTGAGCACTTTGAACCCCCATGTGCTTCACAGAAGTTTATAACGCAGAGCCGTGAAAATAAAAAATCATTTTTTCCACAAAAATAATTTTTTTAGCCCCCAATTTTTTATTTTCCCAAGGGTAACAGGAGAAATTAGACCCCAAAATAGTTGTGCAATTTTTCCTGAGTACGCTGATACCCCATATGTGGGGGTAAACCACTGGTTTGGGCACACGTCGGTGCTCGGAATGGAGGGAGCACTGTTTGACTTTTTGAACGCAAAATTGGCTGGAATAAATGGTGGCGCCATGTCGCGTTTGGAGACCCCATGATGTGCCTAAACAGTGGAAACCCCTCAATTCTAACTCCAACCCTAACCCCAACACACCCATAATCATAACCCTAGCCACAACCCTAACCCCAACACACCCCTAACCCTAATCCCAACTCTAACCCTAACCACAAGCCTAACCCTAATCCCAACCCTCCCCTAACCCTAATTTTAACCCTAATTCCAACCCTAACCATAATTCCAACCCTAACCCTAATCCCAACCCTAGTTCCAACCCTAACCCTAATTCCAACCCCAACCCTAACCCTAATTCCAACCCTAATTCCAACCATAACCCTAATTTCAACCCTAACCTGTTGTGAATTCACTTTCTGGTCTACCTCTGGTTGCTGGTGAGGGTGGTGGAGCAGGTTATATTGACAGAGGAGTCGTGAGTTATCTTTCCGGGCTCCCTCTGGTGATTGCAGGAGGTAATGGAGCTGATCTAGTTGGCATAGACCTCCCACCTGATAATGAGGACGACAATTGGACATCTGGAGTCTCTGACTGGATTTGAGACGGCCGACTCCCTCTATCCCTGCTGGTGATTTTTCCTGCCTCCTGAGGTCTTAGTTTCCAATTCAGTCCCTGCATTCACAAGCTAAGTGTTCTTTGCTATTGTCCACATTTGATTTGGTTTTGTCTATTCAGTTTTGTGTGGTCAGCCAGCCCCGGCTGGGGCTGTGCTGAATTTCCATCCTTATGCTACTGTTTGTGCCAGTTTGCTTTTTGTCCCTTATTAGATTGGCATCTTTTTGCTCTGTTCTCAGAATATGCCAGAGTGCTGATATAGTGGGTGAAGTCTAGTGACTTCAGGGATTTTTTGCAATCAGAAGTGTTGGACATTTTTGCAGGGTTTTTTGGGCGTGATTGCAGACAGTATCTTTCCTTTTCTGTCCTTTCTAGTTAGTGTGGGCCCCATCATTTGCTCAGCTTATTTTCCTACCTGTGTTTGTGTTTTCATTTTGTCTCACCGACAATATATGTTTGGGGGCTATCTATTCCTTTGGGGTCTGCTCTGGGGCAGTTTAGTTTTCCCCTTTTCTTGCTTTAGGCTTATTTAGTCCTCCGGCTGTGTCAAGGTATCTAGAATCATCGTAGGTACGCTCCACAGCTACTGCTAGTTGTGTGGATAGGATCAGGGGTCTGCAATCCGCTTAGTTAACCAACCTCTCTGATTTTCTGTGGCTTATCTTGGTCTTGTTTTCCTCCTCGGTGACCCAATCATAACACTAACCCTAATTTCAACCCTAACCCTAATTCAAACCCTAATGGAAAAATAAAGAATATTTTCTTTATTTTATCATTTGTCCCTACCTATGGGGGTGATAAGGGGGCGGTGATTTATTTTTTTTTTATTTTGATCAGAGTTTATTACAGTGATCAAAATAAATGAATCTGCAGCATTGCAGATTCGAGAGGGTGAACTTCGCATGCGCCTGCCATTTTCCAAGATCGCGGTTCCCATTATCTGGGACGGCAGGATACCGGGAGCCAGAGCGGGACATACTAGGTAGCAGGAGGGATCGGACTGTGGGAGGGAGCGGAGGGAAGGGGAGGGGGAGCAGATCGTGACGGCAGTGGCCGATCGCTGCTGTCAGTCCCTGGCGGGGGCCGATCGTCCCCATCAGCCAGTGTGGGGGGCAGATTAGTGTCTCCAGCCATGTCCGATGCTACTGCAGCATCGGCCATGGCTGGATTGTAATATTTCATCAAATTTCATTGATGAAATATTACTATCCATCTGACTGGCTGTTAAAAGTGAAACAACCAATCAGAGCAATCGTAGGCACGTGGGGGCTAAGCCACGCCCCTGGGGTTAACTATAAAGGTTCCTCTGTGTGTGGGTTGGGTGACCTTTCAATGACCCCGGTCACCCGACCCACAGGGGGCAATCAATTCATGACGCCACATAGGCGTCATGGGTCATATTGGCACGACTTTTCATGACGACTATGTTTCGTCAAAGGTTGGGAAGGGGTTAAATGTCAATATATAATCAATATGAAGAAATATACATCAAGATGAAGATGTATGGAAATTTGGGAGGTTATATATCTGAATGTGTATTTTGTGTTCTGTTTCCCACCCAAATAAAACTTAAGTTTCTTTTTCTCATTGAAATTATTTTGAAAAGTAGAACAATACGGGAGTAGAATATATAAAGCAATGTATTGCCATTCTGTGTTGTAAACACACACATGTGGCTTCTTATCTCATAAAATGTTCATTTTCCTTCTATAAAATCTTCCAAATGTATTATTATAATTATCAGGAATAATTAACAGTCTGGATAAAGATCTCACTCTGCTATGTGATCATTGCACATCTGTGAACACCACTGTCTACTGTCATTAAACCACATAATCATCATCTTTTGTCAGTTGTGATTTTGCTTCCACCATTGGGCTACACAGCAGAGCCATATGTTAGAAGATAGGTAATTGCTTCTCTTCCGCCCGCTACCATCTCATATTAAGGAAAACTAGCTACATCTGCTCTTCATGGAGCTTACGTTAGGTTGTCACACTGCCAAAGTCTGCCTGGCTAGCTATATGCTAGCTAGATACTGTACTATAGGAAATTGAGTTTGCGCTGTCATCGAGGCAAGAAAAGGGCATCGGTTTCATAGCTTCTTGTAATCTTGTGATGACCTAAAAATAATAGGATTTACTAACTGGAACATGTTGTCCCCAGTACATGTATCAGCCAAAGCAGAAAATCGTGCTTTGTGCTGCTCTACTAGACACACTACAAGGTCAAATGTATCTGCTGAGTATGGGGGGTGAAGCCAGGTAAACATAAAGTAGTGAATGGACGAATGAGATACATTACTGCAGCATATTACTAGGCTAATCAGAAAATACCTTAGTGGGCCAGTCTAATCCTGACTACTAGGTATAAAAATTATTTTTCAATTAGTGATCACCTCTATAACAACAGTTAAACAGATTTAAAACCGATTGTGTATGACTATGACCTCCTGGCATAAACAATGTCACCTGATGGATACAGCCTATCGGCAGCCACAATTGAGCTGCAACTTTCACATTCCATTTGACATAGTTTATGCCAGGAGACTGTCAATAGATGATGGGGGATATAGAAACATATGAATGTAGAGGAGTAACATTGAGAAGGCAGATGTGTACAGGGTATTTATTTTTTAATTACCCACCTTGGGCCCATAAACAAAAGCTCAGATTCATCTAAGTGTTTACACCAGAGATTTTGTGTAAAACACTTTGAAAAGTCGCACAATTTGTGAGCAACACAAGTTTTGCAACTTTTGGTGTTAACATGCCAGCCTCGGCCAGCTCAGCCAAAATAGGTGAAACTGGGGTGGGATGGGAATGGGAAGAAGAGTGGCAATTCATGGCGAGATCTGCGGTGAGTTGAATCAAGCACCTCTGACTCCCCATCAAAACAGGCATGAACAACGCAGGTCTGGATTAATCAATGCCATTATAAGTTTTAAAGTAGAGAAAAACATTTTTAAACGGTCACTGAAGTTTCAGACAAATTTGACCACCTTTCTATTACTGGTATAATAGAAAGATGGTCTTCAACTTCAGGACAGGAAAGCCATTAAGCAATGCATGCTAGGAAGTAGGGTAAAGAAAGTGCTGGCAAAATGCTGATAAAGAGGAACTGTCTACTCAAAAAGTGTGTGTGGCCTGTTTCACGGCATGCAAATCATGACAGTTCCTGGACATTGTACACTGGTATGTGCTCCAAAGGCAGATTCAACTTGTTGGGTATAAGATCTGCAAATACGACCCTTCTATTTTCCCTCTAACCATTCTTTTTGATAAATGTTAACAAACTTGTTTTTTTTTAACTAAAAGGATCCACTATCCAACAATAGTGGTGTTTAGGTTAACATGCACATGATGCACCCTGCAGAGCAGTCTAGAGAGACTGTGCAGCTCCTTAATGCAGACTTCGATTTCTCCTATAGAGCCTTTGTTAGATGCTGCATGCATGGAGATATTCTCCTGAAGCACTGGAGTCGAATAAAGGAAGTCATAATTAGAGATGAGCGAATTTGTTCAGATTTTGGTCCTGAATCTGATTTTGACATATTCGTGCCATATTCAAACACTGTTCGGGCCAAATATATGTATTATGATCGATTCCGAAAATATTCGGTAATTTCTACTCACATTGACTCTAATAACTTTCAGCTGCGTTCGACGAATATTGCACAAACAATATTCGATTCTGATCGTATTCGGAACCAAATCCAAGCAAATTCGCTCATCTATAGTCATAATATTCTTCTGTTGATTTTGAACAGATTACAGAGGTATTGTAGGGGGCTCACACACCACACCACATAGTAATCCTAAAACAGATCCATGCAAAACCTATACATTCCCTATCAAGGTTTATATAGATTTTAAGTCCCAGGCTCCAAATCACCCCTGTGGGACAGATAATCTATTCAGAGATTATGCATTTTATGCTTTAATATATATTTTTTGCAAATATGTATTTCAATTTGTTTGTAAACAGGTAAATAAATTCAAGAAAATGCTACTTTTTAACATTTCTCTAATTTTCATAGATTTAAGGCCCCGTCACACATAGCGATCTCGCTAGCGAGATCGCTGCTGAGTCAAAATTTTTGTGACACAACAGCAATCTCACTGTGTGTGACAGCGATCAGCGACCGGCCCCCTGTTGGTATCACTGATCGCTGCAGGAAAGGCCAGGACTTTTTTTTGCTCGCTGGTCTCCCGCTGGCCACCACGCATCGCTGTGTGTGACAGGCGGGAGACCAGCGATCTGCTGGTAACTAATGTACACATCGGGTATCTAAGGGACGTGCGTCCCTTAGATACCCGATGTGTACGTTAGTTACCAGCTCGCTGATGCAGGGAGCTGGTAACTAACGTTCACATCGGGTATCTAGGGACGCACATTCCTTGGATACCTGATGTGTACGTTAGTTACCAGCTTCCTGCATCAGCGCGCTGGTTACTAACGTGCACAGCAACGCCGGGCGCTGGGCGTCGCTGTGCTGATCGCTGGTGCTGATGCTGTGCTGATCGCTGGTGAAGCTCTCTGTTTGACAGCTCACCAGCGATCACATAGCGATTCACCAGCAATCCTGACACATTGATATCGTTGTCAGGATCGCTGGTGAGTCGCTATGTGTGACTTCAGCCTTGCACCCAGACTGCATATGTCAATGATTAGATTTGCATTTCCATTATACAGTACATCCTTGTTTGCTAGCTGTGAAAGCAAAGAGATTTCGCAAAGGTTTATATTCTTTATATTTACATACCACAGTGAATTAGGGGCATTAGTGAGGAATTAAATCCTTTCTTTGTGTAGTTACTATACACATACTTTATAATCTATCCAAATGTTTTGATCTTTAAAAATGGAATTTAATTTACTCATTATCAATTCAAAATTGAATAGTAGCGCAGTTTTTCTTCTGTACACAAAAAGGCTTTCTATTAGAGGTCTTTAGGTATGTGTGGGAGTGGTTTTCCGTTCTCTGACATTCCAAGTGGCTAAATGTATTATATAGTAGTGTATGTTATCTGAGAGCAAATACCCCCTGGGGCTGCAATACAGACTAGTCAGGGTTAACTGTAATGATCGGCCCAGATTGGGGAGGGGGAACTGAAAGTTAAGGCCCTTTTACATTTAGCGATGCACCAGCGATCCGACCAGCGATCCGACCCGGTCAGGATCGCTGGTGCATCGCTAAATGATCGCTAGTGAGCTTTCATACAGAAAGATCTCACAGCGATGCAGCAGCGACGCAGCGCACGATACTCACCTTTCACACACAGCGATCCTGACGTCCTCCCGCCCGCCTCCACGCGTCGCTCGTCGTCACAGCAGGAAGTCTCAGCAGGAAGCGCCCGACGAGAAATGGAGCCGGACATTCTCGCGCGATCAGCGATGGACAGCGGGGGAGCCGGTCGCTGGTAAGTATCACACATAGCGATATCGCTAGCAATATCGCTATAACGTCACAAAACCAGTGACATTTTAGCGATATTGCTAGCGATATCGCTTAGTGTAAAACCCCCTTTAGTGTCAAGTTCAGCAAGTGTCAAGTTCAGTTTAGAGGGAGAGTAGTGAAGTGCTAGCAGTGGTCATAAGCAGTGAGCTGCTAGGGCCAACATGAGCCTGTAACACGGAGCAGTGGATTGTCATGGAACCCTTCCGGGTGAATTCGTCTGTAGCCCTGGAATTTGAGATGAACGTTGGGGCCTTTGGGTGCACTAAGCCTGCAGTGCTGCAGGGAAAGATGGACTCAGACTCGCAGAGGCAGAAGGCAGTGTAATCCGAGTGCACTGTCTTCAGGGGAGAAGTATTCCTAGTGCAAGAGGAGTTAGCAAGAGGGAGGCTCTACCCAGACCGAGAACTAGGGCTGAAATTAGTCCAGGTACCTTTGGGAAAGACTGTAACTTGTTGTACTGTAGCCTACATGCTTCATTGTAATGACCATAAACTGCTCAGCTTGATGGAGTTGCGAGATTGAATGTTCAGGCTGCATGAAGCAGGGGCTAACCAAAGGAAACCAGGTCCCAGAAAGACAAGTGGTCCAGAACTTTCAGGTGAACAGGTATGGCTCACCCAAGTGGGCTGTGGAAGTGCTTTCACCGGAGCAGATGATCCGAGACCAGTAAAATTTGCAGCCAAGCCCTGGAGGTTGAAGAGACCTCCCTCCCCTATTACCTGGGCTGCCTTCATGAAGGAGAGGTGGGATGCCCTGAAGAAGTCTTGAAGGGAGAGGTGATGTGGGTTAAAGTGCACTTGCACTGGAGTTACAATTTAGCAGGAAGCCCTCCCAACTCTGTCTACCGAAAAATTGGGTGAGGCATCTGGAGAATTCCTATTGGGGCGACCCATCCTTATTTCGGTTGAAAATTGGTTGTTTTTAGAGTTGAGCGAAATGGGTCGAAAAATTTCAAAAGTCGCCGACTTTTGGCAAAGTCGGGTTTCATGAAACGAAACCCGACCCTAGGATGAGGTCGGCCACGAGGTCGGCGACTTACGCGCCAAAGTCGCGTTTCAAAAGTTTGTTTTGCGCTCTTTTTCAGCCAATCAGGATCCACGGACACTATGGGCAACGTGATGACATAGGCACGGGTCACCACCATCTTTCAGAAGGGCATGCAAGTGATTGGCTTGCTTTGGTGGGCGTCACAGGGGTATAAAAGGGCGTGCACGCCGACCGCCATCTTACTTCTGCCGATCTTAGCATAGGGAGAGGTTGCTGCTGATTCTGTAGGGAGAGCGTTAGGCAGGGAAGAAGAAAAAAAAACTGCTTCTGCTGCTAGCGATTGTGCCTGTACAACACACCAGTCACTGTGTGTGCAGTGCAAGGGGAGGCTATATTGTGGTGTATCAGTGGTGTTGGTTGTTGGGCTGCCTTCTAAGGCTTCCTGACAGCTGCATTGCTGTTTACCCACTGCTCTGCAAACTGCTTTTTTAAAAGCAATCCCAATTTTTTTTTTTTCTCCTGCTGAGGTACTTAGCTGCAAACTGCTTTTTTAAAAGCAATCCCAATGGAGATTCCTACTCTGCCAAATTCTACATACACCTTGTAGTTTGTGATACACTAGCCAATTTCTGCCTGTGACATAGCGCTGTGATATTCAGTGGGCCTCACACAATCCAAAAGTGTCCAGTGTCCACAAGTGTCTGCAGAAATTCAAAATCTCCCTTATCCTCTAGTCACTTTGGTCACAGCTGTGCCATCGAGCCTGTGACATAGCGCTCAGATATTCAGTGGGCCTCACACAATCCAAAAGTGTCCAGTGTCTGCAGAAATTCAAAATCTCACTTATCCTCTAGTCACTTTGGTCACAGCTGTGCCATCGAGCCTGTGACATAGCACTCAGATATTCAGTGGGCCTCACACAATCCAAAAGTGTCCAGGGTCCACAAGTGTCTGCAGAAATTCAAAATCTCCCTTATCCTCTAGTCACTTTGGTCACAGCTGTGCCATCGAGCCTGTGACATAGCGCTCAGATATTCAATGGGCCTCACACAATCCAAAAGTGTCCAGTGTCTGCAGAAATTCAAAATCTCCCTTATCCTCTAGTCACTTTGGTCACAGCTGTGCCATCGAGCCTGTGACATAGCGCTCAGATATTCAGTGGGCCTCACACAATCCAAAAGTGTCCAGTGTCCACAAGTGTCTGCAGAAATTCAAAATCTCCCTTATCCTCTAGTCACTTTGGTCACAGCTGTGCCATCGAGCCTGTGACATAGCGCTCAGATATTCAGTGGGTCTCACACAATCCAAAAGTGTCCAGTGTCTGCAGAAATTCAAAATCTCCCTTATCCTCTAGTCACTTTGGTCACAGCTGTGCCATCGAGCCTGTGACATAGCGCTCAGATATTCAGTGGGCCTCACACAATCCAAAAGTGTCCAGTGTTTGCAGAAATTCAAAATCTCCCTTATCCTCTAGTCACTTTGGTCACAGCTGTGCCATCGAGCCTGTGACATAGCGCTCAGATATTCAGTGGGCCTCACACAATCCAAAAGTGTCCAGTGTCTGCAGAAATTCAAAATCTCCCTTATCCTCTAGTCACTTTGGTCACAGCTGTGCCATCGAGCCTGTGACATAGCGCTCAGATATTCAGTGGGCCTCACACAATCCAAAAGTGTCCAGTGTCTGCAGAAATTCAAAATCTCCCTTATCCTCTAGTCACTTTGGTCACAGCTGTGCCATCGAGCCTGTGACATAGCGCTGAGATATTCAGTGGGCCCCACACAACCCAAAAGTGTCCAGTGTCTGCAGAAATTCAAAATCTCCCTTATCCTCTAGTCACTTTGGTCACAGCTGTGCCATCGAGCCTGTGACATAGCGCTCAGATATTCAGTGGGCCTCACACAATCCAAAAGTGTCCAGTGTCTGCAGAAATTCAAAATCTCCCTTATCCTCTAGTCACTTTGGTCACAGCTGTGCCATCGAGCCTGTGACATAGTGCTCAGATATTCAGTGGGCCTCACACAATCCAAAAGTGTCCAGTGTCTGCAGAAATTCAAAATCTCCCTTATCCTCTAGTCACTTTGGTCACAGCTGTGCCATCGAGCCTGTGACATAGCGCTCAGATATTCAGTGGGCCTCACACAATCCAAAAGTGTCCAGTGTCCACAAGTGTCTGCAGAAATTCAAAATCTCCCTTATCCTCTAGTCACTTTGGTCACAGCTGTGCCATCGAGCCTGTGACATAGCGCTCAGATATTCAGTGGGCCTCACACAATCCAAAAGTGTCCAGTGTCTGCAGAAATTCAAAATCTCACTTATCCTCTAGTCACTTTGGTCACAGCTGTGCCATCAAGCCTGTGACATAGCGCTCAGATATTCAGTGGGCCTCACACAATCCAAAAGTGTCCAGTGTCCACAAGTGTCTGCAGAAATTCAAAATCTCCCTTATCCTCTAGTCACTTTGGTCACAGCTGTGCCATCGAGCCTGTGACATAGCGCTCAGATATTCAGTGGGCCTCACACAATCCAAAAGTGTCCAGTGTCTGCAGAAATTCAAAATCTCCCTTATCCTCTAGTCACTTTGGTCACAGCTGTGCCATCGAGCCTGTGACATAGCGCTCAGATATTCAGTGGGCCTCACACAATCCAAAAGTGTCCAGTGTTTTCAGAAATTCAAAATCTCCCTTACCCTCTAGTCACTTTGGTCACAGCTGTGCCATCGAGCCTGTGACATAGCGCTCAGATATTCAGTGGGCCTCACACAATCCAAAAGTGTCCAGTGTCTGCAGAAATTCAAAATCTCCCTTATCCTCTAGTCACTTTGGTCACAGCTGTGCCATCGAGCCTGTGACATAGCGCTCAGATATTCAGTGGGCCTCACACAATCCAAAAGTGTCCAGTGTCTGCAGAAATTCAAAATCTCCCTTATCCTCTAGTCACTTTGGTCACAGCTATGCCATCGAGCCTGTGACATAGCGCTCAGATATTCAGTGGGCCTCACACAATCCAAAAGTGTCCAGTGTCTGCAGAAATTCAAAATCTCCCTTATCCTCTAGTCACTTTGGTGACAGCTGTGCCATCGAGCCTGTGACATAGCGCTCAGATATTCAGTGGGCCTCACGCAATCCAAAAGTGTCCAGTGTCCACTAGTGTCTGCAGAAATTCAAAATCTCCCTTATCCTCTAGTCACTTTGGTCACAGCTGTGCCATCGAGCCTGTGACATAGCGCTCAGATATTCAGTGGGCCTCACACAATCCAAAAGTGTCCAGTGTCTGCAGAAATTCAAAATCTCACATATCCTCTAGTCACTTTGGTCACAGCTGTGCCATCGAGCCTGTGACATAGCGCTCAGATATTCAGTGGGCCTCACACAATCCAAAAGTGTCCAGTGTCTGCAGAAATTCAAAATCTCACTTATCCTCTAGTCACTTTGGTCACAGCTGTGCCATCGAGCCTGTGACATAGCGCTCAGATATTCAGTGGGCCTCACACAATCCAAAAGTGTCCAGTGTCTGCAGAAATTCAAAATCTCACTTATCCTCTAGTCACTTTGGTCACAGCTGTGCCATCGAGCCTGTGACATAGCGCTCAGATATTCAGTGGGCCTCACACAATCAAAAAGTGTCCAGTGTCCACAAGTGTCTGCAGAAATTCAAAATCTCCCTTATCCTCTAGTCACTTTGGTCACAGCTGTGTCATCGAGCCTGTGACATAGCGCTCAGATATTCAGTGGGCCTCACACAATCCAAAAGTGTCCAGTGTCTGCAGAAATTCAAAATCTCCCTTATCCTCTAGTCACTTTGGTGACAGCTGTGCCATCGAGCCTGTGACATAGCGCTCAGATATTCAGTGGGCCTCACACAATCCAAAAGTGTCCAGTGTCCACTAGTGTGAGCAGAAATTCAAAATCTCCCCTGTCCTATAGACACCTTGTACCTTGTTTTACATTACTATATAGTTTGTTGGATTTTATCTACATTTCTACCAAAAATAAGGAAGGCTGGTGGAAGAGGCCGTGGAATTGGGCGGGGGTTGGCAGCTGGTAATGATGGTGTTGGTGGTGGATCTGATGGTAGTGGCAAGAGCAAAATAGGACCGAATGCAGGAGGTGTTGAGCCTGCGTTATCGTCTGGCTCCATAAGGCTTCGAAGGCTTAGTTTTCTAGGAGTTGGCAAACCGCTTTTAAAGCCAGAGCATCAGGAAAAAGTTTTGTCTTACATTGCTGACTTAGCCTCCAGCTCTATCGCCTCCTCTTCTTCAGTTGTAAAAAGTAAAAGCACTGAGTCGTCATTGGAGGCTCATGTTCATGAACCACACCTTTCCTTGTGTCCTTCACCCCAACCAAGATTGAAGGATGACGCAGGCCATACTACTGATTACTCCATGGAGCTGTTTTCACATACCTTGCCTGGATTATCAAGTCAAATGGTGAATTACCCAGGCCAAGATGAATCTGACATGGAGTGCACTGATGCACAGCCGCTGATGGATGATTCTGCTGGTACATTCACTCAGAGCACTACATTGTCCTCGCAGTGTACAGAGCCAGATTCTGACCCTGATGAGACTCAGGTGCCCCTTCCCGCACACTATACCACCATACACGGTGACACAGAGGAAGGTGCACATGACATTGAAGAGGAGGTGATGGATGACCCAGTTGTTGACCCAGATTGGCATCCATTGGGGGAAGAGGGTGCTGCTTACAATAGCTCAGATGAGGAGCATCCACAGCAGACATCGACATCGCAACAGCTGTTATCTGGCAGGCCCGGAGCACTCCAAAGACAGGTTCCAAAAATCAAAAGAGTTGCTGGACAGCTTGTCCAGAGGGTCAAAACATCACAGCGTGCTAGGCCGCAAAATGTCTGCCAAAGTAGGAAGAGTGCAGTGTGGCACTTTTTTGAACAAAATCCTCATGATCAGGCCAAGGTTATCTGTAAGAAGTGTGCAAAGACCTTTAGCCGAGGGAAAAATCTGAAAAATTTGAATACCAGTTGCATGCTTAGACATTTAAACACCATGCACTTGCAAGCGTGGACACAACACCAAACCTCAAGTGCCACATGTGCAACTGATCACAACGAAGGTAGTCAGCAACGCTACATTGTTTCCCCCACTGTAAGCCCACCGGTTAGCACAGCAGCAAATGTTGAGGTGTCGTTGCAAGGCCACAGCAGTCAGGGAATCCCACTGTTATATCAACGAAAGACTGATTCTAGGCCATCAGAAAGAACACCAACTCCATCACCATCATCAACCCTCTCTCAGTCCGCCCTGTCCACCGCTACTTCCACCATATGCAGCTCTCAAGTCCAGCTCACACTGCCAGACACTATGAGTAGGTCAAGAAAGTACTCAGTCTCTCATCCGCGTACACTGGGTTTGAACGCCCACATTGCCAAACTAATCTCGTTTGAGATGATGCCCTTTCGGTTGGTGGAAAGCGCAGCTTTCCGCGAACTCATGGCCTATGCAGTACCACGCTATGACCTACCCAGTCGCCACTTCTTCTCTCGCAAAGCCATCCCAGCCCTCCACCATCATGTGAAAGACCGCATTGTCCATGCACTCAAGCAGTCAGTGAGCGGAAAGGTGCACCTCACAACTGATGCATGGTCCAGTCGGCATGGCCAGGGCCGTTACGTGTCCATCACTGCGCACTGGGTTAATGTGGTGGATACAGGGTCCACAGGGGACAGCGGTGGTGGGACAGTGCTGCCTAGCCCATGGTATAGGAAACAGTTGGCTGTAGGCGTTCGACCCTCCTCCTCCAGAAGCGAAAGCTCGTTCACAGAGCGCAGTCGCACGAGCACTCCATCTGCAGCTGCCACTGTTGCACACGAGGTGTCCCCCTATCGAGCAGCTAGTGGAAAGCGTCAGCAGGCTGTGTTGCAGATGATGTGTTTGGGCGACAGACACACCGCCGAGGTGCTGGCCGAGTACTTTCAGCGACAAACTGAGTCATGGCTGGGCAGTGTACATCTTGAGGCAGGCAAGGTAGTTAGTGATAATGGCCGTAATTTTGTGGCAGCCATAGCCCTTTCAAAACTCAGCCATATACCTTGCTTGGCTCACACCTTGAACCTGGTGGTGCAGTGCTTCCTCAAAAATTATCCGGAGTTAACAGCCCTGCTCCAGAAGGTGCGAAGACTGTGCGCGCACATCCGCCGGTCGCCTGTACACTCCGTTCGTATGCAGAAGCTGCAGCGATTGCTCCACCTTCCCAACCACCGCCTCATTATCGACATTGCAACAAGGTGGAACTCCACCCTGCACATGGTGGAGCGGCTGTGCGAGCAGAGGCAGGCCATAATGCATTTGTGGGAGGATACACGGCCAGGCACTTTGAGAGCAGACATGGAGTTGACAGGTGTGCAGTGGTCGAAGCTGAAAGACCTCTGTAAAGTCCTTCAGTGTTTTGAGGAATGCACACGGCTGGTAAGCGCAGACGACGCCATCCTAAGCATGAGCATCCCACTTATGCGTCTGTTCATGCAAACTTTGACGCACCTTAAGGAGCAGGCTTCTGCAGCCAATGTTGATGAGGAGGAAGAGGAGGAGGGAATCCTTGATGACATTCAGCCATTGTCTGCTCAGGGACCTCTCCTGGACGAGGTGGAGGAAGAAGAGGAGGAGGAGGATGATGGGAATGATTACTTAGGGGAGGAGGATGCATCTCGTGGGGCAAGTGAAAATGTTGGCGTGGCAAGGTCTGGTACAGGGTTTGTGCGTGACTGGAGGGATGTGGATTTGCCAGAAAGTGCTCCTCCAACCAGCACTCGCAGTGCATCATTGACACCGGGAACATTGGCCAACATGTCAGATTATGCCTTGCTGATCCTAAAAAGGGACCCCCGCATTGCCAAAATGATGAACGATGACGACTACTGGTTGGCCAGCATCCTGGATCCACGCTATAAAGGCAAATTACAAAACATCATGCCACAGGAGAACCTTGACCTAATATTGGCTAATAAACAAGCAACTCTGGTAAATCGGTTGCTTGAGGCATTCCCAGCACACAGCAGCGGTGATGGTTCTCACACGAGCCGTACGGGCCGGGGGCAGCTTGCCAGAGGTGTTCGTGATGCACACAGCAGAAGTGGCGTTGGAGACAGGAGTTTCATGACAATGTTGTGGACTGATTTTACATGTACCGCTCACACAACTGGTAATACTGCATTGATGGAAAGTGACAGGAGACAGCAGTTGTCAACTATGGTTACAAACTACTTTTCCTCCCATATCGATGTTCTCCCACACAGGTCATTCCCCTTTGACTATTGGGCCGCTAAACTGGACACCTGGCCTGAATTGGCACAATATGCCTTACAGGAGCTCGCTTGCCCAGCTGCAAGTGTGCTATCGGAAAGAGTCTTCAGTGCAGCTGGATCAATCCTGACAGAAAAAGGACCCGTCTGTCAACCCAAAATGTGGATGATCTAACCTTCATTAAAATGAACCACGCATGGGTTTCCAAGGATTTTGTCCCACCTTCCCCTGATGACACATAGGGTGACAGAAAAATGGCTTGCTTTGGTCCACCTCTTCCTGGGACTTGACCTATTTCACCTTTTGCATCAGCTGAATGTCCAACATCAACATATGCCACTTTCTAAAACTCCCTAACTGTGCTGTCTCCCCCCCATGGCCGGGGTCACCACCTAGCGCACGACACCATGCGAGTTCCGTTGCCCTGGACAGGTGGGTAGGCCGACTCTTGGGCGCGGGCACTGGCACAGGGTCCCTCATAGTGCAATCAAGTGTCTCTGACGGTGGTGGTGCACACCCGCCGTCAGACACACCGCCGTACTATGAGGGGCCCAGTGCCAGTACCGACGCCCACGAGTGGGCCCCCCTTGCTTGGGCAGGGCCCCAGCATTTGCAATCTTTACCTCTCCCTGCTGTGTAGTCTGGGCCGTTAAATCCATACTGTGCCTGACACCGTTTGAGCCTGCCTCCTGATGTATAGCCATATATTTTGAATGTGTACGCTATCCATACATGTTATCCGGGGATACAGTACCCTTTCTAACCTTTGTGCAATCACGTGCAATCCATACTGGGCCTAACACCGTCTGAGCCTGCCTCCTGATGTATAGACATATATTTTGAATGTGTACGCTATCCATACATGTTATCTGGGGATACGGTACCCTTTCTAACCTTTGTGAAATCATGTGCAATCCATACTGGGCCTAACACCGTCTGAGCCTGCCTCCTGATGTATAGACATATATTTTGAATGTGTACGCTATCCATACATGTTATCCGGGGATACGGTACCCTTTCTAACCTTTGTGCAATCACGTGCAATCCATACTGGGCCTAACACCGTCTGAGCCTGCCTCCTGATGTATAGACATATATTTTGAATGTGTACGCTATCCATACATGTTATCTGGGGATACGGTACCCTTTCTCACCTTTGTGCAATCACGTGTAATCCATACTGGGCGTGAGAACGGCTGGCGAGCTGTTAAGCAAGCTACAGCACCTGTGGTTTGCACACGTAAGTTTTTCATTTTTTCAGGAATGACGGTTAGGCCTAATTCCGGAACTGCGGTTGACAATTGTTCGCGGGTAATAATTGTAATCAGTGATCCCCATCACTAACGTTGTTCAGCGGGTTATCTGCACCTGTAAGCGACAAACGCTGGCCTTTTCAGTGTAGCGCACATGCAGCCACGGACATGTAAGGGCATGACACACCAGTTATTGGCCAATCTCATGTGCCAGAGCCTCACGTGTCCCTCTAGTAAGCCGGACTCGGACCGCGGGGCATGACGGAGTCTCGTTCGTTAACGGAATTAAGCTTGCAATGTGTGCATCTGTTCTGTAGCTGGCATGTTTGAGGTTTCCCAGGTGGAGTCGAATTTAACCGTAGGCTCCACTCCTGGTGGTGCCCTTCTGGACATTCCTTTAAGGTTCAGCTTTGCAACCATACTGCCCACGTAAAACAAACACTTTGCCTTCATGAACGCTGTTTGGAGGGTCATGACTCGTGGGAATAACGCCGCCCAATCAGTTAACCTGCTATAGAGATCGTTCGTTGCTCCCAAGCATGACATCACACTCCCTAGGAGGAAGGTAATGCCACTGTGGCGACCGTACTCCTGGGGGCAACACAAGTGCACTGATGCCCAGCCACTGCTCGATGAATCTGCTGGTACATTGACCCAGACCACTATACAGTTGACCTTCCCATATACAGTTCCATCTTACACGGTGACAAAGAGGAAGCTGCAGATGAAAGTGCAGGTTCGGCCCACCCGCCATCAGACACACCACCGTACTATCAGGGGCCCTGTGCCAGTGCCGTCGCCAACGAGTGGGCCCCCCCCTGCTTGCTCAGGATCACAGCACTTGCAAAGTTGAAATACTGTGCAGTGAGATGGAAGATGGGGACGACGAGGAGTCCAGACAAGTACAGGGATTCCCTAGCGAGGAGACTTATTTGATTGTTTTCAATGTTGGGACAGCAATTTTTGGGGAGCACTATACTCTGGAGAATGATAGATGGGGCCCACCATACACTGGAACATTCCAAAGGTGGACATCAGACACTGGAGCAGCATTTACAGGGCCCATTATACACTAGAGCATTAGAAATGGGGCCCATTATGTTTGGAGCATTATTTGGGCCCATAAGACAGTGGAGCTTCATCCATGGGGACCAACATATACTGTAGCATTATGTGGAGCTCATCATATACTGTTTCAAACATTATATGGGACCAATGATTCTGTATGGAGAAATAGATGTGCCTCGTCATGAGATGTAAAAAGTGAAGTATTTTTCATTGTACTATACCGCTATTTCTCTGCCGTATCGGAGCATGATGAGTTGTGGTACGTGTTAAAGGGGCGCTCTTTCGCCCAGGGCACATGAAAACCTGGAGCCAGCCCTCCCCCCCACAACTGTAGCCAAATAACCCCCATTTTTCAGTGCGTAACTTGTATTATGAAGTTAATTAAGGTTGACAAGCTTAAGTAAGAAGAATTGATGCTTTTGGCATTCAAATGGGCACTGTAGGTGTGTTTCCTGTCCTCCTCTCACTGCCGACTTTTATTCCCCATTGACTTACATTGGGTTTCGTGTTTCGGGACGACCCCGACTTTTCCCTAGAATCGGACGATCTTGCTCGACCCGACTTTTGGAAAAGTCGGGTTTCACGAAACGAAACGCGACCCTAAAAAACCAAAAGTCGCTCAACTCTAGTTGTTTTGTTTTCACAGTTTGTGTGTTTTGTTTTGTTATGGCACATGGAAGGAGTCCGAGGGCTGTTCTATTACTTTTGAGACCAAGAAGGCCTGTGAGAGCTGAATTGGCTAAATTTGTTGCATTTTCAGTTTTTGTAGCGCCTGTTGTGCCTTTTTCCTGATGGACTGCAGGCGTTGGTGCGACCATGAGGGTCTGATATCCTCAACAATAGAGATTGCGTTTCCTGGACTCTGTCCCTCAGGGGCACAACCATCAAGATATGGGGTTAAAATCCTCAGGACCCTGTTCTGGGATGAAAAAGGCTATTACTGTGTTGGCATACAAGCCTCTGTTAAGATATGGACTTGGACACTTTGCTACCAGGGTCCTTACCGAGAAGGACTGGTGCAACTAAAGTTTTACAGTTATGGTCTGTGTAATTTGCTGTTCAATGACCCTTAAGCGAGAAGGGCTGGGTGTTCACTGAGAAGTTGATGCTGGGGAAAGACTTCAGTCTAAATGTTTTTACAAAGTTTTATGATATGTGCACTAATTCTTCATTTTTACTTCAGTATGGTTGAGGAAGACCATAATTACAGTGTGGGGGAATGTGGGAGTGGTGAAGATGGTTTACCATTCTCTGACTTTCCAAGTGGTTAAATGTATCTTATAGTAATGTATGTCATCTGAAAGCAAACCCCACTGGGGCTGCAGTATAGCCTTGACAGGGATAATTGTAATGGCCATCCCAAATTGGGGAGGGGGAACTGTGAGTTAGTGTCAAATTCAGGAAGTGTCAAATTTAGTTTAAAGGCAGAGTGGTGAAGGGCTAGCAGTTACTCGGGGCAGTGGATTGCCATAGAACCCTTCCGGGCGAATATGTTAGTTTGCCCTGGTACCTCGAGATGAACGTCAGGACCTTTGGGTGCACTACGCCTGCGTTGCTGCAGGGAAAGATGATCTCAGACTCTCAGAGGCGGAAGGTAATGGAATTCAAGTGCACTGCCTGTGGGGGAAAAGAATTCCTATTGCTAGAGAAGTTAGCAAGAGGGATGCTCTACCCAGACCAAGAACAAAGGCTGAAGTTACCATAAGTCTGGTACCTGTGGGAAAGATTGTAACTTGTTGTGCCCTATCCTACATACTTCACTACAATGACCGTAAACTACTCAGTAAAAGTTTGAATGTTATAAAGTATTCATTGTCCCCAAGATTGTGTGCTATGAAGGATCAGGAAGCTGGAAGCCTGGAGCCAGTAGAAGCCTATGATTGACCAGTAAGTGTGATTAACCTGATCCAGAGCAGCACACTGGGATTGGGACACAATTTTCCTGTAGGCTGCCAGAGCATGCAGAAGCATCTCCTTGTCTACAACTATCATGCTCAGGCACCTTACATATGTGCACACAGAGTTTATTTTAAGATATTCAAAAACTACAAGTTTTCAAGTAGAAATCACTTCAGGAAATCCTTCTTCTGTGGTGAATATGTACTACATCTTTTCCAAGTGAGGGAACTCAAATGTTTTTTAAGAGGAAGACACTTCAGGAATGCCGCCTTTTTATTCTATGAAGCAACTTTTCAATTTTTTGTCTTTTTTTGTCAATTCCTGAGCACTTTTCAGTAATTTTTGACACCAGCATTTTTTTCACTCCTTCACGAAGCAGCCACTTTTTGTTTTTGTGTTTTTGTTTTTTCCTCAGCTTACTCCCAGAGTCATAACTTTTTTTTCGTCCACATAGAAATATGAGGGTTTGTTTTTCGCAGGACGAGTTGTACTTTAGAATGACACCATGCATTTTACCACATAGTGTATTTGAAAATGGGAAAAAAAATTCCAAATTGGGAGAAATTGGGGATTAAACCCACAATTCTGACATTTTTTTTGGGAACTACTTTTATGGTGTACGTTGTGTGGGAAAAATGACCTCCCAAAATGATTCTCCTCATCTGTACGATTAAGGCGATGTTAAACATGTCCAGTTGTTTTTAGCATTTTAGAGGTGAAAAAATTCCGAGCTTTTGAAAAAATATTTTGAGGTTGTATCATCACTTTCTGAGACCTGTAACATTTTCATTTTTTGGTTGATGAAGCTGTGTGATGGCTCTTTTTTGCATGGCAAGTCAATATTTTTAGTGATACCATTTTGGCATAGATGTGACTTTTCGATTATTTATTCCAATATGTTTTGTGGTTTTACAGTGACCAAAATTTTTTTAATTTTGGCGTTCTTTAATTTTTTTCCTATTACAGAGATAGGAGATGACAGTACGTGCTGATAAGATTTTATATACACACATGGTCAAAATTGTTGGTACCCCTCATTTAATTAAAGAAATGTCACAATGGTGACAGAAATAACTTGAATCTGACAAAAGTAATTATAAATCAAAAACATCTGAAAATGAGCAAATGAAAGTCAGACATTACTTTTCATCCACGCTTCCACAGAATTTTTTTAAAAATAAAACTTATGAAATAGGCCTGGACAGAAATGATGGTACCCTTAACTTAATATTTTGTTGTACCACCTTTTGAGGCAATCACTGCAATCAAACGATTCCTGTAACTGTCAATGAAACTTCCGCACCTCTCGACAGGTATTTTGGCCCACTCCTCAAGAGCAAACTGCTCCAGTTGTCTCGTGTTTGAAGGTTGCTTTTCCATACGGCATGTTTCAGCTCTTTCCAAAGATGCTCAATAGGATTTAGGTCTGTATATAGTAGATAATAAACTGGTGCTCCTGTAGGGAAGGGGGGTAGTGAAAGCTGCTGGTGTTTAGTCAGATTCTGTGCTGTTCCTGACTGACGAAAGTAGAAAATACTAGAGCATAAAACACCTGCGCTACAAATAATTGGTATTTGAACTGCAAAGGCAACCACTATATTGCCAGGATAAGGTGCATACACCAAAAACCACCTGCAGAAAATATATTTGTTTGTTGTTCATATAAAATTGCGGCTATAATTGAGCCAAGAATGCATCCGTGATGAAGATGGTCCAAGTACCTTAGAAATGCGTCAGAAAGTCTGACCCTTTTGAGCGCCTGTCCTCCGGTGACATCACCTACATTAAACCCCACCCCCCACCCTCAACACTATCCCATGGCGGCGTCTTTCGGCCGGAGCACGCCGCCGCTCATCCACCCAGCCGCACGGCAGCAATGGAGGTTTCCCCCACAGCCCAGGGAGGACGCTCCCTCGGCGTTTCATTCCATCTTCACCTCCAGCTGAACTGTACAACTACTGGCAGCGGCACCTTGTGAAGCGCACTCTGCATTCAACCAAGTGCATCCTCCAGCAACCTTCATACACCCATCAGATTCAAGTAAGTTTTTTGCCTGCATTCTTTGCTCAATTATAGCCGTGATTTTATAAGAAAACAAACAAATATATTTTCTGCAGGTGGTTTTCGGTGTATGCACCTTATCCTGGCAATCATAGTGGTTGCCTTTGCAGTTCAAATACCAATTATTTGTAGCGCAGGTGTTTTTTATGCTCTAGGATTTAGGTCTGGGCTCGAAGAAGGCCACTTCACAAAAGTCCAATGTTTTCTTCTTAGCCATTATTGGTTGTTTTTAGCTGGGTGTTTTGGGTCGTTATCCTGTTCCAAGACCAATGACCTGCAACTTGAGACCAAGCTTTCTGACACTGGGCAGCACATTTCTCTCTAGAACCTCTTGATAGTCTTGAGATTTCATTGTACCCTGCACAGATTCTAGACATCCTATGCCAGATGCAGCAAAGCAGCCCCAGAACATAACAGAGCATCCTCCATGTTTCACAGTAGGGACAGTGTTCTTTTCTTGATATGCTTCATTTTTCCATCTGTGAACATAGAGCTGGTGTCTTGCCAAAAAGTTCAATTTTTGTCTCATCTGTCCATAGGACATTCTCCCAGAAGCTTTGCTTTGTGGCTTGTCAACATGTAGTTTGGCAAATTCCAGTCTGGCTTTTTTATAATTTTTTTAATTTTTTTTCAACAATGGTGTCCTCCTTGGTTGTCTCCCATGAAGTCCACTTTGGCTCATACAACGATGGATGCTGCGATCTGACACTGACGTTCCTTGAGCTTGAAGTTCACCTTTAATCTTTTACAAGTTTTTCTGGGCTCTTTTGCTACCATTCGTATTATCTGTCTCTTGATTTGTCATCAATTTTCTTCCTGCAGCCATGTCCAGGGAGGTTGGCTACAGTCCCATGGATCTTAAATTTCTGAATAATATGTGCAACTGTAGTCATAGGAACATCAAGCTGCTTGGAGATGGTCTTATAACTTTTACCTTTAACATGTTTGTCTATAATTTTTTTTCTAATCTCCTGAGACAACTCTTTCCTTTGCTTCCTCTGGGCCATGTTGAGTGTGATACACACCATGTCACCAAACAGCACAGTGAGTATCTGTAGCCCTCTATATAGGCCCACTCGCTGATTCCAAGATTGTAGACACATGTGATGCTAATTAGTAGACACACCTTGATTTAACATGTCCCTTTTGTCACATTATTTCAGGGGTACATCTTTTCTGTCCATGCCTATTTCATGAGTTTAATTTAAAAAAAAAATTCTGTGGAAGCATGGTTGAAAAGCAATGTCTGACTTCCATTTGTACATAGATTGTTGATTTATTATTACCTTTGTCAGATTCAAGTTATTTATGTGACCATTGTGGGTTTTTCTGTCATTAAACAAGGGGTACCAACAATTTTGACCACGTGTGTAGGAGGGAGAGGAGGGAGCAACTCTGTCTCTAGCTAATCCCCCTCCTGTCTACATGGAATCTCATCAGTAGCAACTGTCATCTCCTTCCTCAGTAATGAGAAGTCTGTATTCACTGAATACAGATTTTACCTGGGAATTCAAAATTTTGATAATCAATTCTGGCTGAAAAAGAAGCAGATTTCTCTGATAAAAAATATTACAAATTGGCTTATTTTCAAGTGTACTATTGTCTTACTAAATAAGAATTAAAACTATACTTACACTTAGACAATGAGCTAAGCGCACCCCTCAGCTAGCCAGCTAGTTCACACATCCACACCATACTTTTGCTGTCACCATCTGCCTTTTTGTTGGATGAGTGAGATGCGTGCAGCTTTACCTGCACTGGTTATCAAGAATAGAGAGGGCCGCACACCATTTTTTAATTTTAGTTGTTATTTATTTATTGCACAGGCGCCGGCTGGTGAATACTCTCATCATCCTATGCCTGCTTTTGTTGCTTTCAGCAAGACCAGGCATACAATGATGAGAGTAGTACTCTAATGACTTGACGCTGCTGGATAACACGCTGTCATTTGTGTGACAGTGTGGGAACTGCATCGCTCTGACTGGCAGTAATGAACTTACTGCCAATTAAAGCAGGTGTTTCTCGTGCTGTCATACAGATGACAGCATGGCAAACTCTGGATGTTCGGAGCCACCATTCATTTGAAAGGGGTCCAGGTTTGGGTTCGAATTCTGGCACCCTGACCTACCTTTTTTTTAATGTTTGTCTGAACCCAACGGACCCTAACATCCCTAACATCCGGTCTGCCTATCACTACTGTATACCATATTCAGATTTTGTTGCGGATTCTCTACAGATGAGTAAAATCAAAGGAGTACCTACCGAGTTTGAGCCTACGCTTGGAATTTACCCTAAAATTTTTAGCCATTTCTGTTTCATTTTCCACCACATATGCTTGGCTTACTTTATGCTACTTTTTGCTTCTAATTTTTGGCACATAGATTATTACAATTTTGCAAATTTTAAAGCATTTTTTCCCCAAGGGCTAGGTATAAATAGATTAGTAAATGTACTCAATTTTATATAAAATTTAATAGTTGTTCACTATAACTTGAATGATGTTTATATATTGAATGTATATGTCACTTGACTCAACAACTCAGGATCGACAGCTGAATCATCATAGATCTTCAACTTCTTTCACTTGCATAACAATAATAATACTGCTGTACTTACATGTAAGTGGTTTCTGGGTCCCTTTGGGTTCCGGGGTTCATGTACCTGCTCTGTAGTTACACATTTACAGTTAATATTTATGATCTTCCAATGAAGCTGTGTTTTACGACTGAAAACTCATGGTTAAAACTGATTGTACAGCAAACAGAACAATAGGTTATACTGCGCCTGGATGACAAGGTAATGCATATGTTTGCATGGTTTCAAATGCTTTTCTTCCAGAGTCAGTGAGAAGCTGAGCAGACGTCATTACAAACAGCAGGACCGCATTACTGAGTAGTATTATTATGCTGCAATTCACTCTGCTGTCCTGCTGTGGATTGTATCATGTCATCATGTAGAGAGACAAGCGACTAATAGAATTGTACTTGTGACATTACTCTATGGATCACATTAATTATGATGAGCTGGATATATGGAATTATTGCAAATGATCACATATCTATATTCTTTGTCAGATCTCTCTTAACTTTTATATACCGTACATACTATTGCATTTGTAACCTGATCATGCAATTCTATCAGTTAGGTTGTAGGGTTAAGGCAATACCGAGGATAAATTGTGAGTCCTAAAGACCTACTACTGAGATTAGATAATATTTATCTTAGTCTAATGAATAAATACTCAAAATTTGTGGTTTTATAAGATTAGAAACAAAGTCAAGGTCCATAGATGGAAGAGAATTTCATTTAAATGTGTTGTCCGATCTTAAGATGAAAGTCTGCAGTCACTCTATGTGACTGGAGATTTGTGAATTCTCCCATCACACGCACTGGGCTCTGTGGATTCTCCGGTGTCGGCGGTCGGCGCTGGGAGCAGCGATCATGTGACCGAAAGTATGTGATATGCATAGTCCTGGCCATATTTTGACTAGACAGTTACCAGTTTCACTCAATACACTTGTGAGGCTGCGGCAATCTAGTCAGAATGTGGCCTTAAGTATGCATATTGCATTGACCTAACTTCTCAGTCTTGCCGCCGCCATCGGAAAATCCTGACAACGTATAGTGTTTCATACAGGATCTTGGGTATTTTTCCAATGAACAACATCTAATGAGAGGTTAGAACCCTGAAACATATCTACTGGTGGCCATCAGGTTTATCTAATATGAGGGTTTGACTCTAAGATGATTTTTACACATTGTTTCCATGTAGTAATGTCTGTAAGTCTCTAAAAATCAGCTGGACCATGTAATGAGAACCAGAACCACCCATGGCATCAAAGTCTTCTCATCCAGCCAAGGAGTATCTTACATTGTACTGCTGTGAGACAAGACCACTGGAACTGCTGTCTACAGATGGGTGACTGGTTTGACTGATATTTCATTCTTCTGTAGGAGAGCTACATTGCATACTTCTTACCATGGACTATTACCTATATGTAAGTTTACCTACATGATCTCAATCTACTTAAAGAGTGTCCATCAATTGCACAAAGTTTTTAAATATTATAAAGGCAGCAAAGTGCTGCTGATCGCTGAACGGCGGGGATCCAGGTCTTGAAGAGCACCAAATTCTCAAAACACAGCTCTGAAATGCAGGCGTGCATGCACAAAGCAGTGTAAGGGCTGAATGGTAGGTTAATATGTTTGCACATAACTCTCTCAAAGTGGCATACAGACCCATAGATATCTGTTGAATCCATCGTACACCTACTGTGTGCGGTCTCCTGGGTGGAGTTTTGAATGATCAGTGGGGTTCTCAAGATCTGGACCCCATCAATTAGAAGCACTATACAACCCTGTAATATACAGCATAAGACATTTATGTAAAATATAGACATTTTTAAATGAGAATCATTTACTCTCACCTCCCCCAGCAAAGAACATCATCAATAGATTGTGCATAGTACAGATAGGGAACATGTACTGTATGTAAACAAATACGGATGATATCTATCCTAGAAAAGTTTTTTTAACAGCTTTTTATTAATATATATAGAGAATATTAGATCCTAGTAAACCGTGGTAGTCCTTTTCCATTCCACTTGATCTTTTTATATTTGCTATAACTGTTTTAACATATCTACACTAAAAATGAAGTATCAGACAATGGAGTACAACACATTGCAGGGCCAGACTACAAATACGGCGCTGTGTGGAGGCATGGAATCATACTTCTCTGCATAAACAAAAGAGTTGGATATCTTTAATTAAAACTATTTTCCAAGTTACTTAATTTATGAAGCAGAAGTAAAATTTGAGCCAATAAATATGGCTTACAAAACTTTTAATAATGTTTTTCTGTGTTGACCTCTTTCCTTAAAGAATCACTCATGACAAAATATTTATTCCCTATGCCAGGGGTGGTGAACCTCAAGTCCGAGGGTCGCTTACAGTTGACGTTTTATTTGGCCCCCAAACAAATTCCTAAGGGTCGCAGTGCTTGGTCCGGCAGCTGTATTTTGACGCCTGCAGGCCCTTTAATTTCTTCTTGCTCTGTGAGCATGTTCACGCAGTGTTGACTACTGTATACTGAGGAGCGTACAATGAAAGATTACATTCTGACACTAGTGCCAGAGCCGGTACGTACTTTGTGGGCGGAGTTAGAGCAAGGTTTGTAGAAAGGATGTTATAGATATCCAAAGGGTCCTTGGCAGAAAAAAGGTTCCGCTTCCCTGCCCTAAGCCTTTCTAAATATGAGCGTAATGTAAATGTATTAAAATACCGACCGCTGTCTTCTCGAGTTTTCACCACCGCTGTGATCCTCTTCTGACTCACAAGACTCGATTCTGACTCAATGGATCACAATGGGATCAATGTGTGAACCATAAGTTAGTTTTACTATGTAAGTCTATGGAGCATAAGACCGAGATTCCATAGCCCTACATTGTAAAAGCGACATCCGGTCCACACATAAACCCCATTGTGATCTGTTGGGTAGGAATTGAAGTCACGTGAGTCAAAACAGGAGCAGTGCAGGAAACCAGGATAGATCGGTAAGTATTTTAATACAATTACACACATATGTAGAAAGGCTTAGAGAATATCGTTTTGTTTAGAGTGTTTCTTTAAAGGGAATCTGTCAGCAGGTTTTTGTTAGGTAACACAGATTTCAGTTTCTGGTGTTGTTTGCTTGCAATGATTGTTTTAGCACCAGGAGCTGATCATTGCTGGACTACAGCAGCGCATGCCTCCTGGTCCAACACACCCCCTCCTTTGATACGCACTCACTGTCTATGTACATTGTATATACAGAGTCTCCAGCCCAGAATAAACCAATATGCACAAATGTATAATATAAAAGATATATCTTTTATTAGAAGTAATATAAAAACACAATAATCACAGTAATTACAGATGAAGTAATTTTTAAAGGAAACAAAAAATGACACCTGAAACCCACTCAAAAAATGGTCACTTGTTAAAGCTCCAACCAATCCTAAAGGAGCTATCAGAGAAGAAAAATGATAAGCTCAGTAGATGGACTGCAAAAAATAACCTCATTGAATTAATACTCCACTATCCCCAAAGCAATCCATGTCATAATATATATTTTTATTATTTTCAAGTGAAAAGCCATGAACACTAATGAGAGCTAGAAATAGCAGAGCTATGATGGAAATTTGTAATGGTATGGTACTAGCAGTGCAATAATACCCTGGGAAAATAGTCTACAAGGTGTAAACCGACCCCATACAAAACTGGCCACATTGGTCAAACAATAGTCACAAAGCAAGACCAGTACAAGTTAAAGTGCCACTAGTGCTTACCTATGTATGGCCCCAGCAGAGCATGATCCCCAGGAAGAGTTATATAGGAGGTGTAAGCCGACACCATTTAATGCTGACCATTGGACAGACAATGCAATAAAGTAACAGAACTATAAATCCTACACAAACCACGGAGATATAATCCACAAGAAATATATATGTATATAATAAAAATATTTTATTATTACAAATACATAAAGGCTAGTACAAAATACTGACAAATGACAAAAGTGCTCATACAAGCACTGCAGATACCATATGGGTATGATATTAACCTTTTGCATTGTGTTTTATTTAATCACTGTTTGGAGTGTGTTAGCGCTGTTTTCTCTATATGGTGTCCTGTGCATTATGCATATACAATATCGTTATGATACGAATCTGTGCACTATGCATATATAATATTGTTATGATATGAACATGTTGGCAGTATAGAGATTCATCGCTTCACATATATTCATTACCCAATCTGCTATATAGGGTGTTGCTAGCGGTTACCACATGTGAGCCTTGTATGAGCACTTTTGTCATTTGTCTGTATTTTGTACCTATATTAGAAATGGATATGTATCGGTGGTTTATATTATAAAGTAGCAGAACTAGTGTAGGTTAAAGTGCCGCTAGTGCTTACTCATCTGGGTGAGTATAGGGGTTCCGTGATAATTTTGATTATGTAGGGAGTTGCCCATTCCGCTGGTGGAATATGAACATTTTTGTCACTCATTGTGTCTGCTTAATTAAATTGTATATACAAAGCCTGATGTGGGCGGGGTTAGGTTCCTCAGCACTGCTCTTTTGCTAAATCTAAAAGCTCTGATTGTACCAGAACTGCTGCATCCAGTAATCTAAGTGATAAATCATTGGATTCAGCTTCTCTTTGCCTATATCAGACTGCTTCAAAATGAGGTAGCAAAAACCTGCTGACTGATTCCCTTTAAAGGCAATCTATCAGCAGGTTTTTGCATTGTCACCTGAAGACTGCATGAGGTAGGAGTCAAAACACAGATTTCAGTGATCCATCACTTATCAAGCTCCAAGGTTTGGTTTGCTTACAATGATTGTTTTAGTACCAGGAGCTTATCATTGCTGTGACTAGCTGGTGTGCGAGCCCTGGTCCGACATGCCCCCTCCTGAGGTAAGCAGCTTACTGTTTATAGATATTGCATATGGAGAGCCTGGTATAGACAGGGCAAAAGATTTACACCTCTGCTGCATTTCTAAATCTAAGGCTATGTGCACACGTTGCGGATTTTTAGCGGTTTTGCTGCGTTTTTTCGTGGTAAAAACGCTGCGTAAACGCAAAAAATCCGCAATCCATTGAATACAATGGCATTCCGCACATGCTCTGCTAATGCTGCGTATTTTTCCGCAGCTGAATCTCATCACGGAAAAATATGCGGCATGGTCATTCTTTTTGCCGATTCGCGGCAATTCTGCACACATAGGAATGCATTGTTCCACTTACTTTCTGCATGTGGCTAAGCCCACCATGCGCAAAGTAAGCGGAAAATGTGCGGATGGTACCCAGGGTCTGGAGAAGAGGAGACTCTCCTCCAGGCCCTGGGTACCATATCCCTGTTAAAAAAATAATTAAAATAAAAAATCGTGATTTTCTCACCTTCTGGCGTCCCCTGCAGCCTTCCCGCCTGTTAGCCACGCTTCCGGCATCTTCCGGTCCCAGTGATGCCTTGCGACAATGACCTTTGATGACATAGCTATGGTATTGCAAGACCGCTACGTCATCAAAGGTCATTGTCGCAAGGCATCGCTGGGAACGAGACTTGCCGGGAGCATCGCTGAGGCCTGGGGACGCTGCGTGGGACACCGGAAGGTGAGAATAACACAATTTTTTATTTTTTTATTATTTTTAACATTCTATCTTTTTCTACTGATGCTGCATAGGCGGCCTCAATAGTAAAAAGTTGGTCACACTAGTCAAACACTATGTTTGATGAGTCTGACCAACCTGTCAATCAGTTTTCCAAGCGATGCTACAGATTGCTTGGAAAATGCTAGCATTCTGCAAGCTAATTACGCTTGCAAACTGCTAGTTTTTCGCGCAAAATACGTGGGAATTACGCATGTGGATTTCTCGCGTATTTCCCACGGCAGGGAGTTGCGGAATTCCCGCGGAAATTTCCGCGGGAATTCCAGACGTGTGCACATAGCCTAAAAGCTCTGATTGTGAGAGGACTTTTGCACCCAGTAATCTAAGTGATACATCGTTGGATTCAGCTTCTCTTTGCCTACATTAGGGTGCTCTCAGATAAGGTAGCAAAAAGCCTGCAGACAATTCTCTTTAACGAAAGAGGGAAAGATCACATTGAAAAATAGTCATACATAAAGCCTCACAATCTACTTGGATACTAAGAAAAGAATGAAGAGGATGAGAAACATCAGCCGTGAGTTGCAGGAAGCCTCAGTTAAACAATTGCCTTATTACACGACCACAAATCCCTGGAGTGTTAGAGCAATAAAAGCAAACCAACCTTTAAAACTGATATGTCTGTGTTCTCACTTCTATCTAAAGATGTGAGTAATGCATTCAATTACCTGCCGCAAACTCTTGGCTTCCCAGCACTGCTGAATATCGTCTTTATAGCTTTAAGATCTTTTGCTGGTGGCGCCGACTGTACATTACACTTAAGAGCAAGTTTCATGCTCTGCCCTATGTACAGTAGATAAAGTAATTCAGCCATTAACCGCAGAGAAAAACACACCGTTCTGGGGAAGATTTAGTCATTTTGAATATGTAAGCTACATCTAATTAGTTTTTTTGGTTTCCTTAGTAATTTCCTAAGATTTTTATTATAGCCGCTGCAAACTGTCTTCTCACAGAATTGAATTTATTTATACGACCAAGGTGTTACTATCCGATTAATCCAATTTACATAGGAGTGATTGGGAAACATAACATAGCATTATATTATGGAAGTGCTGAAAGTTAATTCTGTAAAATGATCATTAAAAGGGGTTGTTCTGCAATAAGTATTAATTTACTGTTATGGCACATTCCTCCCTGCAGAGCTTTCACTTGAATGTATATGTATACAGCAGAGAGTATATACGGTTACACACACTGCCCTATACCCTGTGTCATGTGTATATATATATATACCTTGCTGTATTCCCTCTATTATATACAGTACATACATTCATATCTCTCCCCATCCATCCTATTACAGTAGAACATCATTAGTCAGTAAAGGAGAGTAAATATCCTTTATTGCAAGAGATGTTGTTTTGGTGCTTTGTGCATTAATTCTACAGACTCTTGGCTGATTATGAAAAGCGTTTACAAGCTGTGAAACTTTCAAAAGGGTGTGCTACTATGTACTAACCATGCAGGGTGCCCAAACATTTGCATCAATTCATTTTCCTTTTTGTAATTTTTAAAACGTTAAACACAGCAATATATTTTTTTGCTGCCTAAAATACAAAGGAAATGTGTCATCTTTGACTTTAGGCCTTTTAGAGATCATTTCATCTTCAACTTGCTTAACTGTTCACAATAAGGCTTTATTCACACATCAGTATTTTTGATCAGTATTTTTATGCCAAAACCAGGAATGTCTCCAAAATACAGAACTGGTGTCAGTCTATCAACTATAGTTTTTCTCTGTTGTTCCACTCCTGGTTTTGGCAAACAATCACTGATCAAATTGATTAACTGTTCACAATAACATTAATTTTGACCAGGGGTGCCCACACTTTTTCATGCCACTGTATTCCCTGTACCAGTGACTTGCCTACAGCGGTGTCCTGAACTAAAGATCGTGCTGAAACTGTGTATAACGCTGGGGGAGAAGTGAGTTGTGTTTTGTTGGTGTATCCCGGGGTGTGCTCACTGCTGGCTTGCAGCCCAGTATGAGGGCTGATGGTGAATGTAGTAAGAACAGAACAGAGGATTCTGACAAGGAAATGATCACTGCCATAACAGAGCTGATACCTGGAGATAGGAAGTGAAGCACAGAGGTACAGTTGTGGCCAAAAGTATTGACACCCCTGCAATTCTGTCAGATAATACTCAGTTTCTTCCTGAAAATGATTGCAAACACAAATTCTTTGGTATTATTATCTTCATTTAATTTGTCTTAAATGAAAAAACACAAAAGAGAATGAAGCAAAAAAGCAAAACATTGATCATTTCACACAAAACTCCAAAAATGGGCCAGACAAAAGTATTGGCACCCTCAGCCTAATACTTGGTTGCACAACCTTTAGCCAAAATAACTGCGACCAACCACTTCCGGTAACCATCAATGAGTTTCTTACAATGCTCTGCTGGAATTTTAGACCATTCTTCTTTGGCAAGCTGCTCCAGGTCCCTGATATTTGAAGGGTGCCTTCTCCAAACTGCCATTTTTAGCTCTCTTCACAGGTGTTCTATGGGATTCAGGTCTGGACTCATTGCTGGCCACCCTAGAAGTCTCCAGTGCTTTCTCTCAAACCATTTTCTAGTGCTTTTTGAAGTGTGTTTTGGGTCATTGTCGTGCTGGAAGACCCATGACCTCTGAGGGAGACCCAGCTTTCTCACACTGGGCCCTACATTATGCTGCAAAATTTGTTGGTAGTCTTCAGACTTCATAACGCCATGCAAATGGTCGAGCAGTCCAGTGCCAGAGGCAGCAAAGCATCCCCAAAACATCAGGGAATCTCCGCCATGTTTGACTGTAGGGACCGTGTTCTTTTCTTTGAATGCCCCTTTATTCTCCTGTAAACTCTATGTTGATGCCTTTGCCCAAAAAGCTCTACTTTTGTCTCATCTGACCAGAGAACATTCTTCCAAAACGTTTTAAGCTTTTTCAGGTAAGTTTTGTCAAACTCCAGCCTGGCTTTTTTATGTCTCGGGGTAAGAAGTGGGGGTCTTCCTGGGTCTCCTACCATACAGCCCCTTTTCATTCAGACGCCGACGGAGAGTATGGGTTGACACTGTTGTACCCTCGGACTGCAGGGCAGCTTGAACTTGTTTGGATGTTAGTCGAGGTTCTTTATCCAACATCCGCACAATCTTGCGTTGAAATCTCTTGTCAATTTTTCTTTTCCGTCCACATCTAGGGAGGTTATCCACAGTGCCATGGGCTTTAAACTTCTTGATGACACTGCGCACGGTAGACACAGGAACATTCAGGTCTTTGGAGATGGACTTGTAGCCTTGAGATTGCTCATGCTTCCTCACAATTTGGTTTCTCAAGTCCTCAGACAGTTCTTTGGTCTTCTTTCTTTTCTCTATGCTCAATGTGGTACACACAAGGACACAGGACAGAGGTTGAGTCAACTTTAATCCATGTCAACTGGCTGCAAGTGCGATGTAGTTATTGCCAACACCTGTTAGGTGCCACAGGTAAGTTACAGGTGCTGTTAATTACACAAATTAGAGAAGCATCACATGATTTTTCGAACAGTGCCAATACTTTTGTCCACCCGCTTTTTTATGTTTGGTGTGGAGTTATATCCAATTTGGCTTTAGGACAATTCTTTTAGTGTTTTTTCATTTAAGACAAATTAAATGAAGATAATAATACCAAAAAATTTGTGTTTGCAATCATTTTCAGGAAGAAACTGAGTATTATCTGACAGAATTGCAGGGGTGTCAATACTTTTGGCCACAACTGTATAAATAAACATGAAAATTGGCAGAAAAGGTATATGGGGCATTCATGGCAAGAAACAGTAAATGAGTTAGGGTAATGTATAACCAATTAAGCATAATAGGTAATGAGTTAAACATATTCCTCTTCAATTGTCGAAAAATAGGTAAGTAAGTATGAAATAGAACAGTAGGAGCTCCACGTACCACCATGCTGGTAACCTATAACACCATATTTTCTCTGCTTCTAGTGAAGAGTAATCTAATATATAAAGCTCAAAGTGTGTATGTATGTGTGTGTGTATGTACAGTATGTGTGTATGTATGTATGTGTGTATGTCCGGGATAGGCATCCGCACCATCGCAGCTACAGCCACAAAATTTGGCACAGTCGCACATCTGGACCCCGAGAGCATCCAAGCTATGTTGTGAGGCGAAATTTTAACCCCGAGCGTTCCAATTCACCAATCAATTTTGCCCCTATCTACTGGGGAAAAAGTGTGTGCGCGTCAAGCCCCGCCCCTCATTATGATGTCATAATGCCCCTATCTACATACTGGGGAAACAGTGTGTGCGTATCAAGCCCCGCCCCTCACTATGATGTCACAATGGTTGCCATGGCGACGCTGATGTCATTATAGGTTGCAAGCCCCGCCGCTCATTATGATGTCATAATGGTTGACTATGGGATGGAGGATGTGTGATGGGTATATGGGCACTGGACTATGGGATGGAGGATATGTATGACGGGTATGTGGGCACGGGACTATGGGATGGACGATATGTATAACCGGTATAGGGGCACGGGACTATGGGATGGAGGATGTGTGATGGGTATATGGGCACTGGACTATGGGATGGAGGATATGTATGACGGGTATATGGGCACGGGACTATGGGATGGCAGATATGTATGATGGGTATATGGGCACTTGACTATGGGATGGCGAATATGTATGATGGGTATATGGGCATGGGACTATGGGATGGAGGATGTGTGATGGGTATATGGGCACTCGACTATGGGATGGAGGATATATATGATGGGTATATGGGCACGGGCCTATGGGATGGAGGATGTGTGATGGGTATATGGGCACGGGACTATGGGATGGAGGATAATTATAATTTGCTCTAACTAACCACAGTTAGTTACTATGCCCGGGCAGCGCCGGGCTCTTCAGGTAGTTCCATATAAAATTCCAGGCATACTGAGGTACAGTGTAGGTCCATGGTCTTCTAAGGGATGGCCTATTACTAAACAGCTGTACAAATAAGCCGCTGTCTACTGGTCACAACATCACAGGCCTTTGGGTCCCGTTTCACTTAGCGACGCACCAGCGATCCCGACAACGATACGACCTGGTAAGGATCGCTGGTGTATCGCTAAATGGTCACTAGTAAGCTGCCGAACAGGCAGATCTCTTCAGCGACGCAACCATCCAGCGATCCTCGGCAGTCGTTGGTACCTTGTCACACAGCAGCTTTTCTGACGATTCCCACCTGCGTCCCTGAGTTCTGCGTTGCCAACGAGGTCACTCGTCTGGTCAAACACAGTGATGCATGCTGGCCAGTGGGACGACGACGAAGAAAAAATGGCCCAGGACATTCGAACACGATCAGCGATATCCAGGGGGGGCCGGTCGCCGCTGCGTGTCTGATGTAGCGACATCGCTGTTGCATCACAAAATCGGTGATGCTTCAGCGATCTTGTGAGCGATCTCGCTATGTGAGACGGGGGCTTAAGTGTTGCAGAGCTATCGATCACAATTATCCTCAACATCTTGGAAGCCTATATACCACTCAACCAAATAAGACAGCAGGATTAAAGGGCACAAGTGCTTCTCATAATAGCCAACTACTGTTATTAGTGAATAATAATTTATATTGTAGACTGTATATAGGTCATATATACAGGGTGGGCCATTTATATGGATACACCTGGGTGGGCCATTTATATGGATACACCTAAATAAAATGGGAATGATTGGTGATATCAACTTCCTGTTTGTGGCACATTAGTATATGGGAGGGGGAAAACTTTTCAAGATGGGTGTTGACCATGGTGGCCATTTTGAAGTCAACCCTTTTGGATGTATCTTTATAAATGGCCCACCCAGGTGTATTCATATAAATGGCCCACCCTGTATGTCACGTACATTCTAACCAGTTTCCACCCTTTCTGTTATAAACAAAAACCTTAGCTTGAACAATGCCTTCGTAGTGAAAGCTCTTCATCCAGTAGACTATTTCATCCTGTTGGCTTGATATTATTTACTTAGACTAAATATTAATGATGATGAGCACTACACACCGTGGAGAGGAGCAACACTGCAGAACAATACAATCCCAGTTGTATCATCCCTAATAAAACATAAATTATGTAGGCTTACTGTGGAGACACAACTGTGTAAGACTCACTTCCAAAGGAATCGAAGGTTGCTTCAAAGCGGAGATATAATCAGAAGCATCCTTTAATCTGACACAGCATGTACAAGTTATGAAGCAGTAGTAATGCTATTTAAATGCAAAATCCTATTTACCGCTCTCTTGCCTTGGCATTTCTCCTGTCTCTCAGTTTAGACAATGCATATTCAGAGTTAGTAATTTATGGGTGGAGACAGGGAGAAAAACAATGACATATGAACTTAAATGACTATTTGAGCTCCTAGAGACGTAAATTCACTCTATAATATTCGATGTGGCCCTTTATTTAGTATAATTTATAACTACATGAAAGAGTTTGCGAAGAGATGAGTGGTAGAAGAAATGAAAAGGAGTGAGAGCGGAAATATATGAGATTTATTAATACTAGAACTGGTAGAAGAGGATCCTGGAAAATGTCTCAAGTGGCTTGCTCCATATTCATCAAAAACTGAAGACATTTTTGAAGCATCATATGACACTTGAAATATGTAAGAAAAAACTATCTCAAAATAGGATAGCAAGGCAGGGGGGCTTGTTAGTTGCAACAGCTATGACATTGTCATTTTGGCATCTACATGTGTAAAGTGGGCCAGAGCGATAGTCATGGCCAAGCTGCTTCCCGGTTACCTTCTGGCACTTTACAGGATCACATCATGTAGCCATCTCCTGAAGGAAGAAGTGCTTGACACTTTGACCACATCATGTGGTCATTTCATGAGGAAGAAATGCTGGACTCTTTGAAACGTGTTGAATAGAATAAAAACTACATGTTCGAATAATTTGCTGAGATTTGACGTCTTCCATATGCAGCAGCGTGGGAGACATCCAGAAATTATTCCTATCTTCATACTAATCGGTTTTGTAACCCATGGATCCACAGCAGCTGTACAAATGATTTAAAAATGCTTTTAAATCATATATCAGGTTACTACAACCTGATTAAGAACTATAATTGTATTTCAGATAAGACCCTATTTCTGCTACTTTATCCCTAGTATTTTAACACGTTTAAAGAAGCACGCCCTTCATAGTTTTTTATCCTCTTAATATATTGAAGTCATCATATTATTTAGCACTGTGTACTTACAATTGCTCATTTTGACTTTCTACCCAGCTAATCCTTCTCTTTTCTCTACTCTAGAAACAGGAAGCCTCTTGTCCCTGCATTTATCATTCTCCGCGATGTCGTAGGCGTAATGGAGACGAGAAGAATTAGCTGGATAGAAAGGCAAAATGAGTACACAGTGCTATATAATATGATGACTGCAGTATATTAATAGGATACAATTTTTGATGGGAGGATGAGTGCTTCTTTAAAGAATTTTGTTTTAAGGTTTACAATAAGCTTACACTTATTTTATTTCCTCTCCACTCATTTAGGATGTGTTATCAATTTAAGATCATGGGGGTCAAACACCTCTCACCCCCTCGATTAACTGTTATCAGCTCTGATGGTGGCTCGATATCTAAACTGTGTATAAATCCATCGAACAGTTTAGTTATCACTGCCGTGTATTAGCAGATCAGCTGCTAAATAATAAAGGGTGGCCAAACACCTTCAATAACTATGAGCTGAATGCTTGTTTGGCTGCAAACTTTTCCTCCTGAACTGACTGCATATTTTTCAGTGGGGATTGGGGCTCATCCATGGATACAGCTTTGTAATTTCACATGCTTAATCCTTCTTTCCTTGGACATCATCTGTCAGGGGAGAGTTGGAAGTCCCCTTACTCTTAAGATAGTTGGCCAGTCTTAAAAAAATGAACAGGTTGTCCATTACTTTTACATTGCTCCACTATTCTTAGAATAGGTCATCAATGTCTGATTGGTTGAGATACACCATCAAACACCCCCCCCGATCACTCCCAGTCAGCTATCCCTGGAGCTGGATGTGATAAGTTGCGGAGCTGCACAACAAAACTCGTTCAACGGCATATTGGCTGTGGCCGGGTACTGCATATCCAACAACTATTCAAATCGATGCAGCAACTGAGCATGTCCATCTGTAGCTGGCACCAGGAACAGTTGATTGGGGGCGGGGGTTTGCCGAGTATCACACCCCCACAGATCAGATATTGGAGACACTTTATAAGTATAGGTCAATGGAAAATTCCTAGACAACCCCTTTAAACTGGTTCGGCAGACTTTGGCCTGATGTTTATGAGCACACCTTCAAACTAAAAGCATGAATCCCTTATTAAATATTTATGAGCAGCCATTCTGATTAAAATGCACGGATAAATTTTAGGAAGGTTACAGAACAAATGTCACAACTTTTTTGTTAATTAATTTTACTCCATAAATTCATATGTTTTAGAATAATTTGTGAAAAATGTAACGTATACATATTTGTACAATAAATTTAACAATTCATGACTTTTGATACATGATTTGATATGGTTTATTACTTCACGGGATCAATTATTTATTTTTTTTCGACATGAGGTTTAGCAAAAAGAAAGTGGAATTGCTGATTGCTTTCAGACCGATTGCAATGTTTGAGATGGCCCTGGTGCTGACATAAGAAGTATTGTGTTTTGAGCACATTACCAATAAGTTTGCAATAGAAAAACTTATAGCTGCCAATTTATAGTAATGGGAAAGCAGCTATAACTGGACTGCTATGTGCCCTATAGCCATTCATCATTTTATATTGGATTACAGCAGAGATGTCAAACATTTTGTGTTTAAAATTCCATGTAGGCCTGCGATTGGTTTATTGCTATTAGATTGCACTTGATCTCTGAAATGAATTTATTGCATGAATACTTTTGCCAAGAAGCCCTGTTTTTATCAGATCACTAATAGTCAAGACCCATGTGACTTCATTTAATAAACGCTACATTTGCTGTGGCAATTTGGGAATGGCCTTACATATTTGGTCCTCAGATCAAATCGAATATTTATTTGATAACATCAAATATAGCAGCGAAAGGTAACTCAGCTGGCACATGAGTCATTAAGAAAGCCCAAATCTTGGCACGCAACCCTCCATAGACTATATTGACAGCTCTATCATTCTGAGCTGGTCCCAGTGACAATGATTACGTGACTAAGCTTTTGACATTGGAAATTTTATGCTAGAATTCACAATCCACATCTATGTTGATATGCCATCTAACAATTACGGTAGGTTGTGTACTCTCAGCCAAGTTAGAGTCAGGAGATTTCTAGAAAAAAGGGGCAACCTCCTTGTCTCGTGTAATAGTCAAATCTGTAAGAGACCTTTAAAGCCTCCAAAACCTTCCAAAAATCATTGCTCCCCAAAATTGAGTTTGGATGATAAGAGGCACATTCAATGAGTGGGGAAAGAATATGCCTAGGGCAGCAAACTGAATATTTTCCCAGGATGGAAGGAAATATGAAGAATTAGTAGAAAGAATGACCCATTTTGCTTGCTAGGGAACTTGGCCCCTACAAGGTTTCCTTAAACAATTCCTTTAAAAATGAGAAAATCATAGGACTTTCCATATCTTGTATGAAATGACAACCCTCAATGAAACAAAATATTCCTCAATATAGATTGTACAACAGACTATGATGTAAAAAGAGTGTGAAATACATGCATTAATTGGGCTTGTCAAATCAATAGAACTTGTAATTGCCCAATATGCTATTATTCCCTACAACATAAAGCAAAGGGACATACCTTAGATAAAGTAACTGAAGAAGATTTCAGTTTGACTAGTTAACTTGAAAATTATAAAATGCTTTTAGTTCTCATTTTCATGAAAGTAATTTCCCAGTTAAGTATTATGTGAATGGTACACTAACAAATGTCGTAGACTTCAAGCAGCCAAGAAGCAGCCCTGGATATCTTCCATTTGGTAGATTTCACCTGACTTTTAAATAAAATTAAACAACTATTTTTAAAGATCTAAACCCGGCTAGTGAGATCCACACAGGAAGTCTGACATTTGGAAAATCACTTATTGAAAATACTAAACATGCTAAAAATGAAATGTCTGCCAGAAGACAAATAAGTGACTAGCTTTCCACTCCAGCCAAGTTCATTTAAAGTAATTGACTAAAGTAAATACAGTCAAAGACTTTTCATCAATTGATTTGACATTTATCAGTCTATTTAATGTTGAGGCTCAAAATGCAGTATTTTTTTGCTTTTCCCTCCAGAAAAGGTTTATTTAAAAGAAATGTGTATTTTCAGAGACAACTATCAGTTGGTTTATGTTGGAATATGTTTTGTGTATCAACTCCATTCCTCTCTATGAGTGTTTAGTTGCTAGATTTGTATGCGGTTTATAAAGTTAAAAAAAACTCCCAGAGGCTCACACAGGGATAGCATGTGTCTGTATTTCCTGTTTTTCCTGTCTGTGCATGGAAGATGAAGCAGCCTGCTGTAGATGCTGCACAGATAGAGGCACACAAATGAGTTATTCCTGATCTATTAAGCTTATCATATATTGTTCCTGAATAAAGAAGCTCAGTTGTCACACGCTTGGAGAGTATCCAGAATAGTCCACTGCCAACAGGTTATGGGTGCAGAGTGACACAGAACCCCACAGTAACACAGCAACAGAAGCCCAGAGCAAAAGCAGCACAGAGCAACAGAGAAGATGTCCACTAGCAGCCTCACTAACCAGAACTATGAGTCCTGGAAATTCAAGGTGAAGATGCTGCTCATAAGAGAATGTACATGGAAATATACTCAAGAAAGAGTGCCTCATCCTTTACCAGATAATTTGCTAGGGAACGATCAGAAAGCACAAAGCACGATCTCCCTCAGTGTAGATGATAATCAGATTGTGCATATATGCAAGAGTGCAACTGCAAAGGAGATGTGGGATGAGTAACTAAAAAAGTACATAAAAGATCAAATCTCAGCAATAAGCTTTATCTCATGAGAAAGCTGTATCAGTCTAAGCTAAGTGATGGACAGAATATGCAGGACTATATAAGAAACACCCTAGAGATTGTGGAGCATCTCAGGGGTACTGGAGAAGAAATTGAAAGATTTTCATGCTGCTGCACTCCTATTAAGTGGTCTTCCAGAAAATTATGACACACTCATGACTGCAGTAGATGCATGGCCAGATGATGAGCTGACACTAGAGTATGTTAAAGGCAACCTTGTGGATGAATTCAAGAGAAAAACTCAGCATGTAAGCAGTAGTATTGAATCCAGAGCAGAAACAGCATTAAAGACACGAGATTTCCCTAAATATAAGAGCAAGCTAAAAGAAATTCATGAATAATAATAGCAATTTTATTTATATAGCACCAACATATTCTGCAGCACTTTACATTTCAGAGGGGACTTGTACAGATGATAGACATAATAGCATAACAGTAATCACAAAGGTCATAACAGATACCAAGAGGAATAAGGGCCCTGCTCACAAGCTTACAATCTAAGAGGAAAAAAAAAGGGAGACACGAAAGGTGGGTGGTAACAGTTGCCTTCATTGTTCAGACCAGCCATAGTGTTGAGTATGTAACAGTACGGACACAGAGGGATAATAGATGCTTAAAGCATGTGGGAACGTGATGCAGGGAATCTGGTTATGGTAAAACTTTTGACTGTGCCACCCAGGGATAGTTAGGTTAATGTGTTGAGGCGGTAGGCCAGTCTGAATAAATACGGTTTTAGGGCACGCTTAAAATTGTAGGGATTGGGGACTAATCGTATTGACCTGGGTAGTGCATTCCAAAGAATTGGCACAGCATGTGTAAAGTCTTGGAGACGGAAGTGGGAGGTTCTGATTATTGAGGATGCTAACCTCAGGTCATCAGCAGAACGGAGGGCATGGGTAGGGTGGTAGACTGAGATGAGGGAGGAGATATAGGCTGGTGCTGAGCTGTGCAGTGCTTTGTGGGTGAGGGTTATACGTAAGTTTGTACTGGATTCTGGAGTGGATGGGTAACCAGTGTAATGACTGGCACAAGGTAGAGGCATCGGTGTAACAATTGGTGAGGAATATGATCCTGGCTGCAGCATTTAAGACAGATTGGAGGGGGAGAGTTTGGTAAGAGGGAAACCAATTAGTAGAGAGTTACAATAGTCCAGACGAGAATGAATAAGAGAAACCGTAAGAGTTTTTTCAGAATCAAAAGTAAGAAAAGATCGAATTCTGGAAATATTTTTGAGATGCAGATAACAAGAACGAGCTAGTGATCGGATGTGGGGGGGTGAATGAAAGCTCGGAGTCAAGTATGACCCCAAGACAGCAGGCATGTTGCTGGGGAGTAATTGTGGAACAACATGCAGAAATGGCAATGTCGGGCATAGGTACATTAGTAGATGGAGGAAACATAAGGAGTTCAGTCTTTGACAGGTTCAGTTTCAGATATAGTGAGGACATGATGTTAGATGCAGCGTTTAGACAATCGCTGGTGTTTTCTAGAAAGGCTGGCGTGATGTCAGGAGAAGAAGCATATAATTGGGTGTCATCAGCATAGAGATGGTACTGGAAACCAAATCTACTGATTGTTTGACCAATAGGGGCAGTATACAAAGAAAAGAGTAGGGGGCCTAGAACCGATCCTTGAGGAACCCCAACAGTAAGTGGAAGATGTGGGGATGAGGAGCCAGCAAAAGATACACTAAAGAAGCGGTCAGAGAGATAGGAGGAGAACCAGGAGAGAACGGTGTCTTTGATGCCGATGGAGCAGAGCATAGTGAGGAGGAGCTGGTGATCCATAGTGTCGAATGCTGCAGAGAGATCCAAGAGAATTAGCATGGAGTAGTGACCATTAGATTTAGCTGTTAGTAGATCATTAGAGACTTTAGTGAGGGCAGTTTCAGTAGAGCGTAAAGAGCGGAAACCGGATTGGAGAGGGTCGAGAAGAGAGTTATCAGAGAGATAGCGGATCAGATGGGAGTGGACCAGGCGTTCCAGGAGTTTAAAGATGAGGGGAAGATTAGAGACAGGTCTATAGTTAGCGGCACAGTTTTGGTCGAGGGATGGTTTCTTAAGTAATGGCTGTGTGATGGCATGCTTAAATGAGGAAAGAAAGATACCGGAAGAGAGAGAGGTTAAATATTTTGTAAGGTGGGCGGTGACAGCAGGGGAAAGGGACTGGAAGAGATGTGATGGAATTGGGTCTCTAGTGCAAGTGGTTGGGTGAGAAGATGCAAGGAGTCTGCTTACTTCTTCTTCTGTGACTGGTTCAAAATCAGAGAGTGAGCTAGATGCTGTGGGGGAGGAAGGAAAATGCATGGTATGAGGTGATTGGGAGATAATTTCCTGTCGGATATGGTCAATTATTTCTTTGAAGTAATTGGCCAGATAGTCGGCTCGAAGATCTGTGGTTGGGGTCTGCACTATTGGGTTCAGTAGGGAATGAAAAGTGTCAAAGAGACGTTTAGGGTTCTTGGAGAGTGAGGTAATGAGGGTGTTGAAATAGGTTTGTTTGAAGAGGTGAAGGGCAGTGTTGTATGTTCTAAGCATAAACTTATAATGGATGAAATCTTAGTGTTTGTTTTGTATGTAAAAAGCCCGGCCACCTTAAAGCAGACTGCAGAATTTGGAAAGCAAGAATGAGTCAGCTTAAAAAGCAGAACAGTTCACATTCACGCCACTTGGCAAGTGATAAGGTTTTAAATACTAGAGTAGGGACTGTCCCACAAGGGTTGCCGTGACGTGGTGGGATGGCTTGTACATTATTTTGATCAAAATTATGTTTACTAAATACCCTTATTATTATTATTACCTTTATGCATTATTTGCAGTATATTTTTTACTTTTAGTTCAGGATATTTGTGTTTTTTGCTTTCTGTTTTCTCTGGTTAATGGTCATGTGTTAAAATGCATTTACATTGTGCATACACATTAACTTACTTGTCTCAGTTCAGATTTGTTTTTTATTCTTTGAAGTAATTGGCCAGATAGTCGGCTCGAAGATCTGTGGTTGGGGTCTGCACTATTGGGTTCAGTAGGGAATGAAAAGTGTCAAAGAGACGTTTAGGGTTCTTGGAGAGTGAGGTAATGAGGGTGTTGAAATAGGTTTGTTTGAAGAGGTGAAGGGCAGTGTTGTATGTTCTAAGCATAAACTTATAATGGATGAAATCTTAGTGTTTGTTTTGTATGTAAAAAGCCCGGCCACCTTAAAGCAGACTGCAGAATTTGGAAAGCAAGAATGAGTCAGCTTAAAAAGCAGAACAGTTATCAAAGGGTTAAAACAGCTATAAAAGAAGATTCTGCATGTGCTGTAGCTGCATTTAATGCCAGTACAGGCCCATCTGCAAAGCATATATGGTGTATAGATTCTGGTGCAAGCAGTCATATGACAAATAAAAAGGATTTCTTCACTGACCTTAAGAAAAGCAAGTCAGAAAAGGGCATCTTAGCTAATGGTTACTATATGACTTCAAAAGGAGTAGTACACGGCTCCCTCCACTGTCCAGTTTACTCAGCATAAAGCAGAAAGATCCAAATAAAGGATGTTTTCTATGTTCCCAGCCTTGAAAGCAATCTTCGGTCAGTAAAGAAGCTCACGCAAAAGGGAATGTAGATACCCTTAGAGATAACAGCTGCATCATCTCAAAAAAGGGTCACACTCTTGCAGAAGGAAAAATCCAAAATGAACTTTATCAGCTAAAATGCAAAGAAAGAGTGTACAGTTCTAGACAAGATCTACATAAGGACTGTATCCATGTATGGCACAGACGTCTTGGGCACAGAGACCCAGAAGCAGTAAGACTAGCTCAACTTGCAAATGGTATTGAAATCAACCAGTGTAGTCAAATGATGAAGTGCATTAGCTGTCTTAATGGGAAAATGTCAAGAAAATCCTTTCCTAAAATAAGCACCACTAGATCTGCACAGCCTCTGGATCTGATACATACAGATGTACAGTATGCGGTCCAATGAGTGTTTGAACTCCTAGCAAGAAAATATATTTTCTCACATTAATTGATGACTACTCCAGACATACTGTCACCTACCTGCTTCACAGTAAGGATGAAGTTCCACAGAAGCTTGAAGAATATCTTGCTGTAGTGTCTAACAAATTTGGAAGAATGCCAAAAGGTCTGTGTGTAGATAATGGAACCGAATATACAAGTTGTAAGGTGCAAACCATTTTGAAAAAGGATGGAATCATGTTCCAGACTACCATTCCATACAACCTAGAACAAAATGGCATTTGGAGAGAGAAAGAACCGTACTCTCTGTGAAAGTGGAAGAAGTATGCTGTTTAATGCAAATCTACCTACAATGTATTGGGGGAGAGGCCATCATGACAGCTTGCTATCTTCAAAACAGAGTGCCAGGTAAAGCCACAAATAAAACTTCATTTGAGCTATGGAACTGCGAGAAGCCTAACCTGAAGAATGGCAGGATATTTGAAAGCAAAATGTTTATGTATGTTCCCAAGAAAAAACGCTCCAAGTGGGAATCACACGCAAAGGAAGGAGTCCTGGTGGGCTATAGCGAAACTCAAAAGGCATACAGAATCCTGCACCCAGAGACCAACACAGCGACAATCATCAGAGATGTAATGATTGAAGAAAACACTGTATCACTCAAATTCCATGAAGTTACACCAGTTATTCAACCTAAGAAGCAAGAACAAGAATCTCAATCATCAAACCCAGATGCCAAAAAGGAAAACACTGAAGTGTGGATAAGTTCTGAAGTCACCAAGGAAGACACAGAAGAACCAAGTCAACCTCCAGTCAGGAGATCAGAAAGGCCAAACAAAGGTATCCCAGCCAGATGCCTTTTTTATATGGTCAGAACACTTCCTGAACCAGAGCCACAGTCATGGCAAGAGATGCAAAAACTGCCTGTTCACGAGAAGCAGATGTGGATAAATGCCACTAATGAGGAGATTGAGTCCCTTCACCAACTCCAGACATGGAAGCACACTGAGCTACCACAAGGAAAAAGAGCTATCGAATGTAAGTGGGTCTTCAAAAATAAATATCACTCAGAAGGTAAAGTTCACCGGTTTAAGGCAAGATTGTTTGCAAAAGGGTACTCACAAAAGTATTGTGAAGGTTATGATGCTACATTTTCTCCAGTTGCGAAGCAAACCACATTCAGAACTTTAATGTCCTTAGCTGCAATTCAACAGATGACAGTGAGACATTTTGACATCAATACAGCCTTCCTACATGGTGACATTGAAGAAGACTTGTACATGAGCCAACCCGAGGGATATATTAAAAAGGCTGAAGAGCACCTTGTTTGTAAAATACAAAAATCTCTCTATGGACTTAAGCAGTCGGCAAGAGGTTGGAACTCGAAAATGAACAAAGTTTTAATGGATGAAGGATTTAAAAGATCTCAAGCTGATCCATATTTGTATAGGAAAAATGTAGCGAAGGAGGAGATGTATGTTCTCCTATATGTAGAACATGTAGTCATGTCTCATCAAGATGAAAAAGAAATTGCAAAGCTAGGTGAAATTCTCAACCAGCACTTTGAAACTAAGGACCTTGGAAATGTGACATATTATTTGGGAATCCAAATCCAGAGAGAGGAAAATGGGAGTTTTCTTCTCAACCAAAGTTCTAAAATTTCCGGAATACTAAACCAGTTTGGAATGTCAGATGCCAAAGGTGCGTCAACACCAATGGATCCATCCTACTTAAAGTTCGAAGGAGAAGATGATCTGCTACCCAGCATTGAGAGTTACAGACAAGCAGTGGGGGCGCTTCTGTACATAGCAACTACAACTCGTCCACATATCACAGCCACAGTCGGAATTCTTTGCCAACGTGTAAGCAAGCCAGGTCAAAGAGACTGGAATGCAACTAAGAAAATTCTTCAATATCTTAAAGAACCGCAAAGGCTAAATCTTAAGATTTCTGCATCAGGAGATCTCACTCTCAGGGATTATGTGTATGCAGATTGGGCTGGAGATTCAAGTGATCGGAAATCAATAAGTGATTACTTGTTCAAGTTAGGAGAAAATTCAATTTCTTGGTGCAGCACTAAACAAGTGTCAGTCGCATTATGTTCTACAGAAGCAGAATATATGTCTACTGCTTATGCAAGTCAAGAAGTAATTTGGTTGAAACAACTTTTGAAAGATTTCAGCAAGCCATTAGCTCAACCAACAGTTATCTATGAGGACAACCAAGGATGAATTAAACTTGCCAGCAGTGAGAAGATTAGTGCAAGGACTAAACACATTGATGTAAAACATCAACAATTAGGTGACTTTGTGGAACATGGTGTACTCGAGTTTGTTTATTGCGAGTCTGACAAGATGATAGCTGATGGTATGACAAAGCCATTATCAAGAGCCAAGTTTGTGGAATTCAGAACTGCAATGGGACTAAAGGTACTGTCACACTAAGCGATATCGCTAGCAATATCGCTATAACTTGTGACGTTATAGCGATATTGCTAGCGACATCGCTGTGTCTGATACTTAGCTACGACCCGCTCCCCCGCTGGTTATCGCTGATCGCGAGAGAACGTCCTAGACTGTTTCTCGTCGTCAGCTTCCTGCGGCGCTTCCTGTGGAGAGACGAGCAACAAGCATGGACGCGGGCGGGAGGACGCAGGATCGCCTAGTGTGACAGGTAAGTAGCAACCCCCATCCCCAGCGATGTCGCTGGTGAGATCTGCCTGTGTGGTAGCTCACTAGCGACCACTTAGCGATGCACCAGCGATCCTGACCGCGTCATATCGCTGGTCGGGATCGCTGGTACATCGCTAAGTGTGACAGTACCTTTACAGTATAAGTAGTTGTTGAGTGGGGGAATTGGAATATGTTTGGTGCAGCAACTCCATTCCTGTGTATGAGTGTTTAGTTGCTATATTTGTATGCTATTTATAAAGTAAAAAAAAACTCTCAGAGGCTCACACAGGAAGAGCATGTGACTGTAGTTTCCGTTTTCCTGTGTCTGTGTATGGAAGATGAAGCAGCCTGCTGTAGATGTAGCACAGATAGAGACACACAAATGATTTATTCCTGATCTATTAAGCTTATCATATATTGTTCCTGTTTGTTTCTGAATAAAGAAGCTCTGTTGTCACACGCTTGGAGAGTTTCCTGAATAATCCGCTGCCAACAGTTTACTAGCTATATGACATTTCTAAGTATGTGGTATAAGGTTGCAGCTGGACAGGTCCTGGATGGGAGATATGTGGCACCGAGTTGGCTAGCTTCAGTGATGTAGGACCCAGAGAAGCAGGCTTCAGCATGGAGCGTTCTGATCATTTTTTTAATGGGCCCAGATTTTGAGTCCAGGGTTTAGGAATGGCCAGAAGAGCTGGGTAAGACTGGCCGTTACCATAATTCCAGTTCAGCTGCCTCATTCAGTGTCTGGGTATGAGAGATGGAAAGACCTTTACTGTGGTTTAGTCTCAGCCAGAGACAGAAGTGTGGACTGTAGTTTATATGTGTGAAACCACATTGCTGGACACTGTACCGTATGCACTGTGTTTGTTTCTTTTCCAACTTTTATGCCGAAGAAAAGGCTGTTTTCTGTTTTCTGTTCATTTGCTGGAAGTTTAAGAGCTGTAATAAACCTTCCTGTTTGCCATAAAGACTTTGTGAGTGTGTGTACCACTGCCAGAAAGCGAGGATCCCTACATTGATTTATAATTTTCATTTTCTTTATTTTTGGCTGCTTTTCTTTTTGTTAAAAGGGTATTCCTAGGATAAACTGATCACAGGAAAGGTAAAATGAAGCATGGCACAGTGCCCATTGAAATGTTTCATGTGATTTATTTCTGCATTGTGTCCTCCATAGGTGCTCTTTATCGCAACACTAATAGACTTCGGACCATAGATCTACATTCTATACCACATTAGTGATTTCCTTAAGTTGCATTTACCTTATGTAAGTTCAATATAGGATGTTTCCTTTAGCTCCGAAAATTGACATTGGGAAAAATCCACATGGATTTCTACTGACTACGACTTCAATCTAACCTGGATTCTCAAAATTTATGCTATGACATGAATTACCTCCATAACCAATAGGATACTTCTATTGTACGTATTGTGGTAGCAAACTTCAATGAAATCAACGAGGTATATTTATTAATATTGCCTAATTCTTAGGCAAGCTGACAAATTATGGGGTGATTCCTTAAGATCAGTGTACTGCCCTCCAGTATTAAAGAAGTGCTCGCTGGTGCGCACTGATCGGATTCATTTAGTGGTGTGAAAATCAGGTGCATCTTATATTCAGCGTGCGCTGCTGTTGCCAGAAATTTCTAGAGTAAGTTACGCCATACATAACTTATGATGAATTTGATGGGCCGACGTGACCATACCCCGTCCTGCTCATGCTGTGCTTAGTTTGGTGGAGCTGGTTGGGACTAGCATATAAACCACAAAGGTTGCAATATTATTGCCCAACTGCTGAGTTGCACAAAAATATTGCGAATTATTAAGATTTCTGGCATAAACATCTTTATGAATAACTCCCTGTATCATCTGAAAATAAAAGCCAATGGAGAGGGTGGAGAAACTGGAATGAGAAAAAGAAAGAAAAAAGATAATGCCGAGGATTCTATTGAGAAGGGGGAAAACTACTAAAATCACCGGATACAAGTCTTATAATGGCCAAAATTGGAGGAATTCATCCAGTACACATACATGACAGTGGATACGGAAAGGTTACCTGAAAGTGCAATTGCATTTTAACATATCAGTGAAGTTAATTCACTCTGACTCAAATGTACATTTTCAAGACTCCCTATATTCTATAGATCCTTTGAACCAAACAGAAGAGCAAAATTGCTTTGTTACTCCACTGTACAAAAGAGGTAGCCAAACCTTTGTCCTCTTCTCTCATATCATTACTTGCTTTGCTACTATTTACTGAAGATGTACCACTCAGAGTTTCCATTATGCCCACCATTAGACTCAATCTACCAGTAAAGCTGGCAATAATGAGACTTCTTTGCTTTTCCTGCACTTAAAAGCGGCATAATGCTTGCTTGGGGAAAGTAGAGAGAAGATGTCAGTCAGCCAATAGCTGAGAAAAGGATATAAATTTGCTTTCTTATCTCAGTGCTTGATTCACAGATACACTGCTGAGTACTACTACATAATATGTTGTTCTTGCTTCTACACATGTGCTACAGAGAAACTGGAGAGCAATAATTCCTTCTGTCTTTTTGCACTGTGAATGGGGGACATCATCGCAGCTGGATACCCACTAAACAACTGCAAATAAATTAGACCTAGAGTCCATAGAGGTTAAAACTGATAAAAAAGCAGGAAACATGTCATGTAATAATCAGATATTCTGTTATTCCTCACATACACACAGATGACAGCTTATAGTAAGTCTGAGAAAAAACAATTGAAAGACAGTGATATATGTTTATTTGTATTTATTTTTATTAAGATTAGATTTTGTCTTAAGAGTGTAGATTAGGAGACTTCTCGGTGGGGAGAAATGCTTTTTATATCACTGCATTCAACATGTTACCCATATTATTTTTTATTACAAAACATGATGGTCACTGTCATTGTACTAGGTCCCGGAAACAAATTGAAAACAAATCAGAATTCTGGACAACGTTCTTCAAGACCAACACTGTAGGATCGATGTGACCAGTCTATGCCTCCATTTAACAGGACAACTCATTATGCTGCAGGTCAAAGTCAGTCAATTACAATGAGAGAGAATTGACGCTCTCCTCTGTAGCTTCATTCACCTTCTTCTCTTAAGATCTGAAAAGAGGACACTTAATTTCTACTTCTAAACCAAGAACATCCCAGACTTTGGTGATTGAACGACCAGACCTTAAAGCATTTTATGTGCAAGCATGTAAGAGGATAATTGCTTTATGCATCTTTCTAAAAAAAAAAAAAGATCCTAATGATTATCCTACTTTTCACGTAGATAGGAAGGTAGGAAAGTGAGAACAAAATGGAGAAATATAGAAAAAATCTGGTATAGCACCAATCCAAAATTTTTTATTATTTTGGCACTTGAATAGTGCCACTAATCTCAATTACATTACCCTAGTCTTATACTTACCAGCCGCTGTCTTCAGGTCTTCCCGGCGCCACTGTCTTGTGACCACAACTTCTGACTGACCGGAAGTCAGAGGTAAAGATCACACGTTCTCAATGGAAGTCCATGAGAGCTTCGTTTTGGCTTCATTCTGGTTCTCATAGACTTACATTGAGTTGTGGCGTCCTGATCACTCAACAGACACTGGAGCGATCCGACAAGTCACAAACTACTGGAGAACCGACAAGAGCATAGATAAAGATGGTGGCCAGTACAGTTGTGGACAAAAGTATTGACACCCCTGCAATTCTGTCAGATAATACGCAGTTTCTTCCTGAAAATGATTGCAAACACAAATTCTTTGGTATTATTATCTTCATTTAATTTGTCTTAAATGAAAAAACACAAAAAGAATTGTCCTAAAGCCAAATTGGATATAATTCCACACCAAACATAAAAAAGAGGGTGGACAAAAGTATTGGCACTGTTCGAAAAATCATGTGATGCTTCTCTAATTTGTGTAATTAACAGCACCTGTAACTTACCTGTGGCACCTAACAGGTGTTGGCAATAACTAAATCACACTTGCAGCCAGTTGACATGGATTAAAGTTGACTCAACCTCTGTCCTGTGTCCTTGTGTGTACCACATTGAGCATGGAGAAAAGAAAGAAGATCAAAGAACTGTCTGAGGACTTGAGAAACCAAATTGTGAGGAAGCATGAGCAATCTCAAGGCTACAAGTCCATCTCCAAAGACCTTAATTTTCCTGTGTCTACTGTGCGCAGTGTCATCAAGAAGTTTAAAGCCCATGGCACTGTGGTTAACCTCCCTAGATGTGGACGGAAAAGAAAAATTGACTAGAGATTTCAACGCAAGTTTGTGCGGATGTTTGATAAAGAACCTCGACTAACATCCAAACAAGTTCAAGCTGCCCTACAGTCCGAGGGTACAACAGCATCAACCCGCACTATCCGTCGGCGTCTGAATGAAAAGGGACTGTATGGTAGGAGACCCAGGAAGACCCCACGTCTTACCCCGAGACATAAAAAAGCCAGGCTGGAGTTTGCCAAAACTTACCTGAAAAAGCCTAAAATGTTTTGGAAGAATGTTCTCTGGTCAGATGAGACAAAAGTAGAGCTTTTTGGGCAAAGGCATCAACATAGAGTTTACAGGAGAAAAAAAGAGGCATTCAAAGAAAAGAACATGGTCCCTACAGTCAAACATGGCGGAGGTTCCCTGATGTTTTGGGGTTGCTTTGCTGCCTCTGGCACTGGACTGCTTGACCGTGTGCATGGCATTATGAAGTCTGAAGACTACGAACAAATTTTGCAGCATAATGTAGGGCCCAGTGTGAGAAAGCTGGTCTCCCTCAGAGGTCATGGGTCTTCCAGCAGGACAATGACCCAAAACACACTTCAAAAAGCACTAGAAAATGGTTTGAGAGAAAGCACTGGAGACTTCTAAGGTGGCCAGCAATGAGTCCAGACCTGAACACCTGTGGAGAGATCTAAAAATGGCAGTTTGGAGAAGGCACCCTTCAAATATCAGGGACCTGGAGCAGTTTGCCAAAGAAGAATGGTCTAAAATTCCAGCAGAGCATTGTAAGAAACTCATTGATGGTTACCGGAAGCGCTTGGTCGTAGTTATTTTGGCTAAAGGTTGTGCAACCAAGTATTAGGCTGAGGGTGCCAATACTTTTGTCTGGCCCATTTTTGGAGTTTTGTGTGAAATGGTCAATGTTTTGCTTTTTGCTTCATTCTCTTTTGTGTTTTTTCATTTAAGACAATTTAAATGAAGATAATAATACCAAAGAATTTGTGATTGCAAACATTTTCAGGAAGGAACTGAGAATTATCTGACAGAATTGAAGGGGTGTCAATACTTTTGGCCACAACTGTAAGTATAATACTAGGTGCAGGGAACTTAGATTAGTGGTAACATTCCAGCAGTGAAATAAAAAAAATGCTGGAGTGGTGCTTTAAGACAAATAACTGTCTAAAAAACATATAGGAAAGCAGAAAATGTATTTTGTACAATATATTTCATAAAATCTCCAGATCAGACTCTATAATAAAGTTATCTTATAGAGGCAAATCAATGAGTCCATTAGATATCTTTCAGCATACGACGGAAGGACTTTCGCAAGGACAGTGAGCTAGTTCACAAGAATATAGAACCAGTCACAATAGAAATGCACTCTCATGTTGACTTTCTCTTCATAGCTCTCCTGCTGTACAAGCTAAACAGTTCTTGTCTGTCAAAGTAAAGTAGCATAGGAATAGATACTAGAAAACATGTCATGCAAAGCCGCCAGTAAGGAAACTAAGTCCCCCAAGACTCCCTGAACAAATGCAATAAAAATGTACAAAATGTAGCAAGCAAAGAATCCATATTCCAGAGGCAATTCTATCCCTGGAAATAGCAAAGTGTGAGTGCTAGTGAGCATGTAAACTTCTAGTATTATAGTAGGTGACAACCTAACCACTGGTAACATACAGTTGGTAGTTTACATTCTGAGCACTATAAGTCTTAAAAGGGAATAATCAGAAAATTGCAAATTGTTTATATCAGGTATGTAAGGCTGGTTTCACATTTGCGTTTTTTAGCGCTGGAAAAAAACGCACACCTGCGCATGCGTTTTTTCCCCTATATTTAACATGGGTGCGCATACCTGCGCACTGGTCAGCGCATGTATGCGATTTTCATGCGCTGCGTTTTTTTGGGGTGTGCGTTGGGATTTTCCAGACGCAGCATGTTGCATTTTTTGGCCCTGCAAAAAAGCGCATGCGCACATATGCGCACGTTTTGCACTAAAAATGGCCATTATAGCCTATGGATGCGCATATGTGCGCACTGGCATGCTCATGTATGCGTTTTTTTGCATATGCGTTTTTTTTTTTAAACCATGGAATTTAGGGGTTTGGGTTAGAGTTAGGGTTAGTTAAGGGGGTTTAGGGTTAGGGTTATGGTCAGGGTCAGGGTTAGGGTTAGGGTTAGGGTCAGGGTTAGGGTTAAGTATGGTTTTGTTAAGGATTAGGGTCATGGTTAGGGTCAGGATTAGGGTTAAGCATGGTTTTGTTAAGGGTTAGGGTCAGGGTTAGGGTTAGGGTTAGGGTTAGGGTCAGGGTTAGGGTCAGGATTAGGGTTAAGTATGGTTTTGTTAAGGGTTAGGGTCAGGGTTAGGGTCAGGATTAGGGTTAAGTATGGTTTTGTTAAGGGTTAGGGTCAGGGTTAGGGTTAGGGTTAGGGTCAGGGTTAGGGTTAGGGTTAGGGTTAGGGTTAGGGTCAGGATTAGGGTTAAGTATGGTTTTGTTAAGGATTAGGGTCAGGGTTAGGGTCAGGATTAGGGTTAAGTATGGTTTTGTTAAGGGTTAGGGTCAGGGTTAGGGTTAGGGTTAGGGTTAGGGTCAGGGTTAGGGTCAGGATTAGGGTTAAGTATGGTTTGGTTAAGGGTTAGGGTCAGGGTTAGGGTTAGGGTTAGGGTCAGGGTTAGTTTTAAGTATGGTTTTGTTAAGGGTTAGGGTCAGGGTTAGGGTTAGGGTCAGGGTTAGGGTTAGGGTTAGGGTTAGGGTCAGGGTTAGGGTTAGGGTTAGGGTCAGGGTTAGGGTTAGGGTTAGGGTTAGTTAGGGTTTAGGGTTTGGGTTAGGGTTAAGTATGATTTGGTTAAGGGTTAGGGTCAGGGTTAGGGTTAGGGTTAGGGTCAGGGTTAGGGTTAGGGTTAGGGTCAGGGTTAGGGTTAGTAAAGTCATGGTTTTGGTAGTGTAGAGGGGCCACCTAAAAATGTTGGAAAAAAACGCAAATGCGGTAAAAACGCGCTAAAAACGCATACAAACGCATAAAAACGCTGCGTTTTTTTCATGCATGCTCATAAAAATGCTTGAAAAAAACGCAGCAGTTGTATGCTTATGTATGCGTTTTTTCAATGCGTTTTTTTGCGGGAAAAACGCGCTGCAAAAAAAAGCAAGTGTGAAACTAGCCTTACATGCGCTAAAAAAATGGCAATTTTTTTACACCATGATCTTTATGAAAGCAAGCATAATAAAATCAAATTAGTAATCTTACAATCTCACACTGGCCACTGGGGCATTTTCATACTTGATGTCCCTTTAGGAAGCATCTATAGCAGTTTCCTTATCATCAGAGGCAGCATGTGACGCTCATCACGTCTCACAGCCAAGCCGTGAGTCAGAATAGTCAAGAAGTCCAAGGTCAGAAGCCAGGAGAGAAAGTCATAAACAGAAGGAAGAGACAAAAGCGTGGTCAGGTAACATTCCAAGGTCAGAATACCAGGAGGATAACAGATCACAGCAGAAGGGGTTAACCAGACAGATGGTCAGAATGTATTCTAAGATCAGGCAACAAAAGATCAAGCATACAGAAGTCAAGGCACAGGGAGCACAAACCTACTACATGACTGTATGTATGTCAGAGGTCTGGGAGAAACAGCTCAGTTAAGTAGCTTGGTAATCACCCGTAATAATGAACACTTGGAGACATCAGACACCTCCTAGTCTGAGATTGGATAATTGAGCTGTCAATCAACACATTGACAGCTCAGCACACCCCTGTACCAGATAGGATGGTTGAGCTGTCAATCAAAATGCTGACAGCTTCAGCACGCCCCTGTACCAGATTGGACGGCTGAGCTGTCAGTAACTGCATGCCAGACACACTGAGGGGTGGAACCGTGACACAGCATTACAATATCACCTGTACCCACAACTGAAAACACGGGATCCACCATTCACATTAGGTGAGGTTTACAGCTGACCCACCTCACTTCACAATGACCTTTGCTCATTAGGTGCTTCAGTACAAAATATAAGGACAAGAGGATAACACAATCTGTTCATTGCTGCTAATTAGTGATGAGTGAAGTGCTGGGATAAGGTGTTATTGGAGCATGCTCGGGTGATAACCAAGTGTCTTCGGCGTGCTCAAAACATATAAACATATATTCGAGTCCCAGCGGCTGCACGTCTCGAGGCTGTTAGACAGGCAATCCTTGCTTGTGTTGCAGCTAACAGTCACGAGACATGTAGCCGCAGGGATTGAACATATTTTTCGAGCATGCCGAAGACACTCGGTTAGCAGACGAGCATGCTCCAATAACACCTTATCCCACACTTTGCTCATCATTACTGCTAATATATAGAAGGATTTCCTGAAAGAACGAGAAGTGTAAAACTACAAGATTTCTAAATTTTATTTTTAATGTGATCTAAAAAAAAACATACATTATCAAAAATTTGTTAAAAGAATACATTGAACAGAAAAATCCTGATTTAAACAATAGGTCGTTTTCTAATTACGTATTCCTGTTAAATAATTTCCTGTAAGCTAAACCTCATAGATTTTTATACTTAAAGACACAATTGCGCTTTAGGAGTCACAGATACGTTATTGCTTCCATGAGGCCATTGATCTTACCTCTGAGTGAGATGTATAGAAGGTGTCCCGCTTAGCAATATTTGCATAATCCATTGATTTAATCTCATATATTACTGGTGGGCTTTGCTTCCTCCATTCCACAAAGTATGGGAGCTAGAATATTAAAAAAATAATATCATTATCTTTATTTAACACAACAAACCCATTGCTTAGCACTGAACCAACCAAATCATTAATTCAATAATCTCTGAGCCTAGATGATTCAGGCAAGCGGAGCAGCATATTTCATTTTCTGAAGATTTCACATTCTTTTTTCTTTCTCTTGTTTTAATTAAATGAACTTCACTTCAAGACAATGATTTATAACGGCTCATCAAAGGTTCCCAAACATCTTTCATGTGAAAGCAAGGGAGGAACGGTCAGATGAAAAGGGAGACTACAAACTTAAATGTCAGGAAATGAGAAAATCTGCTTCTTATTAACCCAAAAGGGCAAAAAATAAGCATGCTCAATTTAATTCTGTACTGTGAGGTAGCGCTGTCATTCGGGTAGGGGATACGCGCTTGGCAGCCACAAAACTAGATCCAGCACGGGTTTTCCATACAACAAGCATAGTCCATGCGGTTTATTCAACATCATAAACCTACAGCAGCAACTGGAAACAGCATAGAAACAGCAGAGCGTCCATGACAAAGCTTCACTCTGTAAACCCTGTTCACACAGGTTGTACAATGTCCAGCATACAGGCTCTCTTAGCCTCACTTATCTCACCCACGTCTAGGTTTCCTCATGGCTGCTTCAGCTTACTGCAGACGTTCATTCCCTCCCCTGGGAACTCTCAGACACGTGCAGCCATTCACCACAGCCACTTCACAGGCTGTTAGCCAGGAAGCTCCATCTCAGCGGGACCTTCCACACTGGACCAATCGGGTCCCAGCATTCACCACATGTGACCTACCCTAGCCACATTATATGGTCCATAGCCACGCCCACCTGGTCACATGACTATGACCTCATCACAGGTCCTTCAACCACTCACACTCTTTACAACAGTGTTCTTTAAACCCACCCCCTGGGTGGGTTGTAGGTAACCAGGCTCGCCCATCTCCCTAGTTACCTGGAGACTTCTCCCTGACACATTGAAGCAACACCTCAGCAATATCATTGCTGATCAACACATAAGTCTCCATCTCAAGGCCACCCACCTTGAGATACATAACAGTCCTTCCATATTCTGCCACTCATCCTCTCTTGGGACATCCACACAGCGCCCCCTAGCGGACACAGTGGTCATTACACCACAGTACGTACAATAGTATTCTCCCCCAGAAACACTGTTTGTCCATGAATTGTATTAATGACACATTGATTTCAATGGACAATGTGTAACGCTTCATGTTCTGTACATAAGGAGTCTGAATAAGGACGCAAATACTGTGTGGATCGGTACTAATAACCCATAGGATTGCAAATCCCTGAGAGACTGTGCATCAAATCACCCACTAATAAGGCCACGTTCACACGCTCAGTATTTCGTTAGTATTTCACATCGTTATTTGTAAGCCAAAACCAGGAGTGGAACAATCAGAGGAAAAGTATAATAGAAACACGTCTGTATTTATCACCCCCTCACGGTTTTGGTTTACACATACTGATGTAAAATACTGACCAAATGCTGAGCGTGTGAACATGGCCTCACATAAAGATCTATAATGCTGTTACATGGGGTGATCAGACCCTTGCAGGGAAATTTTCAGGGAGACTTGCAAGCATTTTTTTATGAGCAAAGAAAGCACTTTCATCTCTTACGCCACTTCATAATGCCACTTTTTTAGTACCCAATTAAAAAAAACTAAAAGTGTCACAAACAAACGTTTTTAGGAAAAAAAATAAAAATAGCAAAGATAGCTTGGGCTCTTCATCAATCCTCTCTACTGTCTTTCTTTCAAAGTTCTTTTTATTGAACAAATTAAAAAGAAACAAACAATGGAAGTGAGATATGACTGAAAGCAATAACAGTAGCTTTTAAAGGGAATCTGTCACCCCTTTTTTGAGATATCATATAATGATATCATTCAATTGTGTGTCACATAAGGATTCTCTTAGTACTTTTGCTTCCCCCTGACCCCGCACCTTTCATGCATAAATACCTTTTTTATATTGGTTCAGATGTATGCAAACTGCCACGGTCCGGTCTGATGGGCGGGGCTTATTCAACTGCCCCCCTCCCTGTCTCGCTCTACACAAGAAGAAATGCATAGAGCAAGACAGGGAGGAGGGGGGGATCAGGTGAATAAGCCCCGCCCAGCGGACCGGACATGAAAGGTGCGGGGTCAGGGAAAAGCAAAAGTACTAAGAGAATCCTTATGTGACACACAATTGAATGATATCATTATATGATATCTCAAAAAAGGGGTGACAGATTCCCTTTAACAAATATTTCCATTCAAGATATACTTAAGTAAGTTTTGTATGCAACACTCAATCACTTCAGGATTACAGAATATAGAAAAATTCAATATTCATTATAAAGAGGGAGAGAGATGAACAATCAAAATGGGAAAGAGGAAGGAAGGGGGAGGATGGAAATTGAAGAGAAGGGGAGGAGGGGGAGTGGGAGAGAAGGGAATGAAGCTAGAGGAGAGGTGGGGGTGGGGGGTAGCACTTTGGGATATGCATATAGAATAAAATTATGGCACAATTGTTGAGTAGAAGGATGATTGAGTCCTAAAGTGGATCCAGTGATTCCAAATGTCTTGAAAGTTATTAGTATTGTGATTTACCTTAGCCGCTAATTCTTCTATGTGGAAAATTTTGTCTATTTTAGTATAGAGTTGTTGAGAAGAGAGTAGAGTTGAAGAATTCCAATTAGTAGGGATCAGGGATTTCCGAGCTGCAAGGATATATTGTGCTAGTTTAGTATCATCTTTATTGTTCTGCCATAGTGGAAGGTTTAGTAATATATTTTCTGGCTTTAATGTAACACATTTGCCCAACACCTCTTTTATAACTGTGGATATTTTCTCCCAAAAAGGTTGAAGGATCTGACAGGACGACCAAATGTGAATGTAACTGCCCTCATTTTTTCCACACCTCCAACAAATATTTGCTGAAGTGTGGTGCCACCTATGGATCTGGCTGGGCGTAATATACCATCTGGTGATAATTTTGAATGAATTCTCTTGCATTCGTGCGCAGTGTGAGGGGCCGTGAGTGCTTCTATAGATTTGTTTAACTTGTGTTTCAGAAAAGGAGTTACCCAAGTCCCTTTCCCAATGAGCTAAATATGCTCATTTTAGGGGCACAGTAATCTTGAGTAAAGATCGATAGATTACTGAGAGAATTTTAGTGGGTATTTTAGTTTTGGCACACAAGACTTCATAGGGCGTTAGAGGTCTATCTAGATTCACTAGATGATTTTGTTGTCGGAGGAGATAGGAAAGCTTTCCATGTTGTAGGAATGTAAGGCTTGATAGTCCTGGTATTTTACATATTTCCTGCAGGGTTCCATCTTCAAAGAGTCGCTTGATCGAGATTTTTGCAGCTTGATGATATGTGATTTCTAGTAGATCAGTGATTTTTGTTAGTGGTGAGAGAGGGGAGCTAGAGCTTTGTATGACTTTCCCCAGATCTTAATTGTGGCCAGAGTGTGAATATTGTTGCAGTTAAGTGGTATTGGAAAGGTAGTATGACCCAGCAAGATAGATCGTAAGGGGAGTGGAGACATTGATTCTTCTATTTTAAGCCATTGTTTATCTACTGTGCCTCTGATCTAGTCAACTGTTCTGGCGAGATGTTTAATATTTTTTTCAATATCTCGTGCCCCGATCCCTCCCATGTCTTTTGGTAAGGTGAGCGTTTTAGAATTGATACAGGGTTTGCATCTTTGCCAGATATATTTAAAAAACAAGGAGTATACTTTTGCTAAAAATGATGTGGGAATTTGAATGGGAAGCATATTGAAAATGTAAATACATTTCGGTAGAATTAAGCTTTTTAAGATATTTTTGCTTCCTATCCAGGATAAAAATGTGTCCTTCCATGAGTGAATACAGGTATTCGTAGAATCTACTGTAAGGCTGAGTTCACACGTGGCGGTTTTTTTGCGTTTCCGCGGCGGTTTTAACCGCACGATTTTGCCGCGAAAACGCAAAAAATAAGCATCCCATGCATTCCTATGGGATTCCGCAATGCTGTGCTAATGCTGCGGTTTTTACCGCGGCGGAATCGCTTAGCGGTAAAAACCGCAGCATGCTCATTAATTTGCGGAATCGCGGCGATCCCGCACCCATAGGAATGCATTGTTCCGCTTGCTTCCTGCATGTGGCTGTGCACACCATGCGGAAAGTGAGCAGAACATTTGTGGATGGTACCCACGGTCCGGAGGAGAGGAGACTGTCCTCCAGGCTTTGGGTACCATATCCCTGTAAAAAATAGAATTTAAAAATAAAAAATATTGTATTCTCACCCTCCGACGTCCCGCGCAGTCTACCAGCTTCTCTTCACGCTTTCGTTCCCAGTAATCCTTTGCGAAAATGCCCGCGATGGCGTCCGTTCTCGCGGGATCGCGAAGTCTCGCGGTCATTCGCGCGACGTCATCGCGAATTAAACGAGACGTCGCGATCCCGCGAGAACTGACGTCATCGCGGGCATTTTCGCAAAGGATTACTGGGAACGCCTGCGCGGGACGTCGGAAGGTAAGAATAATACCGTTTTTTATTTTTTTTTACATTCTATCTTTTACTACTGATGCTGCATAGGCGGCCTCAGTAGTAAAAAGTTGGTCACACTTGTCAAACACTGTGTTTGACGAGTGTGACCAACCTGTCAATCAGTTCTCCAAGCAATGCTACAGATCGCTTGGAAAACGCTAGCATTTTGCAAGCTAAATACGCTCGGGAATTTAAAATGCGATTTTCCCGCGGACTGGAATTCCGGAATTCTCGCGGTAATTTCCGCGAGAGTTCCGGTACGTGTGCACTTAGCCTAATACTGGTTTGAGGTTAAGATCGAAGAGGTCTTTGTCTGAAGCACTCAATTTAATACCCAAATATGTTAAACTCCTAGATTGCCAGGCAAAGGAGTAATCAAGTCTGAGTCTCTCCATTGTGCATTTAGACAAGCCTAGGCTCAGTACCTCAGATTTAAGCCCCCAACTCACATAGCGAGATCGCTAGTGAGATCGCTGAAGCGTCACTGGTTTTGTGATGCAACAGCGACCAAGCCAGCGATCTTGCTACATGTGACACGCTGCGGCGACCGGCCCCCCTGCTGGATATCGCTGATCGTGCTCAAATGTCCTGGGCCATTTTTCATCGTTGGTGTCCCGCTAGCCAGCTCGCATTGCTGTGTTTGATCCCGATGAGCGACCTCATTGGCGATGCAGAACTCAGGGACACAGGCGGGAATCATCAGAAAAGCTGCTGTGTGACAAGGTACCAACGACCGCCGAGGTCGTTATACGGATCACCGTATCGTTGCTGCGTTGCTGAAGAGATCTTCCTGTTTGGCAGCTTACTAGCGACCATTTAGCAACGCACCAGCAATCCTTACCAGGTCGTATCTTTGTTGGGATCGCTGGTGCGTCGCTAACTGAAATGGGACCCTTAGCTTCATTCATTTTAAAATTAGAGAGTCTGCTATATCTGCCCAGAATTCCCATTACAGCAGGTAATCCTCTCAGTGGGTTTGATAACACAAGTAATAGGTCATCAGCGAAAGCAGCTGTTTTGTAGTGAGAGTCTTGTATCTGCAAGCCCTCCACCTCGGGACATTGCTGGACAGCTTGTAGAAGAGGCTCCATTGCCATTGCAAAAAGTAATGGGGGCAGAGGGCAGCCCTGCCTTGTCCTGTTATGAATTTGAAACAAGTCCGTAAGGGAACCATTGATACTAATCATCGCGGTAGGGATCGCATACATTCCCATAATTGCAATTATTATTGAGGGGGGGAGCTGAACTTTGCTAATGTCTCTTTTAGGAACAGCCAGTCCACCCCGTCGAATGCTTTTTCTGCATTAATACTCAATAGTGCTAATGGGATTTTGTGCAGTTTTGCGTATTGCATTAGGTGCAATATTTTGTAAGTATTGTCCTTCCCTTCTCTCCTTTTCACAGACCCATATTGGTTTTGAGAGATTATTAGAGGCAGCACAATCGTAACCCTGTTAGCCAGCATTCTCGCATACAATTTTAGATCCGTATTAAGTAATGATATTTTCCTATAGCTGCCACACTGCTCCGGATCTTTCCCTTCTTTATATATCAGTGAGATCCTGGCCTCCAGAAATTGGCGTGGAGCCTCTTCACCCTTTTGAAAAAAATTGCACATATTGAGAAATTGGGGAAGTAGTGCTGTAGGAAAGGATTTGTAGTAATAAGCTGTAAGCCCATCCGGCCCAGGGGCCTTCCCTTTTGGACAGCTCGACAGGGCAGACTGGAGCTCCGCTAGAATCCTCTCCACTATCAATGCTTACTTTTACTCAGATCATTTTAATATATGTATAGATGCTCTGAACCTAAATGGGTCATTTGTAGACATTTCCTATTACAGTCTTTAGAAGATTTCTTTTTCTTTGTGTTGTTAGCTTTTATTTGTTGTGCCCTACATCTAACTGACAGTGATAACCTATTTACAATATGTATTTTTTTCCACTGCGGATGTTCTGTTATTTGCTTGAGTTTCATCACTATTCACTTCAATGAAGCAGATCTGTTCATTTAACACAAATGAGCTTCTCTGGGACATTGTGAATAAAGAGGCCTTGAGCGTGTTCATTGTGGAGAAATTGTTACACTGCGCACAATGAAGCTATAGCTAGTGTTGATTTATAAAGATTTTTAAAGGAAAGAAAATCTGGGAAGGAGTCTTGATATGGAAAACATGGCGCCATGAAATACAGCACCATAGCCCCTATTAGAGCACCACTCCAGTGTTTTCTTTTTTCTTATTTTAGCACTGGAGTGGTGCTATGTCTCTACGTTCTCTTAGCCTAGTCTTATACTTACCAGTCTTCCGGCACCTCTTCAGTCCTCCTCATCCGTCTTGTGATGGCAACTTCTGACTGATGCATGAGTGGTAGAGAGACCTGCTGTAAGAGAGCGGAAGTCTCTAATACGTATAAAAGGGATGGAAGCCCAAAGAGGAGCGGACACCAAGCTGTGACCATTGTATAGGATAGTGAGAAAGATTAAAACAAGCCCTGGAAATTAGAAGCCCCCAGAGGGGTCACTTATTGCTGGTGACAGACTGTTTTGTTCAGGAGGTTGATAACAATCCAATACAAACTCAGTTTAGTAGTACCAATAAGATGCCCCCCACAGCCTGGTCAAAGGTCAAACAAGATTCAGATTGACAAAATAAGAGTCATGGGTGAATGAAGGGGCACATCCACATGTGGCTTCACCGGTGGGACACTGCAACGTAAACTAGAGTCTATAGTCTATAGTGACTCTTCTGTTGCACGGTACAATATTGAGCTCCCAGTAGATTGAGAAACCAAGAGGTGTTGTATAAATTCTGTTCAAACTACATTGTGTTCTGTTATTAGAAATTTATGCTAAAGTAGGATAGGTGTTTGTTTTTTTAATTTTTTTTTTTGTATGAAGAAACGATTGTTACATATGTATTGTTCGGGCATTCTATAATATGACCAGATAATATTTTATACAGATCTCCCGCCATATTTTCAGTCACATAAATGATTTATAGTATCATTATGGATTATCTATTGCATCTACTATTGTTTTTCAATCTCTCCAGTTCCTGCCAGTCTGTGTGCTCGATACATTTGCAAGTTACTGCAGATGGATGGGCTTTGAGTACAGGTCTGTGCAGGTCTGTTTCTCTGTAGTATATAAGCTTATTGTTGCTATACTGGTTAGTGTTTTGCTGCAATTTTATTATTATTGTTGTTTATTCATTTAGGGCTATTTTATTCCACAACGCTGATTTAAACCGAGAAAGTCATGAGTGTCCATTGTTTCAAAAGTTGGATAAAAAAAAGACGTCCATTGAGTGAAGCTAAATTCTAAAAGTTTGCCAACTCCTCGGATATCCAACTGGAGAAAGTGTCTGAAGATGAAGAACACAAAAGTTAATACACTCTAAACAATCAGGTATATAAAGGAAAAAAACCTGGGGAAAAACTTGAAAAGAATCCGGGTATGCAAGAAATATTTTAGTCAGTATTTTACATCAGTGTCTGTAAGCCAAAACCAGGATTGGAACCTACATAGAGTTATATAATGGAAAGATTTGTAGCTCAGGTCTGTTTTGCACCCACCTCTGATTTTGCTTTACCGATGCAAAATTCTGAACGAAAAACTTGAATGTGAAATGGGAGGCACAACAGCACAATTCAAAATATAACTCTTAGGTTCATGAGTTTGATCTGCAACAAACTTATTTGACTCCCTTTGTTTCCAGCTACTAAAAATACTTACAGTAGATTCATTTGCTTTTTATGAAACTGATCCTAGCTTATGCTTAACTAAGATAAAAAAAAATGAATTTGTAAGCCACATTGTTAAGGGGACCAATAGGAATGGAGTTTACAAAAGTTAGTGCTCTATGCATCATAGACTGTAATGTTAAGGCGATGGCTTATAGTGCCTTCTCCTATCATTTAAGGCTGTGAACCCATGTAAGAGTTTTTTTTTTTTTGCGGTTTTTAAGCGTTTTTACCAGTAAAAATGCTTAAAAACACTTACAAGAAGCATCCCATTCATTTTAATGAATTCCGCACTTTTTATGCATATTGATGCGTTTTTTTCCGCGAAAAAAACGCATTGCTGTAAAAAAACGCAGCATGCTCATTAATTTCACAGAAAAATCCGCATTTCTAACTATATTCTATGAGACTGGGGGTGCTCTGGAAAAAAACGCAGAAAAAAATGTGCGTTTCCTGGGAAGGAGTCCGGTTTTTAGTCAGGAATTTTCTGCATACGTGGGTACATAGCCTAATAGTCTGTCATGGTTGAAATTTTTTTTCCACTGTACAATTTAAGTCATGGCAGAATTAGTGATTTTACAAACCCCTTCCTTGATTAGTCTGATGACCAACAGCGTTCGGCTGACCAGCTAGTGTCCAGCTAGAAGCTTTACATATGCTGGTTTGGCGTTTTCTCTCCTTCAGCCCTGCCTTTGGGAAGGAAGTCGTGGCACCTGATAGTGGCAGCTGAGGTTATGATACTTACAGTATAATGTATACTAACATATTCATCTATGAAGTACTACTCACAGACTACACTTCATTTAAGAGAACTATTTTACAGTAAAACATGTAAATCTAACTCTCTCATAAAATACAGAACTCATTTTGATTTAAATACTGGAGTTCCTGAAGATTATGAAGTAATATATCACAGAACCAATTGTCTCTCACTTCCCTACCTCCGTGGTTATGAACCATGATGCATTTTGCTTGGACATTTACATTTCATGGATGTAATATTGCTTATACTGTACATTGGGTCTAGTACTCTTCATTTCTCAGTCCTTGAAACTGTTTCCAGTGGCTAAATGTAGAAATAACCCTCATGTGCAATGTTCCAATTTTCTGCTAACCCTTCTGTATGATCCACAACGGTTTAATTCAGACCAGATGGCTTTGAGCAAAGCTACACATTACGCTTGGTTTGTTCCTGCATTCTTTCATTTAGTATGTGCTCTTTTCATACTTTGTAGTCAGAGGAAGTCTGGGAACGAACTATTATCTCCTAATAGCAGCGTGTAGCTGCATTCTACACAAGAGCAACAAAAGACAATCAGAAGTGCCTATGTCAAGATGATTGATGACGTTTGGCCATTGATCTGAAAATTGTACATTATCTGGAGTAACCAGAGGGTTGACAATGTGCAAGATGAAAGAGGGGGAAATTATGTTTAGACTAAATGTTTTTGGGTAATTCCAGTTTTTGAGGCTTAAGATATAATCAAAAATTGCATAAATGATGCTCAATCAGATCTTTTAGATGAGCAGCCAGTTTAAGGAGTGGAGTCATGTCTTCGGGTCACACGGGAATTCAACGGAAGTCATTTGAGGTCATTTTTGTAGGGCAGTAATATATTTTACCCTGCTTATACGATCCGATTCTCTTGGAAAATAATGGATTTCATGTATAAAGTGAAGCAAAGCTAATGAACATAGTAACAATAAGACGAACTGATCTGTACATAATCAGTGATATTTAATCATTATATTTAAGGTTAATTATAAACATGAAAAGCATTTGTAAAAACGTTTGGACCTTATTCTCACAAACCATGTAGGGAACTGTAACAGAAGGAATAATGGATTTAAAGGAATTCTGTCATCAGGTTTTTGCTACCCTGTCTGACAGTAGCCTGGTGTAGGTGCAGAGACCCTGATTCCAGCGATGTCATTTATTGGGCTGCTTGATGCCGTTTTGATAAAATCCCTGTTTTATCTGCTGTATACTCTGAATGCTGAGCTCTGTATAGAACCGCCCACACTGCTGACTGGCAGCTTTCCGTGTTCAACATGCAGAAAACTGCCAATCAGTGCTAGGGGCAGGGTTATGCAGAGCTTATGAATACAGACAAAACCGTCCTCTAGTGATAATCTCCTGCTGATAAAACAGTGATTTTATCAAATCCATGCACAGCAAGCAGCCCAGTATGTGACACACAGTTAGAATGAGGGACTCTTTTCCTTCATGATGTTGCTCCAAGATTTGATTGCAAAAACCTGATAGTTTTGAAAATATTAATCATTGTTACATATTCTGGGGTCAAAGATTGAGTTCATTTACAGTACAACATATTTAGATGAGGTTTTGAAAACCCTTTTCATTTATACAGTGGTAAAACTTTCTGCACAGAAATATTAGCACTGTCACAAATCCTAGGGACACAGTGAGTGACAGCTCAGCAGTCAATAGATACCAGGGGCATACTAGACTGTGTATTGTGAATGGGATAGCCCAGCTGCCCAATCAGGACTGGAGCATGTAATTAAGGATAGTCCAGCTGCCCAATCTCGGGCGTCCTGGACTGTCCACATGCAAATTTAAGTTTGCCCAGCTGTTATGATTGAGTCACCGTAGGAGGCAAAAACAGAAATGCTAGCTAAGTCCAGAAAACCAGAGAGGTTGGCAACTATCGGATTGCAGACCCCTGATCCTATCCACAACAACTAACAGTAGCCGTGGGGGGGTTCCTACGATGCCCTAGACCCCTCGGTCACAGCCGGAGAATTAAATAGGCCTAAAGAAAGAAAGGGGAAATCTAAACTGCCCCAGAGCAGACCCCAAAGCAATAGGCAGCCCCCAACATATAATGACGGTGAAGCAAGATGAAAACACTAACACAGACAGAAAGATAGACTGAGCAAAGACGGGGCCCAAGCTAACTAGATAGGAAAGGACAGGAAGGCTGCTGTCTGCAATCCGTGAAAAACCCTATGAAAATAAGAGCCAACAGACTGACAGTAAAAAAGGCCCTGAAGACGCTAGGCTTCAAAAAAGCTATGTCAGTACTCAGGAATATTCTGAAGACAGAGCAACCGGCAAAAGGAGACTCAGCTCACCCCAGCAGGGAATGGCAGAATCCAGAAAAGCAAGGAAAACAAAAACAAAACACAAATGCTAACAGGCAAAGCAGAAAACTTAGCTTTAGAGGAGCAGGAATCAGACTGGTGTCCTAGAAGTCCACAGAGAAATCACCCGCAGGGCAGAAGGGCGTCGGCAGCCTTATATCCAGTCCGTGACTCCACTCAGCCAGTCATCCTCATTACGCTCAGGTGCCTGATAATCAGGCTCATTACCTTCCTTTACCAGAATAGGGAGTTCACCAGACCTCAGTGACGAAGGGGAAAATGAACTCACAACAGTACCTCCCCCTTGAGGAGGGGTCACCGAACCCTCAACCACGCCACCAGGGCGATCAGGGTGAGCCCGATGAAAGGCACGCACCAATCTTTTGGCATGAATATCAGAGGCAGAGACCCAGGAATTATCCTCCTAACCATAACCCTTCCACTTAACCTAATACTGGAGTCTCCGTCTAGCCAGACGGGAATCCAGTATTTTCTCTACCTCATATTCCATGTTACCTTCAACCAATACAGGGTCTGGAGGTGCCACCCCAGGAACAACTGGTTCAACAAACCTCTTCAACAAGGACTTATGGAACACATTATGGATTTTAAATGTGACAGGAAGAGCCAAACGAAAAGAGACCGGATTAATAATCTCCAAAATCTTGTAAGGTCCAATAAATCTAGGCTTAAACTTAGGAGAAGCCACCTTCATAGCAATATTTTTTGATGATAACCACACTATATCACCAATCTTAAACTGGGGACCAATGGTCCTATGTCGATTGGAAAACCGCTGGGCCTTTTCCTGGGAGAGAGATAACTTATCCACCACTTGGTCCCAGATCTGGTGCATTCTCTCCACCACAGTGTCAACACCTGGGCAGGCAGAAGGCTCCATCTGCCCTGAAGAAAATCGAGGATGAAACCCAAAGTTACAAAAAAAAGGTGACATCAAAGTGGCAGAACTAGCTCTATTATTTAAAGCAAATTCGGCCAAGGGCAAAAATGAAACCCAATCATCCTGATCAGCGGAAATAAAACATCTCAAATACGACTCCAAGGTCTGGTTTGTTCTCTCTGTCTGCCCATTGGTCTGAGGGTGAAAAGCAGAGAAGGACAACTGAATTCCCATCTTGGAACAGAAAGTCCTCCAAAATCTAGACACAAACTGAACTCCTCTGTCAGATACAATGTTCTCAGGAATCCCGTGTAAGCGAACCACCTGTTGCAAAAACAGGGACACCAACTCAGAGGAAGATGGCAACTTAGGGAGTGGTGCAAGATGAACCATCTTAGAGAACCTATCACAAATCACTCAAATAACAGTCATTCTTTGAGAGACCGGCATATCAGAGATGAAATCCATTGAAATATGGGTCCATGGCCTCCTGGGGACCGGCAAAGGCATCAACAACCCACTGGAGCGAGAACAAGATTTAGACCGGGAGCAAGTCCCACAGGACTGCACAAAATTCCTGACATCATGAGACAAGGTGGGCCACCAAAAAGAGTGACTCACCAGATCTCTAGTACCAAAAATACCTGGATGACCAGCCAATGCAGAGCAATGAACTTCAGACATCACTCTCTTCTTCCACTGGTCAGGAACATACAACTTTCCACTGGGGCAACGCTCAGGTTTGTCCTCCTGGAACTCTTGCAGAGCAAGTCTCAAATCGGGCGAGATGGCAGAAAGAACTACCCCTTCGCCTAAGATGGTAGCAGGCTTGGTCACCACAGGAGAATCGGCAAAGAAACTCCTAGAGAGGGCGTCTGCCTTGACATTCTTAGTTCCAGGAAGAAAAGAGACCACAAAATCAAAACGTGTAAAAAACAAGGCCCACCTAGCCTGTCTAGGGTTCAAGCGTTTAGCCGACTCTAGGTAAATCAAATTCTTGTGGTCAGTGAGGACCACAACTTGATGTTTAGCTCCCTCCAACCAATGTCTCCACTCCTCAAATGCCCATTTCATGGCCAACAGTTCCCGATTCCCCACATCATAGTTACGTTCAGATGGAGAGAACTTTCGGGAAAAGAACGCACAGGGATTCATTTTAGATGTTACAGGATCCTTTTGGGACAAATCAGTTCCTGCACCAATCTCAGAAGCATCCACCTCTACCTGGAACGGGAGTGAGACATCAGGTTGCCGCAAAACCGGGGCGGAGGTAAATCTTCGCTTCAGCTCCTGAAAGGAAGCAACAGCCTCCGGAGACCAATTCAACACATCAGCACCCTTCTTAGTCAGATCAGTCAATGGCTTGGCAATACTAGAAAATGTTGCTATAAATTTCCGATAAAAATTAGCAAAACCCAAAAACTTCTGGAGGGCCTTCAAAGAAGTGGGCTGAACCCAATCATAAATGGCCTGTACCTTGGCCGGGTCCATTTCAATAGTTGACGGAGACAAAATAAATCCCAAAAATGAAATCCTCTGTACTCCAAAAAGGCATTTCGATCCTTTGACATACAGGGAATTCTCCCTCAAGATCCGGAACACAGTCCGAATATGTTCCACATGAGAATCCCAATCCTTGGAGAAGATCAAAATATCATCCAGATAGATAATCAAAAATTTATCGACAAAGTCTCGGAAAATATCGTTCATGAAGCACTGGAAGACAGAAGGGGCATTAGTGAGCCCAAAAGGCATCACCAGGTACTCAAAATGTCCCTCCGGAGTATTAAACGCCGTCTTCCATTCATCCCCATGCTTAATGCGGATAAGATTATACGCCCCCCTGAGGTCAAGCTTGGTAAACCAGCAAGCACCTCTAACTCTAGAGAATAGATCCGAAATCAGGGGTAACGGATACTGATATTTAATAGTAATTTTATTGAGGGCACGATAATCAATACAAGGCCTTAAAGAACCATCGTTTTTGGCCACAAAAAAAAAACCGGCACCTAAGGGTGAAGAGGATGGTCTAATATGACCCTTCTCCAACGCCTCCTTAATATAGGACCGCATAGCCTCGTGCTCGGGTAGAGATAAATTGAAGAGCCGACCCTTGGGAAATTTACACCCTGGGCTTAGTTCAATTGCACAGTCATAACTCCTATGAGGAGGCAAGGACGCAGACTCATTCTCACTAAATACATCATAAAAGTCCGCCAAATAGTCAGGAACATCATGCGACTGAGGAGAGGTGGAAAAAACCGGAGCCTCACTAAAGGCACACCGACAACCCCAACTCACCACAGACACAGATTTCCAATCCAAAACTGGATTATGAATTTGCAACCAGGGAAACCCCAGAACAACGGCATCATGCAGACCATGCAACACCAAAAATCTGCAATTTTCTTGATGGTCTGGGGCGACCCGCATGACCACCTGAGTCCAAAACTGAGGTTTATTTTTAGCCAAAGGAGTAGCATCAATCCCCCTCAAAGGGATAGGCGTCTGCAGAGGTGTCATCGGAAATCCACAACGTTTAGCAAAATCCAAGTCCATTAGGTTTAGCGCTGCTCCCGAATCCACAAAAGCCTTGGCGGAAAATGTGGACAGGGAGCAGATCAGAGTAATTGCCAGAAGAAACTTAGGTTGAACACCACCAACAGAAAATGTGTGTGCAAAGCATTTCTCTCGTTTAGGACAAACAGAAATAATATGCGAGGCACCTCCACAGAAAAAACACAGCTTATTACGCCTTCTGAACTCCTGACGTTGCGCCTTAGACAAAACTCTATCACATTGCATAGGTTCAGACGTCTGTTCAACCGGTGGCAACACCTCTCGTGCAATCCTGCGTCCACGTAAACGCCGATCAACCTGAATGGCTAATGACATAGAATCGTCCAGACCAGAGGGAACAGGAAATCCCACCATAGTATCTTTTACGGCTTCTGACAAACCCTTCCGAAAGAGAGCAGCCAAGGCATTATCATTCCAGGTAGTAAGGACCGCCCACTTTCAGAACTTTTGACAGTACAACTCTGCAGAATCTCGACCCTGGTTCAATGCCAACAGGGTCTTTTCAGCCTGATCAATAGCATTAGGTTCGTCATACAACAACCCCAAAGCTTGAAAGAATGCGTTCACATTAGTCAGAATAGGATCATCTGGTTTCAAAGAAAACGCCCAATCCTGGGGATCGCCACGCAGCAAAGAGATGACAATTTTAACCTGCTGCGCGGAGCTCCCTGACGAGTTAGGCTTTAAGGCAAAAAATAATTTACAATTATTTTTGAAACTCAAAAATTTAGATCGATCCCCAAAAAATACATCAGGTGTAGGGATCTTTGGTTCAACAGCATGCGAACGAGCAAGGTAGGCGGAAATTCCCCGCACTTCCGCAGCGAGCTGCTCCACACGATCAGACAATTGCTTTATCTCCATTGAGAGAAAAAAAAAATTCCTCCTACGGCCTCAGAGATATAGAGGAAAGAATATACACACACTTTTTTTTTTTTAAACACAATTCTTTCCTGCAATTGAGTACCCTAGGATATGCGGTATGGCGGGCGATTCTGTTATGAATGAGTCACCGTAGGAGGCAAAAACAGAAATGCTAGCTAAGTCCAGAAAACCAGAGAGGTTGGCAGCTATCGGATTGCAGACCCCTGATCCTATCCACAACAACTAACAGTAGCCGTGGGGGGTTCCTACGATGCCCTAGACCCCTCGATCACAGCCGGAGAATTAAATAGGCCTAAAGAAAGAAAGGGGAAATCTAAACTGCCCCAGAGCAGACCCCAAAGCAATAGGCAGCCCCCAACATATAATGATGGTGAAGCAAGATGAAAACACTAACACAGACAGAAAGATAGACTGAGCAAAGACGGGGCCCAAGCTAACTAGATAGGAAAGGACAGGAAGGCTGCTGTCTGCAATCCGTTAAAAACCCTATGAAAATAAGAGCCAACAGACTGACAGTGAAAAAGGCCCTGAAGACGCTAGGCTTCAAAAAGCTTTGTCAGTACTCAGGAATATTCTGAAGACAGAGCAACTGGCAAAAGGAGATTCAGCTCACCCTAGCAGGGAATGGCAGAATCCAGAATAGCAAGGAAAACAAAAACAAAACACAAATGCTAACAGGCAAAGCAGAAAACTGTCAACACTCTTTTCCCCACGATAACAGGGCCCCGCAGTGGCCAAACTCTGTGCCGCCGGGCAAGACCTTTGTCCCTCCTCGCCTTCGGCCGAAGGTTCTCGCGTGGGCACACGCATCCAGGGTGGGTGGTCACTGTGGCTACATGCAGACCACAAAACTCCTGGCAAGGTCTTATTGGTGGCCGCATAGGGCTCGGGACACTAAAAAATATATTCGGGCATGCGCCTCTTGTGCTCGGAATACCTCCCCTAAACAGAGAGTGAAGACGCCTGCCGATACTCTGCGGCATTCCACTTCAACTTTGGTTTCTGGCAATTTTGCCGCTCCCATTGTCTCTCATGTGTCCCTTCTGAAACCTGGAGATTTTGCCACCTCTGATGGCTTCCACATGTCCCGGTTTTCTGTCACTTTCCGGGACATCAGACTTGCCTTCGGACGAGTCTGAGGCCTATGCCTCTGATGGGCACAAGGTGGTGGATTGGAAGGCTCAGGGGGGAGGGGGCCCTAGGAGGGGGGGTAATGTTAGGCATCAGATTCCTGCAGCTACACAACAGGAATCCAGAGCTTCACATGCTGCTCTGCAGCAAGCCATTCCTGAGTTCCTGAGGCTAAGTTCCTCTGTCGCTCTACTGAGCATGCTCTCGAGACGATCTCCCATTTTAGGTCGGGAGTCACGTGCTCAGGTCCTTCTCCAGATCTGATTGGTCCATCTCAGAGATCTGGATGGTCCCGGCAGCGCACAGCTATAAAAGGCCCGCATGGCCGAACGGCCATGCGCTAGTATAGACTTTACTTGCTATATGTGTGAATGGTGACGGATGTATGATTCTGGTGACTGACTCATTAAGATTCCCCTCCCTCTGATATTACGCATGTGGATAGGGAATTAGAGTAGCAGTCAGTGCCAGTCAGTGGCAAGAATTAGGCCACTGTGCACACCGCACCTCTACACTAGCGTCCGATTGTTCTACGCCTCATGGCACTATCGTCTAGCGACAGTGTCCTACGCTGCGCTGAAGTTGCAGCTCTCTTTGGCGTCCGCAGTGGCGACGCCACACGCACGGTAGGTCTAGACGGATGCAGTTCCTCTGCCTTGGGTCCTGCACCTGTGACCGGATACCGTGTGTGCATTTACCTGAGACCTGTGACGCTAACAGGCTCAGCCTTTTGTGTTTACCTCTGCTGGCATCTCTGTGAGTAAACAGTGATTGCTTTGCGCACCAGGGTGACGTTTAACCCGCGTGCGCATTTCCGCCATATTGCTCGTCTGTCACTAAATAGCAGCAGTGTTCACACCTACTGCACGGTAGACCCCGAGCGGCGAACACACTTTATTATATATTTTATTTAGTTCGTTCCGCCGTTCCTAACAATTCTGAACGATTCCAGCCTGCGCCCTGGGTTCTGAGTCTCCAACGAGGTCGCTCTTCGGCGTCAAATACAGCGATGCATGCTGGCCAGCGGGATGCCGACAATGAAATAATGGCCCAGGACATTTGAGCACTATCAGCGTTATCTGGGGGGGGGCGGTCACTGCTGCGTGTCACATGTAGCGAGATCGCTGGCAAGATCGCTGTTGCGTCATAAAATCAGTGACGCATCAGCGATCTCGCTATGGGAGACGGGGCCTTTAGATTGGTGTAAGCAATGAAACCCACTGTCAACAATTACAATGCCACTCCATTGGTGATGCAATGTAGTTATCTTATCTGTACTACTTTGTGATATTGCACTGAGTGACATGTGGGCAGTGACACCATCAAAGTCGCTTCATTGGCAGTGCCACCTGAGCTGAGTGACTACACCTGTACTTGGTTGTTATTGATGGAGCAACAGTACACTGACAGCTCATACACCAGATAGGCACTTGTACTTACTGAGGAAATCTTTATTCTCTCACCCCTCATTTTCTTTCAGCAGCTTGTCACTGACAACATATGCAGACAGCACTTACTTCTGCCATGCCAACACACCCCTTTATCCTGCTCTGTGATACTGATCCAGCAAAAGTAAAGGAGAAGGATGGGAAACTATAATAAAAAAAATATTTACATGTACCTGGCACAGCCCTCACAACCTGCCACCTTTAGCGCTCGACCTTCAGTGACTAATAACAAAAAGGGCCCTGATTAATGAGGGCCTCCTTAATGTCCCTGATGTCCCAGATACATTGCTCTGCTTTCATAAGTGCTTGGCAGTGGTTTGATTCCCACTCTCCCATTTAATAAACATGCACTCTCTAATGAACTGAGCATTATGTTTTTGGGAAGATCAAGGGATAGCTGTTGGCTAAACAATGTATCTTATGCATGTGGCCAGCTTAAAGGGAACCTGTGACCAGGTTTGGCCGATATAAGATACGGCCACAGCTTTTCAGGGCTTATCTACAGCATTCTATAATGCTGTAGATAAGCCCTTGAACCGACCTGAAAGATAAGAAAAATAAGGTTTATTATACTCATCCTGGAGGCGGTCCGGTCCGATGGGTGTCGCAGGTCCGGGTCCGGCGCCTCCCATCTTCTTGCGATGCCACCCTCCTGCTTGCTTCATGGCAACCATCTGATTGGCTCCAAACTTATTATGCACTAGGACAACAATCCTAAACATATAGCCATTGTCATTAAGAACAATTTTCAGCTTAAAGAAGAACAGATAATTGGGAGTTCTGGAAGTGAAAATATTATGGCCCCCGCAGAACCTTGATCTCACCATGATCGAGACTGTCAGGGATTACATGAAGAGACAGAAGGATTTGGCAAGTCTACAGCTGTGGTTAGTTCTCTAAGTTGTTGTAAACAACCTCCCTACCAAGATCCTTCAAAAACTGAGTGCAAGTGTATCTAGGAGAGTTCATGCATTGATGCTATTCTGAAAGCAAAGGACAGTCACACCAAATATTGATTGGATTTAAATTTCTCTTTTGTTCATTTACTTTGCATTTTGCTAATTGAAATAAACTAGAGTTGAGCGACTTTGGTCGGATAGGGTTTCGTGAAAATCGACTGAAGCAAAATTTGAGTGGGATGAAACTGGTCCGACTAAGGCAAAAAAAAGTCGGAGTTTCGTCTGAAACCCGACCCCATTGCAAGTCAATGGGGAATAAAAGTCGGCATTGAGCGGATGACATTCATCCACTCAATGCCAACTTTAATTCCCCATTGACTTGCTTTGGGTTCGGGTTTCGGACGAAACTCCAACTTTTTTTTTTGCCCTAGTCGGACCATTTTCATCCAACTCAAATTTTGTTTCAGTCAGGTCTCACGAAACCCAATCCGACCAAAGTCGCTCAACTCTAAAATAAACTATTAAAGGGAATCTGTCAGTAGGATCAACCGTCTTAATCCATTTATATGGTCATGTAGATCATAGGAAGCAAAATTAAATAATACCTTGAAATTTAGAAACCAACATCTTATTCCACAGAAATCTCCATTTTTCTAATTATGTAAATGAGCTGTTAAGACATATATTGCCCCCGGAATCTGTCTTTAGAGCTTATTTTAAATGAAATGGACTCTACCAGTGTGAGACCTGTAATGACTGACAGTCTGCTCTCCTGATCTCACTGCAAAGCTGTGTGTAATTGCAACCAGCACAGTACAGCAGAGCTGATATGTGTCTTATTGCAAACATATCTGCAGCTGTAGCTCTCCACTCAGAGTGCTGTCAGTTCTGCTGTACTGTCCCTCCCCACACACTGACTGAGATGGAAGCTGAAGAAGTGTTAGATCTAATCAGACAGAGCTCTGTAGTGAGATCCAGGAAAAGAGACTGTCAGTCATTACATGATTCACACTTGTAATGCCCCCTTCCATTTGAAATAAGCATTGGATTCTGATCTGCGTATGACCCATAGATCTTACCAGCTCAGTTACAAATTAAGAAAAACGTGGACTTCTCTGGAATAAGACATCAGATCACAGATATCAAGGTATCATTTCATTCAACTTTCTAGGACCTGCGTGCCCATATACACGGCTTAGGAGGGTTGATCTTAATATTTATATATACTATATATATGTAAGGGGGTGAAGTACAGGAAGAGCTGAGGGAGGGTTGCCTCCTCTGCTCCGTGCCCTGAACCATTGAGCAGGGCAGCAGGTTCCCCGGGTGACACTTTAGTAGCCTGTTCAGCAGTCAGGAACAGGAAAGGAGGAGAGCTGATTGCGGGAAAAGCGCGCAGGCTTTTCTCAGAGCAGTGCAGACATCAGACAGGGGAGGACACTGACGCAGACGGGGAGAGAACTCTGGTACAGCCACCACAGTCAGAGAGACCGCGGACAAAGACTGCATACTGTGAGTATGTGAAGCCGGGGACTGCAGTGTCAGGAAGGTTGCGCACTCCCCTCCTGTCATAAGACACTGTCCCGCAGAGAGACTGTGTTCTGTGACTAGACGCTTCCCCACAGAGAGACTGTGTTATGTGGCAAGATGCTTCCCTGCAAAGAGGCTGCATTCAGTAATGGAGCTGTGACCTATTTAGAGAGACTGAGCCATGTACAAGGTCCCAGTGACCTATGTGTTAATGCAGAGCTCCTGATTCCGGTGAGAAAGCACCGCTGCAGAGTAAGAGAGAAGGACATGGAGCAAAGGGGATATCATCAGTCTCATACCCCTCTAGCTCCCGCAGTAACCCCTCGTACCCTGGCTGGGCATCGTTAAAGTCCCAGGATACAGAGTGCTGCGGACTACAAGAGCTGCTTGTGACTCGGTGCCAAAGTTGGAGAAGAATGACCCCTTCAATCAAGACCCCTGCAGACTAATAGATTTCACCTTAGGAAAATAACTCTTATTACTGCTTGGCCTCTTTCACACTTCAGTTTTTTACAATCAGTCACAATCGGCCAGGTTTTGAAAAAAACGGATCCTCAATTTTCTTTTGAGGATCCGTTTTTTTTCCCCATTGACTTCCATTATTGGCGGATTGTGACGGATTGCATCCATTTTTTTGCGGATCCGCCAAAAGTTGCTGTCCGTCACCATCCTCAATGATTTCAAAACAGATCTCTCTCTCTCTCCTCCCCCCCCATCAAAAAACGGACGGGTGGCATCCATTGTCATCGGTACTAAAACGGATCCACCATCCGTCCTTTTGGCACATTTTGACTGATGCAAAAAACTGAAGTGTGAAAGAGGCCTAAATATTGTTTATGCTTTTTGGCTGCTTGCTAAAGCCGTTCACATTATATTCATTTCTACACTGTTAATTTCACCAGTGTTATTCCCTGTAAATAAACCTCCCCTTAACTGTTGGTCCGTCTGTGCCATGGTGACATATCTATTCCTGCACGTTTATTACATTTGGCGTAGTCGGCAGGATGTCACACGAAGGCGCGAACTGGGCAAACCAAGCAGTCAGGGAAGGCCCTGGGAGCCATGTTGAATAATCTGCTGATGTTTATGGGGAACAATGTGATGTTGTGGAACTGGACTGAGAGAATTCAGAGGTTGCTGTGGATGCACCCCTTGGCACTAGCACTAGAGGCAGAGATAGCATTGATGGCCCTAGAGGGGGAGGCATGGGACTCTATCATGCATAGACCCCTCCCAGAAAAGAAATACTCTGGACAAGGTGCTGTGTATTCTAGAGGAGACACATGGGGACACCACTGACGTAGGGGAACTCCGTATGCGACTGTTCCACCGGGTGCAAAGAGAGGGAGAGACCGTGACTCAGTTTATGAACGCCCTACAAGAGCTCCACACTGCTATTAAACGGAAGGACTGGGTAGGCGTAGGGTCAGTAGACGTGGTGCTCAGAGATCAGTTGGTGACGGGGCTGCGTGACGGAATGATGAAGCAGGCTATTCGAGAGCGCCTGCGGGTAAAGCCAGACATGACCTTCTCTGAAGTTGGTAGTGAGGCGCGCACACGCGAGCTAGAACAGGCAAGATCATCGCCCCTGCTTCTTTAAATTGAGTGTTACCCCCTGGACAGACCGTGCTTCCCCTGCCTGTGAGAGCGGGTATCCCTCTAGAGGGAGTGGAGGTACAAGTGGAACCCAGCCAAGCTGGTCAATTGCTGTCAGGGATACTGGTCGCACGGACCTTGGTTACTGTGCGGGATGGCACCGTTCTCATGTGCTGTGTGAATTTGGGAGAGACTGACGTGACTCTGCCCCCCAGCAGAGAAGTGGCGCACATCCTAGGTGTACCAGACGAGCTGGTGCCCTCTGAAACAGTCCAGCTGACTTCAAAGTCAGAAGACCCGTGGCTGGTGACTGTAAAGGCAGAGACCACCCCAGATCACAGGTTGCTGCAAGAAGGCCAACGGATTCTAGAACAAATGCGGGCAGAACTCTCAGAACTGCCTTCTCATCAAGTTCCTTGGGTGGAGGCCTTGTTAGGAAAGTACCAGGAGGTGTTCGCAAAAGATGAAGATGATTTTGGGCACATGACGGCCATCACGTACGAGATACCCACTGGGGATGCGGCACCGATACGGGAGAGATATCACCAGATACCCCCACAAATGTATCAAGAGATAAAGGGAATGCTGTCGCTGATGCTGAAGAAGGGAGTGATCCGTGAGAGCCAGAGCCCGTGGGCTGCCCCCATCATCTTGGTGCGGAAGAAGGATGGAACCTTAAGCTTTTGTGTGTATTACCGCCGGCTCAATGCTTGTACGGTGCGAGATTCATATCCACTGCCACGGATAGAGGAGTCCCTGTCGACGCTGGGAAATGCCCAATATTTTTCTACGCTGGACCTGGCCAGCGGATACTGGCAAGTACCCATGTCTGAACAAGATCGCGCTAAGACAGCTTTCATTCTTCCAATGGGATTATATGAATTCGACCGCATGCCCTTCGAGCTAGCCAATGCCCCGGGAACAATTCAGCGTCTCATGGAGAGGTGTCTAGGAGACTTGAACTTTGAAGCCACTCTGATTTACCTAGATAATACTAGATAATATCATCATCTTTGCTCCCAACATTGAAGAACATCTCCGAAGACTGGAGCAAGTTCTGAGTCGGCTACAAATGTACGGGTTGAAAGTGAAACCCCAGAAGTGCCACCTCTTCCGGACTCAAATCGATTATCTGGGGCATGTTGTCTCTGCCGAAGGAGTGAGGCCCTCTCATGAGAAAATCGCTATGGTGCAGGAGTGGCCGACCCCAAAAACCGTGAAGGATGTGCGAGCACTCCTGGGACTCTCGGGATACTTCCAGCGCTTTGTAAAAGATTTTACCCGCATCGCAAACCCTCTCCTGGAAATGTTAAAAGGAGTACCCTCATGTGCGAAGAACAGGAACATACACTGGGGAGAGCAACAGGAGAAAGCATTTCAGGCCCTGAAGAAAGCCCTGACCGAGGCCCCTGTGTTGGCCTATGCCGACTTCACGCAGCCGTATATCTTACATACTAATGGAAGTCTACAAGGACTCAGGGCAGTGCTTTCGCAGATGCAGGATGGAAAGGAGCGTGTCATCGCATACGCCAGTCGCTCCTTACATGACTCTGAAAAAAATCCAGGTAATTACAGCTCATTCAAGCTGGAGATGTTGGCGCTGGTTTGGGCAATGACTGAGAACTTTACAGAGTATCTGGCTGGCTCGGAAGTCCACGTGCATACGGATAACAAATCCATTGGCTCACCTCGAAACAGCAAAGCTGGGGGCCCTAGAGCAATGTTGGATAACTCAAATGGCAAAATTCTAGTACAAAATCTCCTACAGGAGGGGAATGGAGAATACTCATGCTGACGCCCTTTCCCGAGTAAATTACCGTCCGCCAGCGCCCAGTCGGGATGAAGAGTTGGAGGCTGTAGAGGTTCCAGAGTTTGGAGGGACTGTCAGGACGATGGCATCGATGCGAGAAACAGTTCAAGAAAGGAAACAGGAGAATTTGTTGGAACAACCCCGTGATGAGTGGGTCCGAATGCAGCAGGAAGATCGAGAGATAGCTCAGCTGAGGCAGTGGCTCGTAGCCGGACAAGTGCCTGGCCAGACTGAGAGGACATCTATATCCCCTGAGATGTCATGGATGCTGCGCCAGTGGGAGCGGCTACAGTTGTGGGATGGTATCCTGTACAGGAAAGTGTACCTACAATCTGAACTGAATCTCGTTTGGCAGATGATCATCCCCTCATCCCTGGTAGACCAGGTGGCTAAGGATGCACATGAGAAAGGAGCACATTTCGGGCCACAAAAAACATTCCAGCAGCTGCAACGTTTATTCTATCATCCCCACTTGAGGACATCATGGAGAGAGTATGCCAGCAGTGCCAGAATTGTGAACTAGTCAAACTGCCGGAACAGCGAGCCCCCACAGAGACAGTGAGATCCTCTGGTCCCATGGAGATACTGGCCATAGACTACTTGACGATTGGGCCAGCGCATCAGAGCTACGAGCATTGCCTAGTGATGATTGACCACTTTTCCAAATTTGCTGTGGTCACGCCCACTCGGGACCAGACTGCTGAGTCTGCGGCCTATGCTATCTGTAAACATTTCCTCCAAGTGTACGGGTGTCCCAAGCGAATCGATTCTGATCAAGGAGCCTGCTTCCTTGGGAAGGTGATGGAAGAGTTACATCAGCTGTACAAAATCGATAAGTCCCGGACCACCCCTTACCATCCAAAGGGGAACGGAGCTTGTGAGAGATTTAAACGCACCCTGATTCAGATGCTGAGGACACTGGAAGAAGACCAGAAAGCACGCTGGACTGAGTCTGTCCCTGAATTGGTGTGGGCGTACAACAACCGTAAATACATTACCACAGGATTCACGCCCTATTTACTGTTCTTCGGCCAGCCCGGGAAGGGACTGACAGAATTGGTGCTGGAGCCTGAGGAGGACTACCCTCGGACGGGGGTGTACTCCTGGGTTCGAGAACATCGTCGTCGGCTGCGGACCATTCAACGGCTGGTGCAAAACCGACTCCATGAATTGGAACACCCTCAGGTCACTCCCCAGAAGGGGACAGCCCTATGACCGGGGGATCGAGTCTTAGTAAGAGAGAAGCGCCCCCACAACAAGTTGAAGTTTCAGTCGGAGAAGAGCCCATACTGGGTGAAGTGACGGCTCGGTGGACGGGGACCTGTCTATGAGATTAAACCTGAAACATGTGAAGAGCTTCTCACCTGTACGCTACATCGGAATATGCTGCGTCTCTGCTTGTCTCGAGACCCTCAAGTGGTACCATCTGCCCCGTTGCCCCCGGCAGCTAAACTAGTGATCGCTGCTGATGACGAAGATGAGGGAGACTCTCTACCCCTTCAGGGAAACCTGGAAACAGGACTGGTGCCTGAGACTACCGAAGTAACCAAGGAAACCTCGACTTCCACTTTCCCAGTGGCTGATTCCACAACTTCTACTGATCTAAGAGGCTCTGAACGGTCAAAGGCAGGTGTACCCCCCACACGCTTCAACCAGGACAAATTTATCTGGCAGCAAATTGTACAAGGTCTGGAAGATTGTCAGCAGGAGCTTCAGAAACTCTCGCCCGTGGAATGGCAAGCTCACAGAGAGGAGGAATGTAAGGGGGTGAAGTACAGGAAAAGCCGAGGGAGGGTTGCCTCCTCTGCTCCATGCCCAGAACCAATGAGCAGGGCAGCAGGTTCCCCAGGGGACACTTTAGTAGCCTGTTCAGCAGCCAGGAACAGGAAGGGAGGAGAGCTGAGAGCGGGAAAAGCGCTCAGGCTTTTCTCAGAGCAGCGCAGACATCAGACAGGGGAGGATGCTCACGAAATGGGGAGAGAACTCTGGTACAGCCGTCAGAGTCAGAGAGACCGTGGACAAAGACTGCAGACTGTGAGTACGTGAAGCTGGGGACTGCAATGTCAGGAAGGTTGCATACTCCCCCTTGTGATAAGACGCTGTCCCCCAGAGAGACTGTGTTCTGTGACAAGACCCTCCCCCACAGAGAGACTGTTATGTGGCAAGATGCTTCCCTGCAAAGAGGCTGCATTCAGTAACGGAGCTGTGACCTGTTTAGAGAGACTGAGCCACGTACAAGGTCCTAGTGACATATGTGTTAATGCAGAGCTCCTGATTCCAGTGAGAAAGCACCGCTGCAGAGTAAAGGGCATGTCACACTAAGAGATATCGCTAGCAATATCGCTATAACTAGTGACGTAGCAGCGATATTGCTAGCGATATCTCTGTGTGTGATACTTACCTACGACCGGCTCCCCCGCTGGTTATCGCTGATCGCGCGAGAACGTTCAGGACTGTTTCTCGTCGTCAGCTTCCTGTGGCGCTTCCTGCTGTGAGGACGAGCGACGCGTGGAGCCGGGCGGGAGGACGCAGGATCGCCTCGTCTGACAGGTAAGTAGCGATCCCCGTCCCCAGCGATGTCGCTGGTGAGATCTGCCTGTGTGGCAGCTCACTAGCGACCACTTAGCGATGTACCAGCGATCCTGACCGCGTCATATCGCTGGTCGGGATCGCTGGTACATCGCTAAGTGTGACAGTACCTTAAGAGAGAAGGACTTGGAGCAAAGGGGATATCATCAGTCTCATACCTCTCTAGCTCCCGCAGTAACCCCTCGTACCCCGGCTGGACATCATTAAAGACCGAGGATACAGAGTGCTACGGACTACAAGCACTGCTTGTGATTCGGCGCCAACGTTGGAGAAGAGTAACCCCTTCAATCAAGACCCCTGCAGACTGACAAGTTTCACCTTAGGAAAATAACTCTTATTACTGCTTAATATTGTTTATGCTTTTTGGCTGCTTGCTAAACCCCTTTCACATTATATTCATTTCTACACTCTTAATTTCACCAGTGTTATTCCCTGTAAATAAACCTCCCCTTAACTGTTGGTCTGTCTTTTCCGTGGTGACATACCTATTCCTGCACGTTTATTACATATACACTACCGTTCAAAAGTTTGGGGTCACCCAGACAATTTTGTGTTTTCCGTGAAAACTCATACTTTTATTAATAAAATGAGTTGCCAAATGAATTTAAAATCTAGTCCAGACTTTGTCAAGGTTCGAAAAAAAGATTTTTAGTTGAAATAGTAATGTTCTCCTTCAAAGTTTGCTTTCATCAAAGAGTGCTCCCTTTGCAGAAATTACAGCATTGCAGACTTTTGACATTCTATCAGTTAATTTGCAGTGGTAATCTGGAGAAATTTCACCCCATGCTTCCAGGAGCCCATCCCACAAGTTGGTTTGGCTTGATGGGCACTTTTTTGCCTGCCATACAGTCAAGCTGCTCCCACAACAGCTCAATGGGTTTGAGATCTGGTGACTGCGCTGGCCACTTCATTACTGATAGAATACCAGCTGACTGTTTCTTCCCTAAATAGTTCTTACATAATTTGGAGGTATAATTTGGAGGTGTGCTTAGGGTCATTGTCCTTTTGTAGGATGAAATTGTACTACTTAATGAAGCTGCCAGTTGAGGACCTGTGAGACGTCGATTTCTCAAACTACAGACTCTAATGTACATGTCTTGTTGCTCAGTTGTGCAGCGGGGCCTACCACTTCTCTTTCTAATCTGGTTAGAGCCTGTTTGTGCTCTCCTCTGAAGGGAATAGTACACACCGTTGTAGGAAATCTCAAGTGTCTTAGCAATTTCTCGCATGAAATAGCCTTCATTTCTAAGGACAAGAATAAACTGTCGAGTTTCACATGAAAGTTCTTTTTTCCTGGCCATATAGAGAGTTTAATGGAACCAACAAATGTATTGCTCCAGATTCTCAACTAGCTCAAAGGAAGGTCAGGTTTATAGCTTCTCTAATCAGCCAAACTGTTTTCAGATGTGCTAGCATACTTGCACAAGGGTTTTCAAGGGTATTCTAACCACCCATTAGCCTTCTTTCACAGTCAGCAATCACAAAGTACCATAAAAACACTGGAGTGATGGTTGTTGGAAATGTGCCTCTATACACCTATGAAGATACTGCTTTACAAACCAGACGTTTGCAGCTAGAATAGTCATTTACCACTTTAACAATGTATAGAGTGTATTTATGAATCATTCAATGTTAGCTTCATTGTAAAAAACTGTGCTTTTCTTTCAAAAATAATAAATTTCTAAGTGACCCTAAACTTTTGAACGGTAGTGTATATTATACATATATACAGTATACATATGAAGAACCTGCCTGAAAGATAAACTACTATGGTAAAAATGAAAGCAGCCCCAAGGTTGTTTTCTATGGGCAACAAATACTTCTTTGAGACAATTCGGATAAATCTTTCCTAATGGAATACATTGTAAATTGCCTAAACATATCTTGGTGATATTATAAAAGGTATGCTCCTGTTTTAAAAGACAAAAAAAACAATTGAAAGAACACATGTAACTGCTAGAATTTTTTCATAGATGTATTGGAAAAAGGCAACTATGGAAACAACTATTTTATAAAGTCCCAAAAGGCAATTTTAATGATTTTGAAAGGCAGCACTAATGTACTGCAAACCAGAAACATATCCACTGGCAGCTTTGAGACTGTGCAATGAGAAAACCTCGAATAAAAATACAACCTAAAGCTATCACTTCTAAAGAACACGTGCATGGTTCAAAGAGATAATCCACAGAACCATGAGAATGATGGATGCCAATTGTTCCATCCAACAAAGCAAACGTTTCACTTAAACTGTACATTTTATTGCAAAAGTGTTAGTTACTAAGAAAAACCATTGCAAAATCTAAAAAAAAGACCTACATACTAGAAAAATACATTGGGCACTATGCCAGGAGCTAACATTATTATTATTATTATTATTTTAAATTATTTATTTATTAAATTGCATAAGAAATAGCAAAAACCTAAATAGCGAAAGTAACATACTACAATGTCCATATAGGTAGTCATAACGAATGTGATGTAACATCTTGACACTAAGGTCATTAGAGTTATTAATTTTAATAAATATATTATACAATAGTATGCAAAAGTTTGGGCACCCTTAGCCAAAATTACTGTTATTGTGAACAGTTAAACAAGTTGAAGATGAAATGATCTCTAAAAGAACTAAAGTTAAAGATGACACATTTCCTTTGTATTTTAAGCAAAAAAATATATATTGTCATCTTTTACATTTTAAAAATTACAATCAAGGAAAATGGGCATATGGAAAGGTTTGGGCTTCTTTGGAGATTTGTGTACTCAAATAACTTTGAGCAAGGTTTCAAACCTTGATTAGCCTGTTAGGGTTACGGTTTGTTCACCATCATCGTTAGAAAAGGCCAGGTGATGCAAATTTCTCAGTTTTATAAAAACCAAACCTCCTCTAACCTTGTGTCAAAAAAACAGCCATGGGTTCTTCTTAGCGGATGCCTATCACTCTGAAAATGAAAATGGTGGCGGCCCACAATCCATTAGGAGATAGCAAAGCGTTTTCAAGTTGCCCTTCTCTCATTTCGGTCTGGAAGACCAAGCAAAATTTCAGTGAGGGCTGCTCGTAGGATTGCTAAAGAGGCAATACTGAACCCTGGTCGACTGCAAAAGCTTTTCAGAAAGATTTAGCAGACTCTGGATTTGTAGTACATTTGTCATGATTCCAGTGCAGGTTTTTGAGCTGCACACCGGGGGTTAATGTCTGGAGCTCTGTGCAGGTTTTGACCTGCACACTTGGGGTTAATGATTGTGGCCTCTTTCTGGTTCTGGGAGAGCTTCATAAACCTCTGGGTAGCTTCAATCCCTGCCAGTTATACTTTTGCCTTTGGCCTAGTGTGCTGACCCCCGTGTGCTTGTATATTGCTATAGCTTGTTTATATGGTTCTGACACGATTCTGTTTCCCGTTGTGAGTTTGCCTGTTGATTTTGTACTGCGTTATTATCTGTGTATGACTCATTGCCTGTGATCTGACTACTCTCTGCTCGCCCCTCTTGTACCCTGCAGCTATCTCTGTGTATGACTTATTGGCTACATCCTGACTATTCTCCCTGTCTATGCCCCTTGGTAACTTTGTCTCGCAGTTACTCTGCTAGGAATTGTCTTGCAGCTCCTAGCTCTGTGGAGTTTAGGCCACGCCTCTAGCAGTCACGTGCTTCAGGTCCTGCGGGTCTGAAGTACACATCTATTCGGTTGCTGCCCGCTCCACAGGTATCTTTGAGCACGCTTTCGCTTTACTCAGGGCACGCGCACTGGCTCAGTGAGCAAGTTCAGTGCGGTGTTTCTGACAACATTGTTCTACTGCTCAGAGACACCTGCACAAATATGGCCTTCATGGAAGAGTCATCAGAAGAAAACCTCTCCTGTGTCCTCACCATAAAGTTTAGTGTCAGAAGTATGCAAAAGAACATCTAAACAAACTTGATGCATTTTGGAAAAAAGTACCATAATTGTTTGCTTTATGGTACCATTTTGCTTCAGCAAAGTGTCTGTACGTATCTACTTGAGTGCTTTTTTGCAAAAATGTTAAAAATCTGTCAGAGCTGCTTCTCCTGTTATGACAGATCTCTCAACTCTTCTCTTCCCTCTGCAGCAAAGATGGCAGCATGGAGGGATAGAGAACTATGCACAGATCTCCATATTGTGGAGAGAGGAGTAAGCAACTAAAGCCTCAGGGAGGGCAGAGAAGATACGCAATATATAAGAAAGCACATAAAGAGGCAATAAGTGCAGGATATACCGTATAGACTCATGTATAAGCCGAGATTTTCAGCACAATTTTTGTTCTGAAAATGCCCCCTCAGCTTATACACGAGTCATTGTGCAGAAACCAGCGGGGGAGGGGGAGCGGCTGCAGGAGCAGATGCCGGGGACGTCATACTCACCCTCCTGTGCAATCCCTGAACGTCCCCTGCATCCTCCGTTGTCCCAAGGCTGGCAGCTTTTTCCTTCATTGAGCAATCACATGGTATCGCTCATTAAGGTCATGAATATGGATGTGACTCTAGGTGTTGCATCCATATTCATGACCTTAATGAGTGGTACCATGTTACTGCTTAATGCAGGAAGAAGCTGCCAGCCCTGGGACAAGGGAGGATGCAGGGGACGTTCAACGATTGCACAGGAGGGTGAGGAGGGATGGGGAAGCATGGAGGAGCGCAGCGGAGCATGGAGGAGGATGGGGGAGCACGGAGGAGCGCAGCGGAGCATGGAGGAGGATGGGGGAGCACGGAGGAGCACAGCGGAGCATGGAGGAGGATGGGGGAGCACGGAGGAGGATGGGAGAGCATGGAGGAGCACAGTGGAGCATGGAGGAGGACGGGGAGAACGGAGGAGGATGGGAGAGCATGGAGGAGCACGGAGAAGGATGGGGGAGCACGGAGCAGGATGGGGGGAGCACAGCGCAGGACGGGGGAGCACGGAGCAGGATGGGGGAGCACAGAGGAGGATTTGGGAGCACAGAGGAGGATTGGGGAGCACAGAGGAGCACAGAGCAGGACGGGGAGCACTGAGGAGGACGAGGGTGCACTGAGGAACATGGAGGAGGATGGGAGAGAACAGGAAGCTGAGCCATACTTAGAAGGATGAGACGAGGGAGCCAAGCCAGCATACTGGGAGGGGGGAGAGCCACACAGAGCAGGACAGGGATGAGGGGACAATGTACACCCAGCTTATACTCGAGTCAATAAGTTTATACAGTTTTCCATGGCAAAATTAGGGGCCTCGGCTTATACACGAGTATATACCATAAGTTCTGATGATTTATGAGCTTATAAAGACAGCATCACCTTTAAGAAACACATGGGTCAAAATAAATGGAGGGTAAAATAGTAACCAAATTCTCATTGGGGTCTGTTACAAACTCCCAAATATAACAGAAATCATGGAAAGTCTACTACTAAGGCAGATAGATAACGCTGCAACCCATAATGAGGTCATTGTTATGGGGTACAACCCGGATAGTAAAGCTGAGTTCACGCGTGGCTTTTTTTGCATTTCCGCGGCGGTTTTAACTGCGCGATTTTGCTGCGAAAATGCGAAAAATAAGCATCCCATGCATTCCTATGGGATTCCGCATTGCTGTGCTAATGCTGCGGTTTTTACTGCGGCAGAATCGCTTCGCGGTAAAAAAAACGCAGCATGCTCATTAATTTCGCGGAATCGCGGCGATCCCGTACCCATAGGAATGCATTGTTCTGCTTACTTTCCGCATGTGGCTGTGTACACCATGCGAAAAGTAAGCAGAACATTTGCGGATGGTACCCACAGTCCGGAGGAGAGGAGACTGTCCTCCGGGCTTTGGGTACTATATCCCTGTAAAAACTAGAATTTAAAATAAAAAATATTGTTATTCTCACTTTTCGTCGTCCCGCGCAGCCTTCCCGCCTCTCTCCACGCTCCCGGTCCCAGTAAGCCTTTGCGAGCGATGACGTCTGTTCTCGTGGGATCGCGAAGTCTCGTGGTCATTCGCGCGACGTCATTGCGAATGACCGCGAGATGTCGCGATCCCGCGAGAATAGACGTCATTGTGGTAATTATCGCAAAAGGATTACTGGGACCGGGAGCGTGGAGAGAGGCGGGAAGTCTGCGCGGGACGTCGGAAGGTGAGAACAACAATATTTTTTTTATTATTATTATTTTTTACTTGCTATCTTTTACTATTGACGCATAGGCGGCCTCAATAGTAAAAAGTTGGTCACACTCGTCAAACACTATGTTTGACAAGTGTGACCAACCTGTCAATCAGTTCTCCAAGCGATGCTCCAGATCGCTTGGAAAACGCTAGCAATTCTTCAAGCTAATTACGCTTGCAAAATGCTAGTTTTTCCGCGGGAAAATCGCGGGAATTTAAAATGCGATTTTCCTGCGGAATGGAATTCCGGAATTCTCGCGGTAAATTCCGCGAGAGTTCCGCTACGTGTGAACCCAGCCTAACTGGGAAACAGGGACCTGCAAACCCCATAAAGGCAACAGGTTTCTGCTAATAACCAAGAAAAATTATCTTTCACAATTGGTGCGGAATCCAACCAGAGGAGCAGCACTTTTAGACCTAATACTATCTAATAGACCTGACAGAATAACAAATCTGCAGGTCGTCGGGCATCTAGCAAATAGCGACCAAAATATTGTACAGTTTCACTCGTATTTCGCTAGTGGGAATTGTCAGGGAGTCACAAAAATACTGAACTTTAGGAAGGCAAAGTTTGACCAGCTTGGAGATGCCCTTAATCTAGTTGACTGGGACAATGTCCTCAGAAATAAGAATACAGATAATAAATGGGAAATGTTTACAAACATCCTAAATAGGCACTGTAAGCGGTTTATACCTTGTGGGAATAAAAGGACAAGAAATAGGAAAAACCCAATGTGGCTAAACAAAGAAGTAAGAGGGGCAATTAACAGTAAAAAGAAAGCATTAAAACTACTAAAGCAGAATGGCACTGTTGAAGCTCTAAAAAACTATGGGGTGAAAAATACTTTATCTAAAAAACTAATTAAAGCTGCCAAAAAGGAAACAGAGAAGCACATTGTTAAGGAGAGTAAAACTAATCCCAAACTGTTCTTCAACTATAACAATAGTAAAAGAATCAAAAGTGAAAGTGTAGGCCCCTTAAAAATTGTGAGGAAAGAATGGTTGTAGATGACGAGGAAAGAGCTAATATATTAAACACCTTTTTATTTTCACGGTGGAAAATAAAATGCTAGGTGAAATGCCGAGAGACAAAGAAAACCCTCCATTAAGGATCACCAATCTAACCCAAGAAGAGGTGCCAAACCGGCTAAATAAGATTAAAATAGATAAATCTCTGGGTCCAGAGGGCATACACCCTCGAGTACTAAGAGATCTAAGTAATGTAATAGACAAACTATTATTTTTTATATTTAGGGACTCTATAGCGACGGGGTCTGTTCCACAGGACTGGAGCATAGCAAATGTGGTACCAATATTCAAAAAGGGCTCTAAAAGTGAACCTGGAAATTATAGGCCAGTAAGTCTTACCTCTATTGTTAGTAAAATATTTGAAGGGTTTCTGAGGGATGTTATTCTGGATTATCTCAATGAGAATAACTGTTTAACGCCATATCAGCATGGGTTTATGAGGAATCGCTCCTGTTAAACCAATCTAATCAGGTTTTATGAAGAGGTAAGCTATAGACTGGACAAAGGTGAGCCATTGGACGTGCTCTATCTTTATTTTTGCAAAGCGATTGATACCATGCCACACAAGAGGTTGGTACACAAAATGAGAATGCTGGGTCTGGGGGAAAATGTGTGTAAATAGGTAAGTAACTGGCTTAGTGATAGAAAGCAGAGGGTGGTTATAAATGGTATATTCTCTAACTGGGTCGCTGTGACCAGTGGGGTACCGCAGGGGTCGGTGTTGGGACCTAGTCTCTTCAACATATTTATTAACGATCTGATAGAAGGTTTACACAGTAAAATATCGATATTTGCAGATGATACAAAACTATGTAAATCAGTCAATACTAGAGTTGAGCGAAACGGGTCGAAAAATTTCAAAAGTCGCCGACTTTTGGCAAAGTCGGGTTTCATGAAACGAAACCCGACCCTAGGATGAGGTCGGCGACTTACGCGCCAAAGTCGCGTTTCAAAAGTTTGTTTTGCGCTCTTTTTCAGCCAATCAGGATCCTCGGACACTGTGGGCAACGTGATGACATAGGCAGGGGTCACCACCATCTTTCAGAAGGGTATGCAAGTGATTGGCTTGCTTTGGTGGGCGTCACAGGGGTTATAAAAGGGCGTGCACGCCGACCGCCATCTTACTTCTGCCGATCTTAGCATAGGGAGAGGTTGCTGCTGCTGAATCTGTAGGGAGAGCGTTAGGCAGGGAAGAAGAAAAAAAAACTGCTTCTGCTGCTAGCGATTTTGCCTGTACAACACACCAGTCACTGTGTGTGCAGTGCAAGGGAAGGCTATATTGTGGTGGATCAGCGGTGTTGGTTGTTAGGCTGCCTTCTAAGGCTTCCTGACAGCTGCATTGCTGTTTACCCACTGCTCTGCAAACTGCTTTTTTAAAAGCAATCCCAATTTTTTTTTTTGTCCTGCTGAGGTACTGAGCGTGCATTTTTTCACACCATACAGCGGTGTATGCTCCTCACACAGTACCGTGTAACGGCTGTTATCACAGCCACAGTGAAGCTATCTGTGTGACACTCTGTGAGAATAAGTCGAGGACATGTTCCATTCTTACAGACCTGCGCCTACTAGTTTTGTCTAGCTTTCAAACAGTTAAATATATTTGCTGTTTGATCACATTCAAAACTATAGAGAGACAGCGTGTGTCAGTCCGTATACTTAAAAAACACGGAGCTTGACAATTTTACGTACACCGGACAGCCGTGTACGCGCACGCTCCTCTCAGTACCGTGTAACGGCTGTTATCACGGCCACAGTGAAGCTGTGTGTCACTGTGGAAGGATAAGTGGAGGACTTGTTCCGTTCTTACAGACCTACACTCTAGGGAGATTCCTATTCTGCCCAATTCTACATACACCTTGTAGTTTGTGATACACTAGCCAATTTCTGCCTGTGACATAGCGCTTTGATATTCAGTGGGCCTCACACAATCCAAAAGTGTCCTGTGTCCACTAGTGTGTGCAGAAATTCAAAATCTCTGTGATCCTGTAGTCACTTTTTTCACACCTGTGCCATCGAGCCTGTGACATAGCGCTGTGATATTCAGTGGGCCTCACACAATCCAAAAGTGTCCAGTGTCCACTAGTGTGTGCAGAAATTCAAAATCTCCCTTATCCTGTAGTCACTTTTTTCACACCTGTGCCATCGAGCCTGTGACATAGCGCTCTGATATTCAGTGGGCCGCACACAATCCAAAAGTGTCCAGTGTCCACTAGTGTGTGCAGAAATTCAAAATCTCCCTTATCCTGTAGTCACTTTTTTCACACCTGTGCCACCGAGCTTGTGACATAGCGCTCTGATATTCAGTGGGCCTCACACAATCCAAAAGTGTCCAGTGTCCACTAGTGTGTGCAGAAATTCAAAATCTCCCTTATCCTGTAGTCACTTTTTTCACACCTGTGCCATCGAGCCTGTGACATAGCGCTCTGATATTCAGTGGGCCTCACACAATCCAAAAGTGTCCAGTGTCCACTAGTGTGTGCAGAAATTCAAAATCTCCCTTATCCTGTAGTCACTTTTTTCACACCTGTGCCATCGAGCCTGTGACATAGCGCTCTGATATTCAGTGGGCCTCACACAATCCAAAAGTGTCCAGTGTCCACTAGTGTGTGCAGAAATTCAAAATCTCCCCTGTCCTATAGACAACTTGTACCTTGTTTTACATTACTATATAGTTTGTTGGATTTTGTCTACATTTCTACAAAACATGAGGAAGGCTGGTGGAAGAGGCCGTGGAATTGGGCGAGGGTTGGCAGCTGGTAATGATGGTGTTGGTGGTGGATCTGATGGTAGTGGCAAGAGCAAAATAGGACCGAATGCAGGAGGTGTTGAGCCTGCGTCATTGTCTGGCTCCATAAGGCTTCAAAGGCTTAGTTTTCTAGGAGTTGGCAAACCGCTATTAAAGCCAGAGCATCAGGAAAAAGTTTTGTCTTACATTGCTGACTCAGCCTCCAGCTCTATCGCCTCCTCTTCTGAAGTTGTAAAAAGTAAAAGCACTGAGTCGTCATTGGAGGCTCATGTTCATGAACCACACCTTTCCTTGTGTCCTTCACCCCAACCAAGATTGAAGGATGACGCAGGCCATACTACTGATTACTCCATGGAGTGTTTTCACATACCATGCCTGGATTATCAAGTGAAATGGTGAATTACCCAGGCCAAGATGAATCTGACATGGAGTGCACTGATGCACAGCCGCTGATGGATGATTCTGCTGGTACATTCACTCAGAGCACTACATTGTCCTCGCAGTGTACAGAGCCAGATTCTGACCCTGATGAGACTCAGGTGCCCCTTCCCGCACACTATACCACCATACACGGTGACACAGAGGAAGGTGCACATGACATTGAAGAGGAGGTGATGGATGACCCAGTTGTTGACCCAGATTGGCATCCATTGGGGGAAGAGGGTGCTGCTTCCAATAGCTCAGATGAGGAGCATCCACAGCAGACATCGACATCGCAACAGCTGTTATCTGGCAGGCCCGGAGCACTCCAAAGACAGGTTCCAAAAATCAAAAGAGTTGCTGGACAGCTTGTCCAGAGGGTCAAAAGATCACAGCGTGCTAGGCCGCAAAATGTCTGCCAAAGTAGGAAGAGTGCAGTGTGGCACTTTTTTGAACAAAATCCTCATGATCAGGCCAAGGTTATCTGTAAGAAGTGCGCAAAGACCTTTAGCCGAGGGAAAAATCTGAAAAATTTGAATACCAGTTGCATGCTTAGACATTTAACCAGCATGCACTTGCAAGCGTGGACACAACACCAAACCTCAAGTGCCACATGTGCAACTGATCACAAAGAAGGTAGTCAGCAACGCTACATTGTTTCCCCCACTGTAAGCCCACCGGTTAGCACAGCAGCAAATGTTGAGGTGTCATTGCAAGGCCACAGCAGTCAAGGAATCCCACTGTTATATCAACGAAATACTGAATCTAGGCCATCAGAAAGAACACCAACTCCATCACCATCATCAACCCTCTCTCAGTCCGCCCTGTCCACCGCTACTTCCACCATATGCAGCTCTCAAGTCCAGCTCACCCTCCCAGACACTATGAGTAGGTCAAGAAAGTACTCAGTCTCTCATCCGCGTACACTGGGTTTGAACGCCCACATTGCCAAACTAATCTCGTTTGAGATGATGCCCTATCGGTTGGTGGAAAGCGCAGCTTTCCGCGAACTCATGGCCTATGCAGTACCATGCTATGACCTACCCAGTCGCCACTTCTCTCGCAAAGCCATCCCAGCCCTCCACCATCATGTAAAAGACCGCATTGTCCATGCACTCAAGCAGTCAGTGAGTGGAAAGGTGCACCTCACAACTGATGCATGGTCCAGTCGGCATGGCCAGGGCCGTTACGTGTCCATCACTGCGCACTGGGTTAATGTGGTGGATGCAGGGTCCACAGGGGACAGCGGTGGTGGGACAGTGCTGCCTAGCCCACGGTATAGGAAACAGTTGGCTGTAGGCGTTCGACCCTCCTCCTCCAGAAGCGAAAGCTCGTCCACAGAGCGCAGTCGTACGAGCACTCCATCTGCAGCTGCCACTGTTGCACACGAGGTGTCCCCCTATCGAGCAGCTAGTGGAAAGCGTTAGCAGGCTGTGTTGCAGATGATGTGTTTGGGCGACAGACACACCGCCGAGGTGCTGGCCGAGTACTTGAAGCGACAAACTGAGTCATGGCTGGGCAGTGTACATCTTGAGGCAGGCAAGGTAGTTAGTGATAACGGCCGCAATTTTGTGGCAGCCATAGCCCTTTCAAAACTCAGCCACATACCTTGCTTGGCTCACACCTTGAACCTGGTGGTGCAGTGCTTCCTCAAAAATTATCCGGAGTTAACAGCCCTGCTCCAGAAGGTACGAAGACTGTGCGCGCACATCCGCCGGTCGCCTGTACACTCCGTTCGTATGCAGAAGCTGCAGCGATTGCTCCACCTTCCCAACCACCGCCTCATTATCGACATTGCAACAAGGTGGAACTCCACCCTGCACATGGTGGAGTGGCTGTGCGAGCAGAGGCAGGCCATAATGCATTTGTGGGAGGATACACGGCCAGGCACTTTGAGAGCAGACATGGAGTTGACAGGTGTGCAGTGGTCGAAGCTGAAAGACCTCTGTAAAGTCCTTCAGTGTTTTGAGGAATGCACACGGCTGGTAAGCGCAGACGAAGCCATCCTAAGCATGAGCATCCCACTTATGCGTCTGCTCATGCAAACTTTGACGCACCTTAAGGAGCAGGCGTCTGCAGCCAATGTTGATGAGGAGGAAGAGGAGGAGGGAATCCTTGATGACATTCAGCCATTGTCTGCTCAGGGACCTCTCCTGGACGAGGTGGAGGAAGAAGAGGAGGAGGAGGATGATGATGGGGATGATTACTTAGGGGAGGAGGATGCATCTCGTGGGGCAAGTGAAAATGTTGGCGTGGCAAGGTCTGGTACAGGGTTTGTGCGTGACTGGAGGGATGTGGATTTGCCAGAAAGTGCTCCTCCAACCAGCACTCGCAGTGCATCATTGACACCGGGAACATTGGCCCACATGTCAGATTATGCCTTGCAGATCCTAAAAAGGGACCCCTGCATTGCCAAAATGATGAACGATGACGACTACTGGTTGGCCAGCATCCTGGATCCACGCTATAAAGGCAAATTACAAAACATCATGCCACAGGAGAACCTTGACCTAATATTGGCTAATAAACAAGCAACTCTGGTAAATCGGTTGCATGAGGCATTCCCAGCACACAGCAGCGGTGATGGTTCTCACACGAGCCGTACGGGCCGGGGGCAGCTTGGCAGAGGTGTTCATGGTGCACACAGCAGAAGTGGCGTTGGAGACAGGGGTTTCATGACAATGTTGTGGACTGATTTTTCAAGTACCGCTCACACAACTGGTAATACTGCATCGATGGAAAGTGACAGGAGACAGCAGTTGTCAACTATGGTTACAAACTACTTTTCCTCCCATATTGATGTTCTCCCACACAGGTCATTCCCCTTTGACTATTGGGCCGCTAAACTGGACACCTGGCCTGAATTGGCACAATATGCCTTACAGGAGCTCGCTTGCCCAGCTGCAAGTGTGCTATCGGAAAGAGTCTTCAGTGCAACTGGATCAATCCTGACAGAAAAAAGGACCCGTCTGTCAACCCAAAATGTGGATGATCTAACCTTCATTAAAATGAACCATGCATGGGTTTCCAAGGATTTTGTCCCACCTTCCCCTGATGACACATAGGGTGACAGAAAAATGGCTTGCTTTGGTCCACCTCTTCCTGGGACTTGACCTATTTCGCCTTTTGCATCAGCTGAATGTCCAACATCAACATATGCCACTTTCTAAAACTCCCTAACTGTGCTGCCTCCCCCCCCCCCATGGCCGGGGTCACCACCTAGCGCACGACACCGTGCGAGTGCCGTTGCCCTGGACAGGTGGGTAGGCCAACTCTTGGGCGCGGGCACTGGCACAGGGTCCCTCATAGTGCAATCAAGTGTCTCTGACGGTGGTGGTGCACACCCGCCGTAAGACACACCGCCGTACTATGAGGGACCCAGTGCCAGTACCGACGCCCACGAGTGGGCCCCCCATGCTTGGGCAGGGCCCCAGCATTTGCAATCTTTACCTCTCCCTGCTCCTCCGCTGTGTAGTCTGGGCCGTCAAATCCATACTGTGCCTGACACCGTCTGAGCCTGCCTCCTGATGTATAGACATATATTTTGAATGTGTACGCTATCCATACATGTTATCCGGGGATACGGTACCCTTTCTCACCTTTGTGCAATCACGTGCAAGCCATACTGGGCCTAACACCGTCTGAGCCTGCCTCCTGATGTATAGATATATTTTGAATGTGTACGCTATCCATACATGTTATCCGGGGATGCGGTACCCTTTCTCACCTTTGTGCAATCACGTGTAATCCATACTGGGCGTGAGAACAGCTGGCGAGCTGTTAAGCAAGCTACAGCACCTGTGGTTTGCACACGTAAGTTTTTCATTTTTTCAGGAATGACGGTTAGGCCTAATTCCGGAACTGCGGTTGACCTGCACTTACTGGGAAATCATCGTTCGCGGGTAATAATTGTAATCAGTGATCCCCATCACTAACGTTATTCAGCGGGTTATCTGCACCTGTAAGCGACAAACGCTGGCCTTTTCAGTGTAGCGCACATGCAGCCACGGACATGTAAGGGCATGACACACCAGTTATTGACCAATCTCATGTGCCAGAGCCTCACGTGTCCCTCTAGTAAGCCGGACTCGGAATGCGGGGCATGATGGAGTCTCGTTCGTTAACGGAATTAAGCTTGCAATGTGTGCATCTTTTCTGTAGCTGGCATGGTTGAGGTTTCCCAGGTGGAGTCGAATTTAACCGTAGGCTCCACTCCTGGTGATGCCCTTCTGGACATTCCTTTAAAGGTTCAGCTTTGCAACCATACTGCCCACGTAAAACAAACACTTTGCCTTCATGAACGCTGTTTGGAGGGTCATGACTCGTGGGAATAACGCCACCCAATCAGTTAACCTACTAGAGAGATCCTTCGTTGCTCCCAAGCATGATATCACACTCCCTAGGAGGAAGGTAATGCCACTGTGGCGACCGTACTCCTGGGGGCGACACAAGTGCACTGATGCCCAGCCACTGCTCGATGAATCTGCTGGTACATTGACCCAGACCACTACATTCCCTTCGCACGCTACACGGCCTGAATCTGACCCTGATGAAACTCAGGTTATCCTTCCCATATACAGTTCCATCTTACACGGTGACAAAGAGGAAGCTGCAGATGAAAGTGCAGGTTCGGCCCACCCGCCATCAGACACACCACCGTACTATCAGGGGCCCTGTGCCAGTGCCGTCGCCAACGAGTGGGCCCCCCCTGCTTGCTCAGGATCACAGCACTTGCAAGGTTGAAATACTGTGCAGTGAGATGGAAGATGGGGACGACGAGGAGTCTAGACTAGTACAGGGATTCCCTAGCGAGGAGACTTATTTGATTGTTTTCAATGTTGGGACAGCAATTTTTGGGGAGCACTATACTCTGGAGAATGATAGATGGGGCCCACCATACACTGGAACATTCCAAAGGTGGACATCAGACACTGGAGCAGCATTTACAGGGCCCATTATACACTAGAGCATTAGAAATGGGGCCCATTATGTTTGGAGCATTATTTGGGCCCATAAGACAGTGGAACTTCATCCATGGGGACCAACATATACTGTAGCATTATGTGGAGCTCATCATATACTGTTTCAAACATTATATGGGACCAATGATTCTGTATGGAGAAATAGATGGGCCTCGTCATGAGATGTAAAAAGTGAAGTATTTTTCATTGTACTATACCGCTATTTCTCTGCCGTATCGGAGCATGATGAGTTGTGGTATCTGTTAAAGGGGCGCTCTTTCACCCAGGGCACATGAAAACCTGGAGCCAGCCCTACCCCCCCACAACTTTAGCCAAATAACCCCCATTTTTCAGTGCGTAACTTGTATTATGAAGTTAATTAAGGTTGACAAGCTTAAGTAAGAAGAATTGATGCTTTTGGCATTCAAATGGGCACTGTAGGTGTGTTTCCTGTCCTCCTCTCACTGCCGACTTTTATTCCCCATTGACTTACATTGGGTTTCGTGTTTCGGGACGACCCCGACTTTTCCCTATAATCTTCCGATCTTGCTCGACCCGACTTTTGGAAAAGTCGGGTTTCACGAAACGAAACTCGACCCTAAAAAACCAAAAGTCGCTCAACTCTAGTCAATACAAGAGAAGATAGTATTCTGCTACAGATGGATCTGAATAAGTTGGAAACTTGTGCCAAAAGGTGGCAGATGCGGTTAACAATGATAAATGTAAGGTTATACACATGCGAAGAAGTAATCAATATCACCATTACACACTGAATGGGAAACTACTGGGAAAATCTGACATGAGAAGGACTTGGGGATCCTAGTTAAGGATAAACTTACCTGGAGCAGCCAGTGCCAGGCAGCGGCTGCCAAGGCACACAGGATCATGGGGTGCATTAAGAGAGGTCTGGATACACATGATGAGAGCACTATACTGCCTCTGTACAAATCTCTGGTTAGATCGCACATGGAGTACTGTGTAGAGTTTTGGGCACCGGTGCTCAGGAAGGATATAATGGACCTAGAGCGAGTACAAAGGAGTGCAACAAAATTAATAAAGGGGATGGGGGAACTACAATACCCAGAGAGATTAGCAAAATTAGGATTATTTAGTCTAGAAAAAAAATGACTGAGGGGCGATCTAATAACCATGCAGAAGTATATAAGGGGACAATACAAATATCTCTCAGAGGATCTGTTTATGCCAAGTAATGTGATGGTCACAAGGGGGCACTCTCTGTGTCTGGAGGAGAGAAGGTTTTTCCACCAGTATAGAAGAGGATTCTTTACTGTTAGGGCAGTGAGAATCTGAAATTCCTTGCCTGAGGAGGTGGTGATGGGGAACTCAGTCGAGGGGTTCAAGAGAGGCCCGGATGTCTTCCTGGAGCGTAACAATATTGTATCTTACAGTTATTCGATTCTTTAGAAGGACGTAGATCTGAGGATTTATTCTGACGGAATATAAGCTGAACTTTATGGACAAATGTCTTTTTTGGCCTTGCTAACTATGTTACTATATTACTCACACAGGAAACAAAAATATCTTAATATTGGTTTAGGCTGCAAACTGCATATTATGGGAGTGAAAATGAATAAAGGAATAAAGATTGCAGACTTAGTGCAATCACTAACTAAAGGTAATCACTAACAAATGTAAAAATATGTTTTTCCATATTAAACTTTGTCCATGGCATTTAATGGTAATCTTTTTTTTCACGTTGCTCTCTGAAAGATGATGCCATCCAAACCTCTACTGATCAGACTTTCAGTGTTGAAACACATTGCTCTGTCTGCTAAATATAAGTCTTTATTTACCCCTGCCAATCATCTGTTCTCTTTCGTCTTTTCGGCAGCCAACCGGAACTGCTCGATTGCGGAGCTGCTGTGTCTTCTGATAGTGGCCACATACTATATATACATACAGGGTATTATACATCTCATTTCTCTTGATTTGAATAGGAGGCTGATGTGTAGTATCCTTCCGCAGCCAATATCCACAATCGAACAGTTCCTGCTGGCGGCCGGCGAAAGCAAGACAAGCTTATCAGCTGGGTGGGGGGGGGCTGGGTGTCTGGCTCCGACCAATCAGATATTGATGACCTATCCTAAGGATAGGCCATGAATGAAAAAGTAGTGGACCACCTCTTTAACCTCTATTGGATTCACGTCTGGTGATTGGCTGGGCCATCCCAGCAGTTTTATTTTCTTTCTCTGAAACCAATTGAGAGTTTCTTTGGCTGTGTGTTTGGGATCATTGTTTTGCTGAAATGTCCACCCTCATTTCATCTTTATCATCCTAGTAGATGGCAGATTGTTTTTAAGAATGTCTCCGTATATTTGTCCATTCATCCTTCAATCACATGAAGTTTGCCAGTGACTTATGCTGATAAACTGCCCCACACCATGATATTCCGACCCTCAAACTTCACTGCTGATATATTGTTTTTGGGGTGATATGTAGTGCCTATTGGCCTCCAAACATGGTGTGTATTATGGCAGTTCAATTTTGGTCTCCAGTATTCTCCCTGTATTTCACAGGTTGTCTAAATGCAATCTCTATATTTTGCAGCAATAAGGTTGTGAAGTTCTTGAGACAGCTCACTGGTATTACCCATCATGAGATGTTTCTTGTGTGGCACCTTGATAATGACAGAACTTTTTATGGGCCATCATTTGATTCAGCTGAAATTATTTTTCACTAAGTGGCAGGATTGCTTTCTAATTACTGATAGATTTCAGCTGGTGTCATGACTTTCCATGGCTTTTTGCACTTCTCTTTCTTCATGTATTCAATTCTCTTTCCCCATGTCATTTCTCAATATTACACATAACATAACTTAATATATGGACATCTATGGTTTGATTTCTTTGCCTGTGTGGATTGGATGGGTTGTTACCGTCATCTGGTGAGAATTTCATGTCAATATCACCTTTAGAAATATATATACAGTACTTATAAAATTGGTGACATGTTCAATACTTATTTCTCATGCTATATATAGTGATGCTCTCATCTAAGGTTGTGCACTGTTGGGCACAACTTCAAGTAATGCTTAAATTTAAGTTATCTATCAGATGCCAGTGCAGTAATCTTGGTACTGAATGAATGAAATAAACAAAAAGAAATATCCACTGTGTGAAACAGGATCCAAGAAGAATATCTTTACTTCAGGCAAGGATAAAACAACATGTTTCGCTAAACATTCTTTTGTCAGGGTATAAGCACCATGGATGTCTCTTTTTCACTGTTCTGTTTAGGATTTTTGCTTAGGAATTTTAAAAGAGATTGTATGGAATTTGTAACAAATGGACTATCAGCAGCAAAAATGATTAAATATAAAAAAAAAATACTCATTTGATCAATTCCAATTAGTTCCAACAGGTGCTAGGATGTTTCCTGTTGTTTTTTGTTTACTTCATTGCAGTAATGATGTTCTGTACATCTGCAGAACCGCTGCAGCCAATCATTGGCCTCAGTGATTTTCGTTCTTAATCTTATGCCATACATATCTGTGAGAAAGATCGCCAGATCACCCCTGATTTCTATTTTGTGATTTTTCTGATTAAAGGGAACCTGTCACCAGGTTTGGCCGATATGAGGTAAGGCCACCACCTTTAAGGCCTGATATACAGCATTCTGTAATGCTGTATATCTGCCCCCAGCCCACCTTGAAAGAGAAGAAAGAGAGATTATATTATACTAGCCTGAGGGGTGTTCCGGTCCAAGTGGCATCAATGTCTTCGTCCGGCGCCTCCCATCACCTTATTATCACCACCCTCTTTCTTACTTTGTGTGGATGACATGTCATCCGCACAGTCTCCCCGGCATCATGCTACTGCTCAGCCGTACTTCTCTGCCCTGCCTAGGGCAGAGTAAAGTACTGCAGTGCACAGGTGCCGGGGCTCTTTGACCTTTCCTGGCGCCTGCGCACTGCAGTCACTTTAATCTGCTCCCAACACTACGCCTACGCAGGAGAGCGATGCAGAGGAGATTGTGTGGATGACTTAGGGACATGATTGCCACACAAAGCAAGAAGGAGGACAGCATTGCAAGAAGAAGGGAGGCACAGGACCAAGAACATCGATGCCCCTCAGACTGGACACCCCGCAGGTGAGTATAATAAAAGCTCTTTTTCTTGTCTTGCAGATCGGGTTGGAGTCAGATATACAGCATTATAGAATGGTGGTGGCCTTACCTCAAACCTGGTGACAGGCTCCCTTTAAAATAAAAAGAGGATCAACATTTTTTACTTCTTGACCCGGAAGAACTGCTATTTTTGTCAACATTTCCAAATAAAAAGAGGTAGTATTTCTCTAGGTCTAAGGTGATACCATGAAAACAGCTCCCACATCCCAGCTTCCCGCTGACCTGTGATTCTGACACTAATGGAAAGTAATAGTGGCTCTTACTGCAGTCATGTATGAACTTCCAGGCCTTTGACTGAAATGAGACTGCAGAATGCAAGTTATTACTATTTTCTGAAACTTTAGTTAATGTGGCAGCGCTCCAATATCCTTTGTTTTTTGTTCGGCACCGCAGATGTAGACAAGCTGTCCTGTACATATATCATTATTTTGTCATCAAAGTAGTGAAGAACTCAAGCAAAGAACAGAAGTGCTGCATTTTTTTGTCAGCTGTGATTGTATACAATACATCTTAATTCCCTTCCAGGTCCACACAGATTTCAGAGGACACCTGTAGCCATTCAAAACTAGCAAAACTGTAACAAGAGTTTACTATAAAACTTCATACATTATTAAAGGGAACTTGTCACTAGATTAATGCTGTCTGAACTACAAGCAGCATTCATTTTGGGTCTGTCTGCACAAATAAAGCCAGGTACAGTATGTCTATAGAGGAATATGAGATGAGACCTGACTAGTCCTGCGCTGCCCCCTGGCCTTTTCCCCTCACCGATCTAGATGATTGACATGTCTTTTCCATGTACAGTGGGTGCGGAAAGTATTCAGACCCCTTTAAATTTTTCACTCTTTGTTTCATTGCAGCCATTTGGTAAATTCAAAAAAGTTCCTTTTCTTTCTCATTAAGGTACTCTCTGCACCCCATCTTGGCTGAAAAAAACGGAAATGTAGAAATTTTTGCAAATTTATTAAAAAAGAAAAACAAATATCACATGGTCATAAGTATTCAGACCCTTTGCTCAGACACTCATATTTAAGTCGCATGCTGTCCATTTCCTTGTGATCCTCTTTGAGATGGTTCTACTCCTTCATTGGAGTCCAGCTGTGTTTAATTAAACTGAAAGGACTTGATTTGTAAAGGCACACACCTCTCTATATAAGACCTCACAGCTCACAGTGCATGTCAGACCAAATGAGAATCATGAGGTCAAAGGAACTGGACAAGGACCTCAGAGACAGAATTGTGACAAGGCACAGATCTGGCCAAGGTTATAAAATAATTTCTGCAGGACTCAAGGTTCCTAAGAGCACAGTGGCCTCCATAATCCTTAAATGGAAGAAGTTTGGGACCACCAGAAAGTCTTCCTGGACCTGGCCATTCAGCCAAACTGAGTAAACATGAGCCTTGGTGAGAGGTAAAGAAGAACCCCAAGATCACAGTGGCTGAGCTCCACAGATGCAGTAGGGAGATGGGAGAAAGTTCCACAAAGTCAACTATCATTGCAGCCCTCCACCAATCAGCCATTTATGGCAGCGTGGCCTGACAGAAGCCTCTCCTCAGTGCAAGACATATGAAAGCCCGCATAGAGTTTGCTAAAAAAACACATGAAGGACTCCCAGATTATGAGAAATAAGATTCTCTGGTCTGATGAGACGAATATAGAACTTTTTGGTGATAATTCTAAGCGGTATGTGAGGAGAAAACCAGACACTGCTCATCACCTGCCCAATACAATCCCCACAGTGAAACATGGTGGTGACAGCATCATGCTAAGGGGGTGTTTTTCAGCTGCAGGGACAGGATGACTGGTTGCAATTGAAGAAAACATGAATTCGGCCAAGTACAGAGATATCCTGGATAAAAACTTCTTCCAGAGTGCTCTGGACCTCAGACTTGGCTAAAGGTTCACCTTCCAACAAGACAATGATCCTAAGCACACAGCTAAAATAACAAAGGAGTGGCTTTCTACTCAATACTGAGCAAGGGATCTGAATTCTCATGACCATGTGATATTTCAGCTTTTCTTTTTTCATAAATTTGCAAAAATTTCTACATTTCTGTTTTTTCAGTCAAGATGGGGTGCAGAGTGTACATTAATGAGAAAAAAATGAACTTTTTCGAATTTACCAAATGACTGCAATGAAACAAAGAGAGAAAAATTTAAAGTGGTCTGAATACTTTCTGAACCCACTGTAGCTTCAAAGAGAAAGATATGTCAATCAGCTGGAATGGTGCACGGAGAAGCCAGCCGTGGGCGGCGTAGGATTAGTCAGGTCTCTCACTATAGTTTCTGGATGTTTCTTCAAACTATGTTTTTTCTGAAATGCGTTTTAGAAAAAGGCATATCTGTACAGCTGAAGGTTAGGACCAGTCTAGCAAGTGCCGAATATATTGTGCCTTTATGAATCCATATCAATAGGTGAAGATAATAGCAACATTGGGGAAAAGGAAAGGTAAGACAGCACCAGACAATTGTCACCTGTGACACAATGCAGCTGGTGAACAAACCAGGTCCATAACTGAATCCATATACATTAAAGGGAACCTGTTACAAGGGTTGGCCGATATGAGATACGATCACCACCTTTCAGGCCTCATATACAGCATTCTATAACGTTGTATTATCTGCCCCCAACCCGGCCTGTAAGACAAGAAATAGATTTTATTATACTAACCTGCAGTTCGGTCCGGTCCGAGGGGCAACGCTGGTCTTGGTTCGGTGCCTCCCTTTTTCTTGCGATGCCGTCCTCCTTCCTGCTTTGTGTGAATGACACATCCCTATGTCATCCAAAGTATTTCTGGAATCACACTAAAGCGCAGGCGTACGTCTATGCTCTGACTACTGCAGAGCCAAGTACTGCTGTGCGCATGCGCTTGGGCTCTTTCACCTTTCCCATCGACTGCACACTGCAGTACTTTACTCTGCAAGTACTTTACTTGGTTTGTGAAAGAAAACAATCATCTGGACAGCCCAATTGAATAGCATTTTTCCGAGCCCGTGTAAGGGCATGTTCACATGTTCAGTATTTGGTCAGTATTTTGCATCAAAATAAGGACTGGACCAGTCAGAGGAAAAGTATAATAGAAACACGTAAACACTTCTGTGTTTTTCACCCACTCCTGGTTACTGAATTGAAATACTGACCTAATACTGAACGTGTGAACATGACCATATAATAAATTTACCAAGTAAGGAACTGTATCAATAACACAACTGAATTCAGTCCTGTCTACACAAGTGACTATGTAGAGTCAGCACCCACCACTCCTCGCTACCACTGAGTGCTTGATCCAGGTTACAATTATTGGCTGTTAGCAGCTCTACGACCACACAATAGTCACATGAGTAAAGTAATGCCTGGTACATATACAAGATACTGGCAAGCTCTCACTGAGACCATTATATCCTATCTGACCCTTCAGGCTTAAAAAGTTTCTTAAGATCTTAGAAAATTTGAGCAAAAGGAGAAAATGGTACAAAAATAACAAAAGGTGAGTGCTGCAGCCGATCATTGGCCAACATGGTGCCCCTTAGTGATTGGCTGCAGTGTCACCTGGGATAGGGCATTAGTGGTGCAGCCAGGTAAGTAGAAATGGATGAGGAGCACTAGAGCAGAGGCACTGGAAGGGTGAGTGATTAAACTGATCATAGGTTTAGAATATTATATCATTTTATAGGTTGGTACCGTAATTAGTAGTTAGTAATTTTATTCCTTAATCTGCCTCTGTCCAAATTTTGTAGGATCCCTGAAAACCCCTTTAATGGTACACCCAGATTTTAGTGGGACTCGAGCATTAGTTAGGGGCCCCAGGCTGATACGTTAATGCCAGTGTGTTAAATAAAGCTTTAATTTCTTACTGCTTGCAGCTAATTTATCCTTGTCCTTGTCTGTGCTTTTAACACACTTTTTGGTAGGCATTCTCTAAATGATTATTAAATGTTGAATATGCAAAAAATAATGCAAATATTTCAAAAAAATTGTCCCTCTCAGTCTTTTTTTGCACAAACTTTGGAAAATTCCCTCTACATACAGTAAGTCCCAGGAAATTCATCATGTCCCTCTTTTTTCCACAATTCTCAGTCTGCAGAAGAGGCCGGCGGCCCTCTATGAAAAGAGACCGGCAATGTTAATCACCACTCCATAGACAAGCCACAATGATAGGCAGCCAGATGAAAATGAATAGGATCAAGAGGAAAATAAAACTTTAGCACAAGATTTGTAAAAAGCTATTTTTTTCAGAATCATATAACAAAGTCAAATTAATAAGATTATATCTAGTTTATTTTTTATCTAATCATGTGGAAAGAGTAGGTTTTAATTTTTATTTACCAAATAAATAGCACAAATGAAAATTACGGTAGTAACTTAGCTATATACCGTATATAATACGAGTAATCTGCTTCTTTCACCTCCTGGATTGATCTTTCACCTTCAATTCACGGGTGAGATCTGTAAAAATCGGTATTCAGTGAAGACAGATGTGCCATTACTGAGCTAGGAGATGAGAGTTGGTGCTTTTAAAGTTCTATGGAGACGAAAGGAGAGAGGAGTTTGAAGTCGACACAGACAGTCTGTTGCAAGTTCTTCTGAAACAACAGTGACACCTTTCCATTGAACTGTATGAGCACCAACTGTCATCTCCTATTTCAGTAATGGGAACATCTGTAATTAACTGAAGGCAAATTTTACCTGTGAATTGAAAATTTTGAGAAGGAATGATTAGGAGGAGAAAGAAAATGATATTTCTAATAAAATAGTTTACAAACTTTCTTGTTTTCTTGTGTACTACTGCTGATATATATATGTACAGTTGTGGCCAAAAATATTGACACCCCTGCAATTCTGTCAGATATTACTCAGTTTCTTCCTGAAAATGATTGCAAACACAAATTCTTTGGTATTATCTTCATTTAATTTGTCTTAAATGAAAAAACACAAAAAGAATTGTCCTAAAGCCAAATTGGATATAATTCCACACCAAACATAAAAAAGAGGGTGGCAAAAGTATTGGCACTGTTCGAAAAATCATGTGATGCTTCTCTAATTTGTGTAATTAACAGCAACTATAACTTACCTGTGGCACTTAACAGGTGTTGGCAATAACTAAATCACACTTGCAGCCAGTTGACATGGATTAAAGTTGACTTAACCTCTGTCCTGTGTCCTTGTGTGTATCACATTGAGCATGGAGAAAAGAAAGAAGACCAAAGAACTGTCTGAGGACTTGAGAAACCAAATTGTGAGGAAGCATGAGCAATCTCAAGGCTACAAGTCCATCTCCAAAGACCTGAATGTTCCTGTGTCTACCGTGCGCAGTGTTATCAAGATGTTTAAAGCCCATGGCACTATGGCTAACCTCCCTAGATGTGGACGGAAAAGAAAAATTGACAAGAGATTTCAACGCAAGATTGTACGGATGTTGGATAAAGAACCTCAACTAACATCCAAACAAGTTCCAGCTGCCCTGCAGTCCGAGGGTACAACAGTGTCAACCCGTACTATCCGTTGGCGTCTGAATGAAAAGGGACTGTATGGTAGGAGACCCAGGAAGACCCCACTTCTTACCCCGAGACATAAAAAAGCCAGGCTGGAGTTTGACAAAATTTACCTGAAAAAGCCTAAAATGTTTTGGAAGAATGTTCTCTGGTCAGATGAGACAAAAGTAGAGCTTTTTGGGCAAAGGCATCAACATAGAGTTTACAGGAGAAAAAAAGAGGCATTCAAAGAAAAGAACACGGTCCCTACAGTCAAACATGGCGGAGGTTCCCTGATGTTTTGGGGTTGCTTTGCTGCCTCTGGCACTGGACTGCTTGACCGTGTGCATGGCATTATGAAGTCTGAAGACTACCAACAAATTTTGGAGCATAATGTAGGGCCCAGTGTGAGAAAGCTGGGTCTCCCTCAGAAGTCATGGGTCTTCCAGCAGGACAATGACCCAAAACACACTTCAAAATGCACTAGAAAATGGTTTGAGAGAAAGCACTGGAGACTTCTAAGGTGGCCAGCAATGAGTCCAGACCTGAATCCCATAGAACACCTGTGGAGAGATCTAAAAATGGCAGTTTGGAGAAGGCACCCTTCAAATATCAGGGACCTGGAGCAGTTTGCCAAAGAAGAATGGTCTAAAATTCCAGCAGAGCATTGTAAGAAACTCATTGATGGTTACAGGAAGCGGTTGGTCGCAGTTATTTTGGCTAAAGGTTGTGCAACCAAGTATTAGGCTGAGGGTGCCAATACTTTTGCCTGGCCCATTTTTGGAGTTTTGTGTGAAATGATCAATGTTTTGCTTTTTGCTTCATTCTCTTTTGTGTTTTTTTATTTAAGACAAATTAAATGAAGATAATAAGACCAAAGAATTTGTGTTTGCAATCATTTTCAGGAAGAAGCTGAGTATTATCTGACAGAATTGCAGGGGTGTCAATACTTTTGGCCACAACTGTATATATATATAGGTATATACTGTATATGTGTGCGCTTACATACATATATACTTGTGTATATATATATGGATATATTATATACAATATATGTCATATATATATACAGTACATTATATATATAAATAAATATATTAATATAATATTATATATATATATATATATATATATATATATATATTAAAGCAACAGTAACTCTTTAGTCTTCTGTAAGGTTTATCGAGAACCCAATGCTGTGATCCATGAATGCACACACTATTAATACTTAAAGGAACATTTGCATAACATTTAGCAACAGCTGCTGGAATTATACCGTCACAGTGGAAATCATTACTGCTTTCATAGGGCAGAAGCATCAACGTGATTCTGTGTATATTGCAAGCCTTTACAGCAGCACTTCTGAGAGAACATCCAAGCTACAGTCTGGGGTGACAGTTTGAATTTAGCACCATTAGGGCTTTTTGCATAAATAAATCTTATAATAAATAACTGATGTTCTTTCATTAATCCTACGTAGACTGTACTATTAGTGAGAGCAGGGGTATAAGGCATCAATCAGGACAAGCACAGTATTATTAGTGGTGACGCACATTGACATTCAAAGCAAAGACTGAGTCTCAAATCCTTGCACCTTCCACATTGTAATTTGTAACCACTTTAGAAGAAGACCTAAATAATAGATGCCATACATGTCTGATAATTGGAAACATTCATGTTAGCTATGTCTGCAATGTAATAATAGCATGAAAGACTGCTGGGAATTCCATAGCATTGCTGTTGACCAACTCAATAGACTCCAGACAGACAGTAAATGTTTAGTACCAAACAGCAGCGGACTAGGTTGGCAAAGGCCCACCAGTGATTTTTGGGGCCCACTGTTCGGTTACATGCAAAAATAACCTTACCCTAGTAAGCAAATTTACTTTTGCTTCCATGTAATATTAATTTGGCTAGAATGCATAATGAATGATAATCTATACAAGACCAAGTACTCAAGGGTTAAACTCATTTGAATTGCACAACACAAGAAAAGTAGGAAAACCTATGGAATATATAGTATTTGCCCATTAAAAAGATTTTTATTATTAAAATTAAAACATACTGTACATAGAAAGGAAAAACTAAAAAACAGATGCTGCTAGATAGAGTTGAGTGACTTTGGTCGGATCGGGTTTCATGAAACAAAATTTGTTTCAGATGAAACTGGTCCGACTAGGGCAAAAAAAGTCAGAGTTTCGTCCGAAACCCGACCCCAATGCAAGTCAATGGGGAATAAAAGTCGGCATTGAGTGGATGAATGTCCCATTGACTTGCATTGGGGTCGGGTTTTGGATGAAATTCCGACTTTTTTTGCCCTAGTCGGACCAGTTTCATCTGAAACAAATTTTGTTTCATGAAACCCGATCCGACCAAAGTCACTCAACTCTACTGCTAGATGCACATGCAAGAGAATATAGGCAAATGCAAGAGGTGAAAAGCAACATGCACAGTGTAGTATAAATATATCATATTCCCCTAAATAAGCTGAAATCAAATGGTATAACTTTCCAATATACATAGTGGAGAGACCTGAAAATGGCTCTCCACCAGCGTTCACCATCCAACCTGACAGAACAGGAGAGGATCTGCAAGGAAGAATGGCAGAGGATCCCCAAATCCTGGTGCGAAAAACTTGTTGAATCATTCCCAAGAAGACTCATAGCTGTACTAGCTCAAAAGGATGCTTCTACTCAATACTGAGCAAAGGGTCTGAATATTTATGATCATGTGATATTTCAGTTTTTCTTTTTTAATAAATTTGCAAAAATTTCTACATTTCTGTTTTTTTCAGTCAAGGAGGGTGCAGAGTGTACATTAATGAGAAAAAAATGAACTTTTTTGAACTTACCAAATGGCTGCAGTGAAACAAAGAGTGAAAAATGTAAAAGGGTCTGAATACTTTCCGTACCCACTGTATATGAACAGCAGAGGGGAAACTCAAAGAGCCATATTAAAACTTGCATGTAGATGTCACCAGCTGCCTGCAGCGTTCCCACCGCCCCAACGTGCATTTCGTTAACTCTTCATCGGGAGGCGTGTGATACTTGCTGTTCATACATATTGGAAAGTTTAACCATTTGATTTCAGCTTTTTTAGGGGAACATGATATATTTATACTACACTGTGCATGTTGCTTTTCACCTCTTGCATTTGCCTATATTCCCTTGCATGTGCATCTAGCAGCATCCGTTTATTTAGTTTTTCCTTTCTATGTATGTCTTAATTTTAATAACAGAAATCTTTCTAATGGGCAGATATACTCTATAGGTTTTCCTACTTTTCTTGAGTTGTTTAATGAATGATACTTTTTTCTGCACTATTAGCACTACTTCACAGAGGCCTACTAGAGGATTCTCCTGTGGGCCAGTCCAAGCCTGGTACCAAACAACAACACTGCATAGTACAATGCCTTGCGAAAGTATTTGGCCCCCTGGAACTTTTCAACCTTTTCCCACATATCATGCTTCAAACATAAAGATACCAAATGTAATTTTTTTGTGAAGAACAAAAGTGGGACACAATTGTGATATTGAACGAAATGTATTGGTTATTTGAAATTTTTGTGGAAATTCAAAAACTGAAAAGTGGGGCATTCAACATTATTCGGCCCCTTTACTTTCTGTGCAGCAAACTCACTCCAGAAGCTCATTGTGGATCTCTGAATTATCCAATGTTGCCCTAAATGACTAATGATGATAAATATAATCCACCTGTGTGTAATCAAGTCTCCGTATAAATGCACCTGCTCTGTGATAGTCTCACGGTTCTGTTTGAAGCACAGAGAGCATCATGAAGACGATTTTGTGACGCATCAGCAATCTCGCCAGCGATCTCGTTGTTTGTGACAGGTATCAGCGGCCGGCCCTCCCACCGGGTATCGCTGATCGTGCAGGAAGGTCCTGGGACATTTTTTTGATTGTTGGTCTCCCGCTGGCCAGCACGCATCGCTGCGTGTGGCAGCGGGAGACCAATGATCAGCGAGCTTCCAGCGCTGTAAGCAGATGCTGGGAGCTGGTATCCAAGGTAAACAGCGGGTAACTAAGCGCGCGCGTCGCTTAGTTACCTGCTGTGTACCCTGGATATCAGCGTGCTCGCGCTGGGAGCTGGTATACTTACCCGCTGTTTACCTTGGATACCAGCTCCCAGTGCGAGTACGCTGGTATCCAGGGTACGCAGCGGGTAACTAAGCGACGCATGCGCTTAGTTACCCGCGTCGTCGCTGGTCCTGATCGTTGGTGAGATCTGCCTGTTTGACAGCTCACCAGCGATCATGTAGCGACACACCAGCGATCCTGACCTGGTCATATCGTTGTCGGGATCGCTGGTGTGTCGCTTAGTGTAACGGTACCCTAATGTAAAAGACACTGAGGAGTATGTAAATTTAGCAGATTACATTGAGACTGTATATACGGCATTATTACCACACATATATAACATAAGCTTTATTATATAAAACATAAAATATACAAACTATGATAAAAGAGGTGATATCATCACAGAAAGATTGTTTTTCAGAAAAAAGGTATATAAAATGTATGTCATGCACAGAGGACAATTACAAATAGGTAATAAGAACACATAGCCAATGTAGTGCAGCGGGGTTGGTGCAGCATGACTGATAGGCAGGGAACACAGAAAGTTCAGCATAAACGGTGTCTTTATTTTCAGAACTCACACACAGGGGGTGATATCCTCCAGATTCACAAACACAATCCAGAACTCAAAACCTGTTGCCGTGGCAATGACACCACCATGTCTTTTGGGTGCGTCAGCCGCCTGGAAGTCCCTCGTTCTGTGTTAGCTCCACACAGACCTGAGTCGCACAAAGCCACCTGCTCTGCAGCTTGCAATCTCCAACTCTGACACACCCAAGGCAAAACTGGCAGATTTAAATAGAATCATGGCCATAGAGCCACTTCCAAAACCCGGAGTAGAGAGAGGGATTCGGCCCACTACCAAACCTGCAAATCCTTCTAAAAATAAAAGCCATTAACATATTTTCCTAAAAATCTGACTGAGCCACTACTTGGACCCAATCCATTCATTCTTTTATTTTGCCTTGTGACTCACAGACGTCCTGCTGTGACCACAAGGGACTCCAGTGAGTTTAATAGGACTCAGTCCGCATCCTGGGAGACACATATCGACCCTCACATATGATCCCCCTCACTGCCCGACACCAAGATGAATGTTATCTGTAATGTAATCAGATGATCACCCCTGGGAGAAGCCATGGTGAAACACGCATCAGCGTCATATAGGTAATATGCAGCACGGTGTTTGGGTGGTACTCATGATAACTGTGTTAGTTATGTTAGACGTGACACTGCTGTGAAATATGTTTTGACCGGCTCAGTGACCTATATATACAAGCGTTACGCTCACTATACTTATCTTTCCTACTTCTATGCATTTATAGCGTATATTACACATTGGGCTTATTTTAATGTCACGTTAACTATTTTTTTAGTCATTTGTCCTAGCATTACAGACAAACTTAATCTTTGCTATGTACTCTTTGTACCTATTTCTAATTGTTGCACGTACGTGACGGGCATTTTATATAACTTTTTCTGAAAAAAAACTCTTTTTGTGATGATTTCACCGCTTTTATTGTAATTTGTATATTGAATGTTTTGATATAATAAAACTTATTAGTTTATCTATGTGTGGTCATACTTGTAAGTTTAACCCCTTCCTGACATCCGACGTACTATCCCGTCCACGGTACCCGGGCCCGTATGACCGTGGACGGGATAGTACGTCTACCGCGATCAGCGGCGCCCACGTGGTGAGCGCCGCTGATCGTGGCCGGGTGTCAGCTGATTATCACAGCTGACACCCGGCACAATGTGTCAGGGGCGGTCACGGACCGCCCCCGACACGTTAACCCCTTGCACACCGCGATCAAACATGATCGCGGTGTACCGGGAGTTAAAGGGAAGCATCGGCAGGGAGGGGGCTCCCTCCGTGCTTCCCTGAGCCCCCCAGGGCAGCGCAATGTGCAGCGCTGCTGCGGGGGGCTCCTTTCCTCCAGGCCCCCGAATCCAAGATGGCGACGGGGGCCTTCGGGGGCCTGCAGGAAGCTGGCTTCCTCAGTGCCTGCAAAGCGCAGGCATGAGGAAGCCTTCGGCACTGCCTGTGACAGATCGCTGATCTGTCACAGTGATCTGTGATGTGACAGATCAGCGATCTGTCACAGGACAGTGATGTCCCACCTGGGACTATGTAATAAAGTTAAAAAAAAATTAAAAAAAAGTGTAAAAATAATTTTAAAAAAATCGCCAAATAAATTAGTAAAAAAAAAAAAAAATATTCCCCAATAAATTCATTTTTTGAAAATAATAAAAAAACAAACAATAAAAATACACATATTAGGTATCGCCACGTCCGTAACGACCTGCCCTATAAAACTGTCCAATTAGTTAACCCCTTTAGCGAACCCCTTAAAAATAAAAATAAAAAACGAAGCAAAAAATAATGATTTATTATCATACCGCCAAACAAAAAGTGTAATAACGCGCGATCAAAAAGACGCATATAAATATCCATGGTACCACTGAAAATGTCATCTTGTCCCGCAAAAAACGAGCCACCACACAGCATCATCAGCGAAAAAATAAAAAAGTTATAGCTCGCAGAATAAAGCGATGCAAAAATAATTATTTTTTATATAAAATAGTTTTCATTGCATAAAACCGACAAAACATAAAAAAAGACCTAAATGAGGTATCGCTGTAACCGTACTGACCCGAAGAATAAAACCGCTTTATCAATTTTACCGCACGCGGAATGGTGTAAACGCACCCCCCAAAAGAAATTCATGAAACGCTGGTTTTTGTTCATTCTGCGTCCCAAAAATCGGAATAAAAAGCGATCAAAAAATGTCACGTGCCCGAAAATGGTACCGATAAAAACGTCAACTCGTCCCACAAAAAATAAGACCTCACATGACTCGGTGGGTCGAAATACGGAAAAATTATAGCTCTCAATATGTGGTGATCTAAAAACTATATTTACAATAAAAAGCATCTTTTAGCGTGCGACAGCTGCCAAACATAAAAACCGCCATAAATAGTAAATCAAAACCTCCGTTATCATCCCCTTAGTTAGGGAAAAATGATAAAATAAAAAAAATGTATTTATTTCCATTTTTCCATTAGGGTTAGGGTTAGGGCTAGACCTAGGGTTAGGGTTAGGGCTAGGGTTAGGGCTTGGGTTAGGGCTAGGGTTAGGGTTAGGGCTGAGATTAGGGTTAGGGGTGTGTTGGGGTTCGGGTTGGAGTTAGAATTGGGGGTTTCCACTGTTTGGGCACATCAGGGGCTCTCCAAATGCAACATTGCGTCTGATCTCAATTCCAGCCAATTCTGAGTTGAAAAAGTCATATGGTGCTCCTTACCTTCCAAACTCTGCCATGCACCCAAACAGTGTTTTACCCCCACATGTAGGGTATCAGCCTACTCAGGACAAATTGCAAAACAATTTTTGGGGTCCAATTTCTCCTGTTACCCTTAGGAAAATAAAAAATTGGGGGCAAAAGTATCATTTTTGTGGAAAAAAATGATTTTTTTATTTTCACGTCCGAGCGTTATAAACTTCTGTGAAGCACTTGAGGGTTCAAAGTGCTCACCACACATCTAGATAAGTTCCGTGGGGGGGGTCTAGTGTCCAAAATGGGGTCACTTGTGGGGAGTTTCAATAGTTTAGGTACATCAGGGGCTCTCCAAACGCACATGACACCCGCAGACCATTCCATCAAAGTCTGCATTCCAAAACGTCACTGCTTCCCTTCCGAGCCCCGACGTGTGTCCATACAGTAGTTTTCTCCCACATATGGGGTGTCAGCGTACTCATGACAAATTGGACAACAACTTTTGGGGTTCAATTTCTCCTGTTACCCTTGGGAAAATAAAAAATGGGGACTAATTGATCATGTTTGTGGAAAAAATACGATTTTTTTATTTTCATGCCCTGGCATTATAAACTTCTGTGAAGCCCTTGGGGGTTCAAAGTGCTCACCTCACATCTAGATAAGTTCCTTAGGGGGTCTAGTTTTCAAAATGGGGTCATTTGTGGGGGGTTTCCACTGTTTAGGTACATTAGGGGCTCTCCAAAGGCAACATGACACCCGCAGACCATTCCATCAATGTCTGCATTCCAAAACGTCACTACTTCCCTTCCGAGCCCTGACGTGTGTCCATACAGTAGTTTTCTCCCACATATGGGGTGTCAGCGTACTCAGGACAAATTGGACAACAACGTTTGGGGTTCAATTTCTCCTGTTACCCTTGGGAAAATAAAAAAAATTGGGGACTAATTGATCATGCTTGTGGAAAAAATACGATTTTTTTATTTTCATGCCCTGGCATTATAAACTTCTGTGAAGCCCTTGGGGGTTCAAAGTGCTCACCTCACATCTAGATAAGTTCCTTAGGGGGTCTAGTTTTCAAAATGGGGTCATTTGTGGGGGGTTTCCACTGTTTAGGTACATTAGGGGCTCTCCAAAGGCAACATGACACCCGCAGACCATTCCATCAATGTCTGCATTCCAAAACGTCACTACTTCCCTTCCGAGCCCCGACGTGTGTCCATACAGTAGTTTTCTCCCACATATGGGGTATCAGCATACTCAGGACAAATTGGACAACAACTTTTGGGGTCCAATTTCTCCTGTTACCCTTGGGAAAATAAAAAAAATGGTGACTAAAAGATCATGTTTGTGGAAAAAATACGAATTTTTTATTTTCACGCCCGGGCGTTATAAACTTCTGTGAAGCACTGGGGGGTTCAAAGTGCTCACCACACATCTAGATAAGTTCCTTAGGGGGTCTAGTTTACAAAATGGTGTCATTTGTGGGGGGTTTCCACTGTTTAGGTACATCAGGGGTTTTCCAATCGCGACATGGTGTCCGATCTCAATTCCAGCCAAAAACGTCAAATGGCGCTGCTTCCCTTCCGAGCTCTGCCATGCGCCCAAATAGTGGTTTACCCCCACATGTGGGGTATCAGCGTACTCAGGACAAATTGCACAATAACTTTTAGGGTGCTGTTACCCTTGGAAAAATAAGAATTGAGGGTGAAAAGATCATTTTTGTGGAAAAAATATGATTTTTTAATTGTACGGCTTTATGTTATAAACTTCTGTGAAGCCCTTGGGGGTTCAAGGTTCTCACCACACATTTAGATAAGTTCCTCAGGGGGTCTAGTTTCCAAAATGGTGTCATTTGTAGGGGTTTTCCACTGTTTAGTTACATTAGGGGTTTTCCAATCGCGACATGGTGTCCGATCTCAATTCCAGTCAAAAACGTCAAATGGCGCTGCTTCCCTTCCGAGCTCTGCCATGCGCCCAAATAGTGGTTAACCCCCACATGTGGGGTATCAGCGTACTCAGGACAAATTGCACAATAACTTTTAGGGTGCTGTTACCCTTGGAAAAATAAGAATTGAGGGTGAAAAGATCATTTTTGTGGAAAAAATATGATTTTTTAATTGTACGGCTTTGTTATAAACTTCTGTGAAGCCCTTGGGGGTTCAAAGTTCTCACCACACATCTAGATAAGTTCCTTAGGGGGTCTAGTTTCCAAAATGGTGTCATTTGTGGGGGGTTTCCACTGTTTTGGTACATCAGGGGTTTTCCAATCGCAACATGATGTCCGATCTCAATTCCAGCCAAAAACGTCAAATGGCGCTGCTTCCCTTCCGAGCTCTGCCATGTGCCCAAATAGTGGTTTACCCCCACATGTGGGGTATCAGCATACTCAGGACAAATTGCACAATAACTTTTAGGGTCCTGTTACCCTTGGGAAAATAAAAATTGGGGTGAAAAGATCATTTTTGTGGAAAAAATATGATTTTTTAATTGTACCGCTGTACGTTATAAACTTCTGTAAAGCCCTTGTGGGTTCAAAGTTCTCACCACATATCTAGATAAGTTCCTTGGGGGGTCTAGTTTCCAAAATGGGGTCACTTGTAGGGGGTTTCCACTGTTTAGGTACATCAGGGACTCTCCAAATGTGACATGGCGTCCGATCTGAATTCCAGCCAATTTTGCATTGAAAAAGTCAAATGGCGCTCCTTCCATTCTGAGCTCTGCCATGCGCCGAAACAGTCGTTCCCCCCACAAATGAGGTATCAACGTACTCAGGACAAATTGCACAATAACTTTTGCAGTCCAATTTCTCCTGTTACCCTTGGTAAAATAAAAAAAATTGAACCTGAAGTATTTTTTTTGTGAAAAAAAGTTAGATGTTCATTTCTTTTTAAATATTCAAAAAAATTCCTGTGACGCACTTAATGGGTTAATAAACTTCTTGAATGTGGTTTTGAGCACCTTAAGGGGTTCAGTTTTTAGAATGGTGTCACTTTTGGGTATTTTCTATCCTATAGACCCCTCAAAGTGGCTTCAAATGTGATGTGGTCCTAAAAATAAAATGGTGTTGTAAAAATGAGAAATCGCTGGTCAACTTTTAACCCTTATAACTTCCTAACAAAAAAAAATGTTGGTTCCAAAATTGTGCTGATGTAAAGTAAACATGTGGGAAATGTTAGTTATCAAGTTTTTTGTGTGCCGTATCTCTGTGATTTAAGGGCATAAAAATTCAAAGTTGGAAAATTGCGAAATTTTCAAAATTTTTGCCAAATTTCCATTTTTTTCACAAATAAACGCAAGTTATTTGAATGAAATTTTACCACTAACATGAAGTACAATATGTCACGAGAAAACAATGTCAGAATCACCAGGATCCATGGAAGCGTTCCAGAGTTATGACCTCATAAAGGTACAGTGGTCAGAATTGTAAAAATTGGCCCGGTCATGAACGTGCAAACCACCCTTGGGGGTGAAGGGGTTAATAGTTACATGCTGTCTATGACTGGCATCCCCCCTTATGTTCATTTTATTGGCCCCCTGGCGTGCTGACAATCTTGGTAGGTTATATATGAGACTGGATATATGCAAATCTAAACGTACAGAATGAGTGCTTTACTTTCACTAAGTAAATGTTATTTTTTGTAAAGTACAAAGTAGTACATGTTTCCAATACATTACTAATATCAAATCAGTTTCTGTCTTCAACATCTCTCCCTTTAGTCATTCGTTAGGAACCTTTGGTAAATTGCATCCCAAGCATAGTTTAGGGCAGATGGGGGGATTCGCATACAGCCCCTGTGGCTATGGGTATGCACTTCTTCAGATCTGGCTGATGTCAGGACATTTGTATGTCATCTTAAGGCACACTGCATTGTATCACCATGGTAACAAGATAACATACTGTACATTTGAAAATATTACAGCAAATGAATTAGAAACTAAGGTGCAGAATATTAGAGCTGGTGTGAATCAACTTGCACATCCCATTCCATCGGCCACGACTGTGATCTTGGGGAGCTGCATGGGAGCGGGAGAACTGCCTATTAACTAATGGCATCTGCGGCTCTTCTTTTGATTAGCTGGCCTGGTACAACATCACATGCGCATCATATCACAATGATGACGGACTCCAGGTAGGCTAATCAAAAGAGGAGCCATAAGACTTAGAACGTAACTGGAAGTACTCCTGCTCCAGTGCAGCACCACTGACCACTGCCATGGCCGACGGAATGGAGGGAGAATCGTTTCACACAAACTCTACAGTCACATATATATTCAGAAAGGCGCTTCTATCAGTAAGACCGATCATGCCTATAGCATGTATAAAACTATACACCTAGCCTCGGTCTATAGTAGGAGCCCTTGTGGTAAGGGAAAAACTATTTCAGTGCTGAAAACACAGAACTTCTCCATTGCAAGAATGTGAAGTTGTATTATGGTCAGTTAGATGAGGTGACCCTATTCCCTAAGTGGGCAACTAATTTGCCAAAGGCGCCACACAAGAGATTGCGACTGTTGCGGAGGGCCAAAGCAATAGGCAGAACTTAAATCTTACTATTGTTTGACGTTAATCTGTATCACTTAATATTGAGCAGAATTAAGTATGTTGGCTCACTGCCTCTGCTAATATGTGTTATATCCTGCATTCTTATCAGTAGCAGATAATCAACACTATATAATTCACTGCTTTTTTTTTTATAAAGTTTATAAAAAACAGTAAATCATACTGCGATTGTACTTTGATCACTGCTCCCAACACATTATGAAGCCCCCGCAGTCTCCATACGCACTATGATGTCTCCACATAGCCCCTCAAACATTCGATGTCGCAATAAATTTTTCCACGCAGTATGATGTCTCCACAAAGCCTCTCACACAATATGATGTCCCCTCATAAAGTCACCAAAGAGCCCCCCACGCAGTAAATCATACTGCCCATTTACCTTGATCAATAGCTCCCAGCACAAAATGATGCCCCCACAGTCCCCACACACAGTATGATATCTCCACATAGCAACAGTATGATGCCACAATAAATTCTTCCACGCAGTATGATGTTTCCACAACACCTCCCATACAATATGATGTCCCCTCATAAAGTCACCATAAAACCCACCATGCAGTATAATGTCCCCACATGGTTTCTTGCCCCGAATTATGCCCCACATGACCCCTTTGCACACAAAGCCCCCACACAATATGATATCCCTATAAAGCACCCCACAAAGTACGACGTCACCACACAACCTTTCAAACAATATGATGTCCCCTCATATAGTCATCATATAGCCTCCATGCAGTGTAATTTCCCAACACAGCCACCTTGCACAGTTTTAAATCCCTACATGGCCCCTTTGCACAATATCATGTCCCCACAGAGCCCTCTGCACAGTATTACCTTCCTACATGGCTCCCTTGCCCAGTATTATGTCCTCACAGTTTTCCACAACGTACTGTCAATTTTAAAATAATAATATGCTACTCACCTAACCCTGTTTCCCCTCTGCTCCGATCTGCGCTGTGTACTGAGGCACAGCTCTTATGATGTAGTGACATCATTATTCCTGCTGCGCTCTCAGATGCATAGGCTCAACGATGGAGCATAGAGCTGTTAGATCCCTGTTCCATCTTTTTCACCAGCATCTGCATGCCAGCAATACTGGAGAAATTGAGACGTCGGGTGGAGGGTGGCTGTGTAGTGTGAGACACAGAACATCAGCAGAACAGCCAAACGGCTGCAGGTAGCCCACAGGCCACACTTTGCTCAGGTCTGCCTTAACCAATAGGCTTGATGTGTTCCTTGAATCTAATATATAGTTTTTCCTATATAGGAATGTCTATAGGGGCAGAATAACATATAAACAAAACAGTCCAAGTGATAAATCTTTCTCAACATGAACTACTCCTACTATTACTAGCTGGTTAGATGTCACATTGTATTTATAATGCCCCAAATTATTGCACTTACAGTTACACTAAGGAATGCTTATATCTAACCACATACTGTAGGTATACTATTATTACTATTATACAACCTGCTTCTTACTAGTACAGCTTTAATGATATGATTTCTTTGGAAGATATGATTAGTTCACATTGTGATTACATATTTGCTTTAAATCAAGATGACTTTCAACCAGGTTGCAATTATTTAAGAATGCAGGACTAATCAATGTATTAATTGGGCTTTGCTTAAAAGAAAATAAAAATGCTTAGCATTTTTTTGTGCTTATTAGATCCACGGCTATTTTAAAGGCAAAATCCAATTCTCTTTCAGATTAGCCACATTGAAAAAGTCTATTTATAATTCACCAACTTTCAGTAGAAAATTCCTGTCGATATTTACTTTACAGCCAGCTCACCTGAAAAAGTGCATAGCCAAGCGAAACAGCTATTTCCCCACGTGTTGCCTGCACCTAGTCTCATCTATCCTGCACTAAGTTTGGAATACAATAAAGCTGACAATTAAAATATTGTAAATACTCCTTTTTTTTGGTCACGTGGATTGTTTTACTGGACTCTTGTGTATGGACCTGATCACCACTGCGGAAGGCAGTTATATAGCTAACAGTCATGCATCACAGAACCCAAGTCGCTTATGTGCAGTGCCAGCCCAGTTGTTCTTTTTTGATGGATCTTTATCGGCTACTTTCAGAAGATACTACTTCGTCATGGTGACGTGTCTGACAGACAGTTTTGCAACTTGTTAGTGTGCAAAAATATTATAATTTTTAATATATACTAAATTTCTCTTTTTTTCTGAAACCTGAGTACTATATAAATATATATATATATATATATATATGCTCAATATGAGAGAAAACGGACGGCACCGCTGTTACCGTACCTTCACTGGTGGTATGAGGCTGGCAGGAGGAATACACCAAGACTCCCGGGTGCTTGACCTCGTAGTGATCAACTCTTGAATTCCATGAAGAAAAAGGTCGCACTCATCAGGATAATTTTATTGCAGCTTTATTGACACATATATTACATGTCAAGTCGGGATCGTGACAAAAAGAGTGCGAATTAGCTGACAACGGCCGTTTCGCGCTACCTGAGCGCTTCTACGGGTCAGCTAATTCACACTCTTTTTGTCACGATCCCGACTTGACATGTAATATATGTGTCAATAAAGCTGCAATAAAATTATCCCGATGAGTGCGACCTTTTTCTTCATGGAATATATATATATTTATATATCATTTAAAGGAGTATTCAGGTTTCACAAAAAAAGAGAAATCTATATATATAAATACTTTTTGCAAATGGCCTAAGCCGCTGAACTCAGTTATAATCTACAACCCTGTAGATGTGACGCCACCATTGCAACCTATACACAGTCACCAGAGGAGCGGCTGAGACACGGCACTGTACCCGGGGAGGGTAAGTACCAGCTGATTTTGTTATTTTTATTATAACAAGCAAGAATTTTTTTTAAAAATTGAAAGGGAAAACCTCCTTAAAGAACGGTGATGGAAAACAGCTCTTTTGTATCATGCTAAAAAGAAATCCCTGTATATCCCTGTCCTTCATTATCTCTTGCTTGTGAAATCTACATGTTCAGTATTCTCGCCTTGCAAGTAGAAAGTAACTGGTGGTTATATATAGACAATTCCATGGGGAAGTAAATATCAATGATCCCATGAAGTAGAAACCTTTGAAACAAGTCATTGTACAAAATAACTACATGAACAAAATAAATTGGAATTTTGTCTTACAGGTTATAGCTGATTTACTGTTGCTATTTGTTTGTCAATAAATGTAATCCGTGTGCAGCATATCCAGAATTATAGCCAAGCAGTATGCCGACTTACGCATGCAATTATGTGTGCTAACAGGTTACTTCAGCCAACAGATCATTATAGTAATGTATAATGACAATATCACGTAGATAGTAACTCCTGAACCAGAGTCTGCCATTATAGTCTTTCTAACTTCTAAAAAATCTATTTTATCTGTAGGATTTGCTAATCTGCAGGTGGTGGCTAAGCCCCCTGGATCTCCCTGTTCTGTGTATTGCTATACATTAGAGGCGATGGTGGTGATGGATCATGTACATGCACCTGAGTATTGATTCATATAGATATATTATTGATTTTTTACATTTGTCTATGTGAGAAAGCAAAGGATTAGACTTCTCTAGCAAACAAAGAGAGCTCTGCTGAAAGATGCCGAGAATATTGTACATGCACTTCATTTCTTTCAAGAATAAAGACCATTTTATAACCTCTGTACATTTTACTGCAATCATATTGCACATCCACAGAGATAATATGATGTGTTTTATATGACTGTTATGTGTGAAAAGGAATATTTATTTCACAAGTAGATTCTAAACGGTGCCCATGGTGCATAACATGGCATTCCCAAGGTCACATAGTCACTTAGTCACTGCCATGGAAATTGCCATGTCTTTAAATGATATGGCCTCTTTTAAACAGTACTCTCCAGTATCTTGAGCCATTTCCACTGCTGTGCCTTTTAACATCCCATTCTTCTATCACTTGGCTCTCTGATGATTAGAGACCCCCTAGGTAACCCACCCCCAACATTCATTAAGATCCCAGGCTATGGACTGCCAAGATCTGTGTGCAAGGTGCTGCATAAAGGAGCTGTCCACTGCTCCAGTGCTGAATCTGATCTCCTGGCCACCACCAATGCTGCTGAGCCTCCACTGCAAGCCCTTTACTTCTGCCATCTAGACAACCACACCTCCATCCCCTCCAGCAGCCGGGGGGTTAAAGGATCATTTCTGATCCTCTGCTCTAAGTGAAGTGTTTTTAAAAGAATTCTTAACCCATCGTAAACCAAAGGACAGCAACCTTTTTTTTCTCTTCTTCTGCTACATCAATCAATTACCAGACAAACCCTAAATACTGTAATCACCAATGGCCTAGTTACTACATTGGGTGCTTTGCCCAGCACGAAGCACTGGCATTATGCCTACAGGATTATGTCAATGAATCTTGGTTAATTTAAGAGATCGGCTTCCAAGATGTGACATCTGTTCTCACAATAACACATGGGGGGATGCTGGTTGCCTCTGACTATGGGGGGTGTAGTTTGCCATTCACTGTATCAAGCTATATGTCAATTTCGGTGCAGCCTGGATGCAACAGTATAGCAATACTAAGTGTTCCTGACAGCAAGGCATTGGTGAGAAGTCCCCAGAATGGTTACAGGTATATATCTACATAAAACTTCTATTTGACTTATCAGTAAGTCTCTCAGGCCCCTGGATGCACAGAAAGCGTTACATTATAGCCACCCCCCCGGCATCATATGGACGTCATAAAATACTGTTGCATCCAGTATCCGATATGTAGTGACAGCAATAGCTGGTGCCATCCATACCCCAAGTGCTCACATAGGCATAAAATCCCACTGCCTGCAATCTAGAATTGATCACTACTGCATTGTATCAGATAAAGCCGAAGACATTGTAACAGATGTTCCCTGTGATGTCTGAATCCCAGGAACTAATGTCACTTTAATAACCTGCTGCTTGATTCCTTTGTAGACATTAATCTTACAACGTAAGAGCGGATCACGTCTAATGGAGACAGCTCATCATGGAAGGATTGATGTGAAGTCCCATCAACAGGAAGATGAATGAAAAATCTTACCTTTCTCATAAAATGCAAGCTCTCCAAATAGTGATTAAGCCACTCCGGTGTGTGAGCTGCTGCCCTTCTATGTAGCAGCCTCAGCTCTGTATCCAGCATAGGCTGATCCTCCCCCAGCAGACTCTGCTACTGGGGGGACCAATAGCTCCAGCAGTATGGGATGAATCACATAGCTGCTGTGGCCAATCATGGCCCAGAAGAGTCCTGGCAAGGGAGATACTGAGCTCCCACACTGTTACATTTGGGAGCAGAGGCTTTGTCGCCCCCTTTGTTTGGACTAGATTGCAAGATGCAGTGGTTTGGCAGAGCCGGTTGCATCTGCTGATAGTAGCAGTCATGATGCCAGTGATAATGCCACTCTAGGAGAGACATATTGTGCTATTAAGAGCAATACTTCTGCACTAAGTGTGAATGACTTGTTGAATGCAGAGCAGGTCATGGAGCTGACAATTTTTCAATGAACTTCTTCTCAGTGATGATCCTCAGTAATGATAATATTATAGTAACGCTTGCCAAATCCTTTAGATAAAAAAAATATATCACATAAATTATAAAGTTATAAAGTCTTACTAATACCTATGGGGGAAAACAAAAGCTGCAAACAGGTACGTTGCACACCCTCTCAAAACGTGGCAAAACTTAAATAATATACACTCAAGAAACCATAAATAGGTTTAAAACTTTGAGCTAGTATGACAGGTAGGGCCCACAACAAGTGTGCTAAAGTGCAAAAAACTTTATGCATACATCAACAGCACATTAGGTATGTATGTAAATGAACACCAATAAAAACACACTATAAACAAAAAAAAGGCTGTATATGTGGACTGTACACTGAATAGTAAGCTATGGGGTAGGTGACAAACCAGTCTGCAAATAGATGATTTAAAAAAATTTGAAGTATGCAGATCAGCCTAATTTGCCCTTTCTGCCATTATAGCATATGTGTAAATTTGTATCCTATTATGCATTAACAAAGAGTGAAAAACACTATATACTAATGAAGAAGGAAATTACTCTATTCACCACCATGCAGTTCAGCAAAGCTCTTAATGGAATTCACTTGAAAGAAGAGGCGCACTCGGCAGGTGTACAGAGGTCCTTGGAGAAATAGAGAAGCAAGTAGTTCTGCAATCTAGCGAACAGGCAGCCCTGGCTTATGACATGATTGAATGCAAAAAAAAGTAATGTGGCCACAAGTATAGCAGCGTGTGATGTCACAGTCCACGTAGCATCGAAGCCTGTGTGATCCATCAGTCCTAGTTCTTACGAGTTTTGGAAAATTTGGTTTCCTTCGTCAGTATGGGAAGAGCATACTTGCGCAAAGGCATATACCTATTTTTGGTTTCTTGAGTGAACCTGACCTCTTAGTAGCCCCCAAACTGTTTTATGGCTCCAACACTGTATGATGGTCCCCACGCTGTAATCCCCACACTGTATCATGGTCCCCTCACTGTATGATGGCCCCTTAAATAGCCTCCACACAGTATAAAGCACCCATAGTCCTCCATATAGAACACTGCACTGCTCATAGGCCTCTATAGAGTATAATGCACCTCCTATAGTCCTTCATATATTATAATGCACTCCCTATAGGCCTCTATATAGTATAATATACTCCTCATAGGCCACCATACAGTATAACGCACTCCCAACAGGCCTCCGTATAGCATAATGCACCCCCCATAGGCCCCTATATAGTATAATGCACTCCCCATAGGCCTTTATATAGTATAATGCACTCCCTATAGGCCTCTATATAGTATAATGCACCCCTAAGGCCTCTATATAGTACAATGCACTTCCCATATGCCTCCATATAGTGTAATTCACTTTCCATATGCCACTCCACATAGTATTCTATATAGTATAATGCATTCCCCAATAGCCTCTATAGTATAATGCACTCCCCATAGGCCTCTATATAGTATAATGTACTACCCATCGGCCTATATATCGTATACAGTGCCTTGCGAAAGTATTCGGCCCCCTGGAACTTTTCAACCTTTTCCCACATATAAAACCTCAAAGTTCATAGTGTGCCTTTAAGTATTGGGCAACTTCCAAGTTCAAAACATCATTAAAAAAAAGGAAAAGTAAGTCTTTATGCCATAAAATCACCAAATTTATTGATACATCATTAAAATTTGTACAGCAAATCTAATAAAATGGGGACAGTAAAATGCAAAAAATAACGGTCATTCAAAGTAGAGAAAGCAGAAAATACATAATAAAAAGTATTTTTAACAAAAGGAAAAAATTCCCCTGAAAAGGTAGTTACCAGGTAATTAAATGGTTAGGGATATATAGAGTGCTGCAAAATGCATTTGGGACTGAAAAAACAGCCTCCTGGTGACCAGAAAAAAGGTAATATGCCTAGATTAAAAAAGGGATATAATTAATCATAATTAAAAATCAAAACCACTTCTGTGTTTTATATATATAGAAAAACCAGCTAATTCTCGTGCTTCAGTATAATTAATAAGCTGTGCATCCATTGAAGAGTTAATCAAAGTGCAGACATTGTAGCTGTAATGGCAATGTACTGTAACATTGACGATGCATAAAAGTGCAATATAATGAGCCGTGAGTAGGAAGTGATAAATTGCTGGAAAATAGAGTACTGTATCTTTAAATGACCTTGGCACCCCGATGCGCGTTTCGCGTTTAGCTTTTTCCTGAGGGAATTTTTTCCTTTTGTTATAAATGCTTTTTATTATGTATTTTCTGCTTTCTGTACTGTGAATGACTGTTATTTTTTGCATTTTGCTGTCCCCATTTTATTAAATTTGCTGTACAAATTTTAATGATGTATCAATAAATTTGGTGATTTTATGGCATAAAGACTTCCTTTTCCTTTTTTTTATGACTTTTCCTACATATCATGCTTCAAACATAAAGATACCAAATGTAAATTTTTGGTGAAGAATCAACAACAAGTGGAACACAATTGTGAAGTTGAACTAAATTTATTGGTTATTTTATATTTTTGTGGAAATGCGAAAACTGAAAAGTGGGGCATGCAATATTATTTGGCCCCTTTACTTTCAGTATAGCAGACTCACTCCAGAAGTTCATTGTGGATCTCTGAATGATCCAATGTTGTCTTAAATGACTAATGATGATAAATATAATCCACCTGTGTGTAATCAAGTCTCCGTATAAATGCACCTGCTCTGTGATAGTCTCAGGGTTCTGTTTGAAGCACAGAGAGCATCATGGAGACCAAGGAACACAACAGGCAGGTCCGTGATACTGTTGTGGAGAAGTTTAAAGCTGGATTTGGATACGAAATGATTTCCAAAACTTTAAACATCCCAAGAAGCACTGTGCAAGCCATCAAATTGAAATGGAAGGAGTATCATAACACTGCAAATCTACCAAGACCCGGCCGTCCCTCGAAACTTTCATCTCAAACAAGGAGAAGACTGATCAGAGATGCAGCCAAGAGGCCCATGACCACTCTGGATGAACTGCAGAGATCTACAGCTGAGGTGGGACAGTCTGTCCATAGGACAACAATCAGTCATACACTGCACAAATCTGGCCTTTATGGAAGAGTGGCAAGAAGAAAGCCTTTTCTCAAAAATATCCATGAAAAGTGTTGTTTAAAGTTTGCAACAAGCCACCTGGGAGACATACCAAACATGTAGAAGAAGATGCTCTGGTCAGATGAAACCAAAATCAAACTTTTTGGCAACAATGCCAAACGATATGTTTGGTGTAAAGGCAACACAACTCATCACCCGGAACACACCATCCCCACTGTCAAACATGGTGGTGGCAGCATCATGGCTTGGGCCTGATTTTCTTCAGCAGGGACAGGGAAGATGGTTAAAATTGATGGGAAGATGGATGGAGCCAAATACAGGACCATTCTTGAAGAATACCTGTTGGAGTCTGCAAAAGACCTGAGACTGGGACAGAGATTTGTCGTCCAACAAGACAATGATCCCAAACATAAAGCAAAATCTACAATAGAATGGCTTACAAAATAAATGTATCCAGGTGTTAGAATGGCAAAGTCAAAGTCCAGACCTGAATCTAATCGAGAATCTGTGGAAAGAGCTGAAAACCGCTGTTCACAAAAGATCTCCATCAAACCTCACTGAGCACAACCTGTTTGCCAAGGAAGAATGAGCAAGAATTTCAGTCTCTCGACATACAAAACTGATAGAGACATACCCCAAGCGACTTGCAGCTGTAATCACAGCAAAAGGTGGCGCAACAAAGTATTAAGTTAAAGGGGCCGAAAAATATTGCACGCCCCACTTTTCAGTTTTTGAATTTCCACAAAAATTTAAAATAACCAATACATTTTGTTCAACTTCACAATTGTGTTCCACTTGTTGTTGATTCTTCACCAAAAATTTACATTTGGTATCTTTATGTTTGAAGCATGATATGTGGGAAAAGGTTGAAAAGTTCCAGGGAGCTGAATACTTTCGCAAGGCACTGTTATTCACTCCACATAGTCTTCTATCTAATATAATGCAAAAAAACAGGAGCCGCTTTTGCAATCCTAGCTGGGTTAATGATGTGCTGTGATTTTTCCTTGGAATCCATCACATCAAAGGATCGAGACAAGGCATCCACTATGACATTCCATTACACAGGATGGAAGTACAATTAAAAGTTGAAACGGGCAAAGAAGAGTGCCGTACACAGTATGTTGCTTGTTGAGGATTTAACCGTTGGATGGACTGCAGAAAGGTAAAATTCTTATGACCCATGTATATTATTATTGGAGAGCTGGAACCTTCCAGTAGATGTCACCATTCCTCAAGCTCCATCTTAGTGTCCAGTAGTTCAAGATCCCCAATTTGTTTAATTTCACTCTGCCGATGAAAACAACCTAGAGCAAAAACCATAGGTGACAGAATTCCCCAAGGAAGTCCTTTGCAGAAGGACTGCCTCTACACCAATAGAGGAGACATCCACCTCCAGGAGAGACTGTTTGTTAGGATTGGGGTAGTACAGCACTGAAGCTCTTGAGATGGCCTCTTTCAAGTGCTGGAAGGTCCACAGAGACCAGAGCTTGGCTTTAGCCCCCTTCTTGGTTAAAGCGGAGATAGACACTATGAGGAATGAGAAGTGAGGAATAAATTGCCTGTAGAAGCTGGAGAAACCCATGAACTGCTGGATGGCCCACAAGCTTTTACAGTGATGCCAGGAGAGATCATCAGATGCCTTATCAGGATCTATTTCCAGGCCCTGGCTAGAAGCAATGTAATTGAGGAATGGCAAGGAGGATCTTTCAAAGATGCATTTTGACAACTTGGTAAACAAATTGTTCTCCTGTAGATGCTGCAGAACCTGACAGACATGTCTTTTATGGGCAGGTAAATCAGGGGATACAATCAGGATGTCATCCAAATACATGACAGTGACAGTTCAGTGCCAACAGCTGTCTGTGACAGCTGAGAGGCACAGGAAGAGGTGCAGGGGCCCATGCCGTCAGTCCCGCACCCAGTTCGCTGTGATCGGTCAGGCAATCTGACTGACCGATAATAGAACGATTGCGCAGGAGATGCTGAAATATCAGCACTGCCTGCCTGACCAGTGCAGCAGCTCAGCTCTGCCAGTGGCCAAGTGTCTGCACTAACAGCCAGGAGCGGTGTCCGCGCCTCCTTTGGCTGTCAACCCCCTAACTGCTGTGATCGAGTGCGATCGCAGTGTTCAGGAGGGAGGCAGAAGGACGGGAGCTTCCGCTGCCTTAAGATCGGTGTCCCTGCGACATCATCACGGGGCCCGATCGTTGACATGGTGACCTGGGGTCATCATGACGACCCCTGGGTCATCAAGCAACAGAAAGCGTCTGAGACCATGCTCACAGCATGGTGTCAGATGCTTTCAGTATAGGCATAATGCAGTGCTATGCTAGTGCATTGCAATGCATTATACCTTCAATCAGTGAGAAAAGTGAAACTCCCATACAGGGACTAGATAAAAAAAGAAAACATTTTTTTTAAAATACATAAAAAATGCAAAATAATAATAATAATAATAATTATTATTAAATCCACCATTATTACACATTTTTATGTAAAAAAAAAAAGACATATTTGGTATCAGCACGTCTGGAACAATCAGACCTATAAAAGTGTCCTACTAGTTAACCTCTTCAGTGAGCACCGTAACAAAAAAAACACACAAAAAAGTAGCAAATTATACTTTACCATCAAACCTCTTGGTAAAAAAGTGGAATAAAATGTGATCAAAAAGACGAATGTAAATAAAAATAGCATCACTGAAAACACCATCTTGTCACGCAAAAAACAATTACCATACAGCTCCATTAGCGGAAAAATAAACAAGTTATAGGTCTCAGAATAAAGTGATGCAAAAATAATTAATTTTTCTGTAAAAGCTTTTATTGTGTAAAAGCATAAAAAATACTATATAAATGTGGCATTTGCTGTAGTCGTACTGACCCGAAGAATAAAACTGCCTCATCAGTTTTACCACACACAGAATGAAGAAAAAAAATTCCTGAATTGCTGGTTTTTGTTCATTCTGCCTCCACAAAAGCTGGAATAGAAAGCAATCAAAAACGTCATGTGCCCGAAAATGGTACCAATAAAAAAGGATATAAATCTGGTATCGCTGTAATCGCACCGACCTGAAGAATAAAGTCACCTAATCACTTATACCGCAGGAGAAATGGTGTAAAAAATAAATAAAATCAATTTTTCACCTGCTGTGGATTTGTTCATTCTGCCTCCCAAAGATCACAGTAAGGCACATTTATTCTGGGCTCTACGCTGAGCACTTGCATCGGGGTTTCCATGTAAATTTCTGAAATACGTGATTCATACAGAACCACAGGCGGAAGATTCCATATAATGAGGCAGATGGAGGCACTGTGAACGCCATAGGACCTGTGATCCGGCAGTGTCCGTCTTTTTCGGCATGCATAAAAGTGCAGTCCACCATAGTTTTGTGCACCTCTGAAAGGAAGGACAACACTAAAGTCCAGAGTAACTCTGCTGCCTCATTATAGTGAATGGATCCCTCAGGGGTTTCATCTGTCATGTAGCTCTGAGATTTGGATAGAAACCCCATACTCAGCACAGAGCGCCAGATAAATGTGATCACAAACATTATGAAAAATGTACCCAATAAAAGCTCAATTGGCCAATTTATGAGCTAAGCATTCTCAGTTTTTCATATTTCTAGTGCAGTAATGCAATTCAATTTTCATATTTCATGTTTGCATGCTATAGCGCTACAGTGTGCTGCTTTATTTGTTTGGTTATGTTTGAGATGGCTACTCTAAGTAAGCACGTGTTCATACCTAATTTCTGTTTGGATATGAAGGTCAGTCTTGATACCTGTGCTGAGATAATCTTATAAATGTGTCCCTGCTGTATACTGTGCAATAGCTGCGTCTGACCATACAAGAACATGGTATGATAATACCACATGAGTTGCGAGATTTTGCATTTTGGCCAAAATATCGACCAATACCTCATGCATTATATACATCTTTTTTGTACATTTTTTATGCAGGGTGCAGGTTGGGTCCCTGTATAAAAATAATCTGTAATCTGTACACAAACTGCAATTGTTCACAACCTTAGAATCATAGAATCGTAGAGTTGGAATGGACTTCCTGGGCCACCTGGTCCAACCCCCTGATCAAAGCAGGATTCGCTAAATCATCCCAGACAGATGTCTGTCCAGCCTCTGTTTGAAGACTTCCATTGAAGGAGAATTCACCACTTCTCGTGGCATCCTGTTCCACTCATTGATCACTCTAACTGTTAAAAAGTTTTTTCTAATATCTAATCTGTGTCTCCTCCCATTCAGTTTCACCCATTGCATCTAGTCTTTGCTTGTGCAAATGAGAATAAAGAAGATTCTTCTACAATGTGACAGCCCTTGAGATATTTGTAGACAGCTATTAAGTCTCCTCTCAGTCTTCTCTTTTGCAAGCAAAACATTCCCAAATCTTGCAACCTTTCCTCATAAGACAGGGTTTGCAGACCGGTCACCATTCTGGTTGCTCTTTTCTGAACTTGCTCCAGTTTGTTGATGTCTTTTTTAAAATGTGGCGCCCAAAACTGGACACAGTATTCCAGATGAGGTCTGACCAAAGAGGAGTAGAGGGCAGTAATGACTTCACGTGATCTAGACTGTATGCTTCTGTTAATACATCCTAGAATTGCATTTGATTTTCTTGCTGCTGCATCACACTGTTGACTCATATTCAGTCTGTGATCTATTAGTATACCCAAGTCTTTTTCACATGTGCTGTTGCTTAGCCCTATTCCTCCCATTCTGTATATGCTTTTTTCATTTTTATTGCCCAGATGTAGTACTTTGCATTTTTCCCTGTTAAAAACCATTCTGTTAGTTGCTGCCCACTGCTCCAGTTTATTTATATCTTTTTGAATCTTCTCTCTCTCTTCTTTAGTATTAGCTATCCTTCCTAGCTTTGGGTCATCAGCAAATTTAATCAGTTTACCCTCAATTCCTTCATCTAAATCGTTGATAAAGATGTTGAACAATACAGGGCCCAGGACAGAGCCCTGTGGTACCCCACTTGAGACATTCTTCCAACTGGATGTGCAGCCATTTACGATCACTCTTTGGGTCCAATCACTAAGCCAGTTATGAATCCACCTAACAGTTGCCTTGTCCATTCCATACCTAGTCATTTTTTCAATAAGGATTGTGTGAGATAATTTGTCAAATGCTTTGCTGAAGTCAAGATATACTATATCTACAGCATTTCCCTGATCCACCCAATCCGTGATTCCGTCATAGAAGGAAATTAAGTTAGTCTGACATGACTTATTAGTTACAAGCCCATGCTGACTCTGTTTAATCACTTCATTCTTATCCAGGTACTGACATACATGTTGTTTAATAATTTGTTCAAAGATCTTTCCTGGTATAGAAGTCAGACTCACCGGCCTATAGTTGCCTGGGTCCACCTTCTTCTCCTTTTTGAAGATAGGAACAACATTTGCTCTTCTCCAGTCTTCTGGGACTTCTCCTGTTCTCCAAGAATTTTCAAAGATTATGGAGAGGGGTTCAAAAATTTCTTCTGCTATCTCCTTCAGTACTCTGGGGTGTAATTCATCTGGACCTGGAGACTTGAATTCATTTAGGTTAGCTAAGTGTGTCCTCACTATCTTTCTCTTTATAGATATCCTGGATTCTTCTATTCCCTTAATAGGACAGTGAAGAACAGTTGATGTTACATTTCCTTTATGAAAGAAAACAGATGCAAAATAGGAATTTAAAAGTTCGGCCTTCTCAACATCCTGTCTTACCTTTTCATCATTTTCATCCTGTAAAAATCCTATAGCATCTTTGACTTTTCTTTTACTTTTGACATATCCCCAAAATCCTTTATTATTGCTTTTGACATCTCTTGCAAGCCTCAATTCATTGTCAGCTTTAGATAATCTTATTTGTGCCCTACAGGTTCTGCAGACAGCATTATATTCTTCTTTAGATATGCCTCCCTCTTTCCATTTTATAAACATTTCTTTCTTCCTTTTTAGCATGTGCTTAAGTTCTGTGTTCATCCATCCAGGTTTCCTTAAATGCTTCCTATTCTTCCCTCTTTTCGGAATTGTTAACAATTGTGCTTTGAAAATTTCATTTTTCAAGATTTCCCATCCTTCCTGGACATTTTTGTCTTTAAGGATATCCAGCCATTGGATCCCTCTGATTCTCTTTCCGAATCCCTCAAAATCTGCCTTTCTGAAATCTAACCTTGACGTCTCAGTCTTCACAGGTCTTCCTCCTCTATAGTTATCCAAAATTCTAAAATAGCATGGTCGCTAGCTCCTAGGGTCCCAGCCACTTTTACCTCCTCAACCATTTCTTCCCTGTTTATAAGAATTAGATCCAAGGTAGCAGATCCCCTTGTTTTCTCCCCTACCTTTTGGAAGATAAAGTTGTCAGCAAGAGATGATAAGAATTTCTTGACCTGTTAGTTTTGCCTGAAAGAGATTCCCAGCAAATGTCTGGATAGTAGAAATCTCCCATGACAACTATGTCATATTTTTTGGAGAACTTGGCTATTTGATGCATAAAGAGTTCATCCATAACTTCAGCTTGCACAGGCGGCCTGTAGTAAATGCCTACAATGGTGTCCTTTCCATTGTTCTGTCCTTGTATTCTTACCCAAACAGTTTCCACAGAACTCCCGGTCTCTGAAGCTTCAATCTCTGTGCAGATATACGCGTTTCTAACATACAATGCGACACCTCCTCCTCGTTTGTCAAGTCTGTTTCTAGCAAATAAGTTGAATCCTTCTAGCCTTGTATTCCAACCATGTGTATTGTCCCACCAAGTTTCAGTGATTCCAATGACATCATATTCCTTTTCCTGCATTAGTAGTTCCAATTCTCCTTGTTTGTTGCCCATTCTTTGTGCATTAGTATAGAAACATTTTAGTTTGTGATTGGTTTCTCTTTCTTGAGAGTCTTGTTTACACAAGACAATGAGCTGATGAGAACAATGGTCTTTTGTGCAGCACATAAGATCATTTCACCTGATGAACAAGTGTTTTCCTCATTCATCAGGTGATCAAGATTATCGTGAAACAAGAAGGATTAAGAGAGCTCGTTCATAATAATCTTCCAGTGTGTCTGCACTTTAGGAGCTGAAATGGAGATTTATCAACTTCCGGTTCACAGTGAACCGCTGTGCTGTTCTTGCTCAATTCACTACGTACATCTGAGCACTGTTGGGCCAGAAAACAGCTCATCTTTAGGGGAGTCGGCGTCAGACTCCCATCCATTTGATATTGATGATTGATGACCTACGCTAAAGAGAGGACAGCTCTATTTTGGGGTACAGTGTGTAATGGAGAAATTACTGATATACTATGCACAACAATAAAATATATTTAGAACTACCAGCAGCCCTTTCTCACTTGCATGTGTAAGCATTTCTTTTAACTGTATTAGTTATCTACTTATTTTTCCTTTATCTTTATTTTTTCCATATTTTGTTTAACATTTTAGGGATTTGGAATCAATTACTTGTGGTCTTCAGTTACAATGGTCTTCTTGTACAATAGGTATGCAGGAATGAATCTGTAACCTCTGTCAGAGGCCATAGGCTCCAAAAGGCTACCTCAGACAGACTTGGTGCTAGCCACCCCATTTGGCGGATTGTAGTGGAACCCCAGTCTTCACTGTTTAACCCCTGTACAGGCATCTGGTCTTACAGCGGACTGGACTCACTGGATTACTTCCTCAGAAGAGCTGCTGGCCAGAGGAGTGAACCAGAGGCGAGAGCAGTTATAGTAGTCAGGTCAAAGCCAGGAGGGCAGTCAAGGCACAAAATCAGAAGACAAGAAAGGGTCAGAAAACAGGCCTCAGTCAGAAAAGGAATTCAATAAGCAAAGCAAGGAGCAGACAGCACAAGACAGAACCATAGAAGAACTTTAACTGACAGGGAGAGTAAGAGGTTTATGGGCTTAAATTGGTAACAACTAGAGTTGAGCGAAACGGGTCGAAAAATTTCAAAAGTCGCCGACTTTTGGCAAAGTCGGGTTTCATGAAACGAAACCCGACCCTAGGATGAGGTCGGCCACGAGGTCGGCGACTTACGCGCCAAAGTCGCGTTTCAAAAGTTTGTTTTGCGCTCTTTTTCAGCCAATCAGGATCCACGGACACTGTGGGCAACGTGATGACATAGGCAGGGGTAACCACCATCTTTCAGAAGGGCATGCAAGTGATTGGCTTGCTTTGGTGGGCGTCACAGGGGGTATAAAAGGGCATGCACGCCGACCGCCATCTTACTTCTGCCGATCTCAGTATAGGGAGAGGTTGCTGCTGATTCTGTAGGGAGAGCGTTAGGCAGGGAAGAAGACAAAAAAACTGCTTCTGCTGCTAGCGATTTGGCCTGCACAACACACCAGTCACTGTGTGTGCAGTGCAAGGGGAGGCTATATAGTGGTGTATCAGTGGTGTTGGTTGTTGGGCTGCCTTCTAAGGCTTCCTGACTTTCCTGCATTGCTGTTTACCCACTGCTCCGCAAACTGCTTTTTTAAAAGCAATCCCAATTTTTTTTTTTTGTCCTGCTGAGAAGAAAAAAAAACTGCTTCTGCTGCTAGCAATTTGGCCTGCACAACACACCAGTCACTGTGTGTGCAGTGCAAGGGGAGGCTATATTGTGGTGTATCAGTGGTGTTGGTTGTTGGGCTGCCTTTTAAGGCTTCCTGACAGGCTGGCATTGCTGTCTACCCACTGCTCTGCAAACTGCTTTTTTAAAAGCAATCCAATCTCCCTTATCCTCTAGTCACTTTTGTCACAGCTGTGCCATCGAGCCTGTCACATAGCGCTCAGATATTCATTGGGCCTCACACAATCCAAAAGTGTCCAGTGTCCAAAAGTGTGTGCAGAGATTCAAAATCTCCCTTATCCTCTAGTCACTTTGGTCACAGCTGTGCCATCGAGCCTGTCACATAGCGCTCAGATATTCATTGGGCCTCACACAATCCAAAAGTGTCCAGTGTCCAAAAGTGTGTGCAGAGATTCAAAATCTCCCTTATCCTCTAGTCACTTTGGTCACAGCTGTGCCATCGAGTCTGTCACATAGCGCTCAGATATTCATTGGGCCTCACACAATCCAAAAGTGTCCAGTGTCCAAAAGTGTGTGCAGAGATTCAAAATCTCCCTTATCCTCTAGTCACTTTGGTCACAGCTGTGCCATCGAGCCTGTCACATAGCGCTCAGATATTCATTGGGCCTCACACAATCCAAAAGTGTCCAGTGTCCAAAAGTGTGTGCAGAGATTCAAAATCTCCCTTATCCTCTAGTCACTTTGGTCACAGCTGTGCCATCGAGCCTGTCACATAGCGCTCAGATATTCATTGGGCCTCACACAATCCAAAAGTGTCCAGTGTCCAAAAGTGTGTGCAGAGATTCAAAATCTCCCTTATCCTCTAGTCACTTTGGTCACAGCTGTGCCATCGAGCCTGTCACATAGCGCTCAGATATTCATTGGGCCTCACACAATCCAAAAGTGTCCAGTGTCCAAAAGTGTGTGCAGAGATTCAAAATCTCCCTTATCCTCTAGTCACTTTGGTCACAGCTGTGCCATCGAGCCTGTCACATAGCGCTCAGATATTCATTGGGCCTCACACAATCCAAAAGTGTCCAGTGTCCAAAAGTGTGTGCAGAGATTCAAAATCTCCCTTATCCTCTAGTCACTTTGGTCACAGCTGTGCCATCGAGCCTGTCACATAGCGCTCAGATATCAGTGGGCCTCACACAATCCAAAAGTGTCCAGTGTCCACAAGTGTCTGCAGAAATTCAAAATCTCCCCTGTCCTATAGACACCTTGTACCTTGTTTTACATTACTATATAGTTTGTTGGATTTTGTCTACATTTCTACCAAAAATGAGGAAGGCTGGTGGAAGAGGCCGTGGAATTGGGCGGGGGTTGGCAGCTGGTAATGATGGTGTTGGTGGTGGATCTGATGGTAGTGGCAAGAGCAAAATAGCACCGAATGCAGGAGGTGTTGAGCCTGCGTCATCGTCTGGCTACATAAGGCCTCGAACGCTTAGTTTTCTAGGAGTTGGCAAACCGCTTTTAAAGCCAGAGCATCAGGAAAAAGTTTTGTCTTACATTGCTGACTCAGCCTCCAGCTCTATCGCCTCCTCTTCTTCAGTTGTAAAAAGTAAAAGCACTGAGTCGTCATTGGAGGCTCATGTTCATGAACCACACCTTTCCTTGTGTCCTTCACCCCAACCAAGATTGAAGGATGACGCAGGCCATACTACTGATTACTCCATGGAGCTGTTTTCACATACCATGCCTGGATTATCAAGTGAAATGGTGAATTACCCAGGCCAAGATGAATCTGACATGGAGTGCACTGATGCACAGCCGCTGATGGATGATTCTGCTGGTACATTCACTCAGAGCACTACATTGTCCTCGCAGTGTACAGAGCCAGATTCTGACCCTGATGAGACTCAGGTGCCCCTTCCCGCACACTATACCACCATACACGGTGACACAGAGGAAGGTGCACATGACATAGAAGAGGAGGTGATGGATGACCCAGTTGTTGACCCAGATTGGCATCCATTGGGGGAAGAGGGTGCTGCTTCCAATAGCTCAGATGAGGAGCATCCACAGCAGACATCGACATCGCAACAGCTGTTATCTGGCAGGCCCGGAGCACTCCAAAGACAGGTTCCAAACATCAAAAGAGTTGCTGGACAGCTTGTCCAGAGGGTCAAAAGATCACAGCGTGCTAGGCCGCAAAATGTCTGCCAAAGTAGGAAGAGTGCAGTGTGGCACTTTTTTGAACAAAATCCTCATGATCAGGCCAAGGTTATCTGTAAGAAGTGCGCAAAGACCTTTAGCCGAGGGAAAAATCTGAAAAATTTGAATACCAGTTGCATGCTTAGACATTTAAACAGCATGCACTTGCAAGCGTGGACACAACACCAAACCTCAAGTGCCACATGTGCAACTGATCACAACGAAGGTAGTCAGCAATGCTACATTGTTTCCCCCACTGTAAGCCCATCGGTTAGCACAGCAGCAAATGTTGAGGTGTCGTTGCAAGGCCACAGCAGTCAGGGAATCCCACTGTTATATCAACGAAAGACTGATTCTAGGCCATCAGAAAGAACACCAACTCCATCACCATCATCAACCCTCTCTCAGTCCGCCCTGTCCACCGCTACTTCCACCATATGCAGCTCTCAAGTCCAGCTCACCCTCCCAGACACTATGAGTAGGTCAAGAAAGTACTCAGTCTCTCATCCGCGTACACTGGGTTTGAACGCCCACATTGCCAAACTAATCTCGTTTGAGATGATGCCCTTTCGGTTGGTGGAAAGCACAGCTTTCCGCGAACTCATGGCCTATGCAGTACCACGCTATGACCTACCCAGTCGCCACTTCTTCTCTCGCAAAGCCATCCCAGCCCTCCACCATCATGTGAAAGACCGCATTGTCCATGCACTCAAGCAGTCAGTGATCGGAAAGGTGCACCTCACAACTGATGCATGGTCCAGTCGGCATGGCCAGGGCCGTTACGTGTCCATCACTGCGCACTGGGTTAATGTGGTGGATGCAGGGTCCACAGGGGACAGCGGTGGTGGGACAGTGCTGCCTAGCCCACGGTATAGGAAACAGTTGGCTGTAGGCGTTCGACCCTCCTCCTCCTCCTCCAGAAGCGAAAGCTCGTCCACAGAGCGCAGTCGTACGACCACTCCATCTGCAGCTGCCACTGTTGCACATGATGTGTCCCCCTATCGAGCAGCTAGTGGAAAGCGTCAGCAGGCTGTGTTGCAGATGATGTGTTTGGGCGACAGACACACCGCCGAGGTGCTGGCCGAGTACTTGAAGCGACAAACTGAGTCATGGCTGGGCAGTGTACATCTTGAGGCAGGCAAGGTAGTTAGTGATAACGGCCGTAATTTTGTGGCAGCCATAGCCCTTTCAAAACTCAGCCACATACCTTGCTTGGCTCACACCTTGAATCTGGTGGTGCAGTGCTTCCTCAAAAATTATCCGGAGTTAACAGCCCTGCTCCAGAAGGTGCGAAGACTGTGCGCGCACATCCGCCGGTCGCCTGTACACTCCGTTCGTATGGAGAAGCTGCAGCGATTGCTCCACCTTCCCAACCACCGCCTCATTATCGACATTGCAACAAGGTGGAACTCCACCCTGCACATGGTGAAGAGGCTGTGCGAGCAGAGGCAGGCCATAATGCATTTGTGGGAGGATACACGGCCAGGCACTTTGAGAGCAGACATGGAGTTGACAGGTGTGCAGTGGTCGAAGCTGAAAGACCTCTGTAAAGTCCTTCAGTGTTTTGAGGAATGCACACGGCTGGTAAGCGCAGACGACGCCATCCTAAGCATGAGCATCCCACTTATGCGTCTGCTCATGCAAACTTTGACGCACCTTAAGGAGCAGGCGTCTGCAGCCAATGTTGATGAGGAGGAAGAGGAGGAGGGAATCCTTGATGACATTCAGCCATTGTCTGCTCAGGGACCTCTCCTGGACGAGGTGGAGGAAGAAGAGGAGGAGGAGGATGATGGGGATGATTACTTAGGGGAGGAGGATGCATCTCGTGGGGCAAGTGAAAATGTTGGCGTGGCAAGGTCTGGTACAGGGTTTGTGCGTGACTGGAGGGATGTGGATTTGCCAGAAAGTGCTCCTCCAACCAGCACTCGCAGTGCATCATTGACACCGGGAACATTGGCCCACATGTCAGATTATGCCTTGCAGATCCTAAAAAGGGACCCACGCATTGCCAAAATGATGAACGATGGCAACTACTGGTTGGCCAGCATCCTGGATCCACGCTATAAAGGCAAATTACAAAACATCATGCCACAGGAGAACCTTGACCTAATATTGGCTACTAAACAAGCAACTCTGGTAAATCGGTTGCTTGAGGCATTCCCAGCACACAGCAGCGGTGATGGTTCTCACACGAGCCGTACGGGCTGGGGGCAGCTTGGCAGAGGTGTTCGTGGTGCACACATCAGAAGTGGCGTTGGAGACAGGGGTTTCATGACAATGTTGTGGACTGATTTTTCAAGTACCGCTCACACAACTGGTAATACTGCATCGATGGAAAGTGACAGGAGACAGCAGTTGTCAACTATGGTTACAAACTACTTTTCCTCCCATATCGATGTTCTCCCACACAGGTCATTCCCCTTTGACTATTGGGCCGCTAAACTGGACACCTGGCCTGAATTGGCACAATATGCCTTACAGGAGCTCGCTTGCCCAGCTGCAAGTGTGCTATCGGAAAGAGTCTTCAGTGCAGCTGGATCAATCCTGACAGAAAAAAGGACCCGTCTGTCAACCCAAAATGTGGATGATCTAACCTTCATTAAAATGAACCACGCATGGGTTTCCAAGGATTTTGTCCCACCTTCCTCTGATGACACATAGGGTGACTGAAAAATGGCTTGCTTTGGTCCACCTCTTCCTGGGACTTGACCTATTTCACCTTTTGCATCAGCTGAATGTCCAACATCAACATATGCCACTTTCTAAAACTCCCTAACTGTGCTGCCCCCCCCCCCATGGCCGGGGTCACCACCTAGCGCACGACACCGTGCGAGTGCCGTTGCCCTGGACAGGTGGGTAGGCCGACTCTTGGGCGCGGGCACTGATACAGGGTCCTTCATAGTGCAATCAAGTGTCTCTGACGGTGGTGGTGCACACCCGCTGTCAGACACACCGCCGTACTATGAGGGGCCCAGTGCCAGTACCGACGCCCACGAGTGGGCCCCCCTTGCTTGGGCAGGGCCCCAGCATTTGCAATCTTTACCTCTCCCTGCTCCTCCGCTGTGTAGTCTGGGCCGTCAAATCCATACTGTGCCTGACACCGTCTGAGCCTGCCTCCTGATGTATAGACATATATTTTGAATGTGTACGCTATCCATACATGTTATCCGGGGAAACGGTACCCTTTCTAACCTTTGTGCAATCACGTGCAATCCATACTGGGCCTAACACCGTCTGAGCCTGCCTCCTGAGACATATATTTTGAATGTGTACGCTATCCATACATGTTATCCGGGGATACGGTACCCTTTCTAACCTTTGTGCAATCACGTGCAATCCATACTGGGCCTAACACCGTCTGAGCCTGCCTCCTGAGACATATATTTTGAATGTGTACGCTATCCCTACATGTTATCCGGGGAAACGGTACCCTTTCTAACCTTTGTGCAATCGCGTGCAATCCATACTGGGCCTAACACCGTCTGAGCCTGCCTCCTGAGACATATATTTTGAATGTGTACGCTATCCATACATGTTATCCGGGGAAACGGTACCCTTTCTAACCTTTGTGCAATCACGTGCAATCCATACTGGGCCTAACACCGTCTGAGCCTGCCTCCTGAGACATATATTTTGAATGTGTACGCTATCCATACATGTTATCCGGGGATACGGTACCCTTTCTAACCTTTGTGCAATCACGTGCAATCCATACTGGGCCTAACACCGTCTGAGCCTGCCTCCTGAGACATATATTTTGAATGTGTACGCTATCCATACATGTTATCCGGGGAAACGGTACCCTTTCTAACCTTTGTGCAATCACGTGCAATCCATACTGGGCCTAACACCGTCTGAGCCTGCCTCCTGATGTATAGACATATATTTTGAATGTGTACGCTATCCATACATGTTATCTGGGGATACGGTACCCTTTCTCACCTTTGTGCAATCACGTGTAATCCATACTGGGCGTGAGAACGGCTGGCGAGCTGTTAAGCAAGCTACAGCACCTGTGGTTTGCACATGTAAGTTTTTCATTTTTTCAGGAATGACGGTTAGGCCTAATTCCGGAACTGCGGTTGACCTGCACTTACTGGGAAATCATTGTTCGCGGGTAATAATTGTAATCAGTGATCCCCATCACTAACGTTGTTCAGTGGGTTATCTGCACCTGTAAGCGACAAACGCTGGCCTTTTCAGTGTAGCGCACATGCAGCCACGGACATGTAAGGGCATAACACACCAGTTATTGGCCAATCTCATGTGCCAGAGCCTCACGTGTCCCTCTAGTAAGCCGGACTCGGACCGCGGGACATGACGGAGTCTCGTTCGTTAACGGAATTAAGCTTGCAATGTGTGCATCTGTTGTGTAGCTGGCATGGTTGAGGTTTCCCAGGTGGAGTCAAATTTAACCGTAGGCTCCACTCCTGGTGGTGCCCTTCTGGACATTCCTTTAAGGTTCAACTTTGCAACCATACTGCCCACGTAAAACAAACACTTTGCCTTCATGAACGCTGTTTGGAGGGTCATGACTCGTGGGAATAACGCCGCCCAATCAGTTAACCTGCTAGAGAGATCCTTCGTTGCTCCCAAGCATGACATCACACTCCCTAGGAAGAAGGTAATGCCACTGTGGCGACCGTACTCCTGGGGGCGACACAAGTGCACTGATGCCCAGCCACTGCTCAATGAATCTGCTGGTACATTGACCCAGACCACTACATTCCCCTCACATGCTACACGACCTGAATCTGACCCTGATGAAACTCAGGTTACCCTTCCCATATACAGTTCCATCTTACACGGTGACAAAGAGGAAGCTGCAGATGAAAGTGCAGGTTCGGCCCACCCGCCATCAGACACACCACCGTACTATCAGGGGCCCTGTGCCAGTGCCGTCGCCAACGAGTGGGCCCCCCCTGCTTTCCCTGGATCACAGCACTTGCAAAGTTGAAATACTGTGCAGTGAGATGGAAGATGGGGACGACGAGGAATCCAGACAAGTACAGGGATTCCCTAGCGAGGAGACTTATTTGATTGTTTTCAATGTTGGGACAGCAATTTTTGGGGAGCACTATACTCTGGAGAATGATAGATGGGGCCCACCATACACTGGAACATTCCAAAGGTGGACATCAGACACTGGAGCAGCATTTACAGGGCCCATTATACACTAGAGCATTAGAAATGGGGCCCATTATGTTTGGAGCATTATTTGGGCCCATAAGACAGTGGAGCTTCATCCATGGGGACCAACATATACTGTAGCATTATGTGGAGCTCATCATATACTGTTTCAAACATTATATGGGACCAATGATTCTGTATGGAGAAATAGATGGGCCTCGTCATGAGATGTAAAAAGTGAGGTATTTTTCATTGTACTATACCGCTATTTCTCTGCCGTATCGGAGTATGATGAGTTGTGGTATGTGTTAAAGGGGCGCTCTTTCGCCCAGGGCACATGAAAACCTGCAGCCAGCCCTCCCCCCCCACAACTTTAGCCAAATAACCCCCATTTTTCAGTGCGTAACTTGTATTATGAAGTTAATTAAGGTTGACAAGCTTAAGTAAGAAGAATTGATGCTTTTGGCATTCAAATGGGCACTGTAGGTGTGTTTCCTGTCCTCCTCTCACTGCCGACTTTTATTCCCCATTGACTTACATTGGGTTTCGTGTTTCGGGACGACCCCGACTTTTCCCTATAATCGGACGATCTTGCTCGACCCGACTTTTGGAAAAGTCGGGTTTCACGAAACGAAACGCGACCCTAAAAAAACAAAAGTCGCTCAACTCTAGTAACAACCCATCCCAAAGCTCACAGAAAGGAACCAGGAATTAACGCCATAGCTATGTGACTGAGCAGAACCAACAGATCCAGCCCCACGTCACCTACAACAAAGACATAGCGCTTTCCAGTGACCAAAGTGGTAACAGAGAGATCAGGCACTGGATTGGATCTTATATAGTCGATATTATCACTTGAAGGTTCAATGTATTATATATTCCATGTCTATAGAAATACATATAAATGTTGATGGATATTTCACTTTTGACGTCAACAGGGCCATTTCTTTCCATTTGCCTCAAATATAGTACAACTACAAGTACTGAAATATTTAATCAAATATTTCCAAGTATATTTCATATTAAGCCCTTGTACAGCAGCTACATCAAATAAAACATAGGCGTTTGATCAACCATTGATATGAACCCAGGAGAAATCAATTAGCACTAGCATTATTTATTGAAGTTTAACATCTGGCATTAAAGTATCATTAGATATCATCTAAATGTTGGAGAAATTATTCCTATGGAATCCAGTTGGGAATTCTTACTGTTCTAACAGTTCTGCTGCACTGTGTTTGGTAAATCATTTCCCATTTGTTTTTATGATCAGTTTTCTGCATAAATCTGTCAAGTGCATTAAAGAGCCTAATTAAAAAAAGGCCACTTCTCTGCCTGCACCATGGCACTGACACTGTGCTGCAGCAGATTTTGTATTTCCCTTTACCTGCCAAACTTGGCAGATATTCTGTAGTTACAGCAGTATTGCTTGCAATTTGTGGATACCTGCTGCAGAATTACATCCATTAGGCAAGTTATTCTTGAAACAGTTTGTAAAAGTTGCCGAATAGCAGCTAGATCAAGTTGTAATTTTCATTTTTAAAGGAATCCTGAAAAAACATTTGCTGTGAGTAGCATCTTCACCTTTGATACTCCTATATCTAAATGGGTTTCATATACTTATGAAAGGCCATAATAATATTTTTACCAGGTTTGGAGCCTTTGGAGCTACAATCAAAAGAGTATCTACAGTCCAATGGGCCCCAAGACAAAATTTTTACCTCCCCCAGCCCAGGATGTTGATCCAATACATGGGTTCTATAGTGTTTCTAGGGGCATTTATTGCCCCCCCCCTAAAAATGAAACAATGCATAGTAAATATATAAATCTCTGTAACAACCCTGCTGGCATCACTGCATGGCCTCCCATCCCCCGCACACCAACTTACTTTCTGCTTCAAGCCATGCTGTGAATTCTGTCTGTTGCCAGCTCTGTGCCTCTGCTCTCCATGTTTCCAGACTGTGTGTATAGGGGGGCGGCGCCTGAACTCTCTGGTTCTTATGCAGTCAGGGTGCACCTGTGTAATCTGTCCCTTACCAATCACCTAGAGTCCTTGACTATTTAGTTTCGCCACACCCACTGACCTTGGCCTGTGCAATGTCTATACTCAGTTAGTATCTTGCTGCTGAGGAAGCCAGGCCCTGTTCTGTGTATCTCCTTCTCTGTAGGAATACTCTTTGTCTCGCTTTGTACCTTGTCTGCCTGCCAGGGGGCAGAATATCCTGGCCCTTGAGTCTTGTTCCCAGTGCCTTGTCCGTTCTCTGTCCACCTGCCAGGAGGCAGAATATCCTGGTCCCTGTGTCTTTGTCCCGGTGTCTCTGTCTGAACTCAGTCTTACCTCTGTCTGTCAGTCTCCTTGTTTGTGGTTCCTTCTCTGCCGTGTCTTTCCTTGTGTCCCCCTATCTGTGTATCTGCACCCTTGCAGCTTTATCTGTGCATCTGCACCTTCGCAGCTTTATCTGTGCATCTGCACCTTCACAGCTTTATCTGTGCATCTGCACCTTCGCAGCTTTATCTGTGCATCTGCACCCTCGCAGCTTTATCTGTGCATCTGCACCCTCGCAGCTTTATCTGTGCATCTGCACCCTCGCAGCTTTATCTGTGCATCTGCACCCTCGCAGCTTTATCTGTGCATCTGCACCCTCGCAGCTTTATCTGTGCATCTGCACCCTCGCAGCTTTATCTGTGCATCTGCACCCTCGCAGCTTTATCTGTGCATCTGCACCCTTGCAGCTTTATCTGTGCATCTGCTCCCTAGCCACTCTGTCTGCACGGCTCCCTAGCCGCTCTGTCTGCACGGCTCCCTAGCCGCTCTGTCTGCACGGCTCCCTAGCCGCTCTGTCTGCACGGCTCCGCACTCCTGCGGCTCTGCCTGCTCCGCACTCCTGCGGCTCTGCCTACCTGCACCTCCTGTGAGAACAGGTCTAAACCTGTTCCTTCATATTCCACTCCTTCCTGCCTATATCCATACCTGCACCTCTTGTGTGAACAGGTCCAAACCTGTTCTCTCATACCCCTCTCCCTCCTGCCTACACCTGCTGTGTGAACAGGTCCCTACCTGCCCCTTCTCTTACCACGCCAGTCTGTCCTGTGTCTCCAAGCAGTGCCCGCCTGTCCTGTGTCTCCAAGCAGTGCCCGCCTGTCCTGTGTCTTCAAGCAGTGCCCGCCTGTCCTGTGTCTCCAAGCAGTGCCCGCCTGTCCTGTGTCTCCAAGCAGTGCCCGCCTGTCCTGTGTCTCCAAGCAGTGCCCGCCTGTCCTGTGTCTCCAAGCCGTGCCCGCCTGTCCTGTGTCTCCAAGCCATGCCCACCTGTCCTGTGTCTCCAAGCCGTGCCCGCCTGTCCTGTGTCTCAGCCTGCTTGTCACTCGCACCTGTCCAGGTGTCCTGTTCCCGAGTGGGATCAGCAGCCACAGCCAGACACCACCCTGGAGTGGCACCCGGCAGCTACCTGCCGCACAAGCCTGACCTCACCATCAGAGGCTCCAGTGAAGACCAAGGTAGCTGCCGTAGTTACGCCCCTTCCCGGGTAGTCTGGTTTGTGGCACAGTGGGGCAACAACCCCCGGCTCGTGCCATTCAGTCAAGGCGCGAGCGTGACAGTTTGCACAGGCCATGGTCCCCGCTGAGTCCCATGTCCTTTCGCCCTCGGAGCAAGATGAACTTTTTTGCCAGTATGGGCAACCAAATAAATTTACCCGGTCTGAAGCCCAATCCTTCACTGCTCCACCCACCATTGTGGTCTCCAATAGACTGTTTGCTCAACTAGAGGCTGGCATACCTAAGGTTGAACCTCCCTCGGACCCGCCAAGATATGATGGGGACCCCAAGCAGTGTCGTGCCTTTATGGAGCAGTGCCTACGCTATTTTCAATGGCATGCTCCCTACTTCGCCAGCGATCGAGTAAAGGTAGGATTACTAATGTCCTACCTAACAGGAGATGCGTTGCAGTGGCTTAACCCCCTTTGGGAAGCAGGGGATCCTATCACCTCGAGCTTACCGGCCTTCCTGGTGGCCTTCTGCAAAGCCTTTGACAAGCCCAGTGCAGTGTATCCTGAAGAGTCTTCCCCTCCAAGCTTCCAGGAACGGATCGGACGAAAGAAACCTGTGGCCAATTCATCTTCTCCGTCTGTGACCGTCCATGACCCATCTGTTCCTCAGCCTGCCAAAGCAGCCCCCCATGCAAGATCCAAGAGGTCTAAAAAGAAGCGGGCAAAGTTGCAGCCGGAATCTGGTCTCTGTCCTGTGAAGCCAATGACTGTTTCTCTACCTTCAGGGAGCTTTGGTGTGTATAAACCGCCAGCCATACGGAGTCAGTGTGTGGTCTCTGTCGTACAGCTCCCGAAGCCTGCGTGGGCGTTGTCTCGTGGTGGCCGAGCCCTACTTGAGAACAGTCTAGTCCTGCAAGGACAATTACAGCTCCAGGTCGGAGCTTGGTATACAAAGAAGTTTGTCTTCCATTGGCTGTCTGGTATGCCCATGGGTCATTCTGAACCAGAGATCCTGGTGCCCATTTATGTTTGGAGACCCAGCAAGGTACCACGCCTGAGACAACCAAGTGACAAGAGGTGTCTGGTTCCCTTGCGTCAGATTCAGTCAGCCAAGTCATCGTCTTTATCCAGTCTGCTGGTCGTCGAGTCTAGGGGTGATGACGCCTCCGAAGAGGGTGAAGCGGAGGTCTCCTCGTCACACGTCTCCAGCAATGATGCCAGTGATCTGCTCCCTAGAGCATCCCTGCCTCCTGATTGTCTTCCCCAGGATAAAGGGCTGAAGATGGATCCTGAGTGGATGCCCTCGGCTCCTCTATGGCCAGTGGGTGAAGGTCCCAGGATGGAGCATTACTCATCTTCTAACCTGAAAAAGGGGGCCCAGTTTTTTCTGAGTAACAGGTTGAAATGGCTCCCTGTATGTATGCCTCCAGCTTCCATATGGCAGGTGGATGCAGAGGTGGGAACTGTGGCCTATGTATCTCCGTTGTTCACTCACCTGGAGGAGATCCAATTTTTTTGGATAATGGGCTAAAAAGGGACTCTGTGCAGGTGTCTTCAGTTTTCAGCTGGCCGGCTGATGAAGGAGCGATGTCGGAAGCTGCCAGGGCCCCGCTTTTTGCCAATCTGGAGGAAGTCTTTGTACCCTCTTTGTTGGAAGATGACTCCATCAGGCACCAAGAAGCTTGGCACTCTGGGATTCCTGATGGCACACATATTCCACCCTACCTGAAGGATGTCGTGTCAACCTGGACTGTGTGTGGTCCCATACTCCTTCTTCTGGTCATTCTGGCAGGCTTGAGGAAGAGGGGCCGTAAAGGGGGGGGTACTGTAACAACCCTGCTGGCATCACTGCATTGCCTCCCATCCCCTGCACACCAACTTACTTTCTGCTTCAAGCCATGCTGTGAATTCTGTCTGTTGCCAGATCTGTGCCTCTGCTCTCCATGTTTCCAGACTGTGTGTATAGGGGGGCGGCGCCTGAACTCTCTGGTTCTTATGCAGTCAGGGTGCACCTGTGTAATCTGTCCCTTACCAATCACCTAGAGTCCTTGACTATTTAGTTTCGCCACACCCACTGACCTTGGCCTGTGCAATGTCTATACTCAGTTAGTATCTTGCTGCTGAGGAAGCCAGGCCCTGTTCTGTGTATCTCCTTCTCTGTAGGAATACTCTTTGTCTCGCTTTGTACCTTGTCCGCCTGCCAGGAGGCAGAATATCCTGGCCCTTGAGTCTTGTTCCCAGTGCCTTGTCCGTTCTCTGTCCACCTGCCAGGAGGCAGAATATCCTGGTCCCTGTGTCTTTGTCCCGGTGTCTCTGTCTGAACTCAGTCTTACCTCTGTCAGTCTCCTTGTTTGTGGTTCCTTCTCTGCCGTGTCTTTCCTTGTGTCCCCCCTATCTGTGCATCTGCACCTTCGCAGCTTTATCTGTGCATCTGCACCCTCGCAGCTTTATCTGTGCATCTGCACCCTCGCAGCTTTATCTGTGCATCTGCACCCTCGCAGCTTTATCTGTGCATCTGCACCTTCACAGCTTTATCTGTGCATCTGCACCTTCGCAGCTTTATCTGTGCATCTGCACCCTCGCAGCTTTATCTGTGCATCTGCACCCTCGCAGCTTTATCTGTGCATCTGCACCCTCGCAGCTTTATCTGTGCATCTGCACCCTTGCAGCTTTATCTGTGCATCTGCACCCTAGCCGCTCTATCTGTGCATCTGCACCCTAGCCACTCTATCTGTGCATCTGCACCCTAGCCGCTCTGTCTGCACGGCTCCCTAGCCGCTCTGTCTGCACGGCTCCCTAGCCGCTCTGTCTGCACGGCTCCCTAGCCGCTCTGTCTGCACGGCTCCCTAGCCGCTCTGTCTGCACGGCTCCGCACTCCTGCGGCTCTGCCTGCTCCGCACTCCTGCGGCTCTGCCTACCTGCACCTCCTGTGAGAACAGGTCTAAACCTGTTCCTTCATATTCCACTCCTTCCTGCCTATATCCATACCTGCACCTCTTGTGTGAACAGGTCCAAACCTGTTCTCTCATACACCTCTCCCTCCTGCCTACACCTGCTGTGTGAACAGGTCCCTACCTGCCCCTTCTCTTACCACGCCAGTCTGTCCTGTGTCTCCAAGCAGTGCCCGCCTGTCCTGTGTCTCCAAGCCGTGCCCGCCTGTCCTGTGTCTCCAAGCCGTGCCCGCCTGTCCTGTGTCTCCAAGCCGTGCCCGCCTGTCCTGTGTCTCCAAGCCGTGCCCGCCTGTCCTGTGTCTCCAAGCTGTGCCCGCCTGTCCTGTGTCTCAGCCTCCTTGTCACTCGCACCTGTCCAGGTGTCCTATTCCCGAGTGGGATCAGCAGCCACAGCCAGACACCACCCTGGAGTGGCACCCGGCAGCTACCTGCCGCACAAGCCTGACCTCACCATCAGAGGCTCCAGTGAAGACCAAGGTAGCTGCCGTAGTTACGCCCCTTCCCGGGTAGTCTGGTTTGTGGCACAGTGGGGCCACAACCCCCGGCTCGCGCCATTCAGTCAAGGCGCGAGCATGACAATCTTACAGCTAAGGCCTGTTTCACACTTGTTATTTGACATTATATCTCCAATCAAGTCAGGGACAAAGTTATTGAGAAGTACAAGTCAGAGTTGGGGTTATAAAAAAATTCCCAATCTGTGATGATCCCACGGAGCACCATCAAATCCATTATCATCAAATAGAAAGAACATGGTACCACAGCAAACCTGCCAAGAGAAGGTCGCCCAGCAATACTGTCAGCTCAAGCAAGGAGGGCATTAATCAGAGAGGCAGCACAGAGACCAAAGATAATCGTAATAGAGCTGCAGTGTTCCCAAGCAGAGACTGGATTGTCTGTCTATCCAACCACAATAAGCTGTACACTCCATAGAGGTGAGCACAAAAATTGTAAGACTTGAGTTTGCCAAAAGACACGTGCAAGAATCCCCAAATGTATGGAGGAAGGTGCTGTGGTCAGATGAGAACAAAATTTTACCTTGTGGCCACCAAGGTAAACACTATTTCTGGCTCCAAACCAACACAGCTCATCACCCCAAGAACATCATACCCACAGGGAAACATGGTGGTGGCAGCATCATGCTTTGGAGATGGTTTTCAGCAGTAGGGATGGGAAAATAGTTTGAGTCAAGAGGTAGATGGATAGTGCGAAATACAGGGATATTCTTAAGCAAAATCTGTTTCAGTCTGTCAATGATTTGAAACTGGGGTGGAAGTTCACCTTCTAACAAGACAATGACCCAAAGCATGTTGCTAAAGCAACACTTGAGTGGTTTAAGAGAAAAAGTTTAAATGTTTTGGAGTGGCCTAGTGAAACCCCAGACTTTACTCCAATTGGGAATCTGTGACCATGCTTGAACATTGCTGTTCACCAGATGAAACAATCAAACTTGAAGGAGCCGGAGCAGTTTTCCTTGAGGAATGGGGAAAAATCCCAGTGGCAAGATGTGGAAAGCTCACAGAGACTTATCTAAAGTGACTTGAAGCTGTAATTGCAGCAAATTGAGGCTCTACAAAGTACTGACTTTAGGGTCGTGAATAGTTATGCACATTGAACTTTTCAGTAATTTTGTCCTATTCTTTGGTTGATTCACAATACAAAGAAAACCAAATGTTCACAGCCGTAGGCATGTTCTTTACATGAATTGATGAAAACCCTCAAAAATACCCAGTACAATTCCAGGTTGTGAGGTAGCAAACATGGAAAAAAGGGAGATGAATATTTTGCAAGTCACTGTACAGTCAAGCCATTGTCAAATAATAAATATTATCACCACATTGTTACTGAGCAAAGTTCACTATACTAAACCAACACACCACTAATACCATATACAAGAGACAAATACCGCCACATCACGACCATCCATCACATAGTGATCAAATAATACCACCATGCTGATAATTAACAGAACCAGAGTACTAACACTAATATTATTACCAGTGACAGCTTGAAGCTCTGTAAATAGTATATGGTGTATACACTGTGTGCACAATTATTAGACAATTTGTATTGTTGATTAATTTTATTATTGAACAACTACAATGCTGTTGGACAATCAAAATTGAAAAGGTTAATAAAGATGAAACCTGAATACTTAAGAACATAAACGTGAGGATTTATCTTTCTTAGATAACTTCCGTCCATTGAGTTTGTCAGGTTCTTAATCTGTTGATGATCAACCTTTTGGGCAGCACCAACCACAACCTCTGTCACGCCGTGCTCACCCGGGGGCGGGACCTCGGTCCCGACGTCATCTCTTCCGGAGCCGCGGTCACTCTGGGGGTCCCGTCGGGTGCGCACGCGCAGCTCTCGTCCCCGGGTCTCCTCCTACATGTCACGTTTGCGCTTGCGTGCTCCTGTCAGTGCTGTATAGGGCTCGGTCCTCTCTATGGTAATGGAGGACCTGACCCGGAACCTGTAGTAGTCATGAGCTTTCTGGCTAGGTCCTGACCCGGAACCAGTAGTAGTCATGTGCTATATCAGATGACCTCCCCCTAGGGGAGGTGCCTGATTATTGTTGTGCTTCCTGGCTTGGTCTGCCGTGTCCCTGCCTGGCTGTGTGCTGTATTCAGTTCCCCTGCCTTGCACTCTGTTGTGCCTCTTGGCACACGCTCTGAATCTGCACTCTGCTTTGTACTTGGCTGTGCCTCCTGGCACACGCTCTGACCCTGTGCTCTGTCTCGTACTCGGTTGTGCCTCCTGGCACATGCTCTGACCCTGTACTCTGTCTCGTACTCGGTTGTGCCTCCTGGCACATGCTCTGACTCTGTACTCTGTCTCATACTCGGTTGTGCCTCCTGGCACACGCTCTTACCCTGTACTCTGTCTCATCCTCAGTTGTGCCTCCTGGCACACACTCTGATTCCGTGCTCTGTCTTATACTCAGTTGTGCCTCCTGGCACACACTCTGATTCCGTGCTCTGTCTTATACTCAGTTGTGCCTCCTGGCACATGCTCTGATCCTGTACTCAGTCTCTTACTCTGTTGTGCCTCCTGGCACACGTACCAATCCTGCGCTCTGTCTTATGCTCAGTTGTGCTCTCTGGCACACACCCTGCTCCTGTACTCTGTTACACCTCCTGGCACACCTGCTGCCTGACTCAGTGCTCTGACGTGCTCCTTGCACGCATCCTGCTTCACTCACACCCGGACGAATGAAGTCTCTGTGTACCACGTGTTCCCGTGTCCACGCTTTACACGTTCCTGCAGACACACTCACCCACTCGTGTCTCCTGTGAGCCGGCCGCCTGGTGCCAGCAGTCGTGGTGCCTCACCCCCTGGGGCTTGCCCCTGACACTCCCTGTATAGGGGGTGGTCTTCACTAGGTCAGCTCGCCCTGGGAGGGTTGGTGTCACGACCCAGTGGGTCCACTCCAGGAGTCGTCACAACCTCTCAGACACTGTTCTTAAAGGTGACTGTTTTCCTTCACTGAAAATCTCCCATTTAAGAAGGAACCACAAGTTCTTATGAGAGTTTGGTTCAGGCGAGGAAGGGGCAATTGTTGTGAACACTCTTGATTTGACTTCTGGGTTTGAGCTCCCTCTGGTGGTTGCCGTGGGTTATGGAGCTGGTCGGGTTGACAGAAGTTCATCACCTGAAGACGATGAGTGGACGTCAGGTGTTACAGACTGGGAAGATTTAAGTGAGCAAGCTTCCTTCAGTTGCTGCTGGTGATTTGTTTTTCTTCCTGTGCATCTTGAAGTCCACTTGTCCCCTGCTTGGTCCTGCATCGCTCAGATAAGTTATTTTGTTTGCTGGAATCTTTCTGCATTTGAACCAGTTTTGCCTTTCTCTGCTTTCAGTTTTGCTGTGTGGGTTCAGCATTGTTCCCTGCTTGGACCAGTGCTGGACCCGCGCCATATGCCACAGCTTATGTCAGTCTGTTCAGTATTGCTAATCCCCTGTTATAGCAGTGTCTTTGGTTTTGCTTCCAGTTCACACCAGAATGCTGATCTAGTGGGGGAGAGGTCGTATAGCCTCAGTATTTTTGCATATCAGATGTGTTGGATTTTTTAGGGTGAGAACACTTTATTGGCATTGAACCAGGGTCAGGAAGCGGCAGAGTTATATTGTCAAAAATTCCAAAAGTGGGCGGTCCTTACTAAATGGAACGATGACGCCCTAGCAGCTCTTTCTTGGAAAGGTCTGGCAGAAACCATAAAAAATGTTATGGTGGGATTTCCTGTCCCCTCTGGTCTTAACGACTCTATGTCATTAGCCATTCAAATTGACCAACGTTTACGTGAACGTAAAACTATGCGAGAGGCAGTGCTGCCTTTCGAACAAACTTCTGAGCCCATGCAATGTGATAGGGTTTTGTCTAGGGCACAACGTCAAGAGTTTAGAAGGCATAATAAGTTATGCTTCTTTTGTGGGGACGCCTCTCATACTATTTCTGTCTGCCCTAAGTGGGAAACACATTTTGCTCACTCATTTGCTGTGCGCAGTGTACAGCCTAAATTCCTTTTGGCGGTTTCCTTGATCTGCTCCTTATCTTCATTTTCTGCTAAGGCTTTTGTTGATTCAGGAGCAGCCCTGAACCTGATGGATTTTGACTTTGCCAAACATTGTGGTTTTCCTATGGTACCCCTGCGTACTCCTATTCCTTTAAGGGGTATTGATGCTACCCCTTTGGCAGAGAATAAACCCCAGTTTTGGACCAAGGTGATAATGCAGGTAGCCCCAAACCACCAAGAGAATTGTAAATTTTTGGTGCTACATAATTTACATGACATTATTGTACTGGGTTTTCCTTGTTAACAAACCCATAATCCTGTTTTGGATTGGAAATCTGTGTCTGTGGTTAGTTGGGGTTGTCAATGTGTTCTTGGTGACACTCCTGTTTTCTCCACCTCTCCCCAGTCTCATGATGTTCCAGACTATTTGGCTGATTTTTCTGATGTATTTAGTGTGTGTAAGTCTGTGTCTTTGCCTCCTCATAGGAGTTATGATTGATCGATCGAGTTAGTGCCTGGTTGTAAATTTCCTAAGGGTCGGCTTTTCAATTTACCTGCACCTGAACATGTTGCTATGCGATCTTATATCAAGGAGTCATTCGAGAAGGGTCATATCAGACCATCCTCTTCCCCTTAGGTGCTGTTTTTTTTTGTGGCCAAGAAAGACGGCTCATTAAGGCCATGTATTGACTATCGTCTCCTTAATAAAATCACTGTTAAATATCAGTATCCGTTACCCCTGATTTCTGATTTATTTTCCAGAGTTAAAGGTGCTAGTTGGTTTTCCAAGCTTGACCTTAGGGGGGCATATAATCTTATTCGCATCAAGCACGATGATGAATGGAAGACGGCATTTAATACCCCAATTTGAGTACCTAGTGATGCCTTTTGGGCTCACTAATGCCCCTTCCGTCTTCCAATCTTTCATGCATGATATTTTCCGGGACTTTGTGGATAAGTTTTTGATCGTTTATTTGATGATATCTTGATTTTTTCCAGTGATTGGGATTCTCATGTGGAACATGTTTGGACTGTGTTGCGGATTTTAAGAGAAAATGCTTTGAATGTTAAGGGATCGAAATGTCTCTTTGGCATAGAAAAGATTTTGTATTTGGGATTTATTTTGTCCCCGTCTGCTATTGAAATTGACCCGGCCAAGGTCCAGGCCATTTATGATTGGGTTCAGCCCACTTCTTTGAAGGCTCTCCAAAAGTTTTTGGGTTTTGCTAATTTCTACTGTAAATTCATAAGTAATTTTTCTGGTATTGTTAAACCACTGACGGATTTGACCAAAAAGGGCGCTGATGTGGTGAATTGGTCTCCAGAGGCAGTCTCGGTGTTTCAGGAGCTTAAGCGGAGATTCAATGCTGCTCCTGTCTCACGGCAACCTGATGTTTCACTCCCATATCAGGTGGAGATAGATGCTTCTGAGATTGGTCCAGGAGCCGTTTTGTCTCAAAGAGATCCTGTAACCTCTAAGATGAATCCCTGTGCCTTCTTTTCTCGAAAATTTTCCCCATCTGAATGTAACTATGATGTGGGGAATCAGGAATTGTTGGCTATGAAGTGGCCATTTGAAGAGTGGAGACATTGGTTGGAGGGAGCCAGACATCAAGTTGTGGTCCTCACCGACAATAAAAACTTGATCTATCTCGAATTTGCACTAAGAATGTTAAGGCGGATGCCCTCTCTAGGAGTTTCTTTGCGGATTCTCTTGATGTGACCGAGCCTACTACTATTCTAAATGAGGGTGTGGTTCTTTCCACCATTTCTCCCGATTTGAGACTTGCCCTGGAGGATTTTCAGGAGGACAAACCTGAACGATGCCGTATGGGGAAATTATATGTCCCTGACCAGTGGAGGAGAAGAGTAATGTCTGAAATTCATTGCTCTGCGTTAGCTGGTCATCCTGGTATTTTTGGTACCAGAAATCTCAATGGATTTTATTTCTGATCTCCCTGTCTCTCAGAGAATGACGGTTATCTGGGTGATCTGTGATAGATTTTCTAAGATGGTCCATCTTGTACCACTCCCAAAGTTGCCATCTTCTTCTGAGTTGGTGCCCTTGTTTTTACAACAGGTGGTCCGTTTGTAGTCCTGAGAACATTGTGTCTGACAGAGGTGTCCAGTTTGTTTCCAGATTATGGAGAGCTTTTTGTTCTAAACTGGGAATTCAGTTGTCTTTCTCCTCTGCATTTCACCCTCAGACCAATGGGCAAACTGAGAGAACAAACCAGACTTTGGAAACCTATTTGAGATGTTTTATATCTGCTGATCAGGATGAATGGGTCTCATTTTTGCTCTTGGCCGAATTTGCTCTAAACAATAGGGCTAGTTCTGCCACTTTGATGTCTCCTTTTTCTGCAACTTTGGGTTTCAGCCTCGATTTTCTTCTGGGCAGGTAGAGGCTCGGCCTGCCCAAGTGTGGATTCTGCAAATAAAGTCCGTGGAGCCTCATTTAATAGTCTCAAACATGGGACTAGCTAGATCTTCCTCCAGGCAAGGACCCAGCCAAGGAGTGGCTCCTTTCGGAAACCACCATTACCACCATATTAAGTGTCCCTTTAAGTCAATATCCAGCTATTTAGTAGTTTACAGATATGACAAGGGAAATACCAAGGCCAGGTATCCATCCACAGACAGCTGTTTCGGGGTGTTGCCCCTCATCAGTGTGGAGTAGGATTCTGGCTAGGTGGGAGCAATGCCTAGTAGACCAACATCACGAAACAATCACTGACCTCAGGGAGACCAGTCAAAGAAAACACTGCGGCAGCCGGCAAAGGCGCTCAATCAGTGAAATCCTAAGTGCATTGCTCCCTGGGAAATACGAATATGCAAATAAAGTCCCTGGAGCCTCATTTAAGAGTCTCAAACACGGGACTAGTCAGATCTTCCTCCAGGGAAGGACCCAGCCAAGGAGTGGCTCCTTTCGGAAACCACCATTACCACCATATTAAGTGGCCCTTTAAGTCAATATCCAGCTCTTTACGAGTACACAAATATGACAAGGGAAATACCAAGGCCAGGTATCCATCCACAGACAGCTGTTTCGGGGTGTTGCCCCTCTTCAGTGTAGAGTAGGATTCTGGCTAGGTTGGAGCAATGCCTGGGTCCTTCCCTGGAGGAAGATCTGGCTAGTCCCGTTTTTGAGACTCTTAAATGAGGCTCCACAGACTTTATTTGCATATTCGTATTTCCCAGGGAGCAATGCACCTTTGCCGGCTGCCGCAGTGTTTTCTTTGACTGGTCTCCCTGAGGTCAGTGATTGTTTCAAGTGTGGATTCTGTGGTAGAGAGAATGCAGCAGATTTGGGATCAAGTAGTGGATAAGTTGTCTCACTCTCAGGAGAAGGCCCAATGGTTTGCCAACCGGTATAGGACCATTGGTCCCCGGTTTAAAGTGGGTGAAATAGTTTGGTTGTCCTCAAAAAATATTACTATGAAAGTTATGTCTCCAAAAATCAAGCCAAGGTTCATTGGACCTTATAAGATTTTGGAAATCCTTAATCCCGTTTCTTTCCGTTTGGCTCTTCCAGGAACGTTTAAGATTGACAACGTTTTTCATAAATCTTTGTTGAAAAGGTTTGTGGAGCCAGTAGTTCCCATGCCTGTGCCCTCTGATCCTGTATTGGTTAAGGGTAATTTGGAGTATGAGGTAGAGAAGGTATTGGATTCTGGCTAGATGGAGACTCCACTACTTGGTCAAGTGGAAAGGCTATGGTCAGGAGGATAATTCTTGGGTGTCTGCTTCTTTCATTCATGCCGAGAGATTGTTCACGCCTTTCCCCGGGCCCATCCTGATCGGCCTGGTGGCTTGGATGAGGGTTCGGTGACCCCTCCTAAAGGGGGGTTACTGTTGTGAACACTCTTGACTTGACTTCTGAGTTTGGGCTCCCTCAGGTGGTTGCCGCGGGTAGTGGAGCTGGTCAGGTTGACAGAAGTTCATCAGCTGAAGACGATGAGTGGAAGTCAGGTGTTACAGACTGGAAAGATTTAAGTGAGCAAGCTTCCTTCAGTTGCTGCTGGTGATTTGTTTTTCTTCCTGTGCATCTTGAAGTCCGCTTGTCCCCTGCTTGGTCCTGCATCGTTCAGATAGGTTATTTGTTTGCTGGAATCTTTTTGCATTTGATCCAGTTTTGCCTTTCCCTGCTTTCTGCTTTGCTGTGTGGGTTCAGCATTGTTCCCTGCTGGGACCGGTGCTGGACCCCGCTCCATATGCCACAGCTAATGTCAGTCTGTTCAGTATTGCTAATCCCCTGTTATAGCAGTGTCTATGGTTTTGCTTCCAGTTCACACCAGAATGCTGATCTATCGGGGGAGAGGTCGTGTGGCCTCAGTATTTTTGCGTATCAGACGTGTTGAATTTTTTAGGGTTTTTGCGTGATTGCAGACAGTGTCTTTTCTGTCCTGTGCTATCTAGACAGTTTGGGCCCCATCATTTGCTTACTCTATTTTCTGCCTGTGTTTGTGCCTCATCTTGATATTTTAGGAAGAAAACTAAAATAAAGATGACATAAAAATTATATTGTATAATGAAATAAATGCAAAAATTATTTGAATATCCAAGTAAATTTATTTTTACAGTTTTAAAAACTTAATGTATGAAAAGTCAAGATGTGTCTGGTGATGAGCAGGGAAAAATAGCTTTATTATTTGTATTATTTACTGTTGTTATTTTCCATGACACTGTACCCTATAGCCATGTTGTCAGATGACCATGGATACATCAGAGGATGCAGCTATGAGATAAGACATTCTAAGAACATAGAAAATAAGGCAGATATGGTGATATTGGACCAAATAAATACAGTAGGAACAAATGTAACTAATTGAAGCAAGGTTGATATTGCATAAATATTGAACAAATCCACTACATATTTAGAACAGATGAAGCAGATGGACACTAGCTCTTAATTTTGGTGCGGTCCTGGAAAAAAGTGACATTTAGAGAATAAGCTGAGATAGTCGGTACCATTCGCAATAGATAAAAAAGCTACTTCTACATGACATCAGAGCTGTTTACTCAACAGAGAACACCATGGAGGATGTGAATTCTGCTGTGCACTGTGATAAGGGGTGATAAGCGTGATGTGAAGCTCCCTGTAATGATACTTGAGTGAACATGCTATTACTGACTGTTCCGGTGACATTCTACAATACTAGATAATGGAAACACACACAAAGCTCAAATAGGCTAAAAGACTGACCTTTGAAATAAACCTGAAAATTAGAAAAAAATATGCAGTAAAGTGATAAAATATTACATTTTATGGTCAATTTACTGTTTTTCGGTTATGCTGCACTGCGATCCAAGAAAATAAGAATGGCAATAAAATAAAGCCAAATGCAGCCAGCTATTTCCCTAATAATGTGAGGGCCCATACACACAAAGCCATTTACATGGAACCGGTATGACTAACTATATAGAGCTCCTTATTACTAACTCAAAGCTGTCCTTCTATGACAGGCCAGATTCTACACTTGAACTAATGCTTTTAGGAAAGAATACCTCTGAGAAATGTAATGCGTTGTTTATTTTTCTTGTTTGTGTTTTCTTTTATATATATATAATGGATTCTATATACAATTGTAGACACATGAAAGTAGAGTGTGGGTCTATAATAAGTTATGTGCTGTATAGAGAAGTATCATCAGTTATGTCATCTTTAAAAAATCTTAATGAATTTGGTGTATCTTTCAGCTGCTATGCTTCACTGCAAGAAATGTACCTTAGGCTGGTTTCACATTAGCGTTTTTGTGCGCAGCGCATCGTGCGCATCCGTCCGCATGCGTCATGCGTACCTATGCTTAGCATGGCGTACGAATGGTCTTGCGTTTGCATGGGTTCATCTGCATTTTCATACGCATGCGTTTTTTCCAGGTGTGCGTCTAGATGCGCCGGACGCAACATGTTGCATTTTTGGGTTTGCCCAAAGGCGTCAAAAAAACGCATGCGTATGCTTGCGCACGGAATGCGTCAAAACAACGCATTACAGTCTATGGACATGCGTATGCATTTGCGTGCACATGCGTTTTAAGAGTAAACATGTCTAGACACTGATTTAAACCACCCCCTAAACAAAGAAACATTGTTTGGGGGGTAGTGTATATAACCTAATGTCTGACTGTACTTTTTTCTCAATTTATATTATGTACTAATGTCTCTTTATTTTATTTCAGCATGTCTTCTTCATTCAGCTGTAACAAGGTCTATATAAAGAATTCCCATGACACACGCCCACTGGTGTCCAATTGGTGGAGTCTGTTTCAAGGATTTTTCAAGGATTTTCCTCTTGTGAAATCTGACACCTAGAAAACACAAACGCATGCAAAAGCGCATGCAAACGCTGCGTTTTTTGTCATCATGCGTACGCTGATGCGTATAAAAATGATGCGCTTTTGCATGCGTTTCTACTTGTGCACGATGCGCTGCGCACAAAGACGCAAATGTGAAACTAGCCTTAGCCAAGAATTGGAGTATGTTTGTCATAATTTCTCTCAATTTTGTGGTGTCTAAAAGACATTATATGCACTCACCCTTACATTAGGCAGTCTTAAAGTGCACCTAATTTATCACTTTGGTTCATGTTGCATGATATATCTGCTACATTTTTAGACTATTTTATACCAGGTATCAGTTGGCTTATTTTTTAGACCACTTTTTAAACCAAGGAACTGGAGCAAACCTTTGGTAAATCTGGCATATATTACAGACATGTTTAGTAAGTGGTAATATACGTTCTCCGTGTTGATGAGTTGGTGCTTGAGTAGTGTTCCAATTTCCGTAGATAAATACCGTATATGAAAATTCGGCACTCTAAGAGATGATGTGAATATACTGTGCAGAGTTGGATCAGTGGCATTGTTTGGCACTTAGATCCAGAGTCTGAGCCCTGGATTATAAATGCACTGCCCCAAATCTCTAGGTATCTTTTTTAAAAAAAAGAAAATTAGATTAGATTGCGCTTGAATCCACTAACCATAACATAGAGTAAGACCGGAGGACAGCAGATGACGTCCCGATCAGGGCTCTCTCATACAAAGCATTGGAGATCCAGCCTCTCATGTAATGGAAACATCATCCACAAGCAGTGAGCACAAAGCCACTTGTTCTTAATCAGTCACGTCTCCTCTATATGTTCAAATAAGGAGCAGTCACATAACCGCATCCCTCAAGTAGCGGGCGCAGAGCCGCATCTTCTCAGTCAAAAACACCTCCTCTATACATGCAGATGACGAGCAGAAACATGACCGCATCTCCCTCATCCAATCAGATGAGATCATAAGAGGGTCAATGGAAATAACCCTTTGCATATAGTAATGTCCACTGACCCCCGTATGACCACGTAAGAATATATGAAGATGTTTATGCATTATCCCTATATCAATAATCATCCACTTTTTGTGACACACCCCAAACTGAAGACATCTGGGGCACCTTCATTACCATCTGGTGGGATAATTTCATGTTCCATTTACCTTACCAGCTAGGTGTAACACCACCTGAGATCGCCACAACGTAAGATGCGGTCAAGTGACCACTCTTCATTTATATGCACAGAGGAGGCGTGTTTGACTGAGAAGAGACATCTCTGAGCCCGCCACTTGTGGGATGCGGTCATGTGACCGCTTGTTGATGACGTTTCTATCACATCTGTACAAATTGTTGACAGCTATGCCACGTAAAACAACCTGCACTTGACGTCAATAAATATATACAGTATGATACCTGGGAGCTTTTGATGAATGTTATACCCCTATGGATTGTTTTTTTTACCTATACAGTAAAAGTGTATATATGTTTAATTGTTTTTAAAGTGATTTTAATACAATTGTTTGCTTGATACACTAGATAGTTACCATGACTACTGGGATGGGCCCTGAATAAGAGATGGAGCCCACTAATCCTGTGTGATATAAAGCAGTGTGTGTATGTCTGTGTATTGTAACTGTATTTTAGCCTTGAGAAAAGCCGTATTGCCGAGACGTTGCGCCATGTTGTCTTCTCACTGACGTGATTTAATTTTTACTATTTTGGAATAAAGACAAGATTTTTATAAGGATCTCTATGGTGCTGTGACGGACTCAGCTCCTGCTGAGCCCATTTTTTGAGTGGACCCTCTGGGTCGTGGCACCCACCCACCGAGGGCGAGCTGACCTTGTGAGAATCCACCCCCTATACAGGGAGTGTCAGGGGCAAGACCAAGGGGGTGAGCCACCATGACTGCTGGGACCAGACGGCCAGCTCAGGGGACACTAGACGAGTGTCTGACGACAAGGACGAGCAGGAAGCAAGACGAGACTAGACATAGGTGCAAGGTATCTTCATTAGAATAACTCAGGATCACATACAGTGTAAACAAGCAAAACGTGCAAGGTGCGCGCGTGGGCACGCCAAGGTCCATAACATGGTACGTGCCAGGTGGCACGCCTAGGTACAGGTAATGACATGATGGCATCGGACTCCGGACTGCTGGCAAACCGACAGGGTCCAGGGATCAGGCTGCGGACGTCAGCTCCGGACATCAGGCCATAGTCATCTGGTTCCGGACCTCTGGCAACGGTCGGCAGGTTCCGGGCATCCGGCAGGCAAACCAGGGTTCAGGCAAGGAGGCACGACAGATATCCAAGCAGGGTGCGTGTTTAGGGAACACGCCAAGGTCCAAGGCTAGGTGCGTGTGTAGGGGACACGCCAGGGTTCAAGGCTAGGTGCAAGGCAAGGTGCATGTGTAGGGGACACGCCAGGTTCAAAGCGAGGTGCGTGTGTAGGGGACACGCCAGGGTTCACAAACGAGACAGGGTGCGTGTGTAGAGCCACGCCAAAGCATAGGATAAGACAAAGTGCGTGTAGAGACACGCCAAGGCACAAGGTACAAGACAGAGTGCGTGTAGAGACACGCCAAGGCACAAGGTAAGACAGAGTGCATGTAGAGACACGCCAAGGTACAAGGTACAAGACAGAGTGCGTGTAGAGACACGCCAAGGCACAAGGTACAAGACAGAGTGCGTGTAGAGACACGCCAAGGTACAAGTCAGAGTGAGTGTAGAGACACGCCAAGGTATAAGGTACAAGACAGAGTGCATGTAGAGACACGCCAAGGCACAAGACAGGGTGCGTGTAGAGACACGCCAGGGTCCAAGGTACAAGACAGAGTGCGTGTAGAGACACGCCAAGGTTCAAGGCAGGGTGTGTGCTAGGAGCGACGCCAGGGTTCAAGGCAGGGTGCGTGCTAGAAGCCACGCCAGGGCACAAGGAAGGGCTGCGTGCTAGGAGCCACGCAGGGGGCACGCCACACTGGCCAGTGCACACGGCTGTACACAAACACGTGGCACTTACCACGGCACAGGAGACGGCCAAGGGGAACCCACACCGGGGTTCAATGCAAGGACAAGGCAGGGAACAAGGCAAGGAACAAGCAGAAACAGAGCCAGGTCAGAGCGAGGACAGAGTCTAGCAGCGGAGCGTAGGCAGAAGCCCAGAGCCGGGCCAAGGGAAGACCTTGGGACTAGACATAGAAACGAGCACTAAGGAGAGGAGAAATGGTGCATGTGCCAGGGAGCACTACAGAGCACCATAGGAGAGAGCGAGGCAGAACAAGCAAAGACTGAGACCATAGGGAGGAACACAAAGCAAGGAATAGCAAGGCAGAGAACACAGGGAGGACTACAAGTCAAAGCATAGCAAAAGCAAGACATGGCAAAACAGGCGAGGCAGAGAACACAGGAAGGACTACAAGTCAAAGCATAGCTAAGGCGAGACATAGCAAAACAGACTAAGACAAAGAACAGCAGAAGGACTACAAGGCAAAGCAAGGCAAAGACAAACATGGCATGAGAGACAACACAAGACATGGCACAAGACAAGAGGCGGAATACGAGCCCGGAGCGTATGCAGAGACGCACTACAGAGCAAAGTGCAAGGGCACAGAAAAGCGGGAGCAACCCCACAGACCCAGAGCCTTGCAGGGAAGCAACACAATAATCAGGCCCTGAGCATAGGAAGGGGCGGCCTGATATAGGGCATAGCACCTCCTCCTCCAGGTCAGGACCAGGGGAGCACTTCCAGGATTCAAGACATGACGAGATGATAGCAGAACCAGACAGTGCAGGATCTTAGGAAACGTCACATGATCAGGGTTTCAGACATGACGAGATGATCACCGAACCAACCAGTGCAGGATCCTAGGAAGAACACATGATCCGGGATTCTAGACATGACGAGATGATTGCAGAACCAGACAGTGCAGGATCTTAAGAAATGTCACATGATCAAGGACTCCAGACATGACGAGAAGATCACAGAAGGCAGAGCAGAAACGCAGGCATCCTGTAGCTCAGACATGAGGTGAGTGTGCACACTGCTCTAGGGAACATGCAGGACAGCAGACAAAACATGCACATGCACGTCGCTCCAGGAGTTCTTGAGACAAACAGACATGACAGATATGGCGGACGTGACAGGTGCCTTGTATATCTTTGGATTTTCTACTGATCTGTTTTAACTACAGCAGCCAATTATAAAAAAAACTAGAAATAAGATGTTAAGGTTTTTCTAGTTGATTATGGACACATCAAACGAGAAAATTAAGGTACGGCACAAAATTGGATCGGGAACAGCTCAGTCAGCAGCTTGTATTATATATTGCTTTTTGACAAGCATTATGCATTAATTATTCCTATAAAGATGAAATTTTACAAGTGTATTTTTACCCAAAAGTACATTTACAATTTAAGACACTGTCCCCCAAGGGAAATGTTTCTATAGCAACGAGAAGACTCTTTTTATTTCAATTAAATGCTTGATGTATTTTATGAAAACCCCTCAGATGCTAGACAGGATTGTCCTCAATCCATACACCAATATAGTTGATTTCAGAGCTCCTGTTGTTAGAATTGTAATTGCTAATTACATTTCAATCATCTAAGATGTGTCTTAAAACCAAAGAGTGATGAAATTGCGCTCTTTGCACCATCTGTCTGCTAAACATGTACAGTACTTATCATTTAATTTAATGTCTTCGAACAACGTAACAAATTGCATAAAATAAAAAAATAAACCAAATTGGATTATAAATGGTCCTCAAGATAGAGGCTTAACCATAGTCCCTATAGTCCCTTGGGCATATTTTGGAAATGTTCCCCTCCCTCACCAGCTTGTTACTCAGACCCAAGAGTCTCAGTGGAATTATTTCACAGTTATACTGCCCCCTCAAGTAACCCTCATAGTAGTACTGCTTTCCAAACAGTTATAGTGCCCCTTGTAAGCCTTACAAAGGGGCATTATAACTTTAGTGTCCTACACAGTAATAGTACCCCGACACAGAAATAGTGGCCAGTTTGTGCCACTGCACATGAAAATTACCTCCTTTTTTCTTCCACAAAATAAAAGCTCCCTCTTTATGTCCCTACACAGTATTAATTACTCCTTTGTGCCACTTTACAGTAATAGTGCACACAGTAATAGTGTCTTCTTTGGGCTGATAGTAAAAAAAAATGGCCACATTTTGTGTTCACACATTGGTAGTCCTAAAAGGTTTTTCACAAAATCCCATGTTATCTTATATCTATATGATATAGAATAATTTGCTGACTGCTGGTAATCTGACCAATGTGACCTCTGCAATCTTGTGAACCGAGCTCTGAAACGGCAAGAATGGGGCACTGTAAATCGCCACCTTAAATAAAAAGGAAGTGCTCTGGCTTAGTCTTCACTCCATTCATATATAAAAGACTGACCATACTTCCAAACAGGTAACTGGTGTGAAAAGGTTCATACTAAGAGTAGCCATCTCCATATATAACTAACAATTAAAGCTGCACTCTGTAACACTATATCTTGCACACGTGAAACATATGAAATTGGAATTGCAATACTGCTCTACAAAATAGGAAAAAATAAGTATGCATCTGTTCATACCTGTTCACTGTTTGTAAGTGACAGTCAATCTTTGAAATTTGTGTACATAGGCTCTCTGACCGTGCCCTTCACCCATCAGCCTATGTGCATGACACCACTTCTCATAGGTGGTAAAATCATCACCGCCGGTCAGACAGCCATAGTTCCCATGCTGTCAAAAGACAGCATGAGCGCACAGCTGTGATCGAATGTGTAAAGTTTACCTCCAGTCACTAGCACAGCCTGATGGCACTACTGTTCCCATCAGCCTATGCCTGCTGACGCTAATAACAGTAAGAGCAGGAGCGGCTGATGGGAGTATTCACCAGCTGGCACCTGCACTGTAAATAAATAATAAAAAAAAACAGTCACCTGTAATTTTGATAAGCAACCAGGCAAAAGTGACAGCTAGGGGCTGCAACCCTCAGCTGTCAGCTTCAGCAAGCCTCAGTGACCGGCAAAAACCTCAATAATGACACAGCTCGTCACTGATGCTGCGCTCGCAGCAGCTCATTCATCATTTGTTCTCAGCCTTGACGGTCGCATCTTGGCATCATCCAGGTTGAAAACTGCTTATCCTCCAGACATGCATTACAGCATTAGACAGAACAACAGATAGGTGAGGGATATGTTGTTTTTTATTTTTGTTTTATTACATGAAATGAGGGATTCAATGAAATTAGACGTTAGGGGAGTATAACTGTGTTTGTTATTTTTTTTTAAAAATGGAAAAGTGTATTTTGTTTTATTTCAAACAAAAGACTTTACTCTGACTGTGTCTTTATTTACCATATAACTATAGGATTAGTAATGGATAGGTGTCTTATAGGTGCCTCTCCATTACTAAGTCGTGGGCTTGATGTCACCTGACAATACAAAGGTGACATCAACCCCACAAATATGAACCCCATTGACCACTGCTACAGGACAAGTGGCAAGAGCCGGGCAAAATGCCAGAATTGGTGTATCTAATAGATGCACCTTTTCTAGGCTCTGGGCTGCTATTTTTATGCTGGGGCAATATCCATGGCCCCCTTCCAGCCTGAGAATTCCAGCCTCCATCTGTCTGCTTTAGCTTGGCTGGTTGTCAAAAATGGGGGGACCCCATGCTGTTTTTTTAAATTATTTATTTAAACAATTACAAAACAGCATGGGGATCCCTCTGTTCTTGATAACCAGCCTTGCTGTTATTAGCGGCAGCAGACGACGGATGATGGGAGCAGTGGTCCCATCAGCCAACACCAATGATCAGAGGTAAACGTTATACCTCAGATCACAGCTGTGCGCTCACATTGTCATTTGACAGAGTGGGAAACTTGGCTCTCTGGCCAGCAGTGATGATTTTCCTGCCGATCAAAAGCGGTGTTTGCCGTGCTGTCATGTGCATCGTGTTAGGGAGGTTGAACTCGAATAGTAACACGGACTTCCTGGTGAAGTCCATGTTCGGTGTCTGTGACCGAACAACAGGTGTTCGGTACGGACACCAAACTTTACTGTTCGGGTTCACCCATCTCTACTGTTAGAGAAAGTCTTGTACAGTGCTCAACTGTTTCCAGCAGTCACATTGACAATAAATGGAGTGGATAATGAACATGCACATGTCTGTTCCATTCAAGATGGGGTTCTGTATATTTTTAGATGGCATAGCCCAATCCTTTGGATTGCTGGTAGTCCTATTTTATGAACCCCAAGTGATCAGGAGCTTCATGGCCTATGCTATGGATAAACGATAACTTGCAATTTTAGGAAAACCAATTTAAGGGATACTAATGTGTGAGAGCACAAAAAGGCCATTATTACTATATATGGGCACAAATTATGTACTACTGCAGTGTGGGAGTTCCGGCAATCTTAAGAATGGATCTACAGAAGCCAGAAATTGGGTGTCAGGCACAGTGTAGGAAGGACTAAGTGCAACACGAAGGGATATGGGGAAGGGAGTCCAACACTAGGGAAGTGGGGAATGGAGACCACCTAGGCAGAGCTAACTTCATCCTGTCTGCCTTAAGCGACCCTAAGTAGGTTCCACACCTATCGCCGACAAGGATACCTATTCCCTGCCTGACCCTAGCAGTAAGCCCTGCTTAAGGATGGACGGGGTGAGCACTGGTCGATCCCCACTATAACTAAAGACAAATGGGATAGACGAACTAGGGAAACACTTAGCTTGAGTAGACTCAGAGAGAAACACCAAAGAGGAAGATAGCCGACTGCTATAGCTCCAAACCTCAACAGGGGGAAAATGGAAATATCACCGACAACTCCCAGCAGCAAGCTGGGAGTTATAAACACTCGGTTCCAGGTGTGCATTAGAGTAGAAGGAAAGTTGCTACTGGGTCCTAGAGTCAGAAGGACCAGGAAGAAGTCTGCAAAGCAAACTGCTGAGACCGTCTGCAGTCAGATGTAGTGCGACAGTTTGCAGCCTTTGACACACCCGTGACATTGGGGCAATATGAAGCCAAATCTTTAATGGGGCAATGGTGCTCAGGAGCATGCTAAGTCTTTGATTCATTCAATGTCAGTGATTCTGCATGAAATAGCTGAGTACTGTAAACAGTATGGTCGGGCAGTGCCATAGACAATAAAAGCATACCTCCACTACATTCAAAATGGGACCCTGTGTAGCCTTGTTCCCAGTGTTTTGTAGCCCTGCTGTTTGGGATTTCTGGGGTCCCAGTGGTCAGACCCTCAGTTATCAGCAAGTTATACTCTATTCTTTGTGCAGCAACCAATGGCTCTCTGCTCAGCCATAATTTTCAACTAGATTTTCATCCTGAGGGCCATCAGAAAGAACGTCTTCCCCCAGGGCCTTGTTGTTGCAGTAATTGTAGAAAGTTACAACACCATGCCTAGAGGTGTGTCCTTCTCAAAGAAGGTGAGTTATGCATAATATAAAATGAAGCACAAATTCTGAGACAGCAAATTTGCTCTTGATATAATGGTGTTTTTTCTAAAAAAAAAAAGTGTTCTTTTGGAGAATTTTCACTGTACCTTTGTAAATCCCAAAATACAAATTAATATACAAAAATAAATAAATATGCAACATTGACCATATGGTGAGATTTCCAGTTTCCTTCATTTTACTGGTCATTGGGGAGGGCAGGCACTCCTCATTGACTGATGGTTATGGTCAGTAACAGATCTGTAGCAATAGCAGAACTTGAGCTGAGCTGTATAGCTCTATTGTAACACATTCAGCTATCAGTAGTGTTGAGCATTCCGATACCGCAAGTATCGGGTATCGGCCGATACTTGCTGTATCGGAATTCCGATACCGACTTCCGATATTTTTTCAATATCGGAATTCGGCATCGGAATCGGAAGTTCAAAGTTGATTGACAGACTGACGTCATCATGATGCGCGGTGTGTGCGCATCATGATGCGCCGTCATTTCGGGCCTTCCGGGGGTCTCTGCCGGCCTGCCGGGGGGCTGTGCCGGCCTGCCGGGGGGCTGTGTGGACTGCCCGGGGTCTGTACCGGCCTGCCGGGGGGCTGTGCCGGCCTGCCGGTGGTCTGTGCACCCTGTGGGGGTCTGTACCGGCCTGCCGGGGGGCTGTGCCGGCCTGCCGGTGGTCTGTGCACCCTGTGGGGGTCTGTACCGGCCTGCCGGGGGGCTGTGCCGGCCTGCCGGTGGTCTGTGCACCCTGTGGGGGTCTGTACCGGCCTGCCGGGGGGCTGTGCTGATGTCCGGGGGTCTGTGCAAGCATCGTCCGATGGGACTACAAGTCCCATCGGGCGATGCCTGCTACCATGACAGTGATTGACACATTAGCCAATGATGGGACAGTAGTAGTCCCATCATCCGGCTAATGTGTTAAATGTTAAAAAAAAAAAAAAAATACTACATACATACTACATGCATGCTACATACATACTACATGCTACATACATACTACATATATACTACATACATACTACATACATGCTACATACATACTACATGCATGCTACATGCATACTACATACATACTACATACATACTACATACATAATACATGCTACATACATACTACATACATACTACATGCTACATACATACTACATACATACTACATGCATGCTACATACATACTACATGCTACATACATACTACATATATACTACATACATACTACATATATACTACATACATACTACATACATACTACATACATACATGCTACATGCTACATACATACTACATACATACTACATACATACTACATGCATACTACATGCATGCTACATACATACTACATGCATGCTACATGCATGCTACATACATACTACATGCTACATACATACCACATACATACTACATACATACTACATACATACTACATATATACTACATGCATGCTACATACATACTACATGCTACATACATACCACATACATACTACATACATGCTACATACTACATACATACTACATACATACTACATGCATGCTACATACATACTACATGCATGCTACATACATACTACATGCCACATACATACTACATACATACTACATGCTACATACATACTACATATATACTACATGCATGCTACATACATACTACATGCTACATACATACCACATACATACTACATACATGCTACATACATACTACATATATACTACATGCATGCTACATACATACTACATATATACTACATGCATGCTACATACATACTACATGCTACATGTATGCTACATACATACTACATACATACTACATGCTACATACATACTACATACATACCACATATATACTACATACATACAATACATTCATACAATACATACATAGACATACAGTACATATAACATAGAGTAACATACTTACCAATACTTGTCACATTGTTCCCCGAAGCCATTGTCTTTTCCGGAATAAATATTAACATAACAAACCACAAAAATACTCACCCACGATCCGAAGCAGTCCACGAGTGTGTCCCACGACGATCTTGGGTAGAGAACGGCAGCATCAGATGATGCTGCCGTTCTCTACGGGCTGCAGGAATCCAATGACGGAAGGTAGGTATCCTTCCGCACTGTATTCCTCCGCCACTTAAAAAAAAAAAAGTCCCTAGTCTCACTTTATGCCATTGCTGCGTGGGAAATTCCCACACAGCAATGGCATAAAGTGAGACTAGGGACTTTTTTTTTTTTTTAAGTGGCGGAGGAATACAGTGCGGAAGGATACCTACCTTCCGTCATTGGATTCCTGCAGCCCGTAGAGAACGGCAGCAACAGCTGATGCTGCAGTTCTCTACCCAAGATCGTCGTGGGACACACTCGTGGACTGCTTCGGATCGTGGGTGAGTATTTTTGTGGTTTGTTATGTTAATATTTATTCCGGAAAAGACAATGGCTTCGGGGAACAATGTGACAAGTATTGGTAAGTATGTTACTCTATGTTATATGTACTGTATGTCTATGTATGTATTGTATGAATGTATTGTATGTATGTAGTATATATGTGGTATGTATGTAGCATGTAGTATGTATGTAGTATGTATGTAGCATGCATGTAGCATGCAGTATGTATGTAGCATGCATGTAGTATATATGTAGTATGTATGTGGTATGTATGTAGCATGTAGTATGTATGTAGCATGCATGTAGTATGTATGTAGCATGCATGTAGTATATATGTAGTATGTATGTAGCATGTAGTATGTAGCATGCATGTAGTATATATGTAGTATGTATGTAGCATGTAGTATGTATGTAGCATGCATGTAGTATATATGTAGTATGTATGTAGCATGTAGTATGTATGTAGCATGCATGTAGTATGTATGTAGCATGCATGTAGTATGTATATGGTATGTATGTAGCATGTAGTATGTATGTAGCATGCATGTAGTATATATGTGTTATGTATGTGGTATGTATGTAGCATGCATGTAGCATGCATGTAGTATGTATGTAGTATGTATGTAGTATATATGTAGTATGTATGTAGCATGTGGTATGTATGTAGCATGCATGTAGTATGTATGTAGCATGCATGTAGCATGTAGTATGTATGTAGCATGCATGTAGTATATATGTAGTATGTAGCATGTAGTATGTATGTAGCATGCATGTAGTATATATGTAGTATGTAGCATGTAGTATGTATGTAGCATGCATGTAGTATGTATGTAGTATATATGTGGTATGTATGTAGCATGCAGTATGTATGTAGCATGCATGTAGTATATATGTAGTATGTATGTTGCATGTAGTATTTATGTAGTATGAATGTAGCATGTATGTAGTATGCATGTTGTATGTATGTAGCATGTAATTTTTTTTTTTTTTTTTTTTTTTTTTACATTTAACACATTAGCCGGATGATGGGACTACTACTGTCCCATCATTGGCTAATGTGTCAATCACTGTCATGGTAGCAGGCATCGCCCGATGGGACTTGTAGTCCCATCGGACGATGCCTGCACAGACCCCCGGAGCCTGCACAGACCACCGGCAGGCCGGCACAGACCACCGGCAGGCCGGCACAGCCCCCCGGCAGGCCGGCACAGCCCCCCGGCAGGCCGGCACAGCCCCCCGGAGCCTGCACAGCCCCCCGGCAGGCCGGCACAGCCCCCCGGCAGGCCGGCACAGCCCCCCGGAGCCTGCACAGACCACCGGCAGGCCGGCACAGACCACCGGAGCCTGCACAGACCCCCTGGCAGGCCGGCACAGCCCCCCGAAAGGCCCGTACAGACCCCAGAGAGGCTGTACAAGGGCAGGAAAGGGTTTTTCTTATTCCGATACCGGAAGTCCCATAGACTTGAATGGGACTTCCGGTATCGGAATCGGCGATACCGATACTTTTTTTAAAGATCGGCCGATACCATCCGATACGATACTTTGAAGTATCGGACGGTATCGCTCAACTCTAGCTATCAGTAATCTTTTTGTAAAATCTACACTGATATCACTATATTTAGATAAAAAAATAAAAGGGTCTTTGATCAGGGTAGAGGGTAGAAGGGCAAAATGAGCAATTGTAAGTACACAGTGCTATATAATATGATGATTGCAATATATTAAGACGATAAAAGCTTTGATAGGAGAACTTCTATAATGGCCAGTCAGTGTTTCTTCTGAGTTTACAATGTTATCACTACACCACAGCACTACAGTACCTTATAATAGGTAAATCTCAGGACACAAGATGTGAACACACATTTCCATAAAAAATATACATCTTGCATATAGTGTTTGCTTTTGCCTTACCATAGAGTACATAGAGGCTAGTATGCTCTACTGATGCCAATGTAATCAACGTATAACATTTCTACAAATTTACTCTTGATGAACCCAGGAATAAAGGTCTATGAAAGTCACATATTGCACAGAATTAATATAGATGACCTATAGTAGGCTTGGTCTGAACCGCGCGTCGGGGTTTGGCGCCACACCAGCAGACTTTCACCTGTTCCGGCATGAATCTTTACAAATATGCCACCAATGAATCTGAATATTTGATTGGAACCCTTCTATATCAATTCTGTGTAATATGCGGTTTTCAATAACCTTTATTCCCTTGTTTATCAATGGTTATTTAGCATCATTAGAGCATACTAGCCACTATGTACTTTGTGTGATAACTTTTTATATTTTTTGTATTGCTTGCTCAATGTAGGATTGCATCACTTGTGCACTTTAGCATTTTCTACTTAGCATCATATCTGGATACTCTTACTCTTACTCTAATGTACCTTCAGTCTTGCTCAGCAATATAGACTATATATTTTACCATTCTCATTTATATATATTTTTTGCTGCTATCACTTATGCACTTTTTAATGGACTTTCATTAAGAGTTACAAATCATGCCGTTTACATATCCTGCTTAAGCACAATAATTTGTATGTACTTTATATGATCATGTGAGTGCTTTCTGTGCCACCACATGCCCTATTTCTTCAATAAAGGCAATTTTATTAATAGTTATCCCTGTGTTCAAACATGTTTACACTATCTTTTAGTTGGCTTAATTTGTACCAGAAATGTGGACTACAATTTGGGCTCAATATTTGGTCTGCAATGTCACAGGGTAGGCCTTTTTCCACTAATCCATGTCCTTTCCAGTAAGGTCAGGCCCCTTGTCTAGTAAACTATAGAAAGTATATCTAGAAGAATTTTCTTCAATGTGTATGTACATTTAGTTTAGTGTAGAATATCTTGCATATCTTTACCAAGCCTCCCTTCTCCATCATGTGACTTTTTAATGTTTATATTTGATTATTTTGTGTCTTTGTTAAGAATTTAATAAGGTATTTATTGTATCTGTCTTATGATAGTCATAAAGAATTTGTGCTTGACTTAATTTGGACTGTCTGATAATACCAGCATGCTGATGGATAATATGTGGACCGCTTAGGGAGATAATTTGCTGTTTGACAAATATAATCTACAGTAATCATTTTCCTTCTTGCACCCATGTACTGCAACCTCTTTTATGGGTCATATAAAGTCTTTGCTCCCAGCAGGTGCTGACTTGATTTTCTTGAGAAACAAGGATTAAATATAGAAATATCAATATGTATTTGGCGTGATTACGCCACTAACAGATGCTTTATTGCACACATTATACTCAAATGTTAGTATGAAACTAATAATCCAATGTAAAACAAGGGTTAGGAATAGTTCATGATAAATTCTTCTCACTTTAAATTTTAAGTATTTTTGTCATTTGGATGGTAATCTCATTTCTAAGACTACAAGCTAATATCAGATGCTTAGGCTTGTAACAATTGTGCTCAAGTAGAGTATGTTTGCTTGCTGCCATTGATTGTAAATCTCCCCAGTATTCTTTATGTTTAAATCAAAACACCCAAAGAAACCTACCTTTTAATCTATATAAATAAGTATTTGAAATCAATTCCAATTTAGAACAGCTTTGAAGAAGTTGTTTTAGCTTGCTAAACGAGCCCAAATCAACTATATTCAAGTATAAAAATAAGCAAGTTTGCAATTGACATGCTTTTTCTATCTGCTTTCGTATATCCTGTTGTGAAAGCTTTTGTCTTACATAATGTGTAGCTTGTTTCCAAGGAGCTTGGCCACCAGAGCTTGGCTGAGTGTGCTCAGAAGTTACATTCCAATAGTTGACTTAACTCTTAACATCCCAGTCGGTTCGCTCTAGTTCATTGATTTCTATACAGCAGTCAGCTGATCACCTTCATCCCCTCCCTCTCAGGTCTAGACCTGTTTTCAGTAGAATTTCAATCAACAGACTGCACCATCAAATGTGAGGCAAAAAACAAGAAGAAAAAGTTATGGTAGCACAGTCACGATGAAGACAAGTATGAAAAGGTTAGCAACAAAATCCAGTTGCATATTAATGCAAGGGAAGGAAACACCCAGTGATGTGCCTCCCTATAAAAAACTACACCAACTCTGAAATGCATGAGGAACCAGAGAAAAAGGAACGAGAGGTGACAAAAGATTATAAAAGTAGTATGAATTTCTTTATTTAATAAATCTGCTAAAAACCATTACATACCAAAGGTAACAAGAAAAGTGCACCAAGATACATGCCAATAGGACGGGAAAACACCCCTACAAAAACGCCACCATAGTATATGTTAGAAAACTCATAGTCAAGTGACCAGGGGGCATGGCAAGCGCTCTTTTATGACAAAAAGGTCATTTAAGCTAAGTAGCTGAGGGCTTACCGGACTGGTGGGGGCTTCAGAGAGGTGATCCCGAGGCTTGATGTCCACCCTGATGCGCGTTTCGCTGGCACAATGCCGCTTTCTCAAGCGTTTTTGTAGGGGTGTTTTCCCGTCCTATTGGCATGTATCTTGGTGTACTTTTCTTGTTATCTTCTGTATGTAATGGTTTTTAGCGGATTTGTTAAATAAAGAAATTCATACTACTTTTACAATCTTTTGTCACCTCTTGCTCCTTTTTCTCTGGTTCCTCAAGTATGAAAAGGTGTAGAAAAAAAAGCTTTTATTAAATGACAGCAACACATTTCTAAATCGATCTGATTACTTCGTTAGGCTATCATGCAAAGAATTATATGAAAAAGTTTATAAAGGAAACTGTAATCCAAGGAAATAACATGTCCCACCCACTGGTGAGTATCAAGACCCGAACAAAAAATAGAACAACATATAAACAGTTTATAATCATATTACAAAAAAAGAAATGAAAATTACATATATAATCTCTACATGAAAAAGAAAATAATTGTGACTAAAGAAAAGAATCCTTACAGATGATCTAGATTTTACTTGTGATTGGAATAACCATTTAACCAGTTGTTCCCTGGGTCTGATAATTAAACTGATACAAAACAGAGAAAGTATACTAAATGCTGCCATTAAGAAAGCAAAAATATTACTAAGCAGTAAACATAATTTAATAAGTATAAAGAATATCTACAGATGGATCAATCTACTATTTATAAATATATAAATTTGAGAAATATATAATATATAAAAAAGTTAGAAGATCATTAGAGATCAGAGACATTAAGAAACAGGTTGCATCCTTTGGTTTAATCGACCCGATGCATAATACTCAGCGAGAGCTCTTTATACTAAGGATAAAACACCTACAGTTGTGGCATATTTGATTAATAATAATAAAAGTAAAACACTTTTTTTAAAAAAATACTATTTTCACCACGTAAAAAACGGTAATTTTTCTTAGAAAAACCACAAAGGTGATATGAATTCCTGCAGGATTATTACTAAGCAAACTATTTGTTCTACTCCTAGTAAGGAATTCCTTCATAGTTCCAACTACACCATCAATGTGTAGGGAAGGTGACCTGACAGACGGACAGACTTGTCAGAATAGAGAAAGGAAGGTTTGCACAGTTTAGACAGGTGTCAGTTACTACAGTGGGGAAACAGCTGAGAAAGTGTAGTGGACGTGCAGTACCTTGGGTTGACCATTAGAGGGCAGGGAGGAATGTGAGCAAAGGACTTGACATCAGCTTAGGGCTTATGAAACCGTTGGTCATGGGGGGCGGAGTTACAGGGAAACGGGAATGATATAAATTTGACAGGAGGGTTCCAGAAAGTTCGAGTCCCCAGAGGGAGCTCCAGTGACAGGAGGACTACGACAGTTTGTGCACTGTGAGGAAAACCGAACCAGGGGGACTGAGGAGAGAGAAAGTCAGGGGGGTGGTCCTGACACCAGAGTACGGCAGTATAGACGAGACACTGAGGTAAAGCATACCGTATTGAGAGAGACGACTGATCAGTAAAAGTGCTGTTGGTTTACGGGTCTAAGGCGGCCACAGTGACAGATCTGACAGGAGCATCGAAGAGTGAAGAGGGGATGGTGCGTAAATGTACGTCCCCGGTGTAAAGTACGGTGTGCGGGAAGCGGCCCTGGAAATGGAGGGCCAATTAGTGAAGTAAAGTGAATTGAAGTGCGGTGTACTTCGGAGGCCGTCAGGCGGACGGCAAGAGAATAAACTTGGACCTGTTGTACCCGAAACTTGCCTCATCTTGTGTCTGTACGTCACTGCGTGGTGTATCGAGGGACCACCCCTCAGCCCGGCCCACTGACTCTACAATTGCATCGCCTCTGGCCACTAAAATAATGGTTTTGCCCCAATGTGGTCCTATCGAGAAAGAAATTATTTTCATTTGGGGCAAAATCCTTTTTAAGGGTCAACGTTAAACAACACTCCAACGGTTCCCACTATTATGACATCTTATTTGGAACAAAACAACTCCAAAGTCATTTTTACCCAATTCTAAGTCTCATCTCTCCACATCTAGTGAGAACATGAAAGAGGAAAGGAAATCCTCAACTCACCATAGAAGGAGATGAGGTAAGAGGGGTGGATGATCTCGATTCATATCTCGCAACATACAGCATGAAAAAAAGCAGAGTATAAAGATGTTTAACTAATCTAAATACATAAATCTTTGAATCCCAACAGATATTAGGGGAGAATGTCGTAATTTGATTTTAGAAGCAGACCATTTAGTTACATAGTTACATAGGTTGAAAATAAGACTCAGGTCCATCAAGTTCAACCTAACTCCACAAATTATAAATTCTTTGTCACTAAATTACCTATAACCCCCAATGCCATTAGTGCTAAGGAAAGTGTCCATCCTGTTTTTAAAAGCTGTTGTAGTGCCTGCCATTACTACCTCCACAAGCTGACTGCTCCAACTGCAAAGAAACCTTTCCTATTCAGCTGCCAAAATTGCCTTTCTTCCATGTTTTGGAATTGCAAATAAAAGAGAAAGGTATTTTTTAATAATAAAAAACTATACAGTACCTCATTCTTATTATTTGCCAAAAGTGCATAAAGATATTAAGAATCCCCCCGGATATCCCATCATTTCGGGTATCGGTTAAATCATCTGTAAATTCTATATTGATTTTCTGCATTTCTTCAATTCTTTGTTTTATAATTACCATAGTTTTTTAAGGAACTTTTCCCATCTTATAGTCAAATATCTGTACCATCTCATTGTATTTTTTTACTTTATATGTAAATGCTTTATACCATCCATATTGAGCACAATTTTGGTATAGAAGCCTAATAATTTTATTTGCACAGTAACAGTGAACTTTCCAAGGATCAGACAAGAGGTTGTGCAATGGGGACTTGTTTTGCTTCAAGGTATGCAAATTCGTTTGTAGGCTGTTTTGTGTCCCTGTTTATCTCACCCTTCATTCTGCCTCTGAGTCACATCTCTTTTTATAAACATTTTATTGATGATTTATTTATCATTTGGTCAGGTACTGTTCATGAAGCTGTTTTTTCAGCAATTGAATTTTAACCCATTGGGTCTGGTTTTTAATACAACCTATTCTTCTACAGCTATCCAATTTCTAAATCTCACAATCACACGAGATCCTACAGGTAAGATTATCACATCCATATTTTTCAAAAATGTGGATGTTAACAACTATTTAAAATTCAGTAGGGTCATCTCTCCCTAAGTGGATTAAAAATGTCCCATATGGCAAGTATTATCAGATCAGAAAAAACTGCACCTTAGATGCAGATTTTAATACATAGGAACTTTTCCTACAAAAAAAGTTTCTGGCTAAAGGTAAGCCCTAAAGAAATCCTTATGGATGCCTATCAGAAAGCCAGATTTACATCCCAGAAGAAATGTATTTAAAAAGAAAAATACAGGAGATTAGATAAAGAAGAAAATGCTGAAATAGTGAAACTACTGAAAATATTGATACATTTCAATTTTGTCCTATCACCGCAAATAATAAAGGCCATGCTTCTGTGGTGCCCCTGAGGGTCCGGCCGCCACAGAGGTACTGTACCTCATCCAGAGGTGTGGTATCCCACCCTCAGGTAAGGAGGGATCACCACCCAGGACTCCTAACACTCGCACCCAACACACACTAGTTTAGTCAGGGAAACTGGGTGTACCCTTCGGGAGGATGGCCTCATCCCAGACTGGCTAGGAAAGGGTGTTGGGGAGCTAGTGTGGAAGGTAAGTAGAGTGGGAAAAGCTTAGATAGTGGAGTGATTGAGGACATCCAATCAGGGAGAGAAAGGTGACAGTTGGTGGGTGGAGCTAGTCTGAGGTAAATAGATCTTTCCAGAGAGTAGTCAGTCAGTGACAGGACAGCAGATAAGCAGGAGGGAGTGGAGTCAGAGAGACATCTTTAATAAGGAAGTAAGCTCTTAATAGAAGGAAGGGGTCCTAGGGGCACGGATAGTGCGAAAGCCAACTGTGGGGCCCATATCCTGGAAAGGAAGGACCAGGCCAGAGTGAGGGAGCCGGCCCCTAAGCTTAGCGGAGTATACCAAACACGACTCAACTAGTAAGCCGGAGGCTGTAGTGACTGTAGTGCGACAGCCAAATCCACGAGCATTCCTCAAAAAGGCAGCGGTGGAAGTAAAGGACCCCGGGGCCTGACCCTCGTCGCCCGGCAAGGTCCAAGGCTGCTGGACTGGGGACACTGCTTCTGAAGGCACAGGACAGGAAAGAAGGAAGAAATCAGCGCAGAGACACGGCCTAGAGAGGAGAACACAAAGAGGAGTCTTGAAAAGGTGTTCCTGATCTACCTGGGGGTTTGCCGCACCTCTCCCTCGGAGGACACAGTACCAAGTGGTCTACTGCATGCAGGAACTGTGAGTAAAGACCTTGAAACTGCACCCAACTGTGTCCTTGGTGTTATTTACAACTCGCCTGCCATACACTGCATTCACCATCACCGTCACCGGCTCAACTGCCCTAGGACACAGCTCTGCCCGTGGAGAGCTTCACCATCTTGGCTGCTTTAACACCGTCCCAGTGGATCTGCATCACAGCGTTGGCTACCCTAGCCGAGTACCACGGGTGGCGTCACGATTTACCTTTTCCCAATTAATTATCTCACCATCTTCCCCCTCATTGAACTTCCATCTTCTTTATTGGACACCCAGGGCCGCGGACTGGGTCACCATCACCACCGTGACACTTTCTCCCTTAAAAGAGCCTGAAAGGCCTGGAACCGAGTTCCCCCATCCCTGCGGGGCATTCCATTTTGGCGTCACGATGAATAGGATCATCGAGCTCAGCAAAGCTGGGTACTTGGAGCTCGGCAAAGCTGGGTACTGTGTGCCAGAGACTGCAACATAGTGAGTGCCAGTAAACTGTAATATATTGCTGTAATATATTGAATGCCAGAAGTTTTTATGCATAGCGTATCAGAAGTTTAAGTATTGAGTGTGAATAGAGATTTATTGCATTAATAGAGAGTTAATTGTGTTAAATGACAAGAATTTCCTAGACTGCTGAATGGTCACCATAACTGTGCCATTGTTTACTGTGTGACAGTTACTAGCACTTATTTGATGCTGCGACACAGACAGCGCACGCTAGCTGAGAGGGAAACCGCCAAAAGAGAGTGACAAGGTGTTAGCGCTGTGCTGTGAGGAAAGAGGGGTGGTGGGGGCCAGAGAGAGAGTGAGCAGAAAAAGATGTCTGCCCACTGCCTGCGAGATCCAGGGGTGAAGAGGTGTCCGGTAGCAGGGGCAGCCCACCCCTGGCCATGCAGTGACAAGCATGGGGGAGAGAGGAAGTCCCGCCCTAGGAAGTCAGTGAGGACGGGCAGGCAGAGAGCTGAATGAGCAGCAGCGTGTGTGGAGAAAATGGCGGCAAGGAGTACTGAAGCTGACGGGTGTGCGGAGCAGGAGCACTGAGGGGACTGTGTGGAGGAGCTGCGTTGCCAGCTCCTGAACCAGTCTCTGTTGGTGGCTGAAGACAATCCAGTCCTGGAGCCTGTCAGGCCCAAACTCAATCTGGTGCCGGATGCTGATGCCGCACAGGCCTTGGAGGACGACAGTCTGGTAGGGCCCCCTTCCTGTCCCCACTGCCCCCAAACCCGGTTGGGCCCATTACAATGTTGCCTGGGATCGGGAAGTGGTATTAGCGAGGGCAGTCCAGTGGTACGCTGCAGCCTGTGAATACCTCCCCAGCCATGCAGGCACAAAAGCTGGCCTTCAAATGGAAAAACCCGCGGGACAATTTGATCGGGTTCCCCGGGGAGGCCCCCTTAGAGGAATCACAGATAGAGGTCCTCAGCTGGAGAACTACCAGGCCCAGCAGGAACATGAACAGGCAGAGCAGGATGAGCAGCGTGCAGCCTGACGACGAGACCTACAAGAGCCGGACAAAAGGGCTAAGCAACAAATCCAGGAGGGCAGAGATGTGAGCCGCGGGTCCCTGCACCAAGGCAGAGTGATTGAGTTTAATTTACAGCTGGGCAGGGGCTTTATCCATGAAATGGGAATGGTGAATGATGTATTCGTGACCCTGCGGGTTGTGGAAGCACATTTGCCAAGGGGACACCTGGACAGGGATCTGTACCCCGGGGATGAGGTTAGTTACACACGCCACTTGGGAAGACGGGGCTGGTATGCCCTAAATGTGAAGAAAAATAAAGTTGCTGCCCCTGCTGACAAAGAACCCAGGCCAGGGTCAATGGAACCAGGGGTAAATAAGAGCACCAGGTCTCAGGCAACCCAAACCCCTATTGCCGGACATAATATAACTGTACATTAGAGTGTTGGCCATGAAGTTTTTGTGGCACTTGGACTGGCCTGCATATACGAACCGCCCAGCCAGGCAGTGGCAGGTATCAGGTGCTACCCTGAAAAGCGTACCTTAGGGAATCAAAACTGGTATGACTGTACATAGTTAAATGGTTGACATTATTATTAAGTAATACCTGGTTAGGTCTGTTTTATAATCCCGGTTAGGTTTATTTTATGATTCTTAATAAAGACTGTGAGGCTATGGACGGTGAATAACCCAAAACTTTTAATGTAAAAAGTTAGCACTTATGAAAGTGCTCCATCTTGGTTTTACGTCAGGCCTTTGGAAAGTGCCTTTATTGCCACAGAACAAAAACCTGTTTGGCGAGGCCGAAAATGTGGTACAAAGTACAGATCAACCATGCCTTGTAGCCCGCCCAAGGCCTCCATTGGGGGTTTACAGACGGGTCCCCCGCATTGCACCAAAGGAAAATACCCCGGTCAGGGATGAACTGCACTTTGACGAAAATGTTTTATTCCGTTTATATTTTCACGCAAGGGCTATATAAATTCAGAGAATTTAGCAAATTAATCGTATGAATGTCAATATGTTGGTATTGGTACTTTGATATTTAATACAGATATTTCTATTGAATATATAGTATTTTATTACTATGCATTTTTAAAGTATATATTTATCAAATAGTAATTATTTGTAATGTTAAAGAGAGATGCCTCCCATATAGGGAAGAAGAGCTACTGGTTTACATGTTTGACTGTTATACCCTTTGACATACATGTTCAAAAATTTTGTATGTTTCTGATAAAATCTGTTTTTGCTCTGTTCCAGCCCGCTGACATGCACTGTTTAACGAGGGGGGTATGTGGCGCCCCTGAGGGTCCGGTCGCCACAGAGGTACTGCACCTCATCCAGAGGTGTGGTATCCCACCCTCAAGTAAGGAGGGATCACCACCCAGGACTCCTAACACTCACACCCAACACACACTAGTTTAGTCAGGGAAGCTGGGTGTACCCTTCGGGTGGATGGCCTCATCCCAGACTCGCTAGGAAAGGGTATTGGGGAGTTAGTGTGGAAGGTAGGTAGAGTGGGAGGAGCTTAGATAGTGTAGTGATTGAGGACATCCAATCAGGGAGAGAAAGGTGACAGTTGGTGGGTGGAGCTAGTCTGAGGTAAATAGATCTTTCCAGAGAGTAGTCAGTTGGTGACAGGACAGCAGATAAGCAGGAGGGAGTGGAGTCAGAGAGACATCTTTAATAAGGAAGAAAGCTCCTAATAGAAGGAAGGGGTCCTAGGGGCACGGATAGTGCAAAAGCCAACCGTGGGGCCCATATCCTGGAAAGGAAGGACCAGGCCAGAGTGAGGGAGCCGGCCCCTAAGCCTAGCGGAGTATACTGAACACGACTCAACTAGAAAGCCGGAGGCTGTAGTGACTTTAGTGTGACAGCCAAATCCACGAGCATTCCTCAAAAAGGCAGCTGTGGAAGTAAAGGACTCCGGGGCCTGACCCACGTCGCCCGGCAAGGTCCAAGGCTGCTGGACTGGGGACACTGCTTCTGAAGGCACAGGACAGGAAAGAAGGGAGAGATCAGCGCAGAGACACGGCCTAGAGAGGAGAACACAAAGAGGAGTCTTGAAAAGGTGTTCCTGATCTACCTGGGGGTTTGCCGGACCCCTCCCTCGGAGGACACAGTACCAAATGGGCTACCGCATGCAGGAACTGTGAGTAAAGACCTTGAAACTGCACCCAACTGTGTCTTTGGTGTCATTTACAACTCGCCTGCCATACACTGCATTCACCATCACTGTCACCGGCTCAACTGCCCTGTGCCACAGCTCTGCCCGTGGAGAGCTTCACCATCTTGGCTGCTTTAACGCCATCCCAGTGGATCTGCATCGCAGCATTGGCTACCCTAGCCGAGTACCACGGGTGGCATCACAATTCTCCTTTTTCCAATTAATTATCTCACCATCTCCCCCCTCATTGAACTTCCATCTTCTTTATTGGATACCCAGGGCCACAGACCGGGTCACCATCACAACTGTGACACTTTCTCCCTTAAAAGAGCCTGAAAGGCCCGGTACCGAGTTCCCCCGGCCCTGCGGGTGTTCCACTTCCATTAGAAAGATATTACGCAAGCATGGTACTATTATCTGTGATGATCCGATTCTAAATAAGAAAGTTCCCAAGAAACTGAATATAATACTTAGGAAAAAAAAAGATAAAAAAAATTATCTGGCACCAAGACAAACTGAATCGAAGCTAAATACTCAGGATACATATAAGACATGTAGTCCACCGTTTTTCTAATAATTGTTCTATGGTTCTAGATTTAAAAGGCTGTTTTAAATGTGTCAATGTAAAGTGTTTGTGTTGATGTATGTTAACGCATAAGAGCAATAGCTTTGATTCTCTAGTGACAGATGAGATTTTTTTATACAAGTCAATTTTTAAATTGCAGTATTTTGTTATTTATATTTGTTACAGTGAAGCTGTAATCTTTAATACATCGGAAGAACTGTTAAGAAAAGGATGGATAAATTCTGAAACAATATTATAAATTAAATTTTAACTTATAGTCTAATAAAACATATTTGTTTTACACACAATTAAGTTCCCCCTTGTTTAAGATTGAAAATAACAGAATAAATCACCGAATCTCATCCATACCGCTTTAAGAAGTTGGTTACTAGAGAATCCTTGTATATTCTTTTTGTATATTTATAATTATTTGCTTTGTCATGTAAAGAATGTGTATATACTGTATATATGTTCATATATGTATGTATAAATACAGCTCTGGCAAAAATTAAGAGACCACTGCAAAATTTTCAGTTTGTCTGATTTTTCTCTTCATAGGTATATTTTTGAGTAAATTGTAAAGTGCTCTTTTATTCTATAAACTACTAACAACATGTCTTTGAATTTCCAAGAACTAAATTTTGTATTTATTTTCAGAAAATGAGAAATGGTCAAAATAACAAAAAATGCAGTGCTTGCAGACCTTAAATAATGCTAAGAAAACAAGTTAATAATCATTTAGAAACAACAATACTAATGTTTTAACTCAGGAAGAATTCAGAAATCAATATTTTGTGGAATAACCATGATTTTTAATCACAGCTTTCATGCGTCTTGGCATGCTTTCCACCAGCCTTTCACACTGCTTTTAGGTGACCTTATGCCATTCCTGATACAAAAATTTAAGCAGTTCTTTTTTATTTGATGGCTTCTGACTATCCATCTTCCTCTTGATTACATTCCAGAGGTTTTCAATGGGGTTCAGGTCTGGAGATTGGGTTTGCCGTGACAGGGATTTGATGTGGTCGTCCTTCATCCACACATTGACTGACCTACCTGTGTGGCATGGCGCATTGTCCTGCTGGAAAAACCAGTCCTCAGAGTTGGGGAACATTGCCTGAGCAGAATGAATCAACTGTTTTTCCAGGATAACCTTGTATGCGGCTTGATTCATACATTCTTCGCAAAGATTAACATGCCCAATTCCAGCCTTGCTGAAGCATCCCCAAATCATCACTGATCCTCCACCAAATATCAAAGTGGGTGCAAGACACTGTGGCTTGTATACCTCTCCAGGTCTCCATCTAACCATTAGATGACCAGTTGTTGGGCTAATTTGAAAATTAGACTCATCAGAGAAGACCACCTTACTCCAGTCCTCTATGGTCCAATCCTTATGGTCTTTGGCAAACTTCAATCTGGCTCTCCTTTGCTTTTCATTGATGAAAGGCTTTTTTCTAGCTTTACATGACTTGAGCCCTGCCTCTAGGAGCCTGTTACGAACCGTTCTTGCCGTGCACTTCACCCCAGCTGCCATTTGCCATTCCTTTTGTAGGTCACTTAATGTCATCCTGCAGTTGCTGAGTGACATTCGAATAAGATGATGGTCATCCCAGTCAGTGGAGAGTCATTTTTGCTCTCTGCCGGTTTGTAACTTCGTTGTCCCCAATGCCTGCTGCTTGATCTTGTTGTAATGGACTGCTGTCTTAGAAATTTTAAAGATAGAGGCAACATAATGTTCACTGTATCCCTCTGCTAGTAAAGCCATAATTGAGCCCTTCTTTTCCTCACTCAAGACTTTTCTTTTCACCTCCTTTAGCATGGTTAAAAGTTATTTTTTCATTCCTATTACTTTTGGGATATTACTAATACTTGTTTTGCGATTCAGCTCTTCCTATTGCAACAGGATTGTGAACACCACAGCAGGGTTTTTTATAGTTTCCTTCGTTAAATAAGATTTGGTTCAGGTGATCACCTAATCAGAAGCACATTACGTAGAATGAGGTGTACTCTGGTTGGAATTCAACTGACACTGGAATGGAATGGCAGTCAGACATGTAGAGAAGCTGGTTTTTATAAAACTGTGTAGTGGTCTCTTAAATTTTGCCAGAGCTGCATATATGTATATACACGTTTGAAACCAGACGTTTACATACACCATATAAAATGACACATCTACATGTTTTTCTCAATATCTGACATGAAATCAGAATAAACCTTTCCTATTTTAGGTCAATTAGGATTACCATAATTATTAATATTTTCCAAATGCCAGAATAATGAGAGAGAATGTTTTAAGGCATTTTTATTACTTACTGCAAAGTCAAACGTTTACATACATTTCATTAATATGTGGTACCATTGCGCTTAAACTGAATGACTTTGGTAAAACGTTTGGTATATTCTTCCACCAGCTCCTTACAATAGTTGGTCGGAATTTGGGCCCATTCCTCCTGACAAAACTGGTGTAACTGATCCAGGATTGTAGGTCGCCTTGCTTGCACCTGCCTTTTCAGCTTTGCCCTTAAATTTTCAATAGTATTGAGATCAGGGCTTTGTGATGACCACTCTAAAACATTGACTTTGTTATCCTTAAGCCACTTTGTTACCATTTTGGCAGTATGCTTCGGGTCATTGTCCATTTGGAAGAGCCATTTCCACACAAGCTTTAACTTCCTGTCTTATGTCTTGAGATGTTGCTTCAGTATTGCCAAATAATCTTCTTTTTTCATGATGCCGTCTATTTTATGAAGTGCACCAGTCCCTCCTGCATCAAAACCGCCCCACAACATGATGCTGCCACCCCCTTATTTCACAGTTGGGATGGTGTTCTTAGGCTTCCCAGCTTCTCCCTTTTTCTTCAAACACAGTGATGTCATTATGCCCAAAAAGTTCAATTTTAGTTTCATCAGACCACATGACAAGTCTTCAAAAATTAAGGTCTTTGTTCTTGTGTGCATTTGCAAACATTATTCTGGCTTTTTTATGTTACTTTTGGAATAATACCTTCTTCCTGACAGAGTGGCCTTTCAGCCCATGTTGATACAGTACTCATTTCACTGTGAATATTGACACAATCCTACCAGCTTCCGCCATCATCTTCACATGATCTTTTGCTTTTGTCCTTGGATTGATATGCACATGTTGGACCAAAGCACGTTCATCTCTAGGACACTGACCCCTTCTCCTTCCTGAGCATGAGGTCTACAAAGAAAACAACACAGCGCCTACAGTCAAATATCGTGGATAGAGATGGGCGGACACCTGGATGTTCGTGTCTGGCAGGTTCGGCTGAACAGTTGCAAAACAGAATAGTACCTGGACCAGAACCCAAACTTGAATGTGGGCCCGAACATCCAGTGTTTGCCACACTGTCATGTTCACTGCCTCTGATCGGCCGTGAAATTATCAACGCCGGTCAGAGAGCCACGGTTCCCATGTTGTCAAAATACAGCATGGGAGGTATAAAGTTCACTGTGGCGACTGGTGTTAGCTGATGGGACTACCACTCTCATCAACCGACGCTTGCTGCCGCTAATAGCAGTGATAATGGGAGTGTTCATCAACCTGCTCCTGCGCTGTAAATAAATAATTTGAAAATATGCCGGCGTGGGTTCCCCCACATTTTTGATAACCAACCAAGCAAAACTCACAGCTGGGGGCTACATCCCTCAGCTGTCAGGTTCAGCAAGGCTGGTTACCAAGGATAGAGGGGTCCCCACCCCATGAGAATGTCTCACGGTGCTAGTGTGGATCTCAACGAGTTCAGCCTTGCTAGGAAAGCAGCTTCAGTGACCAGAGGTAACCTTGATGACCTCATTGCTAGTCACTGAAGCTGCGCTTGCAGCAGTTCAGTCACCAGTGGCTCTCAACCTGTCGCATCTTGGCAATGTCCAGGATGAAAACTGTTTATCCCCCAGACATGGATTATGGCGTGAGACAGAATGATGGATAGGTGTCACGATTCATTTTTGGATATGTGGCAGATTTTGCTTTGCATATTAAACATTTTTTCCTTTCAGGCCATCAGGGGTTAATATCAGTTTTTCCCTTTGGTGGCCGCTGGTGTAATTGCATGGCTGGTCTGTTTGCTATGCAGGTGGTTGACCACTCCCACCTTCCTTTAAAAGGTCACCAGGTGCTGCAGCTCACTGTTGGTGATATATTTCCTCTTTGGAGACCAACCAAGCTGGAGTCAGGAGCTGGCTAAGTGCAGTGGAGCTTCAGCTATTACCTTGTTCTGGTGCCTAACTCTGCTGTGCGGTGCATTGCAGCAGATAAAGTTAAGTTTTGCTTTTTAGTTGATTTAACCCTGAGGTGGCTGTCTTATCTTTCCTTTTGTTTTATTGGTGCAGTTCACTTTTTTCCCTGTCTCACCTCCTAGGGAGGGAGTTGGGGGTTTAGCTCAGGGCTAAACAGGAGATAGGGACAGATCGGTGACTTGGGCCTCACTACCACTAAGTGTAACCCCAAGTTAAGGAAAGTCAGGGCACCCCCTTAGCCTGAGGGGCAGTTCAGGGGCACAGGTTTCTCATCCCCTGTTTTCTCACTGCCTGCCCCGTGAATATAGGTGAGGGATATTGTTTTTTATTTTTGCTTTCTTAGAGAAGGCAAGGGATTCAGTGGAATTAGGCATTAGGTGAGTATAACTGTGTTATTTTTAAATAAAAAGTGAGTTTAGTTTTATTTCAAATAAAGGACTTTATTCTGGCTGCCTGTTTATTTACCATATTAATATAGGATTAGTAATGGATAGGTGTCTTATAGACGCCTCTCCATTAGTAATCCGTGGGCTTGATGTCACTGGACAATACAAAGGTGACATCAACCTCGTGAATACGAACCCCACTTGCCACCGCTACAGGGCAGGTGAGAAGAGCCGGGTGGCTGCAGGCTGCTTTTTTTAGGCTGGAGGGGCCATGTCCATGGCCCCTTACCAGCCTGAGAATACCAGCCCCCAGCTGTCTGCTTTAGCAAGGTTGGTTGTCAAAAATGGGTGGGAACCTACGCCTTTTTTCATTTATTTGAATAAATAAAAATACAGGGTCGGGACCCCTCTTTTCTTGATAACCAGCATTGCAGAAGCTGACAGCTGAGGGTTGCAGCCCCCAGTTGTGAGTTGTGCCTGACTGGTTATCAAAATTATGGGTGAACTCACGCCGTTTTTAACAAAAATTATTTTACAGTGCAGAAGCCAGCTGATTAATACTTACATCAGTAGCTCATGCTCACACTGTTCTTAGCGGCAGCAGGCGGCAGCTGACTTGAGTGGTAGTCCTGTCAACTGACACCAGTGACCGTAGGTGAATTTTATATCTCCTATCACAGCTGCAGGCTTGCACCATCTTTTGACAGAGTGGGAACCGCAGCTCTCTGATTAACATTAACGATTTTACCGCCAATCAGAAGCGGTGTATGCGCGAAAAAACACCTGTTGTTCGGGCTGCCGAACCCCAACAGTAACACGGTCTTCCTGGTGAAATCTGTGTTCGGTGTCCATGCCCGAAGAGTAGGTGTTTGGTACGGATGCCGAACTTTACTGTTTGGGTTCACCCATCTCTAATGGTGGAGATTTAAAGATGCTTTGGGTTGTGTTGCAACCTCTAGTACTGGGTGCCTTAACTATGTTCATGGCATCATAAAATCTGAAGATTGCCAAAGGATTTTGGGTCACAATGTAGTGCCCAGAGTAAGAAAGCTGTGTTTGTGTCCTAGGTCATGGGTGTTCCAGCAGGATAATAACCCCAAGCATACTTCAAGAAGCACCCAGAAATGGATGGAAACAATGCGCTGGAGAGATTTGAAGTGGCCGGCATTGAGTCCGGATCTAAATCCCATTGAAAACCTGTCAAGAAATCTTAAAATTGCTGTTGGGATAAGGCTTATAGGAAGGAATTGACTACAGTTATTTATTCCAAAGGATGTTGGACCAAACATTAAGCTGAGGGTGCCAACAATTTGGGGGTTTTGTGTGAAATTACATTCAATTTGCCTTTTTTCTCTATTTTTTTGTGTTGTTCCAATACATACAAAAAAATTAATAATATTAATAATTTTACTTCTATAGCGCCAAAATATTCCGCAACACTTTACATTTTAGAGGGGACCTATACAGACATTATTGAAAGCATTAGAAGGCAGCAGCAACTTCATTTTCTTGCAAAAAAAACTCCCCTAATGAGTCTTATATGACGAAACACATCGGGAGACGCACTATTTGATTAAGGCAACTTTATGGCGCCCAGGTTCGGAGAATCTCTATCATGGCTTAATACACATGAGAAACAGTCTTGATTTGGGTGAGATTGTTCAATGTTGTAACGCTCATGTGAGTTGCTGATACATGTACTAGTCAAACAAGTTCGTATATACATTACTATGTCCACAGGGAATGCTCATCAACACATGAGGTAGCTTGATTCCTATGCTGTGGTGATACTAGATGTGATTAATTGTTTATATAGGTATTGTTGCCTTCACTATTGCTGCTTATATTTTTTTGCTGTCCTGAATGACACTGTCCAAAAGTGGTTCAATCAGTATTAGAAAATATTCAGAATTGAGAGTCCTCAGTGTTTAATACCTTTTAATGGCTAACTGAAAAGATGGTAACACATTGCAAGCTTTCGAGACTATTCAGGTCCCTTCATCAGGCATTGACTAATACAAAATCAGAAAAATCACGTATTTATGCACAACACAGCACAGAAAAAATGCAGTAGATAAGTGACGTGAAGCAGAATGATCATTATGGGAGAGGGATAGGCATAAATATTGGAACAGTTCATAGATAAGGAGTCTGGATGTTTTATTGTCCTCTGATTGGGATCTGGTTCTGTGTTGTGATGCCCCCACAAGGTCTTAGGAGCAAATTCCTTAATTGATGTAAAAAGACATCTTGCCTGTTTCAATCAGTATTACAATTTACCTAATACAATATATTCTATTAATCTAGGTTATACTTAGTTGATTGACATTACACAGTACTAGTCAACAGATTCTGTGTCATAAGATCACCACAATACACCAGGGCAGCAAATTAATACTGGTGTACATTAATAGTGATGGATGGATACAGATTGTTTAAAAGGGACAAAACATTGCTTCCCTTGTTGACCATCTTAAAATAATATTTCTATAAGAGGCTTCACACCTCGTATTTACAGGTCAAAGTACCTGTGGGTATACAGTTTTTTTGTATTTTTTAACATTGTCTCTTTATGTGGTTTAGGGCCCCCTAATTGCACTTGGGTTCTTGTGTATTTTTGTTGTTAGTCTTTTTTAATAATTCTCATTAAAAGTTATATTTTATCCATAAACTATTTCTACAACTTGTACAGACAATAGACATTACAGCATAACAATAAACACATAGATCAAAACAGATACCAAGAGGAATGAGGGCGCTAATTAGCATGTGCATAACAAAACACGTATAATTGCAACAATTTTCTGGGAGAAATATTTCATTTTCTTGAATAATTTCAAATGTGCCAACACTTTTGGCCATGACTGTATGTGTATTTGTAGCAAAGAATTAAGAGTGTATAAATATTGTAATTCAAGGTATAAAATCCATGTACCCGACACTACCCAATAACAAGAATCCAAATGTTCACCTGGAATGTATCAAAACCATAACATGTTTTCAGCTGGTCTGCCCAGGTCACAGAAACTAATGCATTTGTTTAGATACCTGAAGAAGGCTCCACCCGAAACATGTTGTGGTTTTAATAATTTTTTTTTGTTCTTATTCATTCCTGGTGAACGTTTGGATCATTGTTATTTGGGAGCGCCAAGTACCTGGATTTCATACATTGTATTGAACTCTGCTGGAATCTCTTTTGGAGAATATCCCAACAGTACACCAAGTCAACTGCAGCCTCCCTCATTTTCAGTAGAGAGATGCGATGAAAGGGTGGAGTGGGTAGAAGAAGGAGAGATTCAAAGCAAGGGAGTGTAGAATGTAAGCCATATGGGAATGTGGATCTAAGGAAGGCACTCAGTTGCAGATACTCCAACCAAGGCAAGGATACACTCGGGCAGGTCTCCTGTAGTGAAATAAAATGGGGGAGCTGGGAGGTTTTAGTCAGCACTTGTTCCAATCTAACCTGATTTGGAAGAATGCCAGCAGAGGAAAGAGTCTCTCCCCATAGCATGGGGAAAAGCTGGATTATCAAAAAGAGGTGGTCCATGAGAAAGGTTCAGCCTCTCATGGGATGTCCCAGAAAGAGTCAGAGGCAAAAACACAGAGATTGGAGGGTTAATAAGAGGAGATGAGGCCTGGTGAGGATGTTACAGTTAATCTGCAATTTAAGTGAACCCTAAACATATTTGTTCAATGCTTTTTGGACACTTTTAAAGTAATGTTTAGGGATATGTATTGGTACTGTTTGGAAAAGACAGAGGAATCATGGAAAGATATCCATTTCTGTTGCATTTATTATACCAATGGCTTGTGTCTATCCATCATCCTCTTGATTACATTCCAGAGGTTTTCAATAGGGTTCAGGTCTGGAGAATTGGCTGCCCATAACAGGGTTTTGATGTGGTGTCTCTTAATTTTTGCCAGAGCTGTAGGTTGAAAAAAGACCTAGGTCCATCAAGTTCAACCTTTCTCCACCAATTAATTTTTTTGTCACTAAATTAACTATAACCTGCAATGTTTTGTGTATTGAGAAAATCATCCAGCCCTTTTTTAGAAGCTGTAGTGTCTGCCATTACTACCTCTTGTGGTCGGGCATTCCACAGTCTGACTGCTCTAACTGTAAAGAACCCTTTCCTATGTAGCTCTCAGAATTGCCTCTCTGCCTCCCGTAATGATTGCCCCCTGGTCCATAGTATGGTACTTGGAAGTAATAAGTCATGCGCCAGTCCTTTGTACTGACCACATATATATTTATACATATAAATAAGATCCCCGCTGAGGCGTCTTTTTTCTAAGCTAAATAAGTTTTTCAACCTCTCATCATATGAACAGACTCTAATTTATGAATGTCCTTTTGTAAATGTTCGGCCCAAAACTGGATACCATATTCTAGATGTGGCCTCACAAGTGATTTATAAAAGGGTTACAATACGTTGGGATTGCGCGATTTTATCTCTTTTTATACACCCCAAAATCTTGTTTGCTTGACATTGAGTACTGCTGCTCAGCTTACTTGTAGCCAGAATACCCAAGTCCTTTTCCTGTTCTGTAGTCCCAAATATGGCCCCATTTAATATACAGTATATGCAGCAATAGGATTACTCTGTCCCAGGTACATTACTCTACATTAAATCTCATTTGCCAAGTGTTTGCTCATTCAGATCGTTTTGCAAAATTGTAATGTAAGGTCAGATTTTAGTATCCTGCATAGTTTGGTGTTGTTGTCAGCAAAGACTGACACTTTACTCTCAATCCCATTCAAAAGGTCATTAATAAAGAGGTTAAAAATTATCTACTGGCAAATACAAGAAGTTTTGCAAGTAAAATGAATGTACTGGAGACTCTTATATCAGCCACAGAATATGATGTGGTGGGATTACGGAGACCTGGCTCGATGAAAGCAATGTCTGGATGATAAACATAGAGGGTTACACTACATTTAGAAAGGACAGGAAAGACAGAAAGGATGGAGAGGTGTATATTTTTATTAAATCTAACGTAAGCCAAGTGCTCAATGATGACATTGGGGGAAGCTGCGACAATGTAGAGTCAGTATGGGTAAATGTACATGGGGATGACAATTATGGAAAGCTGCTGATTGGAGTTTGCTACAAGCCTCCTGATATAGCTGAACAGGTTGAGGAGGAATTGCTACAGCAAATTAAAAAGGCAGCAAATAATAGGGTCCTTATTATGGGTATTTTAACTATCCAGACATTCAATGGAACATAGAATCTTCTGGTTGTGCTAAAAGCTGCAAGTTCTTATCCACATTTCAGGACAATTACCTCCCTCAGTTGGCAGATGAACCAACCAGGGGAGGTAATCTGCTGGATCTGGTTCTGTCAAATAAAACAGGCACAATTTCAGATTTACAGGTCAGGGAGCATTTGGGAAGCAGTGACCATAATATGGTATGTTTCAAAGTAACTTTCAACCAAACATTCAAAAGGAAAAATGCAAAAACCTTTAATTTTAGGAAGGCTGATTTCAGCAAATTAAGGGAAGAGCTTAATCATGTAAACTGGGACCATGTCATGGTAACTGGGGATACCGACCATAAATGAGGCATGTTTAGGGAAATACTACTAGATCCTATAGATAACTTATACCTTCTGGTAATAAAATGTCCAGGAATAAAAAGAAACCATTATGGATAAATAAGACACTACAAAGTTAAATCAGACTAAAACAAAGGGCATTCAAAATCCTGAAGGTCAACAATACAGAAATAGCATTTCAGGAGTATAAAGATGTAAGTAAGAAATACAAAATAGAAATCAAGCTAGCAAAGTTATCTACAGAGAAACAAATCGCCAACGACAAAAAAATAAATCCCAAATTTGTTTATAAATACATCAATGCCAAAAAGAAAGAAAAAAAGATAGTATAGGCCCCTTAAAAGATGACAATAATGAGATAATAATAGAGGACAAAGAAAAGGCTGAGATATTAAACAGGCACTCTTCATCCATGATCATCAAGGAACTAAAGGCCCTTTTACATTTAGCGATGCACCAGCGATCCAACCAGCGATCCGACCCGGTCAGGATCGCTGGTGCATCGCTAAATGATCGCTAGTGAGCTTTCATACAGAAAGATCTCACAGCGATGCAGCAGCGACGCAGCGCACGATACTTACCATTCACACACAGCGATCCTGCGTCCTCCCGCCAGCCTCCACGCGTCGCTGGACGTCACAGCAGGAAGCCCAGCAGGAAGCGCCCGACGAGAAATGGAGCCGGACATTCTCGCGCGATCAGCGATGGACAGCAGGGGAGCCGGTCGTTGGTAAGTATCACACATAGCGATATCGCTAGTAATATCGCTATGACGTCACAAAACCAGTGACGTTTTAGCGATATTGCTAGCGATATTGCTTAGTGTAAAACCCCCTTAACTGTTCCAGGGATCATTTAACAAGGCAAAAATCAAAGTTCACCACCTGATATAATTAGACTAACACAAGAAGTATGTGGGACGCCCTCACACCCAGGGCTGTGGGGTACTCAGTACCGGGCCCGATGAGCTTCAATGGGAAATGTCACGGCAGCTGTGACCCGGCCCGTGGCCCTGGGCGCCCATTATAAAAGGGGGTTGTTTCAGTGTGCTTGTAGTGGTGAAAGTCTATAAGTGGTTCGTGACGCCACCTGTAGTGTTCAGCAATGTGGATGTAAGCCGACGCTGCAGACAGGTCCTCTGGGACAGATGGTGTGGCGCAGCAATGATGTTATAGCCCTCCACAGGCAGGGCTGTAGTCCCAGGGCAGTGTAGGTGAAGGGACACTAGATGGTGTAGTGTCTCGCGCAAGGGATGCAGCAGTGCTGGGCAGGTTGGCGCAGGAATAAGTGGAGGACACCAGGGCATGCAGTTCCAAAGCTTTACTCACAGTCTGTTGTACAAACAGGTGCCTGCCTCCGTGCCATGTCCTCCGGGTCAGGGACTCAGTCAACCTCCAGGCCAGATGAAATACTCCTTTCCAACACTCCGCCAACATGTGTCTTTCTGAACGTCTCCTCTTATAGCGCCTTTAAGTGAAGTACTCCTAGTACTGACTTACACTGGAGTGCCTCCTATCTGATGTTCTTATGAACTCTACTTGTACGGCAGACAGCTGTAGCCTGCTTCAGGGACTCCTTGCTTTCTAAGTCCCGGCTCTCTATCCAGTTGCTGTTGTGCCCCCAAGTCTTGTGTGGGAATAAAGTGGTCACTACTTCTATTCCTCCGGTGTCTGCTGCAGGATCATTAGTATCCATACAACCTCGGGGACCGGGCCCCGGCCTTGCGCTTGGAACTTCTAGGAAGGGTCCTCTTCTAACCCACGTCCTCTGTTCCCTTTTACTCTTCACGTTCCGTACTAATCTTTCCTTCTATCAAGAATCAGGCTTTCAGTCTACGTTGCTCTCTCTCTTCCTTTCCCGTGCCAGCAGACCCAGGTCACTGGGATCTGCTGCAGCACTTCCATCCATCTATCCCTCTCTCCGGGGATCTTCTTCTCTCCAACTCTCCAATCAACTGACCTCTAATCCTAAACTCTTCCCGCTCCTTGTAATGTAAACTAACTAAACGCACCTCCCAGCACGTTTCGTGTTCCAAGCAGGGAGCCACCAATGGGTGCTTTGCTATACTCCAAGCAGAGAGCCACCGAAGGTGCTTTGCTACACTACTTTGTGGTGTGGGGTGCAGGTGTTGGAGCGTGGTTGGGAGTCTCCACCTTACCTGGATGGTGGGGTACCACACCTCAGGAGGAGGTGCAGTACCTCTGTGGCGACTGAGCCTCAGGGGCACCACATATGCCTGCGTCTGAGAAAATTAAACATTGACAAATTTCCCATTCCAGATGGCATTCATCCACAGGTACTGAGGGAATTGGGTTCAGTAATTGACAGACCACTGTATCTCAGATTCTTAGACTCTTTTTTAACAGGGGTGGTGCCACAGGATTGGAGAATGGCTCACGTGGTACCGACACTTAAGAAAGCTAAGAAGGTGGATCCAGGCAACTACCATTCGGTAAGCCTGATATCAGTAGTGTGCAATTTTTTTAGGGCATTATAAGAGATGACCTTCAGAAATATATTGTAGATAATAATATAATAACTGACAACCAGAATGGATTCATGAAAGATAAGTTGTGTCTAACTAACATGTTGAGTTTCTATGAGGAGGTAAGAGCAAATCTGGATGTTGGCAATGCAGCTGATGGGATTTATCTGGACTTTGCAAAGGCAGTTGATAGTGTACCCCATAATGGGACTTTCATTTTTTCACTTTGATTGCAGGTATAATGCATTGCAATGAACCAGGATTGCAATATATTATACCTGTACAAAAAGCTTCTTAGACCATGCTTTAATCATGGTCTAAGAAGCTGTGCGTAGCTTGGTGACCGGGGTTTATCATGACGACCCTGGGTCACCATGGCAGCGATCGAGCCCAAGCGATGACGGGGCACAAATCTGAAGGTAAAGGGAGATCCTCTCCCTCTGCCTGCCTCCTAAATGTTGTAATCGCTCTCGATTGCAGCATTTGGGGGGTTAAACAGTTAGGGGCGGTGCTGCAGGAAAAGCACAGACTAGCCCTGCCCTCAAAAGTGACTACTGAGCTACTGACAACAGACACATGTTCATTAGAGAAAAAAAACAAAAAACACAAATATCCTGAACTAAAAAGTAAAAAATATACTGCAAATAATGCATAAAGGTAATAATAATAATAAGGGTATTTAGTAAACATAATTTTGATCAAAATAATGTACAAGCCATCCCGCCACGTCACGGCAACCCTTGTGGGACAGTCCCTACTCTAGTATTTAAAACCTTATCACTTGCCAAGTGGCGTGAATGTGAATAAGGGTCGAGCGGCTGAACCACTAGTAACAGCTTAAGCCAGACTGGATGGCTTTCCCAGCTCAGAAAGAGGGCGGTCACACCCGTATATGCACTGAATGCACAATGAAATGAATAAAATAAAAAAAAAAATATCTGAACTGAGAAAAGTAAGTAAATGTGTATGCACAATGTAAGTGCATATTAACACATGACCATTAACCAGAGAAAAAAAACAAAAAACACAAATATCCTGAACTAAAAAGTAAAAAATATACTGCAAATAATGCATAAAGGTAATAATAATAATAAGGGTATTTAGTAAACATAATTTTGATCAAAATAATGTACAAGCCATCCCGCCACGTCACGGCAACCCTTGTGGGACAGCAAGGGTCGCCATGACGTGGCGGGATGGCTTGTACATTATTTTGATCAAAATTATGTTTACTAAATACCCTTATTATTATTACCTTTATGCATTATTTGCAGTATATTTTTTACTTTTTAGTTCAGGATATTTGTGTTTTTTGTTTTTTTTCTCTAGTTAATGGTCATGTATTAATATGCACTTACATTGTGCATACACATTTACTTACTTTTCTCAGTTCAGATTTGTTTGTTTTTTTTGTTTTTTTTATTCATTTCATTGTGCATTCAGTGCATATATGGGTGTGACCGCCCTCTTTCTGAGCTGGGAAAGCCATCCAGTCTGGCCTAAGCTGTTACTAGTGGTTCAGCCGCTCGACCCTTATTCACATTCACGCCACTTGGCAAGTGATAAGGTTTTAAATACTAGAGTAGGGACTGTCCCACAAGGGTTGCCGTGACGTGGCGGGATGGCTTGTACATTATTTTGATCAAAATTATGTTTACTAAATACCCTTATTATTATTATTACCTTTATGCATTATTTGCAGTATATTTTTTACTTTTTAGCTCAGGATATTTGTATTTTTTGTTTTTTTTCTCTGGTTAATGGTCATGTGTTAATATTCACTTACATTGTGCATACACATTTACTTACTTTTCTCAGTTCAGATTTGTTTGTTTTTTTTGTTTTATTTTATACATGTTCATTAGAGCAGGCACTAGCTCAGCCAACTGAAATGGACATGAATGATGACGCTTCGTTTCAGGGTGGGGGCAGATGCAATGTCAGTGACCACAGCCTCTGCCCACAGATGATGGTTCATATGAGTATCCCAGCATGCACTGGGGGTTCTCAAATGAAGAATCATCAAACAAGAAGAAAGTAAAAAAAAAATGAAGTTTGATAGTGTAATGAGGGAATGATAGGGAATTATTAATTAACGTACATTAGAAAAGAGACTAGATTATTACATTAAATAGGTGGACATTTAGAATTAAAATAAATGTTACTTTTGGACTACCCCTTTAAGGATGAATTCTAATGGGTGGCACCTGTAATAAGTAGTTAAACTTGAGGAGGATGAAGCTTTTAACTAAATTTCCGTGTACAACCATGAGATGCACGATTACAACTATGATAGATCCTAGTGTTAGCTGATTCCTTTAGAGATAAGCGCAAACAAGAAATCCTCCTCCATAATTGTCACAGCTGTAGCAGGAGGCTTTAAGTCTCCTTAGTGCCAGCTCATATTTATGTGAGTTCAGTACATGTAATTGGTGATGGAGCTTACTTAATTCTTGAGCTCTGGCTGGACATTAAGATGCTTTACTGAGAAGACTGAGTTGCATTTGTAAGTTGAACAAGATGATATTTCCTCGTCTTTTTTATTGTTAGCAACCAAGACTATATAGTGACACCTGGTGAATGCCATGGGCAACCCCAGACCATGGGGCCATGTTCTTTATCTACTGTATGTATGCTGAAAACACAATATGTCTGATTTGCCCTTCCTTGAAATTCTCCAAAAATGTGATCATGAAAATGTATTCTTGGCATTATAGATATGATTTTAAATGCCATTATAAATATAGGATGATCATGCTGTAATTGTTGATTTTCCAACCAAATATATGTATGTGCACTGTCTTCACAGTATGACAGCATTCTCTACAACCGACTAATAGGAATGGTACTGAGTGGTAAATGAGAACCATTTATCTTCCAGGTCATTCGGGAGTGATGTTTAGGAGATGAAAAGGGTCCATCAGCCTCAAAGGGCCAAGTACTAATCTTAAATCAACTGCATGGCTCCTGTTGAAGAGGAGGCAAAAGATTTGGAGTCCCTCCTAGTAATTCTAAGCTCCACTGTGACTTCACATGGGAAGAGACCTTTGTTACCTCACAAAATCCTGGAAGCTTCTCTGAATTCTTGTTTCTCAGTCAAAGTTGCTGCAAACAGATTACTAAATAATAAAATATCTTTGAGTTTTCTATTATTTCGGAAAAGGTGATATGCACGAGGGCATCTCACGAAGTATAAGCAGTTCATCTTCCAGGTTCTTCAATAAGATGGAATTTAGAATTATCCTGTAGCAAAATTGCACAAAAATATTTTAGAGTTCTCTGAAACCTGAGATTATCCCTGTAACAATAATAAAAAAAAAGTCTTAGGCCGGGGTCACACTAGAGAGGAATACGGACAAGTGAGAGGCGTTAAATGCGCGCATTACACACGGACAAATGATTCTCTATGGGGCAGCTCCCATCAGCCATATATTTCTCGTCTGTATTCTACGGTCCGTGCCAATCGCAGCATGCTGCGATTGTCAGCGCACTACGCCCGTAGTATGCCAATGCAAATCTATGGATGCGCTAAAAATACGCATTACACACGGACCAGATGTGTGACTTGCGAGAAATACGCACCCGGTGTCCTTTAGAAAAGCCGGCAATTCAGTGCGCGATACAGTAAAATCACACTGACAGGTTTTCTAACACAAACGAAAGAATAGATATAGACACATAGAATACATATATATATATACATGTCATTGAGACACATAAATATATATATATGTATATATATTTATATGTCACAGAGTTCTTCATAGCAGAATAGCCGCTAATTCAATTGCCAGCTTTTGTCAAATCATTCCCCAACCTGACATGAAATGACACATGGTTTACATACAGTAAACCATTTCATTTCATGTTTTTTTTATATGTCTTTCATTAGTAATTAGATGAGGGTTGATGTTTAAAATTTGGGAGGTGTAGCTGTTAATTTAAGGGGTTAATTCGTTTTAAAAAATGTGTGGGCTCCCGCATTGAAAAATTACCGCGGGAGCCCACACATTTTTTTTTAACAAGTTAAAGTTAATAGATCGAGATTTAATTTAAGCCATGGTGAATCCCTAGTATTATCCACATACAGTACATTGCTGATAAAGAACTAGTTTAAAATGAAGGAGTAAAAACATGTAATGACAATAAAACATTCTACTCTCATGGCCGTATAATTTGGATATTTGAAAATAAAAAGTCTATTTTGATGGGAAATGGCTTCCATCTGTTCCAGAGATTTCATGAAGCCTTTGAGACTGATTTCACATCAGCAAGGTGATGGGTTTACTGAATAGCAGATGTGTTTTCTTCTGTTTAGATCTTACGCACCTTTCACTCTCAAAACTCTCACTGCTTATATGTCACTATAAAAATGTATTTTCCCAGTTGATCCAATGATCTCATTTCACACTGATACATACAGTATATCAGGCATCTTCAGATTTTCTCACTGACTTACTGAAGTCTTTTGTCACCAATGTGGGTGGACAGATCTGAATCGCCCTCCAGGGCAGTGGGGTACTGGGTACCGGGCCGGTATCTCAGAGGGAAGAGTCACAGTAGCGGTGACCCGGTCCGTGGCCCTGGGCGTCCATGTGAAAGGGGTAGTGTGATGGGGATAAAGTCATTGAGATGATTCGTGACGCCACCTGTGGTTTCTGGTCAGTTTGACCAACGCTGCAGGGTTGCTTCCCTGGGACAGATGGTGTGGTGCAGCAATGATGTTGTAGCCCTCCATAGGTAGGGCTGTAGTAGATGAGGTTGGTAAATGGTGAGATAGTGAGGAGAAGTAGATGGTGCAGTGTTAGGCACAGAGATGTAGCAGTGCTGAGTGGGTTGGCGCAGGAAAAAGGCAATGAGACAGCTGAGTGCAGTTCCAGTTCTTTTACTCACGTTTTTGGCACAGACAGGTGCCCGCTTCAATGCTGCGGTCTCCAGATCAGGGGCTCAGCCAACTCCCAGGCAGATGGGATTAACCTCTCCAGCTCTCCCATTCGTGTGCCTGTTCTGAACGTGTCCACACTAGCACTTGTACTGAAGTACTTGTAGTTGTGTGTTAAACCCAAGTTCCTCCTTTCAGATGTTTCCTTGAACTCTACTTGTACGGCAGACAGCTGTAGCCTGCTTCGGGGACTCCTTGCTATCAAGTCCCGGCTCACTCACGTTGCTGTTGTGCCCCCAAGTCTTGGGTGGGAATAATGTGGTGACAACTTCTTTTCCTCTGGTGTCTGCTGCAGGACCATCAGTAACCATACAACCTCGGGGACCGGACCACGGCCATGCGCTTAGAACTTGAGGAAGGGCTCCACTCTGACCCTAGTCCTTAGGTCTCTTCTTCTCCTTACGTTCTGCACTAATCTTTCTTCCTTCTGGAGAATCAGGCTTTCTATTTCTCTTTCCCGTGCCAGCAGCTTCAGGTCACTGAAGTCTGCTGCAGCACTTCCTTCACTCCATCCCTCTCAGGGGATCTTCTCTCACAGACTGACCTTTTCCTAATATTCTCCCGCTCTCTTGTGCAGTCTAAGCTCCACCCACCTCCCAGCACTCTTCGTGTTCCAAGCAGGGAGCCACCAAAGGTGATTTGCTACACTACTATGTTGTGTGGGATGCAGGTGTTGGAGGCTGGTCAAGTGTTACCATCTTACCTGGAAAGTGGTATACTACACCTCAGGAGGAGGTGCAGTACCTCTGTAGCGACTGAACCCTCAGGGGTGCCACAGATCAGTCACTGATCTGTTAATATTAGATTTGATGAGAAAGTGTAGACTGGTGTCAAAAAATAAAATAACTTGCATAAAAATATGCCATGGTAAAATTGATGATAAATTTTAAAGCCTTCTTTTGGGCATTACTCCCTATGTGTGCCCTTTTATATGTACCACATCCTTACAGATCCTTACATGAAACCTGTGGTTGTATCCTCTGATGAGTGCATGTACATTTGTGGCCAAAAGCTTTGATACAAATTTACAAATTTTAGCTTTCACACAGTTTGCTGCTTCAGTGTTTTTAGATCTTTTAGTCAGATATTTCTATGGTTACTGAAGTATAATTATCAGCATTTCAGAAGTCTTTAAACAATTACTGACAAATGCAGCAGGTTTATGTAAAGACTCAGTATTTACAGTGCTTATTTGTCAAGGCTTCCTCAATTTGTCCTGGCAGCCGGATATCAGCTTCTGTGCCAAATCCTGACTAATGAGAACACATTCTTGTCTAATCAGTGCTTGGAGCATTTTACAATTTCTGTTTGTCCACCCAGTTTTTGAGGATTGACCTCAAGTTCTCAGTGATATTGAAATCTAGGCAGTTTCTCGATCATTGGCCCAAAATTTCAAATGTTTTGTTCACTGAGTCGCTTAGTTTTCACTTTTGCCTTGTAACATACCGCTCCATCATGCTTGAAGAAAGCATTGGTCATGACCAAATAGCCCCTTGATCGTTGGAATAAATAGCCCCTGGATGTTTAGATAACATTCTTGATTCATGGCAGTGTTCTTAGGCAAAATTGTGAGTGAGCCCACTCTATGGATGAAAAGTATCCCCACATATGAATGGTCTCAGGAAGCTTTCTGCTGGCATGACACAGGACTCATGATAGCGGTCACCTTTTTTTTCTCTGGTCAATCATTCTTCCAGATTTTTTAAACGGGGCTTCATCAGAGAAAAGAACTTTGCTGCTTGAGTACCTGTGCTGAACTTTTGCAGCCAATCCTTGCTTCCATGACTATGCTATCTAAACCTGTACTGAACTTTTGCAGCCAATCCTTGCTTCCTTGACCATGCTATCTAAACTGCTACCAAGTAGTACCACCAATCAAGACTAATCTGGATATCATGAACCTGGGGATTCCATTCAAATAAGTCCATACCTCCATCTGTGGTTTCAAGTGTGAAGTCTGCACAATGTCTTAGACCCTATGTCCAAATTAATCAGCGTAAAACAGATTTTGGGAACAGAAGATCCACTGGTAATAAAAGTAGCCAGTCTTTAACTAATGTAACATAACCAGCAGCACTGTAACAGCAGTGAGTGCAAATTCAAAGACTTCTATCAAGTCCTCAATGAATATAGCACAAAAGAGCTATGCCTAGATGGTAGATAGGCACCAGATAAGTGGTTGTGCTGATTGAGTTATATTCAATCTCACTTTCAAGAAATATTTATCTAAAAAAAAGCCATTGACTTACATGTGCTCTTCTCAATCGGTGCTTCCTAAAAGAGTTACTTGGTGCCCCAAATGCAAAACCATAACTGAGCTATTACATTTAATTTAGATGTTTCATTGTCATAAAGGTTGGGCAGGGGTAGGTGACATTGAAATAATAAATATCTGCAAAAATGATATGGGTACGTACGATAAAGCTGTGATTAAAACCATCATAGGCTGATGGGTGGAGTGCTCAGTCAGAAAGACTGACCATCACTCAGCCCAGCAGAGGTATGATATTAGGTTAGTGTGAGTTATTGTTAGTTAATTATGCCAGATGTAAATTCAGTAGGCCCAGAGACATAGACTATTATCTTTACGTTGACTTTTGATTTGATGTTTGTTGTAACTTATTGTCTTCTATGTTTGTAAGACAGGGACCCAGACTCATTGAACAATGGATGTTTGCTAAATATGTTGATTGACCGTTGTGTGGGTCCTGTGGCTTGTTGACCTGAGCAAGCTAAACCGATTGATTAAATACTCAAACAATGAGAGGTAAACTCATCTCACCTCCTCCCTGACCAGAGGATCATGACTTGAAGTACAATTGTGAACTATATAAGTGGAAAATGCCTTTGAATCAAAGAGACTTTACAAAACCACAGCCAGTAACATTCTACAGGATGTCAGCTTAGGGGACGAAGGCCCTACCTGGAAAAACACAGATCTGCTTTATTGACAATTGCTGAACCCTCAGAGACATATTGAAGAATCCCGGTTGGGACAACACGGTCACCTGGCCACATACTTCACTGCTTTCGGTCAGCTTCCTAAGCTTGTTGTTAAAGCCTCTCTGTGGGTGCCCTCCAAAAGCAGGGTGCCACTGGTTGGGGTAGTCGACCCTGGAACCCCGGAGTCACAACTGCTCTAATCCTGGTGAGTCAGCGGAAGAGACTCTGTAATTTTGCACTATGTTGGGTATTTTGCTGGGACTATTCCATATGTTATTGTTTGTTTTGTGGTTCAATAAAGTATTGCCACACTGTTTTACCCTCACCCTGTGTTGTCTGAGTAGTGCTATGCCCATGGGGAAAGAGAGTGGGCATTCAGTGGAATGAGCCCTGGTCCTTGCGGTTTCGGGCCAGCCACCCACTGGCCTAGCGTGTCTCCACAGTTAGGCTCCCAGCAAGGAAGGTTGCCTTGTCGATGGTTGTTAGAAACACATGAATTGGCCAATTTATGTGAAAGGTGTCTTAATTTTACCTTTTTTTCTAGAGCAGCAATGGAATTCAAATTTTATATTTTCCATGTTTGCATACTAAAGCATTACAAAGTGCAGATTTAATTTGTTAGTTACATATGGAGGTGGATGTCTTACCTTGCACCTGTTCACGCATTTCTTTCTATTCGGAAGTTACAGTCAGTCTTTGATAATTGTATACACAGGCTTTCTAACCGAGCACTCCACTCATCAGCCTAAGGTGGTTTTAACCCCTTAGTGACGGGGCCAATTTTTCAAATTCTGACCAATGTCACTTTATGTGGTGGTAACTCTGGAACACTTCAACAAATCCCATTGATTTTGAGATTTTTTTGGTGGCACATTATAATTTACGATAATAGTAAATTTAGGTTGATATATTTTGTGTTCATTTATAAAAAAATATCAGAAACTTGACAAAAATGTAAAAAAAATTGCAATTTTCAAACTTTGAATGATTATCCCTTTAGTCCAGATAGTCATACCACACAAAAACATTAATAAATAACATTTCCCACATGTCTGCCTTACATCAGCACCATTTTTAAAATTCTAATTTATTTTGCTAGCCTTTTAGGAGGTTTAAAATTGTAGCAGTAATTTTTCATTTTTTCAAGGAAATTTACAAAATTTATTTTTTTGAGGGATCTATCCAGGTTTGAAGTGACTTTGAGGGTGCTATATATTGGAAAATCCCAAACGTTATACCATTTTAAAACTAGCACCCCCTGACATATTGAAAACTTCTGTCGGATAGTTTATTAACTCTTCAGGTGATTTTCAGGAATTAATGCAAAGTGGTATAGCAGAAATGAGAAAGTGTTTGTTTACCACCTAAATGTCACAAACTTCTGAACTGACCGCTATAGCCGGGGGACTCTAAGGCCGCTATTTGGCCATGAACTGCTATGGCAAACATCAGGACCACACAATTATGATCTTAGTGTGTCAACTAGATTAAAACAGAAGCACCCACAATCTATTAACCATTTATTTGATGTAGTCACTTTTGACAGCAGCAACTAAGGGGTTACACAGATATGAACGGTGGCCACACTAATCGTTTGTGATACAGCAAGTTTTCAGCTATAGTGAACAGTAGACAACTGCTGGATTGTCACCTGTATGGGGATAATATTCTCTTATATCTCAGGTCAGTAAAAAGACGTATTGGCGGTAGTGTTAGTGTTGAGCGATACCACCCGAAATTGAAAAATATCGGATCGGATTGGATCGGCCGATATCCAAAAAGTATTGGGTATCGCCGATTCCGATCCCGGAAGTCCCATTCAAGTCAATGGAACAGAAATATCGGAGTTAAAAAAAACCCTTTCTTTCCTTGTAGGTTAATTCTACATGAAGAAAAACAACTAATAATAATGTAGAATATATTGTGGGAGGTGTAGGAGACATTAAAGCCATAGAGGTTTAGCCCAATCAAATGGAATAGCAGGAATTACATTTTTTTTTTAAAGACGTTCGGAGTTACAAAGATATAGACTATGTTAACCTCTTTTATATTTTGTCAGATATGTATGTTTCACTACTTCCATGCTCTTCACCTTCTTTTTTACTTCTCCCACACTTTCTCCTTCATCATCCTCAGCAGCAGCATCTTTTTCATCAACTTCTTCTTCACCTTATTCATCTTCTTCTTCACCTTCTTCCTATTATTCTTTTTTTTTACATTCTTCATATTCTTCTTATTCAACTATTATTCTTCTTCATATTCTACTTCTTCATCTTCTTCCTATTCTTCTTCATCATATTCTTATTTGTGACAGGCATTCCTGTAGTTGTTATCAATAAAAGTTTGAAGATAACACCTTCCGTTCTGCATGTCACAAAAGATTTACAACAGGATTTGTCCGCGTTCAGTTTGGCCTGCAGCAGCAGGCATTTTCCAGGGGCACCACGAGGAGGAACGGACTCACTGCTTAGTCTTCTTCTGCTTATAATTTAGATAATATCATTTGCTCTGATTTTTAGTCTTATGCTTAATGTTCTTCTGCTTTTGGTTTTTCAGCTTCTTGGTCTTCTGTCTCTTGTTGTTCTGCATCTTGGTGGTTGTTTTCATGTTCTTTGTCCTCTTGGTCATCTTCTTCAGGGTCAACTTTTTGGTCTTCTTCGGTGTGGTCTTCAGGGTCGTCGTCTTCAGGGTCGTCGACAGGGAGATCCAGAGTGAGAACCAAACACTATTTCCACAAGCTCGAACTTGGAAAAGTAGCAGAAGGTACAAGAAGGCTGAGGAACTGCTGAGTACCAGCTGACGGTACTGGAACCCGGATTGTTAGCAGAAGGAACAAGAGCAAATGGAACTACCGAGAACCAGCTGACGGTGCTGGAACCCAGAGTGGCAGCAGAAGGAACAAGAGCCAATGGCACAACCGTGGACCCGCTGATGGTGCTGGAACATGGTTTCTAAGCAGGAGGTACCTGTGCTAAAAAGCACTACCAAGAACCAGCAGACGTTGCTGGAACTCGGATACCGAGAAGGAGGCACCTCGGCCAAAGGCACTGCCGAGAACCAGCTGATGGTGCTGGAACACGGATGGGTAGCAGAAGCTACAATAGTCAATGGTACTACCGAGAACCAGCTGATGGTTCTGGAACCCGGAGGGGCAGCAGAAGGAACAAGAGCCAATGGCACAACTGTGGACCAGCTGACGGTGCTGGAACACCGTTACTAAGCAGGAGGTACCTGTGCTACAATGCACTACCAAGGACCAGCAGACGTTGCTGGAACTCAGATACCGAGAAGGAGGCACCTCGGCCAAAGGCACTGCTGAGAGCCAGCTGACGGTGCTGGAACCCGAATGGGTAGCAGAAGGTACCCATAATAAACAAAGTTGCAAGGCCGCGAGCAGGCCGAAGTTACCGAAACCCACTACTATTAGTGGGAATGTGGACAGAGCAGGAGACATTGCCGGACACACATCAGGGGATCAACTGACGTGAATGGGCCCCAGTAACACAGGAACAAGTGTGGATTGTGCAGACGCCACTTCTGAGCAGCAACTAGCGGGGTTGGAGGCTATGGGAAATACTAGAGACAGTGGAGCCAGAGGCCTAAGTGGAGCACGGTTAAAAATCTGTAGTAGTGTGACTGTGTAGGCAGCAGGAGACTTTGCCATCCACACAGCAGGGGAGCAGCTGGCGTTACTGAACCTCACTGACACAGGAGCTAGTGTTTCTCTCTGTGCGGACGGCACTTCCAAGCAACAACTGGCTGTGTTGAAGCCCAGGATCAATCATGGAGCAGGCTGAGGCCTACTTGGAGCAAGTAGAAAATAAGATGTAGTGTGATTTTGGAGGCAGCAGGAGACTTTGTCGTCCACACAGCAGGGGAGCAGCTGGCGTTACTGAACCCCACTGACACAGGAGCTAGTGTTTCTCTCTGTGCAGATGGCACTTCCAAGCAACAACTGGCTGTGTTGAAGCCCAGGATCAATCAAGGAGCAGGCTGAGGCCTACTTGGAGCAAGTAGAAAATAAGATTTTGTGTGATTTTGGAGGCAGCAGGAGACTTTGTCGTCCACACAGGAGGGGAGCAGCTGGTGTTACTGAACTCCACTAACACTGGAGCATGTGTTTTTCTCTGTGCAGATGGCACTTCCAAGCAACAACTGGCTGTGTTGAAGCCCAGGATCAATCAAGGAGCAGGCTGAGGCCTACCTGAAGCAAGTTTTATATCGGTTGTATGCTACTACTGATTGTAACCGTGCTCCACTTAGGCCTCTGGCTCCACTGTCTCTAGTATTTCCCCTGGCCTCCAACCCCGCCAGTTGCTGCTCAGAAGTGGCGTCTGCACAATCCACATTTGCTCCTGTGTTACTGGGGCTCATTCACGTCAGTTGATCCCCTGATGTGTGTCCGGCAATGTCTCCTGCTCTGTCCACATTCCCACTAATAGTAGTGGGAATGTGGACAGAGCAGGAGACATTGCCGGACACACATCAGGGGATCAACTGACGTGAATGGGCCCCAGTAACACAGGAACAAGTGTGGATTGTGCAGACGCCACTTCAGAGCAGCAACTGGCGGGGTTGGAGGCCAGGGGAAATACTAGAGACAGTGGAGCCAGAGGCCTAAGTGGAGCACGGTTAAAAATCTGTAGTAGTGTGACTGTGTAGGCAGCAGGAGACTTTGTCGTCCACACAGCAGGGGAGCAGCTGGCGTTACTGAACCCCACTATCACAGGAGCTAGTGTGCTTTTCTCTGTGAAGACGGCACTTCTGAACACCAACTGGCGTTATTGGAGCCCAGCATCAAGCATGGAGCAGCCTGAGGCCTGCTGTTTTTTGAATGTGGAGGCAGCAGGAGACATTGCCGTCCACACAGCAGGGGAACAGCTGACGTTACTGAACCCCACTAACACAGGAGCTAGTGTGTTTTTCTCTGTGAAGACGGCACTTCTGAACACCAACTAGCGATATAGGAGCCCAGGATCAAGCATGGAGCAGGCTGAGGCCTGCTGTTTTTTGAATGTGGAGGCAGCAGGAAACATTGCCGTCCACACAGCAGGGGAACAGCTGACGTTACTGAACCCCACTAATACAGGAGCTAGTGTGTTTTTCTCTGTGAAGACAGCACTTCTGAACACCAACTGGCATTGTTGAAGCCCAGGATCAAGCATGGAGCAGGCTGAGGCCTGCTGTTTTTTGAATGTGGAGGCAGCAGGAGACATTGCCGTCCACACAGCAGGGGAACAGCTGACGTTACTGAACGCCACTAACACAGGAGCTAGTGTGTTTTTCTCTGTGAAGATGGCACTTCTGAACACCAACTGGCGTTGTTGGAGCCCAGGATCAAGCATTGAGCAGCCTGAGGCCTGCTGTTTTTTGAATGTGGAGGCAGCAGGAGACATTGCCATCCATACAGCAGGGGAACAGCTGACGTTACTGAACGCCACTAACACAGGAGCTAGTGTGTTTTTCTCTGTGAAGACGGCACTTCTGAACACCAACTGGCGTTGTTGGAGCCCAGGATCAAGCATGGAGCAGGCTGAGACCTGCTGTTTTTTGAATGTGGAGGCAGCAGGAGACATTGCCGTCCACACAGCAGGGGAACAGCTGACGTTAATGAACCCCACTAACACAGGAGCTAGTGTGTTTTCTCTGTGAAGACGGCACTTCTGAACACCAACTGGCGTTGTTGGAGCCCAGGATCAAGCATTGAGCAGGCTGAGGCCTGCTGTTTTTTGAATGTGTAGGCAGCAGGAGACATTGCCATCCACACAGCAGGGGAACAGCTGACGTTACTGAACCCCACTAACACAGGAGCTAGTGTGTTTTTCTCTGTGAAGACGGCACTTCTGAACATCAACTGGCGTTGTTGGAGCCCAGGATCAAGCATGGAGCAGGCAGAGGCCTGCTGTTTTTTGAATGTGGAGGCAGCAGGAGACATTGCCGTCCACACAGCAGGGGAACAGCTGACGTTACTGAACCCCACTAACACAGGAGCTAGTGTGTTTTTCTCTGTGAAGACGGCACTTCTGAACACCAACTGGCATTGGAGCCCAGGATCAAGCATGGAGCAGCCTGAGGCCTGCTGTTTTTTGAATGTGGAGGCAGCAGGAGACATTGCCGTCCACACAGCAGGCAAACAGCTGACGTTACTGAACCCCACTAATATAGGAGCTAGTGTTTTTCTCTGTGCGGACAGCACTTCTGAGCGACAACTGGCTGTGTTGTAGCCCAGGATCAATCATGCAGCAGGCAGAGGCCAACTTGCAGCAAGTTTTATATAGGTTTTAGACTACTACTGATTGTAACCGTGCTACACTATGGCCTGTGGCTCCACTGTCTCTAGTATTTCCCCTGGCCTCCAACCCCGCCAGTTACTGCTCTGAAGTGGCGTCTGCACAATCCACACTTGTTCCTGTGTTACTGGGGCTCAGTCACGTCAGTTGATCCCCTGATGTGTGTCCGGCAAGGTCTCCTGCTCTGTCCACATTCCCACTACTATTAATGGGAATGTGGACAGAGCAGGAGACATTGCCGGACACACATCAGGGGATCAACTGACGTGACTGAGCCCCAGTAACACAGAAACAAGTGTGGATTGTGCAGACGCCACTTCAGAGCAGCAACTGGCGGGGTTGGAGGCCAGGGGAAATACTAGAGACAGTGGAGCCAGAGGCCTAAGTGGAGCACGGTTAAAAATCAGTAGTAGTTCGATTGTGGAGGGAGCAGGAGACTTTGCCGTCCACACAGCAGGGGAGCAGCTGGCGTTACTGAACCCCACTAACACAGGAGCTAGTGTTTTTCTCTGTGCAGATGGCACTTCTGTGCGACAACTGGCTGTGTTGAAGCCCAGGGATTACAGTTCAGGTGGTAGAAACATGAACACAACAGGAGACCTGGATACTGTTGCCAACCAATTATTTATTCTGGAAGAGGACTGGTAAATTCTGGTGAGATCCAGGCCTTGTTCATTTTCAGAAAAGTAAGCCAGTCAACGTTATCGGAGGATAGTCGCGTGCAACGGTCTGTTAGTACACCACCTGCTGCACTAAAGACGCGTTCCGATAATACACTGGCAGCAGGGCAAGCCAGCACCTCCAATGCATACTGGCTAAGCTCTGGCCATGTATCCAGCTTAGAGACCCAAAACTTGAAGGGGGAAGAGCCATCTGGGGGTACACTGACAGGGCAAGACATGTAGTCTGTCACCATCTGATGGAAACGTTGCCTCCTGCTGACTGGAGCCGTCTGTGATGGTGTAGACATTTGTGGCGGACACACAAAACTTTGCCACATTTGGGCCATACTGGTCTTGCCTTGTGCTGAGGCGCTGCCTCTGCTCCCTCTTTGTGCAGAGCTTCCTCCACTGCCTCGACTCACAGAGCTGCTTTGTAAAGCACTAGCAGCACTGTTGTCGGGTGGAATGGAGAACATAATGGACTGCACCAGTGTGTCTTGGTACTCCCGCATTTTACGCTCCCGGTTCAATGGTGGTATGAGGCTTTGTAAGTTGTCCCGGTAGCGAGGATCAAGGAGGGTGTACACCCAATATTCAGCCGTGTTGAGAATGTGGGTGATGCGGCGGTCGTTTCTCAGGCACTGCAGCATGAAATCAACCATGTGCTGCAGACTCCCAACTGCCAAAGAAACGCTGTCCCCTGCTTGAGGCGTCATCTCTGCCTGCTCTGCATCACCCCACCCTCACTGTACATACTGATAAGAGCATTGTGTACCTCCTCCATTGACTCCTCCTCATCCTCCTCACAAAGTGTCCCCTGCCTAGGCCTTTGTGAGGAACCACGTAGCGCAGACTGTCCAGAAGCAGATGGCATTTGTGACTCCTCATCCTGCACCTCTTCCAAAACCTCCTCCCTTAGTGCTTGCAGTGTTTTATGAAGCAGGCAGATAAGGGGGACAGTCATGCTGACTAGTGCATCATCTGCACTCGCCATCCGCGTGGATTCATCGAAGGCACGCAAAACGAGGCTGATGTCCTTCATAGAGGCCCACTCAGTGGTGCTGAAGTGTGACCGGCGCACATTGCGACTTGCTTGTGCCTGATGCAGCTGGTACTCCATGACTGCTGCCTGCTGCTCACACAACCGCTCCAACATATGTAACGTTGAATTCCACCTGGTGGGTAGGTCACATATAATGCGATGTTCCGGAAGGTGTAATCAGCGCTGCAGAGCAGCAAGGCGCGATCTTGCCGTGCTGGAACGCCGCAAGTGAGCGCACTCTATGCCGACCTTGTGCAGCAGTGCATCAAGATCCGAATAGTCCCTCAGAAAGCTCTGCACAACCAAGTTGAGCACATGTGCCAGACATGGGATGTGAGTAAGGTTGCCTAGGCCCAGAGCTGCCACCAGATTTCGGCCATTGTCACACACTACCAAGCCTGGCTGGAGATTCGCTGGCACAAACCACACGTCGCTCTCCTGCTTGATAGCATTCCAGAGCTCCTGCGCTGTGTGGCTTCGATTCCCCAAAGAAATTAATTTGAGTATGGCCTGTTGACGTTTGGCCACGGCTGTGCTCATATTGGTCGTAACAGGCTCCTGCAGCACTGTTTCTGAGGAACTTGAGTAGGAGGAGGAGTCAATGTGTACAGACTGGATTCCTGCAATCCGTGGAGTTGGCAGAACACGTACAGTGCCACTCTCCAGATCTGTACCCGACTCCACAACATTGACCCAATGAGCAGTGAGGGAAAGGTATCGTCCCTGTCCATGGTTACTGGTCCACGCATCGGTGGTCAGGTGGACCTTGCTACTGATGGCGTTTAGTAGCGCATTTTTATTTTTCCCTCCACATACTTTTGCAGGGCAGGGACAGCTTGCCTGCTGAAATAAAAGCGGCTGGGCACGGTGTATAGTGGGACTGCCAATGCCATGAAGTTCCGGAAGGTGTCAGTCTCCACCAGCCTGAATGAGAGCATTTCAAGGGCCAGTAGTTTAGCAATGCCAGCATTCAGAGCCTGTGCTCGGGGATGGTTTGCCAAGTATGGCCGCCCTTTATCCCATGCCTGTGCTACCGATGGCTGTAGAGTGGCCTGGGAGTGTGAGGATGACTGGGAACGTGGTGCTGTGGGTGGAATGTCACTGGGTCTCCAGACAACAGTGCCAGAGGTTCTTCCTTGGCGATCCTGTGAGGAAGCCGAACCAGCTGTGTGTGAGCTGGAGGAAGAGGCCCCAACACGAGCTGAAGAGGTGGTAGGTGGTGCAGTACGTTGGCCTACGTCTTCAGTGTGTCTGTGTAACTCCACCTCGTGCTTGGTCTGCACATGTTTCCACATATTTGTGGTAGTGAGGTTGCTGAGATTTTTCCCTCTTTTGACTTTCTGATGACACAGCTTGCATTTGACAAAGCAAATGTCATCTGCAACTGTGTCAAAAAAGGACCACGCACTGCAAGTCTTGGGAGCGCCCGTTTTGGCTTTTGGAAGAGGAATGCTCCTAACGGGTGCCGAAGTGGAGGCTACAGGCAACCAAGATGCCCCCTCCCTCCTGTTTTGGCCGTTCGGGGAATCTCTGCCTCAGAGCTGCTCCCACCACCTTCCTGTTCCTCACGCCATGATGGGTCAAGGACCTCATCATCTACACTCCCCTCTTCAAACACCTGCTTCTCCTGGGTTGTCTCCCCAGCACCATACGCACCAGAAAGTGTCACCTGATTCTCGTCATCATCTGATGCGTACTGAGGTGTGCTGACCATAGGCACTGGCCCACCCGCCTCTTCAGATTCAGAGGGACAAAGAAGTTGCGCATCACTGCATACTCCCTCTTCTTCACATTCTTGAATGCTGCTTGGCTGGCCCCCTCTTTCCAAGTCAACAGATTCAGAGAACAGAAGTAGAGACTGTGATGGCTCCTGTCCAGGGTTCTCTGACTGCCTGGGCACTTTGGCAGGTGGTGAAGAGACAGATGGTTGCTCTTCAGTGCTAAGGCCCTGAGAGGATGTGGAAGTCATTGAAGTCGATGTGTTAGCTGCCATCCATCTGACAACGGCTTCAATTTGTTCCTCCCGCAGCAGTGGGGTACGGCGAGGTCCTACAAAGCTGCGCTTAAAGAATTGTTGCCTGCTAAAACTGGGGGATGCTGACTCACTGGTGCCCGCAGCAGGCACAGAGTCCCCACGTCCTGTCCCTGCTGAAACTCCACGCCCACGGCCACGTGCCTTACTCCCTGCCTTCTTCATCTTGATAGACTGATAAAGATAGGCAGAAAAGTACAAGGGGGTGCTTAGTGTGCTTATTCCTGAACAGCTGGTAACAGGTATAAGAAACACTAATTTTATGAAGTGTGTGTGTGGACTACACTTTAATAGGAGCTAATGTGGCCTACACAACTGTCAAATGTAGTGTTTGGTGAACTTTATTTTGTTTGTTTTTTTGAAAAAAAACTAAAAGGATGTGACCAAAGATTTGAAAGCGATAGTATCACAAACTTTTTGGAGCTATTACAATGCAGGAAGGTAACCTACAAAGCAAAAGATGAGGCTCCAAAAAATAGGGTAATACTAATCTGGCTGCAGCTGAAGGGCACAAGCCAGAAAAAAGGCTCCTCTATCTACTCCTATATAGTGTTTGCAACCAACCAATGTAGATGGATACGGATGGATGCACACTAATAGGAGAATAAAAAATGAGCTGCAGTATAAAAGAAAAATATGTGTGAGGCAGTGACGCACGCTGAGCGGCCTACAACCAGACGTAGCTGTAGGACACACTACTCAGCGTGAGCTGCACTCACACACAGAGACCTCTCAGACAGCTGTGAACAGTGCAGATAAGTGGGCACTAGCACTGAAAGGCTGCAGAGAGGCTCCGCTGTCTACTCCTACAGTGTTTGCAACCACCATATATGGATACGGATGGATGCACACTAATAGGAGAATTAAAAATTAGCTGCATTAAAAGAAAAATATGTATGAGGCAGTGACGCACGCTGAGCAGCCTACAAGCAGATGTGCCTGCAGGACACACTACAGCGTGAGCTGCACTCACACAGAGACCTCTCAGACAGCCGTGAACAGTGCAGATAAATGGGCACTAGCACTGAAAGGCTGCAGAAAGGCTCCGCTCTCTATTCCTATAGTATTTGCAACCAACGTATATGGATACAGATGGATGCAATTGCACACTAATAGGAGAATGAAAAATTTGCAGCAATGAAACAAAAATATGTATGAGGCAGTGACACGCTGAGCGGCCTACAAGCAGACGTGCCTGCAGGACACACTACACAGCGTGAGCTGCACTCACACAGACCTTGCAGACAGCTGTGAACACTGCTGCAAGGCAAAAGAAAGCTACACTTATTGAGAATGTAGCCTGGGTAAAGCACAATATGATTTTGAAAATCGCTATCACTAACTGTCCCTCAGAGTCTTGAACAGCAGCCTGTCCCTAACTGAATTCACAGCAGAGTGAACCAGAAATGGCGGCGGCTTTTATAGTGCATCATGACATCATTTCAGCAGCCAATCACAGCCATGCCATTAGTTAACATGCCTACATGCCTAACAGGATGTGCCCACACTTCTGAGGATTGTCATTGGCTGAATCAAATCAAACTGGCTCATAGCATTATGGGAACTTCCGATTCCGGTATTCGATATGCTAAAAGTATCGGAACTCAGTATCGGAATTCCGATACAGTGAATATCGGCCGATACCCAATACTTGCGGTATCGGAATGCTCAACACTAATTGGCGGTCATTAAGGGTTTAATCACAGCTTGATCCTACCTACCCATATATATGTAAGCTATCAGCACAGGAGAGGTATTTTTTAGGTTAGGTTACCAGCAAAGAAGGTCACTTTGCAGGCAAGGAATCCATTAAGGAATTCTAGGGCTCATTAGTCCTTATATATTGTAATTTTTTGCTCCTTTTTGACACCTTTATCTTGTGTTTTTTTTTCTTTTTTAATATTTCATCTTACTAACATAGTAACTTTCTCATTAAAAGTTATATTTTAGGGGTAATATATGAGATGTGAATATACGATTAGTAAGATCAAACTGGAAATGTAAGAAACTAATAATGCTTGATCATATCAGTCACATGTAATGTTATTTCTCTTTGTTAAGCCAATAAAAATATGTTTAAAACAGAATTAAAAAAAAAAAGTTATATTTTAGGGGTCTATATGTTTGTGTTTTTTTGCTATTGATATAATGTTCTCAGCAGAGAATAAGTAAAATGCACATGATTTCCTACATACTCATGATAAAATAAATAAAAGAAGACTCTAATAGTGGCTTCCAATTTCAAAATCAATAAAAAGCAGAAAAGCCTGCTCTTGTTTTAGTTTTTCAGACTTCTAACCAAGCACAATTAATATACTGCATATGAAGAGCAAATGTTATTTTATACAAATTAGTCCGGCTGATATTCTTCTTCCAAGAAATACAGTTTTCTATTTCTAATTCTGTGTGAGAGAACATTGTACAGTCAGCTGCTGCTATGCATATTTAATGCAAACAATGCAAGCCGGCAAAAGGCCACTAACAACTAATAAAATAGATTGTGTCAACTAAAAGAGGAGAGCGCAGATGTGGCTGGCCGTCTCTACCTATCCGCACACAGAGGTCTCTTCAAATAAGCTTCTCATGTGTAGTTAAATATTTTAACTTTGAAGGTCAAAATGGAATAGTAAGTAGATCAATGATCCAAGGCTTTGCATTATACATACCCATCTAATGAAAGTACTTTCTCCCGGGATAAAACAGTGTAATTTCAGAGAGATTGGGAAATTAGCTGTTACATGTTTTAAATATGATATAAGACACATAGATTGCTTTCCAATGCATTTTACTCCTATATATTATGCCTGAAGTCTTAGAAGCAAGACAGTATTTAAAAACTAGCAAGAATCTATTCTTTTAAAACATATTTAGGTCTTTATACTAATACATCTGGAAATATGAACCCAAAACTATACTAACGTGAAGCAATCCAGAAAACCAAAGGTAGATAACATACTAACAGCGAAGGACATATTGGCCACAAAAAAGTGGCATTGACATTATCTCCATTATCAGAAACAACCACAACTGCCCCATTATAATGATATCAATGGACCTGACAGTGACAACCACAGTGTTTCCAAAGAAGTAAAAGCTAGTCATAACAGTGCCTGCCACAGGGTCCCCACAACTACCATAGCATTATAAATGTCAGAAATTCAGCCATTAGGGACAGTGACTTAGAACATGTGTGGCATCCACATCTGGCAGTTTGTCTCATGAATCCAGTTCCATTAGTGGGAATAAAAGAGAAAATAACTTTACAGGAAGTGGACTACAGAAGATTGGGGTAGTTATTTTCTCTGATGAAGCCCCCTTCAGATAGTTTGGGACACCTGGAAGAATAATTGTCTGGAGAAGAAATGGGGAGCGCTACCATGAGTTCCGTATCATAAAAACAGTAAAGCATCCAGAGACCAAACATGTGTGGGGGCATTTCATCCTTGGAGTTGGCTCACTCACCCTTTGCGTAAGAACTGCCATGAATAAAGAATGACATCTAAACATCTTTCAAGAACAACTTCTCCCAATCATCCAGGAGCAATTTCGTGATAGACAAGGCTTTTTCTAGCTTGATGGAGACCATGTCACAGAGCAAAAGTGATAACTAAGTTACTTGGTGAAGAAAACATTGAACATTTGTGGATCATAGCAAGGAAACTCCCCAGATCTCAATTTTATTGGGAACTCAGTCAATTCTTAAAAAGCGAGTGGACAAACAAAAAATTATGATTGATTCCAAGCTCTGATTAAACAAAATTGGAACACCATAAGCCGGATTTGGCCCAAACTCTTTTATCTAGCATGACTGTGTGAATTGCAGATATTTTGAAAAATAAGGGTGAACTTTGTAAATATTGAGTCTTTCCTTAAACTTGATATGTTTGTCAATAAAAAATTTAAAAGCTGTATGAA